>NC_092522.1:112807160-113407160 GCF_037038585.1 Patagioenas fasciata
ACTACATTTTTTTAAAAAATATCACAATAGAATAATAGGTGGAGAATCCAAGAAACTAAAGTTATACTCCATGGATCGACCAGGTAAGGAGTTGATGCAGGAGCTGAAGTGTGCACTAGAGAATGTAAAAATAGCAATAGGAAAGAAATTTTCAAAATTGTGGAAAGCCAGGGCAAGCGATCTGAGCCCAAACTTTAGATTTAGTTACCAAAGGTTACCAGAAGATTACCAGAAGGTTACCAGAGGATGAGAGACACTGCCTACATCTCTGTTAGCAAACAAAACAATGAATAATGAAATAAACAGACAGGTGTCTAGAAGCCAACTGAAATTATTTGGTTATGTCCACAGTATTAAGCAATTTTTACAACTGTAAGTCCAAACTGTGTTTTGGGTATTGTTCCTGATCTATGATGGTTTCTGAACTGTTCACTCAGAAAGTGTTAGCTCAGAAATGGCCAAAACCTTGCAAGTTCTGATGCCTGGGCCCTGGCACAATTTCATTTACTGGCAGAGGTGAAGGTGATATGTCTGAAGGAAGTTTGTTATCTCCAATATCCTTATTGGCCTTAGCTCACCTCTCTGACTATCAAAGTCAGGAAAATCTGATGTGCCTCACAGATACCTACCTCAGGAGGTCACAGTTTTCATCTCTGTGTCCCAGGAGATATTAATTGTGCTTGCTACTCAAGATCAGATTCTTTTTTGCATCTGTGCTACTAGGAGATACGTATTCTCCTCTCAAAAAGACTAGAGTAATCATATAATTTGTTATACACTTCACTAGTGTGATTCCTTTTTACAAAAATTCCAACCTTAACTGAGTAGGAATAGCAAATACTGAGATCCTGGTTCATTCTGATCTCAAATATATGAACTATTACTATTCAGCCAAGAACGGTAAGGGAATCGAGTAAAAGGAAAAACTACTCCTAGCAGGGTAAGAATTAAAATGCAATTTATTTCCTAATTCAAGCAAGATGGATGGCTTAATTGTACTAATCCTTAAAAAGAGATTAATGATAACTGTAAGCTATGATTTAACAATATTCTACTAGTTACACCAGGATTTTTTTTTCTATTTTGAAAGAAAAAAACCTTTCACCTCCAAATTTCTTTCAACTCCAATTCCATTCTACTTTCTTTTAGTCAAAATATATCTAACAGAGCTATTCATGATTATTTTAGATTTATGGTTTTGCAAACAATATTAGAATACAGCACTTCTCTTCCAAAAAGAACATATGTAGTATCTTAAATGCACATATACCCTCCCAGAGGGTGCCTTGCAATCATAAATCTATGTAAAAATACATGTAAAGTATTAAGCAGAACAATACTTTTTGCCTCCAAATTCATAAGACTCCATAATGAATAAGTTGTGATAAAGGATCATAGAAACAGCTGGAATCTGAAGATTTCCATACTGTTTCCAGGATCTACACAGCTAGCAGGGGCACAAGACCTATTCAGCATGTCCCAAGCATGAACAAGGGAACAATTCAGCTCATAATCAGGTTTTTACTTGCAAACTCCACTAATATTTTACAATACAAATAGCACTAGCAATAGTTTTCCTGTGGTGCAGCTTCTATCAGTCCTGTTGAATCTCTACCATCTGAAGCAAATTTGGAAAAAAACGTTATTTCTCCAACTGTTAAATGCCAAGACAATCATTATTTGTCAGAATTTTTCAAACAGTGTTGGCCTGTATTGGACTGGAACTGGTGACACACTGGTGAAAGTTGCATTCTATTTTTGCCTATACCTTGCATAGTATGAGCATAATACTCAGAAGCATAAAAAAGTAAAAGTGTGAAAGTGTCAGTGTAGTCTGGGATCTCAGTTTAGACACAGATGTTTCCGACAAGGTCATTGGTGGCTTGGAACTAAATCTGGACAGTTTAAGCAAAAATGTGTCCAAACTGACATGCTTGTTCCAGCCCTGAAACAGTTTCTTTAGACTGTGAACCTAGTTTAGTCTGAGTTGTACAGTTTTAAAAGATGTAGAGCAAGTCTGCTTCATGAAGTGGAGTGGGATTTGTAATGGAAGGGAGTGAGATGTAGAAGTAGAAGCATCTGAGATACCAGAGACCAAAGGGTATTCAACTTTACAAAATAGCAGTATCAGTGCACAGCCTAAAGTCCTGGACTCTTGATAAGTCTGCCTTTCTTGACTGTTAGCTTGCTCTGGTGTTGACTGATCCAAACCTGAACAGGGTTTCAGAAGTGTATAGAAGGACTCTTAAACTAAAAGGTAGCATGTATTAATCTGAACCAGATTTCACTCTTTCTTAATTGCACAGTAATTCAGAATTTTCCCAGTAAGCTTTGTAATCTCGAAGCAATCTCAGTCATCTCCTACATGCCCTTGTATTTCACACAAGTCAGTACAACACATGTTAAGTTTAATGCCATGAAAACATCATTTTGGTAGCTGCTGCATACCTTTCCCGTTACTTTGCACATTTTGACCTAGAAAACACAGAAAATTCATAATTACGTCTTAGTGTAAGAAACACCACATGAAGTCCAGTGGAGATGCTAAGAGAAATGTTATCGATGTGAAAGAACAAGTTCTAAGCAATGTAGACACACAATGAACACTTCAGAGACTTGGTGTCAAGAATTATTCCTGATCCCTGTTGTGGTAGGACAAGGGATAATGGTTTTAAACTAAAGGAAGAAATTTTTTATGATGAGGGTGGTGAAACACTACCACAGAGGTGGTAGATGCCCCACCCCTGGAAATATTCAAGGCCAGACTGGATGGGACTCTGAGCAACCTGATCTAGTTGAAGATGTCCCTGATCATTGCAGGGGGGTTGGGCTAGATGATCTTTGAAGGTCCATTCCCACCCAAACTATTCCACGATTATATGATTCTGTGCTTCTCATATCAAGTCACGTCACATCTTGTAGGCTTATTGTTTTGGCAGCTGGAAAATACTGATGAATCAGTCCATTGCTTCATTGAAGCTCCTAAGTCCTTACTCTCTATTCTTCATATATGTATGTACATATGTGTGTGCATATATGCACGTATACATACACACACACCCTTTCTACTTTGGATCACTTTAGCAGAAGTATTTCTATATGTTAAACTGCTGCATATCATTCATCCTATACCATCAAATTATCTTGTATTAATATTTCTAGCCTTTTAATATGGTTTCCTTCTGTGGAAGCTGTCAAAATAGGAAAACGGCATGTCATTGACTGTTTATAGTTGAGGTCCATATAGTTTCCCTCTCTATGGAATGTTTCAGCTAATTTAAAGGAACCAGTGAACAAAGAGCTGAAAGCACTGGAATTATTCTGAGATGTGTTCTTTGGAAGAAGGAGCAAGTCTTTGTTTCTCAGTTGCTTGGTAGTTTATCTGGTTGTCATTTGTAAGATCTGTGTTTGATTAAAGCTTATATCATCTATCTGGGGAATGTGTGTGAGGCTGGTCAGAAAAATTCCTGATGAAAAAAAGTTTTTTATGGAAGTATGCTTGTTCATTGAACCTTAAGGGTTTATGTCAAAATATGTCAGGTTTGACAGATTTTTCTTCAATTTTAGGAAGTGTTCTCATTACTATGCTGTAAGATCCCAAGGTGGGATTTGAATGGGAACAGATTTATTACTGTCAGGAAGACAAATATCGATTAAAAAAAAAAAAAAGTCATTATGGTATTTTGCTTCACAGATAAAAGCAAAAATAAGTCATTAAGAAACATTTTCAGTTTTAGAACAGAACACTCACAAATAAAGCTTATAAAATCTATTACTAAATTTCATAACTCAGTGAATGAAATGTGAAGAAAGGGTCAGATATCCTCAAAGGCTCAGAAATTACCTTCATGTTTAACCCAAGCAAAAGAAGTAACTTCCAAAGAAAAGCTACTAATCAATGGATGAATTAATAATCTCTTCAAAAAAATAATACGAGGATTAAGTAGAGAAATCATAAGGAATAAAAAACTGAACAAATAAACAAACCAGCCTTATGACTTAGAAATAAATAAAAGCAAGAGATTTGGCTTAAAAGGTGAGTTAAACCTTGCAGATATTGAAAAAATTATTCAGCTGTAGAAGTACCTTAGAATGAAGAAACAAAAATTATGCTGCTCAAGATGAGAGTGTGACTAAAGATTATGAAAGATTGTTTAAAATAACATGACTTTTTTGCCTCAGATCTCAAAAATCCTGAAGTTGAACATGGGGCAAGGGCTCTCATCTAATGCAAACAAGATGGAAACAATCACACCTCAGATGTGAGAAAAACTCAGATATCTCATTCTGTTCAAAAAATAAAGGAACAGAATGAGCATGAGGATAACCTCCAGACTCAGTGTAATGTCTCTGTAGAAAAGACAAATGACAAATGCATTTTTTGGCTTATTTCCAGCTGAAGAAAATAATAAGCTGAAATAATTCTGCAAGGAATTAGAGAAACTTTAACTGCAAGTTTTTGAAAGTTATGTGTAAGGATAATTTAAACTGGAACAGACACGTAAAAGGTAGACTAGGCACTGGTAGTGGACCAGAAGACATTCATTGGTATAGCTGACTGAAGTAAAGACTGAGAGAAGATGTGATTTCTCTCCAGAAGGAAGTCATAGAGGCAAACAGCAGGGGAGTAAAATGACTATTTAAGATAAATGGTGAACTTGGCACAAGAACAAGTAAAGAGACTAGTCAAGCATAAATTTAGGCCGGAAGTTGGAAGGAGCTTTGTAAGAACCAGAGAAGCGAAGTTACTTGACTCAATCATTCAACATGAGTATAGGAACAAGTATCTACTCATACAGCTAAATATTTAGAAAGGGATTTTGTAGTGTCTGTGATGTGACTGCTGGAAGGGACTGGTCTGTGTATCATGAAAGTGCTCTCCTGATCTTATGTTCCTACTTTTCTACTCTAGCTGGTCATCACACAAGTTCTTACTGCTGTGTGTCTCATTATTTCATTCAACAGCTGCAAGAATAACCACAAAACCTGTACTGTGCACATAAATAAGTACAAACTGATTTATACAGAAGCCTTTTGATATCTGAAAAGTAGGAGTGGATCTGGATTCTGTGCCTGAGATAAGCTGCTATCCAAGTAGGTAGCCTCATATACTGGAAAAGTAAAGATGTTTACTGGCTGTGCATTATCACTAACTCGTTGCTCTAATCATATGAGGGAGATTAATCTGTTTAGATGTCTGTAATATTCTCTTTTATGTCTTAGTGAGTCTCTCTGGGTTCATGTTACAGACAATGAATAGACACCTTCAGGTTTGATTTGTTCAACCAGTTTTCTGCGACAAAGTGTAGGATGAATTGAATCCCAAACAACCCTATTTCATCTTCTTTATAAAGAAATCTCAGATAAGCTGGACACCTCCTGGGCTACATATACACTCATAAATTAAACAGTGCCGAGGAATGTTCTGGGGTACTGGTACTCAGTGATCTACACTGTGAAATTTCCAGAATGGTCCCTGGCATGATTTTGACCTCAGCCAGCTAGCACTGTCCCTGAAAATTCCTGGGCAAAGTTTGGGATTTAATACAGGCAGGAGCTATTCAAAAGGGGCAGTTTGGCTGCTAGTGGAATTTACTGCTATGTACACAGACTGTTCCATGCCAGTTGACCTCCACAACTAAGAACAGCCTTGGAGACATTTTGTTTAGTAGGGTGGTGGGGCTGTATTAGATAGACACCTGTATGTAGTGTCTCCTCTTCAGGAAATCAGGGCAGTGTTGGGTGGCATTTTTTCAGGAAATACATTCATTATGCTTACTAGAACAACTGGTACTTCAGTGACCTCAAGCAATCATCTCAATAAAGCTGGTCAACACACCAAGACAAAGTAGGATCCACTACTCAAAGGTAAGAGAATATTACAGTTCAGTAAAGTGAGGTTGTATTGAAGCTGACACTCACAGACCCTAAAATTTTGGGTTTTTTAAAATAAGTTTTAGACCATTTCAAGCTAAAAGTAGCTTGCGCTGCTAAATTAGATTTTCTTTATTTATTCTCTAGGTCACATAATCAGAGCTACAAACTGTAGTAATTTTTTCCTTACCTGCTTTTGCCAAGTCAAACATTTAGAACAGACACCTTTAATATTATCCTAAAGGAAGAATGGATATGATGATCCTGAACAGCTGTCTTCATATGTCTTTACAATCACAAACAGAGGAAAATTTTTGTGATATCACAAGTCTTCCCATTTCAGACATCTGATGTCATTTTGTCTGCCCATCACACTCAATTATTTTGAATGAATGGAACTACAAAGACACCCAATGCAGAAAAAGTGTAACATAATGTTAATCATGAGAAGCCTTTTCCCCCACTTTGAAGAAGATTATTTGTATTACAGTTGTGATTTCTGATGCAGAGGTAATGACTAATGGCAGTTTTGACATTAATCATAGGCCTGAATGAAATTCATTGCTTTATTATATTTTGGGGGGGGTGTGTGCAGCAGAGAAACAGTGTGCACAGTCCCAGCCATAAGTAGGACTTAAACTGGAAAAGCTGATTTGAAGTCATCAGGATTAAGACCAATTTTATTAGGCATTGTGCAAATATTTTCTGGAAAACAGTGTCTGCACCAATCTTCCCTATTCAAAGATAGTTGACAGAGAAAAGGAAAGAGAGAGCGAAATGACATCTTTAAGATCGTAGATGAGTTAAAAAGAACGCAAATAAAACCCAGCTCTCCTGACTCTCAGCCCAGTGGTGAATTTATGTATTTCTTTAAATTTTTTAAGAAACCAATGCTACAAGTTGTCTAAAGGCACAGCATTAGCATATATAGATGTATAGGGTATATAATTATTGCAGATCATGTAGATATACCTAATCAAGTAAGGTTTTAATGATCTACTTTGAGTAATGCTACCAGTCTACCTGTGATAACACAGAGCTTCTTACAGCTACAAGATTTACTTGAGAAATTGGGTGAAAAGTTTCATTTCTACTAAGTTTTGCATTACTGCTACTACTCAATAGCAATACCTGAACAAGATCAGCTACATCTGCGAAAGCTGATGCATCTTCATATATGCAGAAGAATAAGTAGACTCTGGTTAAGAGCTTATTATATAAAAATTTTGATGATTCCTCAGCACTTCAGTTTACTGATATACATTTTCATTTCTCCCCTTCTCTCCCCATGACAGACTGGAGAATCACTGTTGATAACAGCGTCATGGAGGGTGGATTAAGACATGCACCTTTTTTAGGTTTTCTACAGAACTATTTATAGCCCCCATAAGTGTATTTCCTTCTTCTGTTGTTCTGCTGTGTTCTCAGAAAAGTAACTTACCAGACCAATAAAAGAATGATTACTGGACACGGGCCAGCTGTGGTTTCTCTTGAGAACTTTACAACAGCCAGGATGGAAGAGGAACTCTGTTAGATTCTCCTAGTCCTGCTGCAGTAAGCAAAGCCTAAGGGCATATATCACCTCATGTGTGGCTTGTTCTGTTTGCTTTTACACTTGGCAGGCTCCTAAGACTCAGGAATGCACATCCTTGAATAAAAACTAACTATACAGTGTGAGCAATCGTTACATCTGATTAGGAAGCACGAAAAAAAGCACACATGTGGTTGACTCTGCTCCTCTGATGTCTGTGTCTTTTTGCTGACAGGAAGGAAATCCTTTTTAAAACTTATTTTTTTAAGAGTTCAAATAGATTTCAAACTATATGAGCCAAAACTTGCCCTCAGTTACACCCATGCACTCGTATTGATTAGACCATGAAAGTGCAGGCATTTCTCCAGAGAGAACCAGCTTTGCTTTTCTGAAGCATTTCTTAATCGACATCGAATTTACAATGAAATGTCAAGGCTAAGTTTCTACACACAACCCCTCTCCTCCCCCTCCTTCCACAAGTTTTTGTTTAGTATGAACCTCAACTGGATGAGCTGTACAGGGATGTCCACAGATATAAGGCTCAAGGGACTAACTTTTCTGTAGAGTGGACTTGTGTTGACTGTTCTTCCTTTGGACTAGCTCTTGAACTGTTAAGCATGTCTGTGTCAGGTAGGAAAATGCAAAGGCACACCTGGGTAAGCATCCCTCCAGCATTATATATAATTCATAAGGTGTGGAAAAATGTCACCTATGCTATTGGTAAGGTTATGCAGTTTCAAGCTCGCCATCTCAGCAAATACAGCTCTGCAGCATCATGACCTTATAGTTCCTAATTCCTGAGTGGGCTTACTGTCTTCCATCACTGAGACCTCTTTGCAGTCATAGGCATGAGGTAAACATATCCAAAGTCTTGAAAATGCCTGCTCCTCTACGGGACTTAAGTTTAGGTAGAATGCTAGCATGTGAGTTCAGAAGCACAATTCAAAAATATGCACAAATCAATTAAGCAACTAAAAGGCCACAGGCTTTCATTCCATGCAAATTTAGGCGCTTTATTGACATAGCTAGGGAAGATCTCCAAAGTCTCATCAAATTTGTTTTGTTCTTCTAGAAGTGCAAATTTCTCTCCGTTAGCTACAGAGGAAGTGCACAGCGATTTAGCTCCTGAGTTAGGTGTTTCAATGAAGTGCTTAGATTTAGAGCTGAGCCCAAAATTGGATCTAGCGCATTTTCCTTCCCTTTTAAACTCCCTCCAAAATGCAGTTTTGGTGCTGAAAGGCTGTTACGAAAAATTATGACAGGATAAATGATAGATTGCATCCTTTTCTACTGAACTAAAACCTCTTCCATTAAATATTCCCTAACCTGTATTTAAGCAGTTGATTATTTCCCCATAAGTATGTCATCTTGCACTTGCCTCTGTTAGGTAGCATCCTGGGTTTTATCCAGGTTAACCTGCTTGGGAGTGTTGATAATTTTCCATTAAACATCTCCACAGTGTTTTTAATAACATGAACATCTGTCTTGGGTTAGAGCTAGAAATAACTAAATATATGAGAGCATCTTTTTGTGTTAGTTTTCTGCCCATTTAATTTAGGAATGGCAACATTTTTTCTCCATTGATTGTGTCAAGATTTGGCATACATGAATAGTATGAAATTGTTCATTTATGTTTAGGTTCAGTAGCCATAATTGCCAAGTCTGGCACTGATACAAGGTGATATGATTACAGTTAGATGTAGCTTGCTGAAGTCAACAAAGGAATCCAGACATTAGAAGAACAATGCTTCGTCTGTCCTTTCATTTCACTTAATTATTACAATCAATACATGTGTTTGTGGTGAGTGTCTAAAAATTTGTCTCAACACAAGCAAGAAAAAAAATTCTAATTGTACTGCACATTTAATATTTACATAATCTGAAACAGATAAATTATCAGAACTTAAACAGAACCCACTAAGTTGTGCTGCTTACATGACAGGCATACACTGTTATCATAATACATCATATATACCATATACTGGCATAATATAAGTGGAAACTGTTTCCACTACAGAAAAAAAGGCAACCAGAACTCTTAATGGATGATTTGACTATCTGAGAATTTCACACACAGATCTATAATTTTTCAGGATTACTCATTCTGTCAAACATGTTTCATTAAGTACTTTAAGGAAATGTCCGTTTTCATGCTAAGAACATGGGAAATCCCTGGGCATTTGTGATTTCCATGTGAAAACCATAACTTTTTATAGAAGGGTCTATATTCCTTCACTTGTAAGCAGATTGTATTTTTCTTCCTAATATTTTCACTTTCACTAGCAAGACTGTCTTTTCTTTAAAAGAAACATCTGTAAGTAAAAATTTTCATGAAACTATATCCATTTTGGAGTTCTTAATGAGAACCCAAAAGCTGTTGTTTTGCATGTTGCTGCAAATAATTTGGACCTGACTTACTTACCTCCTCACTAAGGAAGGAGGAGAATAATGAATGACACAAAACAGCCTAATTCCTCTTACGCCGCGTTATCCACCCAAGAGCTTAATTTGGGCACACGATAAAAAGCACCATACGCTGTGACTAGTCAGTAAGTATTTGTGACAGAGCAAACTGATGATGTTTTTGCTAGCCTCAATGCAATTTTACTGGCCTCAATGACTATGCAGTCCTCATTATTAACATATCATACCCTACCCACTGTTGAGTCTCAGAAAGATGCTAAGCAGCTGGAAGCTTGTGCTGAGTGCCAGAAGGGAAACAGGCTCCCACACACAGAGCTTAATGTAACAACAATCCTTACTTATTGGCAAGGAAGTGTGTGTGTGATGGCAGTTTAAGAAACTATAAATCTTTCTCATCTTGTGTCAAAAATGTCACTCAGGCTGAAGGCAAAGAGGTAGTTCCAGTGCCAGTCTCTGACTTCTGGGGACTTGATTTGGCGAAAGGACCACACTCTTTGCATGTCCTTTCTCTCCTTCTTCATGCTGTGCATCATTTCGGCTGACAGATTTACACAGGAAACCTGGCTCAGCAAGGCCTGCCGTAGTTGGTGGCAAGCAAGAATATGAGGGAATTAACTTCTGGCCTGCTGACAGTGACTAAATCTGCCAAAGCAGAGCTGGGTAATTTGGTTTCTTTCTTTTGTTGATTTTGTGCCAGCCCACAAGAGAGGATTAAGCAGCTAAATTCTGCATGGAGAACTCTACCCCTTTCGCTCAAATCCTATTGTCTTGATAGAATGACAGTAGCTAGTTGTGCCAATCTTTAACATCTTGCTGGCATTTCCCCAGAACATATCAGCTTTTGGTCCCTGAAAAGAGGGATTTGTTAAAGAGCTAACATTAAAAAAAAAAAAAAAAAGGACAGAAGAGGATGGGAAATCATGGAGTAAAAGTTTTGCCTTGTATTAATTAAAGGAACAAAGTTCTCTAATCCTGATGGAGACTCTACAATGAAACATGGGTAAGGCCCTCGCATTCCTGTCACTGTAGTACATTAAGACTGCTTGCTCCCTGTTATCCACAATATTTGTTTAATTCAGGAGCTATTCCCTATTGATTTCTGAGGAGCTCTGTATTAATTTCAATCATCAACTTTGGGCAGAGAACCCCAAAAACAAGGTCTTCATTTTCACTATTCATGGAGTATATTTATGTCACAAATAAACTAGGGATGGAGCAATGTTTATTTATTTTTTTTTTTTCCAAAGCACAAAACCACCCCAAACCTTCTCTGAAAGTCAGATACACTTGTTTAAGTGCTAGGGAGAGTGAGTGGCAAAGGCAATGAGGTTTTGATTTTTCATCTCAAAGTCAATGTTGTCTTAAAAGATTTATGTCTAACATGCTTTCAGACTTAAACCACTATGACTTTTAAGACCATCTCATCTGACTTCCTGTGTAGCACAAGCCTGAGAACTTCATTTGCTGATTCCTGTCAAAGGCCTTTCAGGGAGCAGAGAAAACTTTCTGGAGAGACAGGTGGCCTAAGGATGTGGTCTTCAATGGATACACGAGTCTTGCAATCAGGATTAGATATCCTTCTGAAGGGCAGGGAGGGTTGCATTTGCTCATATTGTAGTCTAGAAATTTGTACATTTGAACACAAAGAAGTTTGAAAACATGTTTATGTTCTAATTTTAATGTGTAATAAAACTGCAATGTTTTTAGAGCTTACTTTTAAAAGTAGCACATAACTTCTGAATGAAAACTTCAATGTGAGAAGTAAGGAAGCTAATGATAATTTCCTTCAGACTAAGTTACACCCATGCTAATGAAAAAAAATACCACTGCAGTATTTCTTACCAAATCATTCTCAGGATAACTTCTACAAGGCATGAAGATTTAAACTAAATGGGCACTTGCATTTCCTTGGTGGCACTCAAAAAATGAGAAAAAATATGGAGTAACTTCCAGACTAGCTCTTCCACTGAGTGTTATATTTAAAGTGATACTACTGTAAGCCAGAGCATTATCTTTAGGAAAGAAAAATGTGAATCTGACATCTAGACAATAAAATGTTCTTTGATCTGATATTTTTGTTTAATTTCCTGTTCTTATTTTAATGGCAGTAGTTGCTGATCAATTCTAACACAAAAATTTGGATTAAGTCAAAGAAGAGAAATCTAAATCCACATTTCACTGGTTTGAAGCTACACTTCCTGAATTTTATAAATGAATGTCTTATTGTATAGTGTTATATATATAAACATACATATGCTTGTATAATTCAGGTTTCTAACATTAATGTTTAAGAAGTGCTCATGCAGTATTATAAGTTATGCTTTTACCTTTGCTTTTTCATTTTCTTTTTAAATTGACCAGTCCAAGCCATATTTTTCTGAGCGGAAAAAGAAATCAGTTGTAGAATTTATGAGCAAAGTGATAGGTAAGGGAAATTAATGCATCATTAAAAAAACTCAGTCCACTTAAAGACAAAATTCTTGTTGTTTTCAGTTGGGTCACAGTTTCTCATCAGTCTTGATATATACCTATTTTCTTTTGGAATTATGTTATTTTTTAATAGTAGCACCACAAGGAATGATGCTCCACAATGGGGAAAGATCATGGCAAATGATCAAATCTTGTTTATGAAAATGAACATTTTTGCCACTCTTTTTCCCTACACTCTCAACCCTTACTAGTATCTCAGGAGAATGATATATAACATACTTGGGTCATAATGACATTTGTTCATTTTAAAGATGTTCATCTGAAATGAGGACAGAGTGATGTGATGTCTAGAGGCCATCTTGGACATGGTGATCATGAACTGACAGAATTTTCAATTCTCAGAGAAGGACAGGAGTTAACAGAACAAAGAACTTGAGCTTCCTGAGGGCAGACTTTGGCCTGTTTAGGAGACTGACAGTCCCTTGGGAGGCTGTCCTGAAGGGCAAAGGAGTCCACAAAGGCTGGACATTCTTCAAGAAGGAAATCTTTAAGGCACAGGAGCAGGCCATCCCCATGTGCCAAAACATGAGCTAGCAGGGAAGACCATCCTAGCTGAACAGAGAGCTTTGGCTGGAACTTATGAAAAAAAGGAGAGCCTATGACCTTTGGAAGAAGGAGCAAGCAACTCAGGAGGACTACAAGGCTGTTGTGAGGTTATGCAGGGAGAAAATTAGAAGGGCCACAGCCCAACTAGAGATTCTGACTAATGCTGTAAAAAACAACAAAAAATGTTTCTATAAATTCATGAGCAACAAAAGGAGGGCTAAGAAGAATCTCCATCCTTTAGTGGATGCTGGGCAAAACACAGTGACAAAGGATGAGGAAAAGGCTAAGGTATTTAAAGACTTCTTTGCCTCAGTAATTTATATTCAGCTTTCAATAGTAAGACCAGTTGTGCTCTGGGTACAGAGTCCCTTGAGCTGGAAGGCAGGGACAGGGAGCAGAATGAAGCCACAAAATCCAAGAAGAAATGTTTAGTGATCTGCTACATCACTTAGACACACACAAGTCTGAGGGGCCTGATGGGATCCACTCAAGGGCACTAGGGGAGCTGACAGAGGTGATCACCAAGCCACTTTTCATCATTTATAAGCAGTTTTGGCTAACCAGAGAGGTTCCAGTTGACTAGAAGTTAGCAAATGTGATGCCCATCTACAAGAAGGGTTGGGAGGAGGATCCAGAGAACTACAGACCTGTCACTCTGATCTCAGTGCCAGGAAAGGTCATGGAACAGATCATCCCTGTGTGCCATCACGTGGCATGTAAAAGACAACCAGGCAGTCAGGCCCAGGCAGGATGGGTTTATGAAAGTCAGGTCCTGCTTGAGCAACCTGATCTCCTTCTATGACAAGGTGAGACACTTAGTGGATGAGGGAAAGGCTGTGGATGTTGATTACCTGGACTTTAATAAAGTTTTTGACACTGTCCCACAGCATTCTCCTGGACAAACTGGCTGTCGTGGCTTGGACGGGTGTACTCTTCACGGATGGCTGGGCCCAAAGAGTTGTGGTGAATGGAGTCAAACCCAGTTGGCGGCCGGTCACAACTAGTGTTCCCCAGGGCTCAGTATTTGGGCCAGTTCTGTTTAATATCTTTCTACATGATCCAGACAAGGGGACCAAGTGCACCCTCCGTAAGATTGCAAATGACACCAAGTTGGGTGGGAGTGTTGATCTGCTTGACAGTAGGATGGCCATACAGAGGGATCTGGACCAGCTGGATCATTGGGCTGAGGCCAATTGTATGAAGTTCAACAAGGCCAAGTGCCATGTCCTGCACTTGGTTCACAACAACCCCAGGCAGCACTACAGGCTTGGATAAAAGTGGCTGGAAAGCTTCCTGGCAGAGAGCAATCTGGGAGTGTTGATTGACATCCAGCTGAATATGAGCCAGTGGTGTGCCTGGGTGGCCAAAAAGGCCAACAGCATCCCAGCTTGTATCAGGAATAGTGTGGCCAGCAGGACTAGAGAAGTGATCATCCCCCTGTACTTGGCACTGGTGAGGCTGCACCTTGAATCTTGCCTTCAGTTTTGGGCCCCCCACTACAGGAAAGACATTGAGGTGCTGGAGAGAGTTCAGAGAAGGGAATGGAGCTGGTGAGGGGCCTAGAGAACAAGTATGCAGAGAAGCTGAGTGATCTGTAGTTCTTTAGCCTGGAGAAAAAGAGACTGAGGGGGGACCATATAGCTCTCTACAACTGCCTGAAAGGAGATTGTAACAAGGTGGTTGTTGGTCTGTTCTCCCAAGTAAGAAGTTATAGGATGAGAGGAAATGACCACAAGTTCCACCACAGGAGGTTTAGATTGGATATTAGGAAATATTTCTTCATGGAAAGGGTTGTCAGGCATTGGAACAGGCTGACCAGGGAAGTGGTGGATTTACTGTCCCTGGAGCTATTTAAAAGATGCATAGATGAGGTTCTTAGGGACACAGTTTAGTGGTGGACGTGGCACTGTTAGGCTAACAGTTGTACTCAGTGATCTTAAAGGTCTTTTCCAACCAAAATAATATGATTCTATGTGTCTGATCTCTTATTTTACTGACAACAACTACTCACAGGTTGAATAAAGTTCTGCTGAGCCAACACTGAGATACGAAATATGCCTTTCTGACCAGATTTCAAAAATAATGTAACTGTTAAGTACAGATATTAAAAACATTTTTTAAAAAAACATTTCACATATATTGACTTGAAAGTAATTTTATTTTTAATTTCATCACGTCCAAGTGTGATGTATTATTTTTTCTTGAAAATAAGGTCATTACTCCCAGTATATCTTCATCTGGGAAAGGTTTTTCATATTCATAGACTGCTATTATTGTAACATTACTGGTGTGAATTAAATTAGACATTATAACAATTTAAAAATATGTAACAACATCAGTAAGAAAATATATTTAAGTATATTCAAAGTTGTTGCACACATTCTTATAATTTGGTGCTGATTGATAAAGTGGAGTGAGTATTAACTTTATTTCAGCTGAAGGCCATTTACAGAAAAGCATTCATTATAAGCCTACGAGGTAAAATTTCTACATAGAAAAGAGTCCTTCTACTCCCATATAGGAAAACTGCATTCTGCAGGTCTATCTGCACGTACTGCAGTTGTACGAATTCCACTCATTATAATATTTTAAGTTAAACATTTTGGAAATTGCCATTAATTTTTGGAAACTATATTCACCTGGTCCTGTAGTTGAACATACATAAGTGAAGAAAATTGTGAAATAAATGTCATAGCCTATAGAAGTAAGTTATCCTGGCATGTAATAGATGCAAATCCAACAGGAATGGAAGGACTGTGTGGTAATTATAAAGTGGCAGAAGACCTGAGGACCTCATCTTGTTTCTTGTTTTTTTTAGTCTTCCTAATCTGGTAGATTTAATTTCACAGAAGTTGACCTGGTTTAAATTGAGTAGAAGAATCAAAGCAGCTACAGCCAAGCAGCAGATTGACTTCACAAAGATGGTATGAGCATGAGCAGAATTTGTGAAGTTGCCTAGAAAGGAGTAGTAGAAGGCAGCAGAAGGCTTAGGATCCTTTATCTTCCAGACTGGTATAAACAATGGAAGATCTGAGAGGTCCTGGGTATAGCAGACACCACAGGATGCAGGTAATGAGATTTACTTACCAGCCTCACTATCATTGAGTTGAACATACATTCCAACTTTTAGGAACAGCTGGTGATTTGCTATGTTTTTCTTTATGTCTTACTCCACAATATATTTATAGTTCTGAGCCTTACGATCTTGACACAATTAAAAACCCGACCAAACAAAACAAGTCAAATCAACAAGCCCCACCACTTTAGATGCTATTTGATTATGACAACATGAGGGTAAAAATCGCAAGTAATTTGTTGTTCTTATCTTGATTGTGTTGCAGAAGTTAGACTGTGGAAAACTTGTCTTTCATATAAAAAAAAACAAATTCAGGCAAGCCGCCTGTGGTATATCACCTTATCAGGATATGGGTGGAAATTCAATTGCTTTGAAGAATTAAATGGACCATTAAACTATCCGATATGGAGACATGGATTGACACTCTGCAATGGCATTTGAATTATTCACTTTGCCATCTCTGGCAAATGTTTCCAATTTTTTTTTCTCCTGACCTAGCCTTAGGCTGATAAGAAAAGATAACATGAACTTAAGAGCCATGGCAAATTAGTTTATCATCACTACTAACACTACCCTCAAACAGTCCAGGAAGCCTTCCAGCAAGGATTAACAGTATAATAAAGTTGCATCTAACATTTCTTGTGTTCATTTATCTAGAATGTTTGCTGGCAATGTTGAGTGTATTTTATTAAAGGTATCTGCACAATTACCTTGAAGGAATAAAGCTTAAGCCTATTAAATTACTAAACATCCAAGTTCCATGGTGAACTTAAGAGGCTTGTTTCTGTTTGGATGGTTACAGGCATGGATTACCAGCTGCCTAGATTAAAAACTCACTATTGCTCATTCATGCAAACTCTGGTTTGAATAATCATGCCCAGCTTCAAAACCAGAAATCAGAAACTCCCTTTGTCTGAAAATGTGAACAAGAGGCCTGTGAGAATGTTATCCAGAGGGCTTCCTGCCACAGCTGAACTGAAAATATTGTAAGAAAAAGAAGTTTCATAATTGTATTTTTTCATGGAATAGTAATATTATACAACAAATCATATCAACTACATTAGGATCATTTTTGTGCAGTTGCTTTGTCTTCTTATTAGTCCGAATCTTTGGTGATTTCCACATAGCATTTTAGATACAGTTCTCTGAACACATACATACACTCAGCATCTGCATTTTACAGAAGGGGGATATGAGGTAGTGCTATCAAATGACGATTTCAAGGCATTTCAAGGAAATGCCAGAGACATGAGACTCTTGTTTAAGCTTCGTGCTTTTTTTTCATTTATTTTCTGCAGCTGACCTCATGGTTTATAGCATTATAAGGAAAAGTTTTTGTACAAAACATTTTCTTGTTCATGTTAAAAAACTTGGTAAAACACTATTTCTTTATCAATTGTAGGCACTCTGGGCTTGATTCTGGGAGAGGTGAGATTTCTACTAGCTGCTGATTTCAGTTCTCAGAATTAAGCCCTATTTCAGTAGAAGTATATATATAATTAATCTTCTGCCAATTCAAATCACAACCTCTCTTTTTCCATTAATCCTCTACCATTATGTGTCATGAAAATTCCAAGGAAAATGTTTTGTTCATTCCTTAGGGGAAACAAAAACAACTTAAGAAGTATTAATAGCCAAGGAGACATAATTTAAAGCAGTATTAGGAGAAGGACAGTGGAGCCAATAATAACAACACAGAGAGCTGGTATCTCTCTACTATTTACGATCAGAGAGGGAAATGTGGTGTTCCTTAGTAGTTCATATGAAAACTCAATGAAGAGACAATGTTGCCTATAGAAAATGTCAAATCCTCAAGAAGAAAAGGAGATTGTCTTTTCCAGTGTTCACATGTTGGGTGCAGAGGAGATGGCTCTCCAGTCATGCTGCTTTCCCCAGGAAAGTGTGAGTGGCCCCCATGCAACCTTTCCATTCCCTGCCTCCACTTCTCCTCATGCTTTAGCCATCATATGCTGAGAAGTCATCTCTCTAGATTAACAAGCCCATTGGCAAAGGTGCTCTTGTCTCCTGTTGTCTGATGGAGCTCCTCTTTCTCTCTAGCAGTCCGCATTTCTCAAAGAGGATACATTTCAAGTTTGATATGGCTTGGGACAGCTGGATAATCCATGTACTCTATAGTCTGGTAATTCAGTTTGGATGACTCTAAAATCAACACATTGTTTAACTATTTGATTCTCTTCAGGGTTTTACCCTAGATATCTGAACAGAGTATCTTCATTCTTACATAATAAAACAGTTTTAAATATGCATTATTAATATTTACAGTCATTGATACAGCTGGCAAACTTTGTCTCTTACCATCTTGAATGCTAGATACTGTAAAGAAATATTTTTTCTGAAGTTATTCCTGCTGCCTTCAACATACACAATTATTAAGACAGAATAAGAATGGAATTTTCAGCATAGAATGGCACAGTATTCTACAAACACACTTCTCCTTGCTGTCTGCAGAAGTACATACCGGATTCTCAGATATAAATGTTCAAATTCTGTGGTTTTCCTAGTTTCTTAGGAAAATGCATTCAGATATCTTGCTAGTTACACACTAGTCTTATAGCTGTGGAGTATCCATGGATGTCCTTGAGTGTTCCATGCCCTCAAATCCATTAACATATCTTCAAGTCAGGAGTCAGGTCATATTGTTAAATGGAAGACTCCTTCGTAAGAAATATTCAAAGGACATTTTGACGGAACTGTATTTCCATTTCCACTTGGAAATGCTGGCATCTGAAAGTCTGTTCCATTTAGAATAGTCTTTGGAAACTTCCTTTCCTTTTATGCAGGTAAATCAGGGATAATTTAAAAGTAAAATACCTTTAGAAAATGCAAGTCAGATGCTTTCATCTTCATGACCTCATAATTAACTTTCCATTGTGAGATCTCCTCGGGTTATGGCTATTGATTAAAAGGTGAAAGGTCGAGGAGAAAGTGAAGGGCAGGGAATTACATGCTCCCTTTCCTTTTAAAGGAACTTTTTTTACAGCAGGTATGATAAATACCAACCTTTATTCATGTTACAGGTCTGAATTGGTGCCATATGATGATGAATTCCTATACAAAGACAAGGCAGGACCTGATTAAAACTTAAGAAAAAAGTATGAACACAGATGGAAAGAGAGGCAGAAGATGGCAGGGACAACTGACAGCATTATGTTTGCAATGAAGAGGGGGAAAAATGTTTGAGGAAAAAAAAAAGAGAGAAAACTGTTCTTTTAGTCCCTGACGCCCACATTTCAATCTGGAAAAAAATGAAATCTTGTTTTGATCCAGTTCTGTGTAATGGAACAGAGATGGATGAATCATATGCAGGAAGCTGTTTTGACTTCCAGCACATCAAAATAGATTTCATTCTTCCACTTTCCTTTGCAAGGGATATGATCTGTAAGCTATATGTATATGTATATATGTGTATGTGTATATGTATGTGTATGTGTATGTGCATGTGTATGTGTATGTGTATGTGTGTGTGTGTATGTATCTCCTTCCCAAAACCTTTTATTCTACTGAAACTCCTATAAAGCTATACAGAGCTTTCCTAGATAAATTCTAAGGTTTTGAACCTCATATTTCCTGACACCCATGTGAAACTGCTAACAGACCCAAATTTTCTCAGACACAGCCTTAAGCAAGGATTACTGTAGAATTTCTTCTAGTGGAATGGTAACCCAGATATTGTCAAAGCTCTGAGACACATTCTTGCAATACAGCTTTTTTTCTTTTTCTTTTTTTTTTTTATCATGTATTCCCTGCGCTCCTCCCCCATTCCCTCCCCGCCCCCGCAAGGGTGGTATTGTAATGCTCATAAAAGCAGAAAATTAGAATTTATATTATGTCCTCAATATTGTCTCCTAATTGGACAGTAAAGACCTGAAGTAAAAGGTCTCCCCAAGACTAAAAGAAAGGAGTTAACTTTAAAAAAAAAAGGAGTTAAACAAAGGAGTAAATGAACACATGAGCATCTTCTACCTTTGTGAACTTAGGTCCAGAGTCAGGATAATGTCTATAGAAGACCTCAGGAACTGTTCAAGGGATGTACAACCATGTGGTTCTATTCAGATGGGTAGTCTATTGAAGGTTTTCAGTCACGCTAAGCAATTAAGTTTAAAAATAAACAAGGAAGTATTTTGGCATCTGAACAGTTCAGTGGCAGAAAAAAGTGGTGCAGAAGCCATCCTTCAACTATGCTGGTTAACCTCATTCAGCCTTTCAGTTACTATCTACCATATTCAGTTACTATCTACTATTTATTCAGTTACTATCTACTATTTATTTTCTGTGGTTAAGAAAAATCATCATGTATATGAATTTTCACCAAAATGAAATTAATTTTGACTTTACCAAGGCCTCTAGACAGATAATTAAATTGTCTGCAATGACTGGTGCATCAAAATTTTTCAGAGAGAGCATTTTGGAAGAATTATTAAATTTCAAATGTTTCTTGGGTTTGGGGATTTGTTTTATTTTATTTTGGTTTGTGTTTTTTTCAATAGTACTCTGACATTTCATTCCCTGCTGTTTTATATGGTGGGATGCTAATCAATAAATATGAATGAAAGAACTACCATAAAGATGATTAAAACTGTTGATTCAGGGACTGAGTATGGAGCTGATAACAATATTAATAGGGCTGCAACACTAACAGTAAACAGTAGGACCTACTACCAGGGTACGAGAACAGTGACAAGACTGTGGCATCCATTGTGAATGATAATTAAAAAAATACTTTACCAATAATTCTGATAACGTGGGAGCTACTACAGTTGGTTGGGGTTTTTTTTATTATGCTTTACTGTGATATAGGTCCTTCAGTTAGGTCCCAAAAGGGACACAGCAGAGAATACCTGTGAAAGGATCTGAGAATCTATTATAAAAATGAAATTTTTATGTACAAACCTTGCCTCGGAGTTCTAGGCCCTGGCTTTGAGGAAGTCTGGCGGCTTTACTGTAATTAGTTTGTTCTTAATTCAAACACATTTTAATTTATTTGGAAGTAGGCCAATGAATTCACCAGCAGTAGCTGGTGAATTAGGCTAGAGAATTAGGCATTTTCTGTCAACAGGACTTGTTTCAACCTACTTTGCAATGCTGATGTTCTAAATCAACCCAGAGAATAAAATTAATCTGATTATGGTTTAGCATACAGTAATTGTTCTGCACCTATGGCTTGTTTTTGCTGTAAAAAGTGGTTCTTAAAATCCTGTTTTCTCTCTTAGCCCTGTACAGAGTCACGCAAAGTTCATGGCTGCTGTCAGGCTGGAATGCCAGTGCTGTTTCCATTGCCAGGGACAGCACCATCTCCTCATCTTTGTTGAGTGGCACAGAAGACACCATGTGAAACAGAGGTTGTAGCTCAGGGAGCTACTGGGAATCTGAGTACTTCTGCACACTTCTAAGTACAAACAGTAGATGTTCAAGGGCTGTTGCTTCTGTTAGTAGTTGTTTGTGAGCATAAGGTGGAGAGAAGTTTAAAATAATGTCCCTTTTTTTTATTTCATCAACAATTTCACAATAAGAGCCAACTGATATTTTAAAAAAGTATAAGCTTTATACAAATAAGCCAAAGGAGACCATAACTCTAAATTACATTACAGATTTGCCATAGTGTTGCTTGGAAAAGGTAAAGTTAGGTTTTGTATGCTTTCACAATGAACAGGAATCAAAGTCAGAAAAAAAAAAGTATGTTTGTATTACGTGTAGCTAGCCAGCTAGCTAGATGTCAGATTTCACAGGAATTGATTGTTGTATTATTTTTTAAAGGTTTATTTTAGGTTTCCATGGAATCTCTCAATTAAACTTACACATATATATACACCACACACTGCCTGTCGGCTTCGATATGTTCTCAATGCAATTGTGCATTTAAAATTCTCATTTAAAACTTCTCTTGTGTTACATGTAGAAGACAAAAAAGTTCACATAGCCTCTTAAAAAAAATCTCCACTGGAGTCCCTGAGCTACAATTTTTTGAAGACTGCAATGTCTAAATAGCTTGCTCCAGGAATGAACATTTTTTTGGCATCTACCTAATTAAGTTAAAAGTTAATAAATTCCCTTGGTTGCTCCTTTCTTCAGGAAGCATGCGAAAAATGCATTGAAGCAAGGAAGTTCAAGGTTTCAGTATCTGCTGCCCTTGGTCTTTCTCAGGAATTCTTTAGCTGATTACATGCTTCTCCTTTCAACAACATAAGCTTTGTATCCCATGTTTTGTAAAGGATCATTTCCCCAACCACCCTCTCTAAGGCCACTCTTGGTCAGTTACAAAAGTTAGCATCTGGATGTGAGTATTTCTACCAAATAGATTTAAAATGCCCACGGGAATAAGTTTTCCTTTGATTTTTTTTTTTTTTTTAATAAAAGTAATCTTTATAGTCATCCTTATGATCTTACAAATGTTATTTCTTCTGTAAAAGATTTGAAATTCTTTCAGATTTCAGTACTTCCTTTGTAACTTTCGCTTTATTTTCTGAATTAACCCACTTTTCCCTTTTTGTTAGCAATGGCAGCCAATGAATAACAAATGTTTAATGTAGCTGAACAATAGTTACCTATAAAATGAGTTTATTCTGGCTTATTTAGAACGCTATACTTCATAATATGATACAAGATCTGCGTTTACCCTTGTGTCAGCTCTACACTGGCTCAAATCCATTAATTTTGATTAAGTTATGCCTTATGCCTAATTTATGTCAGTGTAATTGAGTAGGATTAGGGCTTAATTATAATTATACGTAATTATCCATGATTATAATAAATGCCAACATTAAGTCAAAATAGTAAGGCTAAACTGTAGGGGATCCAAACTGAGATGATGAGTCGCAGTACTTAGAGATGTCAAGCACCTGCAATACATACTGAGGTTAGAATGAAAACCTAGCCCTAAATGTTGCGTTTTGGAATCCCAAAATTAAAAGTTCAGAACTGGTGCAAATTTTTTAACTATGAAAATACTACAAAAGTATTTCTTGATTTATAATTTGTGCACTCAAAAGGTACGAAGTGCCACGTTAGGTTTGTGAAGCCCTGGAGTGACTGGGAGTGTTTATCAAATACTAAATTCCTTACCTGAAGTTTCTGAACACTTCTCTACAATTTCTACCTAACTTTCCCTTTTGTCTCATTTGAAAAATATTCAAAAGCTCTTTCCTACCTCCTCTGTCCAAGGATCCTCATCTAGACTGGATATTAACCCTACAAATACTCAGTTTTACTTCTGTATTTTATATTCTTAACAGTTAATTGTGTTTTGAAAATAACAGGCATATTCAAATGCCTAAAAATTACTCTTGCGATTAAAGGACGGAATAGCTCATTTATTTTCACCACTGTTTTATAATATTCTACGAAGAATAATTAAAAGCAAACCTGACCTAAAGAATAAAGCTTTTTCAGAGATGCAGTTACCATGATTTATGTTATAGTAAGAACTAAAGGACAAAGAAAAGGTGAAGGTATACAGACTGAGGATGCAAGACAAGTCAATGGCATGACTAAAATCCAGTGGTTCATTACTATTTTCAGAAAAAAATATTGGCTTTCTTCTTTCACCACTGAGACAGAATATGACACACCGGCTTTGCCCCTGGAGATCTTCCTAGAAAACATATCTTTTGGATTTAAGAATTCTTACTTTCTTTATCAGTGTAAAGATCATAGTTTTAGAATATGCAAGTAAGATTTCCATGTTCTCTCGCATCTGATGCTATTGCATCAGTTATTTCACCTTTAGAACTGAATTTGCTTAATATGCCATGTAATCACTGTTGATCTGAATTCTCTTGTTTTCACCTGCACCTCTGCTTCACTATATTTTAAATGTTTTCACATGTTCTCCTCCCTAATATTCTGCATTGATTGAAGGGGGTTGGACTAGATAAGTTCTGAAGGTCCCTTCCAACCCAAACTATTCTATGATTCTATTACACACTTTAAGAAAGGCCAAATATAGACATTCCTCCTACTCTTTTTCTGAATTAGGGTACTTCCAACCCTCCCTTCCATCACCGTAGTCTGTGTAGAGCTCACATTACTCAGGATATTAAGCCCTTGACTGATCCTTTGTAGTGAGAGATGTCAAGAGGGTCCTACTAATTGCTGAGATGATCAGTGGACATTTGAGTAAAGGATGACTTTTATACACCACCTTCCTTTTCATAATGCCAGAAATCATAACGCAGAAGGATTGTCGTTTGTGCTGCCTATGTACATTAACCACAGTCAGGGAATATCTGATGAACGTGGTCCTTCTGGGGACATTTATTCCTTGTCAGCCTCTTCAAAGTCCTGAACTGTAACTTAGGACTAGTTCTTCTGCTCGGATCAGCACTTCCTAAACAGTAGGGAGCCATCTGCCCCGTTACATTGAGGGGCTTTGGGGCATTCCTCTATGTATGCTCTAGAACAGAAGTACTAATTCCTTGTACGTCCTCCTAGGGGACAAATGATGCTGTCTGAGATCTAGATATTTAACAGCTTCCTTGATTTTAAGACAGGTGAACATGGAAAGAACTGTCTGGGCAAAAGCCACAGAAATAGCTTGCAATGGAAAAAAACACTAAACCTCGATTTTCCAACAAGTAGACAAAAGCTTTCATCCTGATTCAAATTTTTCCTTCTATTGTTACTCTTAGGATATAGAATATAGCTTAAAAGAAACAAATTTTTGCACTTTAAATTTTTTTTCAACAGATGTATGTGTTTGTCTTGATCCAAGCAGAAAGGAAAAACCTCATAAAAGCTTGTGGGTACATAATCAGTTTTGATTCACTTATCTGTAACTATTCTGCTTTTCAAATGACTTTTGTGATCATTTCAACCTTGGAAATGAATCTTTACATTTAAAAAATACTGAAATCCAATAGTCTGTGTAATTAATGTTTAAAATTCATTAGAAGCAGGGTTTTTTATGTCTCCATATAAAGTTTTAGTTTAAAATAAAATGCTTTTTTAACAGGAATATCTTCCCTTGGAAAACTCCAGGTTAGCCCACCTTAAATATTTTCTTAATTACTACGTGACATTGGCATTCCTTCCATGGCTGTGGAAGCTCTATCTCCATGAAATATTTTACCTATGAAGGCCTGTTACCTCTTTTCATGTAAACTCATTTGCATTTGAATGCTCTTTGGAGGGAAAAATGCTGCTGAAATGCTGATTTTTTTTTTTTTTAACAGTATCATTTGATGTTACAGAAATGTATAAACAGTAATAACTTTAATTTGTTACCATGGCCATTTCATAAAAAATGCAGCTAGTTTCTAGCAGTAGTGAAAAGGTTAAACTTCTAGTAAATTTGATGGATAACAAGGGAAGCCGATTAGCAAAAAGAGGAGCTCAGTCACTGACCTTACAATGCTTCTTTATCTTTTACATTCATCTCTCAGGCTCAGTCCAACACTGCAACATAAAGCCAAAGCTATGGTACAAGTATTGTATTCCCAGAGGAACAGCGTATTACTTGTATATGCTTGGTTGCTTTTTTGCTGTGAACTTCTGAATCATATAAGAACAAGTTTATTCATACATTTACCCCTTATTTAACATGCTTATTGAATGGGCAGGAATCTTCTTAAAGGATAGAAGTATTAAGATGTAGCTGACACTGAAAACAGATGAAAATCTTAGTGTTATCATTTTCTGAATAAATGGTCAAACGTATGGAATGACAACTGAAAACAAGTGGAAAATACACATTCTTGTAGCTTTGAGAGTTGATACAGGATCATTGAAAATATGAAATGTTATTAATATTACTCGGAAAGAAGACTTACTGCTGTATAAGTGGGATAGTAAATCTGTTATGAGAAAGTCACATCCTGCTAAGATTGTCCTTGTTTTTCTCTTCTCACTCTCATTTCTTTGTATTTTTTTTTAAAGTGTTGTTTTGAGACATGTCAGTAAAGTTAGCTGGATTTTGTATCATCTGTCACTTCGGGATGGACAACTAGTTTTTCAGTTTTTCACCCATCAGTTTGTTACACTTTTTGCTCCCAGAAAAATGAAAGTTTTCTTTGGTAGACAGAATAAAGGAACTGTTCACACTTGCTCCCCTACTGCTCAGCTATAACCTGCACTTACTTCCCCCTTCTAAAAAGTTATTGCATAAAATTGCTGTACTTACAATCCGATCCTCTCATCAGCTCCATTTATTGTGTTGTTTACATTTTACTAACTGGTAGTTAGCTCAGTAGGAAGCTAAACAGCCATCATGGTCATAAGCTGAATGCTGTTTGTATGCAGGCTCAACAGTTGTTGGTAACATGCACAGTTATTATTCTTAGGAGAAAAAATGAAATAAAAAATAGCTGGAAATCAGGAATATAAGAGAATGTTTTTGAGAAAACTTATTCCCTTGTCTTCTCTTACACTAAAGTCCAGAGGATTTGTTGTTGTTTGGTGGTGGTGGTTTTGTTTTGTTTTATACAACCTCCCAAATTTCTTCATTAACATTATACTTCTCTTCCCCTCAGTTCTTCCACTTTGCATTCTACAATGCATAATTATTATTTAGATTTGTACTTTAGAACATGAAAGGATCATTACTTTTTATGTGTAGGATACTACGCCTGAGTGGGGTCTCTGAGCGATGCTGTAATATTAATTAACAGTAATGAAAATCC
Source organism: Patagioenas fasciata (assembly GCF_037038585.1). Lineage (NCBI taxonomy): Eukaryota > Metazoa > Chordata > Aves > Columbiformes > Columbidae > Patagioenas > Patagioenas fasciata. The sequence continues at coordinate 112,833,736 of NC_092522.1, forward strand.
TTATAAATACAGTGAGGCTTAGTCAGCGGGAACTGCAATTGCATTTGCCCAACATGCCAGGCCATTAATGAGCAGAATTTTCGTAATAAAATATTAATAATTTATGTCGTATACCAAAGCGGGGCATATGCGTATGCCTGTACTGAAGCCTTAAACTATGAAACTGCATGTGGAAACGAATGAAATAAAAATTCTTCTTGCTAGAATTACAGTGATTTTTCACTTCCTCTGAAGTAGCTAACATGCTTCCTACTGTATCTGGGCAACACTGGCATGAGGTAATTTCAATTTAACAATATTTGCCAAATATACGTTCAATCTAGACCTTGCACATCGTGTTGCCAGGGTGCATTTGACATAACCTTTGAAGACCTGGGTTAGAAACCAACGTTATCTGTGTACAAAGATTAGAACAGAGTTATTTTTTCAGAAGATATCTCAATCAGCAGGGGACTTCGCTAACTTTTTTTTTTCCACAATGCGCCACATTGCCTGTGTGTTTGAATAATCAGACATTTGAGTGATCCTTTCATCTCTTCCAGGGGGTTTGCAGGGACCCTCTGAACTAGGATGACAGGATTTGGAACCTGAGAGTTGGTGCTCTTTGTTTGTTGTGGCCTATCATCAGTCAAATCCAGTGTGTAGGTTAATAAGGCTTAAACTTTAAGGGAATGGTGAGCACCTGATTGACAAGCCTGTGAATAAAAGTGCAGTGGGAAGTTTTGTGTTTGTGAAGTTAGTATGCACAGAGACACAACTGAAGTTCAGAATGAATTGCAATCAGTTATATTAACGCAGGGAATCTCATTTGATGATTTAACATAACTTCCTGGACGCCAAATAAAATCTCAAAGTGTTTCATGGATTTCAAATAAAATTCTGAAGTATTTCTGGTTTGGATGGTGGGTTTTCTTTGCTTAACATTAGAGCAATATATTTGGGTTTGGTTTTGTTTTTTTCAAGATACAAGTGTATAACAGAAATCCAAAAGCCACCAAGAACAGCATGTAACAGTGATGAAAGTTCTACTATCAGGATAAAAAAAAAGAGAAAACATATTCTCCTACAGCCACTTAGAAGTCAAAGACAGTGTACAGTGCTTCAAGTTTTCCTGAACATGTGCCTCAGACAATTTTTATTTTTAACAAATACTAGCAATAACATGGTTCCAGAAACATTTCCTCTTAGAAAGACATTCCTGCTGTAACTCAAAAGGATATCTATATCATTTACACTGAAAAAATCCAATGCTTCACACATTAGAGAATATAAAATGATTTTGTAAGTAAGTAAAGGGGAGTGGTTGGAGATTTCCTACAAAAATAATTGTCAGAAAGTGAATTTTTGTATGAGCCATTTGGACAACATTTTCGATCAGGCAGGTTTCTCAGACTCGTAATGGCATTTATTGTCAAAACTAGAATGAAGAAATCAACTCAGTGGATATGGAATACCAACTTCCAGAGCCAAAAAATAGGAAGGGGTCTGAATGCAAAGCATTTCCTTGCCTTTACTATATGGTGTGTACATAACTGCAGGACAAATGGGGAGATACTGCTCAATGTTTCACAAGAAGAGCGTTTTCTCTATTTGTATTGAGCACCGGGCCTAAGGAAACCAACATACAAGCTGAGTTCAGAAAACTAGAGCACTGCAGCTGTCGTGGGCAGCATCTTCTTGCATATGTTGTCTTCTGGAAGAGGGATGCAGGGGCAGAGGAGAACAGGACTTTTTCTACTCTTTGTGATTGAAGAGTCCACTGAAGTCAGTGTCTCTGTTTGTAAACTCACTGATTTCATCCTGTATTGTAGAAATGGAATCTGAGCACTGACTTACTGAATTTTAGGTTTCTATAACGGACCATTTTAATAATGATTTAAGTCACGCTCTGTGTTTGTGCTGTAAATTGCTTATGCATCCATTTCTATCCAAGACACATTTAACAAAAATAAAGCAACATTAACCTTGAATTTAAGACACCCCTCCTGTGGCTTACTCTTAATAGAAGGTATGAAGACTAATTCATGATAATACAGAGTTGGGTTAAAGTATTTTTCTGTAACATAAGAGTTGACTCAAACTTCAGAAGAAGGTAGAGTCAGATCGTCCACTTCCCAAACAAGTCACCTAAGCGCTTTGCTGTTATGGAAAGGGCACAATGTCTTCTGTCCTACTGCCTGGGATCAATCATCTGAACTAAAGATTGGTTGTGCTGAGGAGTCAGGCAATCAGTTTTTCGGCAGGGACTGCTCCATGCAGGGCTGGTTGGGAGAGGAAGCCTCTTGTTTCAGTAAGGTAGAGATCAGCTGTTGTAATAAATCACTTAATATTTTATATATAAAATACAAAAGTTAACTAGTTAAACTGCTTGTATTTGTCTGAACCTACAAAGATATGTTCATACGCCTCTTTAGAACAAAACAGTTATGCAAAACTTGAGTTGCCACCTTGTCTTTTAGCTACCTTTTTAAGAGAATGAGAAATGCTTGATTAGACACCTCTGAGCAGGAGAGTACACTTTTCTTTCTAAATGAACACAGGCACATAATTTTCAGCCCGACTCAGGAACTTCACTGACAGAGACAGAACCTGAGACATGACCCTACTGTTATGGTTCAATTTAATGTTGCCTCCAGCTTCACTCTGCATGTAGCACATCTGATGGTTTTTCATGGGTGCCTTGTTCTCTTTGTTGTATAGACTGTTTTGCCTTAGATAGCCTAATCTTAAGCAGCCTGAATCGCTCTGCTAGTGTCAGGCACTCACTACTGAAGACAGCACAGAATTTTTCAACAGCCCTCATACTGGCCAAAAGCCACTTCTGGTCACCTTCCCCATTTGAGTTGTACTTGATCCACTTGCAAAACACATCAGTTGATATCCAGTTTCTTCTTCCAGTGCTGCTTCCTCATTCCCCTGTGTTTTGGAATAAATCACCTAAGGGAACATAACTTTCAGCAGAAAACAGTGCAAAAAATTTTCTGCTTTTTCTTATTTGGGAAATGGGATCACATCATTATCCTCATTTCTTCCTTTAACATCTATAACCAAAAAGAAGACTCTCAGGGCTGTGGGATACTTAAAATTGATTATGTTGTGCTTCTTTGAATCCATGGGATTAGTCTGGGGCATTCCTCTCACCCTAAATTGGCACGGGCTGGGTTATCTGCTCAAATGCTGGCACTTATGCTCGAGAGTCAGCGCCTTTGATTCATGAAGCTTTGGCTTTGATACAAGCATCCCTGTTACCTCTTTGCACCAGGGATCTGGCACAACTCCCGTTGGTACTTCCATGAGGACATACAATGTTCCAAGACTCCCCCACTGTGTAGACAATTTCTTAGCGGGGCAGCCTTTCCAAACACATTGTTTCAAAGAAATGAATCACTCATTCGTGAAAAATGAAAAAAAAAGAGCACAAATACCATCAAAGCAATTTCAGGGGTTTGCCGCCCACATCACTGACATCATGCTGCCAGCTAGAGAGCACTGAATAGGACTCCTTACAGAGTCCATCAATGCCACTCTTTAAATGGCAATTGCCTGAAGGGGCTGCTGGTTTGTGATATGAGGTACTTCTTCCTTAGCAGGAGAAAGGCAGCAGAGGCTGGGATTTCAGACCAAGTCCCCTCAAATGGCAACAAAACACGATTGCTTGGCTTGCCAGGATGTCTCTTTTTCAAATGACTCTGCTCTCTTTTCGGAAGAGAATTAATTCATATTTGGATGAAATACTTTTTTTGTAAAAAGGAAAAGACGTGTCTGCTCATCAGAAGGAACGTTCTTTATTAAACTGGAGATTAGTTGGATAAGAGAAGCCATGAGGGCTTCTTATCATTTATGAACCAATTAAAACAGACCCAAGTGAGGTCTGTCCAAGCTAATCCCAGAGCTGGTGTGCTGGGGCGTGTGATACATGGACACGCTGAGCTGCCTGGAGCCAAGCCAGCTCACATCTGATGCGCTGTTCCCACATCACACAGTGCTGTGCCCAAGCTAATAAGCCCTGCCGAGAAAATGCAGCAACAGGTCACTGTGGCACAGTGCTGTGTTACATATACAATCTGGACTTAACAGCATGAGTTCCCACTAGTTATGGGATTTTTACCACAGGTCCACTTCACAGAAAAGACACATTTTCAGTGATTTTGTACACTGACATCTTTCACTTCTCTGCATATGTTTTTACACACTCTTCTGTCCCATTACATTGCCTTTCCACTCCTTTTCCTGTGAAATTGCATCTTTTTTGCTTCTCAGACAAATGGCTCAAGATTGCCAATCACGGTCCTTGTTTCTGGAACATTCCTCCTGCATTTGTTCATAGGGACGTGCTTCTCCACACACCAGGTCTGCCGTGATGCTTGTGAAACTTCAGCCGGTTAAGGTAACCTGGTAAGCAAAGCAAGATGGTTGAGTTACAATAGAAGAACAAAAAGTGAAGCAGCAAAGATTAAGAATTCGTAGCCTTTACATTAAGGATGTTGTCACCTTAGCTTCACTTTCCACCTGCCTCTGATTACATCTGCTTATTATCTGCTCTGCCGTTTTAAAGCAAGCAACACTCACCCTGGTGTACAATGGACAGAACAGGGGGACACTGACCTGCCTAGGGATTTTGGCCACTAAAGCAATGCAAATAATTAAAATACAGAAATTGAAACTGTCAGGAATGATCTTTCACTGACCCAGAGTGGATAGATGAAACGATCAATGTTGTCTTTCCCTTCTGTAATGTCTGCCAGACAGTCCAAATTTATAATCTGCATAGGAAAACAGCTGTATATCATAACCATATGGCACTGAGAATACACATTATTGTACAGTAGCACTGCACTAATTTAAGGTCTGTCACCACTTCCATTATGGGCCTGCGTTTCTCTCACACAACCACATATCCCAAGCTGAATATGATCTCTGTCAGTGCAGGTTTTACATCTGTAGGTGCTTCAAACAATATTTTATTTAGATAGCTTGGGTATTTTGTCATTACATAAGTTAAAGAAAAATTTCAGTTTTCCCCCTCATTGTTCAAAATTCATTTTATTTAAGACAATAAAACTCGATGGTTTTAAAAATGGTTAGGCATATTCCATCTGTTATGGGTCACTTTTCTGATTGAAGGCAGTCATTAAGCATCTGGTGAATTTAAAAGCAACTGTATAACTATGTGTATATATAGTTATATCTACATGGAGAAACATCATTTTGCATTGCATACCAAGAATGAAGTCATGTCTATTTCTATGGGAACTCAAAGTTTTTGTGAACTTATTCTACATAAGGCTGGTCAGACCACATCATCTTTTATATGAAAGAAAATGCTGTTAATTCTCCAACAGGATCAAAGTGTCTTACACCCCTCTGTCAGCAGAACTTGTATACTTCCACCAAACTGGAAGCATTGTAAATATAGGGAAAGAAAGTGCAGTGGATCCACAAAGGTCCTACGACCTGTCATAGACGATTTGCGAAGTGCAAAGGTGGCATCTCCTGTGGAAAAGGGCTTCTGATTTCCATTTTGGACAATCTCTCCATTGCTGCCAAGGCAGGGTAAGCATATCTCACCCTTTGCATACCCACAGCTTCCGTGCTGATGTGAGAGTAGTTGTCACTCAGCTCATGCCAAGGATAAATCAGCCAAAATTAATAACGAAAGAATGGAAAATTTTCTCCTGAAAATTCAGGGGACCAAATCTTTTGATTCCCAGTGGCACTGGGGCTGCAACAGCTGAACCCAGGGGAGCTACACAGGCACTTTCCTGAGAAGCACCAGGAGGAGGAAGGTGCTCGGCCCTAAGCCCATCCCATGTACAAGGGCTGCTGTTGCTCTCATGGGAGAGGACTATTTCTTTTTTCTGCCCCAGACCGGTCTGAGAAGTGGTCAAAGTAGTGTCTAGAAAAGAATAAACAGAGGGCAGGTCTATCTGACCATCCCCCTCACTGTTCTCCCGGCCTCCAGCTACTTTCAGCCCAGTGGTTTCCTGAACTGGATGTGTTTATTAATTCTCCATGGATTTCAGTTCCCTAAACTTGCAATGTGTCTCCCTTGATCCACGCAAGAATTTAACATCCAGTGTCATTCTCTTGCTGTGAAACACATCATGTTTTGTCAGCAGTTAGGATAAGTGGGTGCTGGCCCATGACTTCAATGTGCCTCAGCAATGCAAACAACATTGATGGCATTACTTGGCAATAATTTTCCACGTCCCTGAGATGATTTGTTCTGATGGTTAGGGTCATTTTCCTCCCAGTCAAAACTTTATTCCCTGGAGGCAGCTGCCTGATTCTTAGTGACCTTTTTTTCCACCAAAAAAAAAAATCACATCAAATTGGAATATCTTTCTCATCAGAAAACACAGGGGAATTGTCCATATGACCCCAAGTCTATGCAGAGATACCCATGGGCTATATGCATATGAGCCAGTAAAGCAGATCAACAGGAGTGAATCTATAGGAGAAACATTTGGTACTGAGGCCCTATGTCCAGATCCTGCAGCATCTGGGAGAGGAAAGGAGCAAGGGATCTGGTGTCCTGACTGCCCCTTGGAGCTGCAGTGCTCTGGGTGAGCTGTTGGAGTATGTCTGCCCATTTACTGTCATCCAGTACCTGCTTTCCAAGACTGCTCAAAAATGCACAGAAAGGCACAGAAATTAGCATCAATTCAGATATTCCATTCAAAAGTTCATTCATGGCCTGAAATAAAACAGTAATGCAGACACATCCACACAGAGCAGGGGAGCAGAATGACTGGGGGAGTCTCACCAAGTGGACAAGGCACCCACGCTGCTTTACCTGAGCTGAACCACTGGGATCCAGTCCTCTGCCTCCTGTAACATTGCTCTCCAGTGCACAGATAAACACGGTGTGACCACAGCTCTGCTCTCTTCTGCTGTTAAAGATGGTGATTGCACCACCTCAGCTGGCAAAAACTAGCAGAGTTTCACCAAAGTCAAAAGTGTCTACCTGAGGCTGAATATCTGAGCTTTGAAAAAGCTGGAAGTTTCTTAGTAAAACTTACGTGAAATGCTACAAGAAGAAAGATTTCTTCGAGGAAGCACATCACAAGGTAGTTGATAGGAGTTTTCTGGTTTGTGTTGTTGATTATCCTGATGAAACTGCAGAGTAATGAAGCAGGAGAGTTTAATAAAACCAGCAATGAAAAAACACAGAAACAGAAAAAAGTTTTCACTGAAAGACCCAGTCTCACATCACCAAAACCACAAGATTTCAATATACCAGGATCTAAATTCCATTCTTTGTTTTACCTCTGCTGAACACTTCCCTGAAGCACAGTTGTAATTGTTTAATCTCTCCTTCTGTTCCCCTTTAAAAAAGTGAATCAAACAGCATAAGTTATCAAAGATGAAAACCTGACCCCCTGTGACTATATTACAATGTAGCACCACCTTCTGGCTATTGAGAAACTCCTACTGGCTACTTTACCTTTTTCATTTTTAACGGGCATCTGTTTCTTAATTCCTTTGTTGCAATTTAAAATGAAAATATGGTGATTAGTTTTCATGGCTGTAGCTATTACAGCTATAGATGTTTCTAATAACAGCTGCTATTTTTCAAATAGAAGAGAGATTTTAACATGGAGCAGTTGGAATTGCGCATCTCAGCCTTTATTGAAGGGGCAATGTGTATGTTCATGTTTTATGATCTGTAATCACATGCTGGTACTGGGAAACATGCCACAAGGGCCCACATATGTAAGCAGTGGCAGCTGGAAGTGCATAATTCATGAGGAAAACATCAGGATTGGAGGAAATGGCTTAAAGAGACGATCAACTTGACACATCTTATATTTTTTCCTGGATTTATTTCCTTTTAAAGTTGTGAGTTCCTTTTTAAAAAAAGAAATGTGTAGACTGCCAAGTCATAAGGTTCTCTAGGTCACTTACTTGTTTCTCTGAAAGCAAAGGCATTCTTCTGTTTTCATTCTGATTTAATTAGAATGGCTTTTTTACAGTATGTGGTCTTTGTTCTTCCAGGTCTCTACTCCTCCACAGTTTTATTCAACCCTATTGTAGGTCCACTTTGAAACAGAAAGGGCAGTCAAAACAACTTCATCTCAGAAGGAAATCCTATAAATACAGTAATTGCTGTGGAGTTTAATCTGGTTTTTTAACCTTTGATTCAGTTTGGATAGGTCTTAGGGTACAAAAAAGACAAATCGGCTACTTCAGCTAAAGGCTTCATTTGGCACAAATCTGGACAAGGCTTAATGATAAAAGGAAAGTTTAAAATGGAGAGACGTTAGATGCTGCCCAAATTTCAGCTGGAAGAAAGAAAAAAAAACCCATAATTATAAAGGCAAATTTAGTCACATCCAATCTCTCAGTACATTTTGTAGAAATATCACAAACAACAATGTTCTCAGGGTATTTCTACTGGAAATAATGTGAGAAAGAACATTCTCACATTACTTCCAGTCAAAATGCCATAAAAATGCACAGTTGATGGCAAGCATTCTCATAGCATGTTAACAGGAAAGACCTCAAGAAAACATTTTCTCATGACATTTCCTCTGGAAGAGGGTGGAGCTGGAGAGCACTGCCCTCCTCCACTCCCACCAGCATGGGAATGTCTCAGGGGTGAGTGCTCCAGCAGAGCTGCAGGGGAAGGATCGCAAAGGACATGGAGAGGCAGGAAATCTGACGGGGTTCTCTCCAGCATGAGAGCAGTTCAAGGCGAGAAAAGACTCCTCCATCCAAAATAAAGCACTAGAAGCAAAGTCACAGATAATTCACAGCTCAGAGTAACTCAAGGATGAAATTATTTATACAGCAGTTATTTTAAATACAATAATCCCCATTAACATGTGTATTTACAATGGAAAGAAAGAGGGGGAAGGAAAGACACTCTGATTTCATAGAATCATAGAATGTCCTGAGTGGGAAGGGACCCACAAGGATCATCAAGTGCAACTCCTGTCCCTGTGTATGACAACTTCAAAGTTCACACCATGTGTCTGAGGGTGTTCTGTAATCGCTTCTTTAATACTGTCAGGCTTGGGGCTGTGACACCTCCCTGGGGAGCCTGTTCCAGTGCTCCACCACCCTGTGGGTGAAGAACCTTTTCCTCATGTCCAACCTAAACCTCCCCTGGCACACCTTCCTGCCATTCCCCTGGGTTCTATTGCTGGTGACTAAAGAGAGGAGTTCGGTGCCTGTCCTTCCTCCTCCTCTTGTGAGGACGCTGTAGCTGCGATGAAGTCTCCTCTCAGTCTCCTCCAAGCTGAACAAACCAAGTGACTTTAGCCACTCATCATACGGTTTCCTCTCCAAACCCCTCACCAACTTCGTAGCCCTCTTCTGGACACTCTCCAGTAGCTTTATATCCTTTTTATAATGTGGTGCCCAGAACTGGACACAGTACCCCAGGTGCAGAACAGAATGCGAGATTTGTATTATTTTAAAAAGATTTTATGTGCAAACTCTCTGTGGGGTTTTCTTAGTGAAAATTTTGGATATGGAATCAAGTTACAAAGTCACATTGACAGTCTGAAAGAAATGAAGTCTCAGTTTGCTCAGAGAAGAGAAAGACCCACAGTCTCTACCTAGGCAGTGCGATGAAGTCACAGGACACCCAAGCTAACTTTCTGACTCTGATTTGCACTTCTTACATTACTCTGGGCAGAGGACTAAATCTTCAGTTCCCCCTTTCAGGATTCCTCTAGTTCTCTGAGTTGTTATGAAGCCAGTGAGCCTAATTTCCAGTGCCTCCAAGATGTATTTCAGCATGGGCTTCTTTCTGCCATACAGCTGCTGTACTTCGGCTGTCAGTTGGAAGCACTGACCCCAAGAAAGGGCAGGACAGTTTGGTCTTTTTGAACTCATCAGTCCATCTTCTGAGAAGATTCACCTGTTAGACATACAAGAACAGAAAAGGTTGTTTCCCCTGAGGGGCAGTGGTTGGGAAAATCGTATGTGAATAAATGCAAGACAAATAATGCCATCAACTGAAAATCAGGATTCCTCCTTCATTGCCACAAGCATAGGTCTCCTTCTTATAGTTTATTCTTTGTTATTCTACCTGTCTTACTGAGAGGATAAGCTATCATTATACCTGGTGGACTGAATAAAATGTCAGATGAATTTAACCCTTTCTAAATAATTTTAACAAAAATCACACTTTTAACAAGGATTAAGTGTGATTGTGGAACAACTAAAATGCTTCCTACATAGTTTGTAGTCCCACAAGGTGCTTTCAGCTATTCAACCATCTATCAAACTACTTTCAGTTTATAGCTTCTCTCAGCTTCGAAAATCTGTGATCTGGTTGGCATGGCTGTTTCTCCTGTGCTTGTCCCTCCATTATCTCTCCTACGGCAAGAGAAATCTTTTTTTGTTTCTGCTTTCTTCTTCCTATCCTGCAGATTTTTCCTCTGTTTAGTACCAGGCTGACTCTTTTATAGACCACACAAGAGAAAATAAAAATGAGACACTGCCCTATTGAATCTTCTCTAGCTATGTCTTACGTCATGTGTCCAGAGTCAGTGAATCAAAGGTTCTTTTTTTAACTCATGCTTTTTCATACTTTCCATAGTTTCCCTAAATTGTTTTTCTCATTTCTCTTTTCTTAACCCACTCTGTACGCAGTAAGTAAAAGGCTGCATATGTTGCCTGGACGTGGGGTGTGGAGGTGAAAACACTCTGTCCTTAGCAAGGAGTAGAACCACCTGAGCTGACTGAAGACTGACCCCAGGACTGTCATATCCCATCACTCAGGGAGTACAGTGCAAGACAGGACAATATCATATCCTTATTTACCTATTCTGCTAGATAGTTCCTACATGTTTCAAGTCAATAGGAAAATACCTTTCCAACTTAAAATTCTCCTAATTTAATAAGACGGTAGGTACATCTACTTGAGTATCCCAACTCTGACATTAACCACTGATGCATTTTTCAGATGAAAGTAAGCAGGGTCCCATAGCTGAGAGATACAAATGATCTCCTCTGAATAAAATCCTATCCTAATGTCTGAGATTAAAAACTGGTTGAAATAAAAGCAAGAAAAACAGGAACTCTGTGAACTAGAAGGAACACTTTTCTGAATGAAAAGAACTTTGAGATGGAAAATGAAACATTTATCCTTGCTATATATATATACTGACACACATACCTATATCAAATGATACTTGTACTGATATACTACTCTATTTTTATGATGAATAAACCATTAATAACATAATACTGATCTAAAATGTTGGTACATGATATATACGTATTATATCGATTTTCAGATTTACATTATCTTAAAAATCCTTTTCTCAGGTTGCAGTGAAAAGAAAATGCAACATAAAAATTTGCAGATGCATCTAAGAGGCAACACAGCAAGTCTTTAAACTTGAAGTAAGTGACATGTAGAGTTATTAACAACACAGAGTTTCTCCATACTTAATGGATTCACCCATAGCCATGTTACTAGTAACCTCATCACTATTGGAAGTTACATTTCTTTAATACTTCAGATGTTCAACTGCTAAAAATTATTGGCCAGCCCAAGTTAGTTTAGTATTTAACTTATTTGCTGCATAAACAAAAATCAAATGAGAGTAGAAGTCCATTATTTTAATACTATGTATAGGATGAGGCAGTCCCTAACTGCTTAAATTTACAGTGTAGACTGTAAATAGTGACTGCTGAATGAAACTGCACTGTCCAAGTTATACAGCTGGGAAAAAAAATAGACAATGACACAGAGCGGAGGTGTCTTATTAAGTCTGATGGAGATTCAGAGATCTGAGTTTGTCCTGCGGAGCAGCAGGCCAAAAGTAGTCTTCCTTCCCTGTAAGTGGTTTATTCTGGACGGTGTGACTTATTAAAAAATGGGGGTAGGGGTGGGGAGTATACATAGTACTCAATGACCTGATGTGTTCTTTACTTGGAAGTAATTGAAGCATCAGATAAATCGTATAAACAAGCAAACAAATAAACAAAACCTTGCCTCACTTGCCTCTCCGATTTAGGTGCCACTTTTATACTCACATGTTCAAGTATGAACAAACTAATAGGTATCTTTCTGTCTTTGTGCAAAGATATAGGAGTCAAATCTTTCCTACAGTCTCAAACCTCTCTTTTGAAGTTTATTTGCTTGTCTATTATAAGTAAATCTCCTTACAATTCCATGCCGTTTTTTCCTGCTACATGAAGCAACAGCTTAAAAAACAAACAAACAAACAGGCACAAAAGGAAGAAAGACATTCCTGACAGTTTTCCACCTTTGGTACAGTAGCAGCCAATGTGTCATTATACACTGCTTGGGACACAACCCTTTAAGTTATAATTAGATCTCATTTTGTACAGAATGAGTTGGTGGCAGACATGAAAGCAGATGCACATACAGACATGGGTATATATCTCCTCTAGAGTGTTTCAACACAAAGTTATCTGCCTTTATAGTAAGGGAATAAACTCTATGGCTTTTCCAGAATCCCATTTGACTTTAAGGAAGCTTTGATACAGTGTTACCTGCATAGATTTTTAGGGATGGTGTCCTAAAATCATCTGCAAGGTGTCTGAGTAACCCCCACCTCATTTTAAAAGGCTCTCATCACTCCTATTCTATTCACCCACATATCATTAAAGGGAAACTACTTCCAGAAATGCCATTACTAAAATATGAATCCAGTAACACTTGACCCAATAATTCTTCAGTAACCCCTGCCCCAAATTTAAAGCCCCAGATGTAGCTTGATAGTGTCAGTACTAAATATCTAGAGGTCTGCAGAAAGTTCCTGTTTGGCCTGACAGCATAAGAGTAATTCATGGATGAGTTCAACCTTGTTCTGTAATGCTACTTTAGGTGCTGCTCCACTGAATGGCTGGTAATTTGAAATCATTAAATGGCTGAGATAAAAAAAGAACATTCACGAGTGCAACATAATCATATTAATAATAAATAGACATGAAGAAGTTGTTTGGAATTTAAACCAAAGTTCTTGAATGCTATTTCTGCAGTATCCGATGAGCTCTGATTAACAGTATAAAATTATCAAATGGAAAAAATCCAGCTGGAAATTATGACTGTGGTCTTAGTGATGAATCTCTCAAGAATATGTTGTCTCCATGTTTCCAGGCATAGCAAAACTGTGTACTGTGCAGCCATTGATCTATCTATTGGGGAATTCTTTACTCCTTGTTTATTACCTAGATCATCTAGCCACACCATCTAATATTTCAGTTGCTGCTTTCCATGTCTGTCTTTTGCCATCACCGAAAACTGGTTTTGTACAACATCCCATGTTGTCTTCCTGTTGGACTCACTACAGCAGTGAGGATAATTCATGAAATTTTTGACAAGTCTAAATTTTCATTCATCCATTACCTCACTGAGAGCAGGGGGACAGCTCATGGGAACGTTTTTTCAGCAGTGTGCGGGAAGGGTCTGTATCCTGGCAATGCAGATTGCTTGTCAGGATGAGGCTTCTCTGACATGATTAATACAAGCTCATGTTGCTGAGCAACCTTAATGAAGCTAAGGATAATCAACCCACCACTTGCACAGATCCCTGGACTTGTACTTCCCCATGTGTTTTCTGTCGTCCAAATCCTACGCTGTATGAAGGTACCTGAATTAGCCGAGGAATGTGACATAAAGGAGCCAACAGAGAAAGTTGGAGAAACTGATTAAAGGATTTAAGATTTCAAAGGCCATGATCCATCTGGATTGGTTGTTGAAGAGGGTGAGGGTGTCCAGGGATGGCAAAAGAAAGATTCCCGACCCTCCTGACCCTTTAGTGAAAAGAAGGGATGAGAAGGCAAATGTTGTGTTCATTTGTTTATTTTTCTTTGTGTGATTTAGACAAGGGGAAGGGAATGGAGCTCTCTGGGTGGTCTTGAAGCTTGTTTCCTCATGAAACTGTGAGAAGGTTCCCCTTTCAAGCATAGTTGTGAATAGGGGGTGGGGGGAAGGATTAGAAAATAATTTTTTTCTGTTTTTGTAAAATAAACATTTCCCTTTACCTTTCTTCCTGGATGCTAAAATATCTCCAGATAACTCAAGAATGAGTTTACTGAAAAAAAGCTGCCCCTTCCATATTTGTCCAGGATCACAGGCCTATCACTGACAGACAAGGAAGAGCTGTAATTGCTGGCCTTTCATCAGTTTGCCAAGGTGTGTTTGTGGTACAGTGACACAGTACCATCTCAATCCCGCTAAAATGTTTTAAGTTTTATTGACTGACAAGAACAAAATGCGCATGACTAACTTCCTGTTCCTGGGAGTTTCTTTCTCTTCATGAAATGACTGCAGTTGGCCTGTGCCTCGCTCGCCAAAGAGGCAGTAGTGCCCCACTGCCCCATTCCTGCCCAGTATCCTTTACAGACTCACCTGAGCTCTCCTTTTTCAGTGTTTTCCACATTCCAGAACTCTCAGAGAAATCAGGAGGTTCCTGCAATGGAAGTGTATCAGCATCTTCCCCTGGCAAGGGCACTGCTGGGAGTGTGGCACGGGGACAAGGACAAGGACAGCCTGCTGGACACACTACACACTGTCACATGCAGGAAGGTTAGGATGAATGCCTGCATCTCACAGGTGAAGCCAATAAATGCATGTATTAGTGGGATGTCAAGGACCAAATGGGGCATGCTTATGCCTGCGATTAGTCAGTGAGTGCCCTGTAGTATATAAATGTTGCAGATCCTGGCTCAGGCCTGGCACGTTTTCAAAGACAAAGATATTCTCCATTAAACCTGTGGGAAAATAGCCATGTGAATTAATGCTTTGATTCCCAGGAGTTCTCACTGTAAATATTCGGGCTCTTTGAGAAGCAGATTTTGGTCCAAATGTGGATGTGTGATAGATATAGTGGCATGTTTCTGAGGGAAACTGAGTGCTGCCATCCCAAGAAGACAGCCAAGTGGCCCCACATATTCCACTTCTTCTTGGGCTTCAGCTTCTTCTGCTAAGCACTGGGAAAAAAAAGTTCTGCATAACTTAATCTCTCAAAGGTTTTGGTGTGGGAAACCACAATATGCCTTGAGTTCTTTTTTGTATAGGCGTATATTATGTATCTTGGCACTCAGTGTTCATATTGTGACGGAAGACTTTTTCTAGTGAAATGTGCTTGTTAAGATTTGAACCTTGAAATTTCATGTCTCAGGTATTTTTCTGGAGTTTCCTTCGAAAACAATTTGGGATTACAAAGACTTCAGAACATTCATTGTGTGCCATGGTGGCAATAGTCTAAGGCACATTAGGACACATTCATCATTTATTTAATCCCAGGTAAACTCATCTGTTCTGGTAAAATATCACCATTTTACAGGAGGAACAATTTTGACCAGCTGTGTTAAAAGGGTTGCAAAATTGCAAGTAAATAATTTTGTGAAGAGCCATTGCTTTTATGGTTGTATAAACGCATGATGTCTATAAATCACTGCATGCTATACAGTAAAAATCTTGAGCATATAGATCATTATGACACTCTGTGAAACAACATAACCACTGTTGTTTTCTTGGTAGATGAGTCAATGTTGAGTTTTTCATTCCCTCCTGCTGCTGGATGAGATCTTTTCCCAGGAATATAAATATCACATGGCTATGTGTGAAGCTTATGAAATGCAAAAAAATTGTGTGTTATTCTTTAATATGAAAAATAGATTTTGAAATGCATCTGTAGACCATAAAGGACTTTATCACTGTTTTTTTAATGAAATCAAGCAAGTTGTTTCACTGGAAAATAAAGGTAATTCTTTCGTATTTCCTCCTCTCTGGGTAAGAGAAACCAAACATCTTGTTTAAGGTTAGGGAGTATGACAACAGCAGAACTGAGAAGGGAGTGCAGGTATCACAGTTGCCAGTTACCTCAATCATGAACAGAGAGGACACCCTGTTGCACAGTGTTGCATAAAATCTGAGAACACGTTTGTCAGTTCTGTTTAATTGCAACTCAGATGAGTCATGGACTCTTGGTCCTCACTTCCTAGTTCTGGAAGCAAAAATAAACGCTTGAGACCACTCTTTAAAAGTAGCCTCAAACACAGTAACCATAGCTAATTGTAAAATGACTCTTTTATTTATTGACAGTTTACATAGTTCAGAGAAGAATTACTAATACCACAGACCTTTTAGCCAGAAACAAGCATGCTCAAGGAAGACAGCTGTTTTCAGAGTGTCAGCTGGGAAAAATGCCCCAACCACTCTTCTTTGATGAACAAACATACTTTCTTGATTGTCTACACTCATACCCATCTGTCAGGATGGCATGATGCCCAGGCAGAAGCTGGCCAAAACTTTTGCCTTGGGCATGGACATTGAGCAAAAAATAGGTTTAGATGGGTAGTATGCATAACACTGCATATAAAATGTCTTAAGCTTCTTTTTTGTGCCAAGCATGGCACAAAAGTTTGGAAACAAATGTCTCCTCATATACAATTTGGCATTACTGGGTCCCCAAAAGCAAATAGTACCTAAAAAAACCCCATGTTCTGGGCTCACCACTGCATCACAAAGAAGTTGGTGTGGGGCTCAAAGTTACCCTGTTAAAGAATATTGTGGCTGATGCACACTGTGTGACAAGATGGTCATAGCCAGTACTTGCAAGAACAAATGCTAACTACACAACAGAGAAACGTGCTTTAGAAGCACAAAGCCAGCTGCTATCTCAGGCAAATGGTCTTCATTCCCTGAAAAATGTGCAGTCTACGAAAGTATCAGAACCTGGTTAGCTGGAGGCTGAAGGGATGTGAAAATACAGAGATAGTAACGTGAAATTTTTTAAAATGCCACATTTGCATGAGAAATAATTAGAAGACAAGAAGAGAACTTGTCCCACTGCATAGATTATCTTTGTAGATAGCTTTGATGGGGACAAGTCAAAAGCTCTAATACAATAAGAACAGCACACATAGATGAGATGTTAGCATTTTTAAGATGGAACCACAAAGCCTTTTTCTGTTTCAACAAACCCAAGGGACACGGCTATGAAATTTCAAAACTAGTTTTAACAAAATCTAGAACTAGATACTTTCACAACAGAGAAATGGACTCCCATGGAGTAAGGCAAGGTGATGTCTTCTATGCAATCATGCTTTTGATCTACTGACATTTAGTGTTTCTCTGAGATACAGCAAACTCTGCAAAGAGGAGCTTTAGCAGTCTCCTCCTCACCACGACCTCCTTCATGCTAGGCTGTCTGCACTTTGTTCTCCTCAGCAGTGTCTTAATCTTCTCTCAAAATCCTGGCTCTTTGCAAGCTGTCACTGGCTTTATTCCTACCGTGTCTTACTCTCTAGAAGTTTGTTCTAGATCGTGCTAATAAGACCTAGGTTTAATAGCCTGTGGATTCACTATCGCTCTTAAAGGAGACAATCTTTTCCTTCCTTCACAGAATAGGAAAAAGCTTGTAAAGCAGCTGTAACCAGAGTAAAAGTTTGCCTCTTTGCTACTCAGTTGATGATTTAAGACAAACCAAAACATAAGTACTAAGCAAATCCAGAAAAGAGACTGAAGTCTGAAATATTTAGGGACCTATAAATAATTCAGTTAACAAGGTAATTCTCTTTCTTCCTGTACATCTGTCCAGTACCGGTGAAGGGGAAGTCAATCGGTGCCTTATTTCCAGGAGATGCAGAAGAAAAAATGCTGGAAATTTTCAAAAAATTGAGTACTGTTATTGAGTCCAAATTTTTTTGCTATATTTTTATTTAACTCATTTAATTTATTCAAGGTGTATACAATCTCTTTCACAGCCTACATACGGAAACATTATTCCAATTCTGAACTTCTAGAAGCTTTTAATCTTTTGGATGCTTGAGAAATTGATCTGGCAGACTTCTGTGAGAGAAAGCAAAATCTTGAATACAAATAAAACTCTTTTTACTGGAATTTTAGTTTCAAATATTTGATTCAAAGTTTAGAAGTTTGAAGCCTCTTAGCTAACCATCAGCATGTTCACAGTATCACAGTATGTTTGGGATTGGAAGGGACCTCAAAAGATCATCCAGTCCAATCCCCTTGCTGGAGCAGGAACGCCTAGGTGAGGTTGCACAGGAACATGTCCAGGCAGGCTTTGAATGTCTCCAGAGCAGGAGACTCCACAACCTCCCTGGGCAGCCTGTTCCAGTGTCTGTCACCCTCACTGAGAAGAAGTTTTTTCTCAAATTTAAGTGGAACCTCTTGTGTTCCAGCTTGATCCCATTACCTCTTGTCCTATCATTGTTTGCCACCAAGAAGAGCCTGGCTCCATCCTCGTGGCACTCACCCTTTATATATTTATAAACATTAATAAGGACACCCCTCAGTCTCCTCTTCTCCACACTAAAGAGACGCAGCTCCCTCAGCCTTTCCTCATAAGGGAGATGCTCCACTCCCTTAATCATCTTTGTTGCCCTGAGCTGGACCCTCTCCAGTAGTTCCCTGTCCTTCTTGAACTGAGGGGCCCAGAACTGGACACAATATTCCAGATGGGGTCTCACCAGGGCGGAGTAGAGGGGAAGGAGGACTTCTCTCAGTCTACTAACCATCCCCCTTCTAATACACCCCAGGATGCCATTGGCCTTCCTGGCCACAAGGGCACAGTGCTGGCTCATGGTCATCCTGCTGTCCACCAGGACCCCCAGGTCCCTTTCCCCTACACTGCTTTCTAATAGGTCATTCCCCAACCTATACTGGAACCTGGGCTTGTTCCTGCCCAGATGCAGGACTCTTTCCCTTGTTAAATTTCATCAGGTTATCCCCCGCCCAACTCTCCAGCCTGTCCAGGTCCCGCTGGATGGCAGCACAGCCTTCTGGCGTGTCAGCCACTCCTCCCAGCTTAGTGTCATCAGCAAACTTGCCGATAGTACATTTAATTCCCTCGTCCAAATCGTTAATGAATATATTGAATAATATTGGCCCCAGTATTGACGCCTGAGGCACTCCACTAGATACTGGCCTCCAACTGGACTCCACACCATTGGCTACCACTCTGGGTTCTCTCCTTAAGCCAGTTTGCAACCCACCTCACTACTCTATTGTCTAGACCACACCTCCTCAACTAGGCTGTGAGGATGCTGTGGAAGACTGTGTCAGAAGCTTTACTGAAGTCAAGGTAGACCACATCCACCACTCTGCCATCATCCATCCACCTTGTTACATTCTCATAAAAGGCTATGAGGTTGGTCAAGCATGACTTACCCTTGGTAAAGCCATGCTGACTGCCTCTAATAACCCTCCTATCCTTGATATGCCTGGAGGTGGCACCAAGGATAAGCTGTTCCATTACTTTCCAGGGACAGAGGTGAGGCTGACCGTCTATAATTACCCGGGTCCTCCTTCTTGCCCTTTTTGAAGACTGGAGTGACATTTGCTTTCCTCCAATCCTCAGACACCTCTCCTGTTTCCCAAGACTTGGCAAAGGTGATGGAGAATGTAGCAATGACTTCAGCCAGCTCCCTCAGCAGCCGTGGATGCATCCCATCTGGACCCATGGATTTATGGATGTCCAGACTATTTCATTGCTCCCTAACCCAGTCCTCATCGACTAAAGCAAAATCCTCCATTGACCTGGCTTGGGCCCCTTTTCCCTCAAGCAGTCTTGCCGATGGGATTTCCCCTAGCAATTGCTTGAAAAGGCTGAAGTTTGTCCTGCCAAAGTCCAGGGTTGCAGTTCTACTTGCTATTCTGTTCCTGCCACACAAGATGCTGAACTCCACCATCTCGTGGTCACTGCAACCCAGGCAGCCCTCAACCTTTACTGCTTCAACCAGACCCTCCTTGTTAGTGAGGATGAGATCCAGCAGTGCACCTCTCCTAGTCAGCTCCTCCACCATCTGCATGAGGAAGTTATCATCAATGCACTGGAGGAACCTCCTGGACTGTGGCTGGCTGGCTGAATGGTCCTTCCAGCAAACATCAGGGAAGTTAAAATCCCCCACTACAACCAGGGCCTGTGACTGTGAGGCTGCTCTCAGCTGTCTGTAGAAGGCATCATCAACTTCCTCATCCTGATCTGGTGGCCTGTAATAGACACCCACAACAGTATCACCCCTGCCAGCCTGCCCCTTAATTCTCACCCACAGACTCTCAACTCGCTCCTCATCCGCTCCTGGGCAGAATTTAGTACATTGTAGTTGCTCTCTCACATAGAGAGCAACTCCACCACCACGCCTGGCTGGCCTGTCTTTCCTGAAAAGGGCGTAGCCATCCATGACCACATTCCAGTCATGTGAACTGTCCCACCATGTTTCTGTAATTGCCACCAGATCATAATCTCCCGACCAAACACAGGATTCTAACTCCTCCTGCTTATTCTCCATGTTCTCACACTTCTGTTTCTTGTCTGGAAAACTGATCAATAACACCAGTGTTTCTGGTAGAAAACAAAACAAAACACAACACAAAACCAAACAAACAAAACCAACAAAAAAACCCAGTTCTTCATGTAACGACATGGTCACTATGTTTAAGTACTTTATGGATAATTATACCTTCTAAATTACTATAGGTTTAGCTGTAGCTTTTGTTGTGTTCCCACAATTTTTCTTTCCTGTGACTATTAGAAAACACTGCTAATCTCTTGTTACACCTAAGTGTACTGTTTGTCTTTCAGACCAAGGGTTGGTAACTGAGTTCAGGAAACCAGATTTTGTGTTTGTCATGGAGACACATAAAAAGCAACCCAGAGGGATGACAAACTAAAAGGGGCGTTTAGTTTTTCCTCTTCCAACCAAAATCATAATCACTTCATGCTCTGACAAACATCCAGTAAACCATAGGTTCAAGATACCAAAGGGAATCCAATTACTGCACAGCTCAGTCAGACTTAGAGTATCCCCAAAACTTTAGCATGAGGATTCAAAATGCGCAATCACTCACCCGCGTAAGATGATGCTCTTAACCTCCAGGAATGTCCTTAGCTGGTGTCCCAGATCTTACAGGAGAGTCTCCTAACCACAAACCCCCTGGTCTGACAAAACCAACTCAAAAGGGGTCTCCAGTAGGAGCCCCAGTTATACCATGGTTTGAATCTGAGCTGTGGTCATATATGGTCAGTGGTCTAGAAACCTCTCTTGATGAGGCATTTCATTGGCTCAAGGTCTTGTCTGTTGACCAAGGGGTGGGTACATGACCATAGTGGTCCGTCAGTCTAGAAGTTTCTGTGCTTTCAGGGATGGGGAAGGTACACCTGCTAAGATATTGATACGAAGTTTTACTGAAACAAGTGAGAACTAGCTATGTGCAAGTATGTTTGTTTCCTAAGTTGGTGGTTGACCTGATTTGTTTGAAGAAATGTTAAGAAAAAACTCAAAAAGGAACATGTTCACCACACTGTTTTGCAAACGTTTCAGCTCAGCTATATTTCTTGTGGATTTCTGTAATCCTGATGTTATACAGTAACAGGCACAACATAATGTTTTGAATACTATCTTAAGACTTAAATTAAGTATTCTCCCTCATTATGTACACACGCTTATATCACAGTTCAGTTTCTACTGTGTCTGAGCGCATCCTGCACAATGCAATAATACTGGCCACATGCAATCCTTTAATCCTATCTCAAGAAAGAGTGTCATATGCATAATTACGAATTTACTCTGACAGATTTTTTTTCTTAGTTCTATACACAAATGTATGCGTATGTCTGTGTACGTATATGTAAAAGTTCTCTGGACTGTATGGAGAAGACTAGTTCAAATAATTGAGATTTTATTTGAAGGCAGCTGTGAAATTAGCACTGAGCTGTAGTTCTGCAAGTTGTAGTAATTTTGTTTGTTTCACAGGTTTGACTGCCCAAAATTTTTTTCTGTGGTTTCCATGGCAAAATGTTCTCTTAAAAATAATAAAAAAAAAAAAGGTGAGCAGTCTTTTTTTAAAATATTCTGAGAGCAGTTGTTTGGCTGCACCTTGGTAAGAAATCTCTGCTGGGACCTGCTAGACATAAGTGGCTCAGCTGTTGCAGAACTGTAGGCAGCGAGATGAGCCCAGAACCTCTTGAACGGCTTGGCCTTGATCTTCAGTTGACACAAAATAGGACCTGACTATATAGTGCAGTGCCTTCTGCAATGCGGGCTCTTCTGAGCCTGCAGAAACAGCTCTGAATCTTTCAGAGGAGACTTGTTATGAAAAGACTCTGGAAGGAATTTGTGCACAGACAGAGTACTAAGTTTGGTGACGATATTGGATGCTGAGAGAGACACATTCATCTTTCTTTGGTGAAAATCTAATTTACAACAACTTGCTTGAGCTTAGAAGTTCTTGCTGAATTTTTGCATAGTGCAAATTTGAACACTGAAGCCAATTTCACTCTGATTCCAAGAAAATGCAATTTCTTGGAAGTCAGGAAATTTAGGCTTCTTCTATCAAAGCTGAAATATGCATTTCAGCGTGCATGTTTCTTATACATTTTCTGTCATTCCTGACTTCTACAGTTGATTAGCTCATGTTTGCCAGTATACATTACAAATATATATATATATATATGTATATATATAGGACTGCATTCAAGGTGATTTGTATCCAGATAATGCCCATAGTTGGTGTCATGAGCTTCTCCGAAGGGCAGGTGTCCTTTAACTTGCTTCAGTCTCAGTCTAATGTATGACAATCAAATAAATTGATGCAGAGCCAAAGCATATGCTTTGGCTTTGTCATTTTCTTTAGTGTTCTTCCTCACTTTTAGTTTCTTTCTGGTTTTTGTTTTGTCCATTTTACTAACTTTCTGGCCACCTGACAGCAATTATTGGTTATCATTCTTCACCCTCTTGAACTCTGCATTGAGATTGCACACGAGTAGTGAGTACAAACAAAAAGCAGCATTTTGCACCCTTAATGTAGTGACCTCCTACCTAACTGATTAAGTCCAGCAGAACACAATGGAGAAGCAGACCCAGGCAGTGCAATTGAGATGCAAGTAAAGTCTTTTCTTAAGCACTTATCTGCCTCCTTTACGCAGCTTCACACCCCACCGCAGGGCCTTTCCTCTTCTCTTCTCTGTGTAGCTCCAGCTCCAGGAGTCAGTGCCCTCTTTCAAGGCTCCTAGTTCTCCACCTGGCTTGTATCTGAAAGCAGATATTCCAGATTGCTTTTTGGAGATTTTGAGTCGAGAATTCTGCTTATTGAGACTTAGCTGGATTTTAAGAGTATGAGGCTGACTTTCAAGCCTTGCACTGGACATAATTTAGCTACTAATTATTGTCATCATCATCATCAATACAATTTAATTGCAGGAAAAGCAGCTATGTATTTAAAAACTACAATAACGTAAGAGTGAGACAATGAAAGTAAAACATAAATAAAAACTGTAGCTGACAGCATTCTAAAAAAAAATAACCCAACGATTCCTCACCAATATGTGTATGTGTATGCAAGCACAGAGATGATACCATACCTCATACAGAACTGTCATTGTCTATTCATTCATTAGAGGTAATTATTTTTAATTTTTGTCCCTGCTGACCTGTAGGCAGATGGTTAGCATGAATACCAGTTTTATCTGGACACCAGATCTGGCCAAAACGCAATCTGTTGGGTTTGATCACTAAACTGGCAGCTGCATTACAGACCTGCTCTTTTCTCCTTTTGTCTCTGGGGACTGCAGATTGGATGCACTGAATGTGAACTTCTGCAAAACATGGGGCCTTTTGTCATTTTCACTTTGCTTTCTTTTTGTGCCCGTCCGGTAAATGTCAGTACAGTTAAAAGCTGATTGAATCAAACTGTACCAAAAAAGAAATTTTAGTTACAAAATTATTTGTGCTTGTATAAAAACAAGAAAGTAAATGAGGTTTTAAAGAGCAAATATATCAGCACACTATTCTTACTATGTAAAAAACACGGGACAGTGATTCTTATTATGTAAAAACACGGGACAGTGTGTTGTGGGACACATCTCTGAAAAGTACCAAAGGACACAGTCTTTTTTTTAATCATATGGTTTGCACATGGAAAACTTGTGTGATCAGTCTATGACATAAATGCATGATACACAAAAGTAAACAGAGATTTTGTCTCTACCTTATGTCCTTGCTCTCACAAAGTCTTGAGAACGTGCATAACTTCAAATATGTGAGCAACATCGTTATGTTGAACACATTGTATACACTGTACTCATTGCATTTTTCCTAAACGCGTGTGCAAATCTCAGTTGCACCTGAGTTAGTTTTACCTTCTTTTGCTAGTTCTTAGTTTGTCAAAATTGTCTAAAGTATAATGGAAGTTCTGCCTGAGTAAAGACTGGAATATTCTCTTTATCTGCTCTCTAGTCAGATGAAAAACAAGCAAACAAACAAACAAAAACTCGACTGTTTTGAACATACTGATTACTATGTTCCATCTAAAACTGTCAGAACAACTTAAATACTTTGTAGCTTAATGTAAAAGGCATCTATTGATCACAGGGAGCAGTTGGCGTCTCTTTATAAGATGCCAGGCATGTCAAATCCAGATTTGCTCCACTGTGGCTGCCTGATATTTATCATAGGAACTGGATTCATGTAAATACTTCTCCCAATAGTAAAAAATTTGCTTGCTACTGTAAAGCTGTTCCACAAGTAGAATTCAGAGACAAGTTCTATAATCTTATAGTACAACTTCCCATTATATTTATACTTAGGTAACATTTTTTTATCAAACCGTCATTTACCTTACCTATTTTTAAAACTTATCTCTG
Source organism: Patagioenas fasciata (assembly GCF_037038585.1). NCBI lineage: Eukaryota > Metazoa > Chordata > Aves > Columbiformes > Columbidae > Patagioenas > Patagioenas fasciata. Next base: position 112,858,341 of record NC_092522.1, read on the forward strand.
TGTTCCAGTGTTGTGGACATACATAGGGAGGCATGAATTAAACACTTGTAGTTAAATGCCATCAGAAAGAGTAACTTCCAAGACAGGTTTTTTGTTGTTGTTGTTATTTTGTTTTGTTTTTATTTCCACACTGATGAATATTTAACTGTGAGCCCAACAGTTTATTATGGTTCCTCTAGTTTGACCAAGGAAAAGAAGATGGATTAATGTCTTGCTTAAGAGATTCCTTATGCATTTTTCATTTTAAGATCGTAGATTAAAATATATAAGCGGCATAAGGAACAGCACCCTACAAAGGCTTTTTTGTATGCGTTACAGTCAGATGCACTTTCACTTAGTGTTCCCCCGGACGTTTTTCTGGCCAGTTGTACAACTTCAGTAGGAGGGGCAGAGAAGATCCAGATCTTGCACTTCCCAGGCAATTGCTGTACTTCCTAGAGAAAAAAGTGTTTTTCCTCCTGTTAGACGTCTGCCTCCAATGGGGAATCAGTTTGATGTAGGCTGGTGAGTAAATAGCTAATGAGAAAATGGTAAGTTCAGGGACCTACCTAGTGAGTTTACCAACCTAATTTTGCTCTTCTGGGCCTCAGTTTGTTATTTCTGTCATTTCTAGAAAAGTTAGTTGCCGGAATGACTTCCTTTATTGTAAATGAAAAGAAATAGGTATTTTTAGAAGGTGGTTTATATCCCTTAACTCTTCAATTTGTAAATCCAGTTGTCTTTGGTCCTGTATTATATGAGAGAATTAAAGATTCAGCGGTGAGATTTCCCCAGTCTCACTAAGAATCCAATGCAGGTTGCTGGGTTGCATTGCAAAAATGTGTATGAAATAAAATAGGCAAAAATAGATGGCACAAAGGAATTTAAGGCTCCATTGAGCATCGTTGTGGTGATTACACAAACAAACATATGCAACAATGATTAATCTTAATAAAAATATTCTCTCTGTGATGGTAGAAATAGATCCGTATGAAAGGTTATTCACAGACTAGTCGAGACAGCACACACTCGTGCCCTGGGCAGTCAAACTAGTCCTGTGCTTTTAAAGCTGGTTTTAAAAGTCAGCAGTCAACTTTAACAGTGTGTTTCAAGTACTGGAAATATCTAAGATAGACCTGTTACCAGGGCAGTAAATTTTGTTTCCATGGATGGGCTGAAACGCCAAGAGCTTCTTCAGGTACTGTCAGAACAGCGGAGTTGGACTTTCCCATCCAGGTGAAGGGGTGGACACACACTTAGTAGAAGATGCAAAAATATGTACTGGCAAACACATTAGTCACCCATGTTATGCTTACAGGATTTGGCATTGAAAGCCAGTAATCTTTTCCCATGTTCCATACCTGCCAACTTTTAAAATTCAGAAGCACACCCTACCTCTCCAACTAACATTTCTGAGGCAAACAGAAGCATCTACCTGCTCTGACACACACTCAAACCGTGCTGGATTTGCTGAGCAAGTGCAGATAAGCTGGCTGGTGTGTGAACTGCATTAAAATGCACCCCGATGTATCAGAGTTACTGCACATGAGACAGGCTTGCTTTTTGCTTGCACACCAGCCTTTTGCCCAGGATTCAGAGATGTTCAGTATGTAGGGAGAAAACACGAAAGTATTGGCAATAATACAATCATGTAGCAGATCACACACCAGAAGCTTTCCGAGTATTTCTGGAAATAGGAATTTTTCTTTTCTTCTCTTTATTTCAGGGGAGGAAATGGCACTTTTTCAAAATAGAAAGTGTTATTGTCATATAAGATTGTAAATTCTTTGACTGTTTTTAACCCCCACTATATCTAACAAAATGAAATTCACCTATGTCACAACCTTTGTTTGGAAATTTTCAATGTGAGAAGCAATATTTCATAAAGTTTGAAGTAATTTCAGGCAAGAAGAGAGAAGACAAAACTGTATACACACGGAAGTGTAGCAGCAATGATTGCTACTCTTGTAGTAATAAGCTTTCAGAAACCGTCTATGACACAGCCTTCACCTCTTCTCTTGCATGGCTCTTTGCTGTTTGGGATCAAATACTCTGAAGTCACACTCTTGAACACCAGAGCATGAACTGTGATCAGTGTTTTTCAGCAGCTCTTTAACTTCTCTGGCACTGATTACTCTCACACTCTGCTGATTATTGATCACTCACAAAGTGCTCTGCATTTACTTGCATTGCCCTCTGCAAGGCATCACAACTCCCCCCCACTCCCCAACCCCTTCTCATTACTTGTCCTGGGATGTCTCCTGAGATGCAAAAATATTGGTGGGACCTTTCTTCTAAGCCGAATCCTCTCTGGATTTGGGGGCAGAGGGCTCATGCCGTTTGTACCGTGCACCTCTGCAGGCTGACAGGCAGCGACTTCCAGACGGAGATGTCCACAAGTGACCTCCCCTCCCGACCCGCTCGCCCAGACCCCACATGCCAGGAGAGCCAGTCATCACCTCTCCTGGCTCGAAGATCTTTCACATAGCTCCTATTTTGCAACAGCTGGTAAAGTTCGACTTGCTGTCACATGAAAGGGAGCAAGCGGACGAGAGAGAGGGCAGCAAAGCAAAATGTGGGGGTGTTCAGAAAAAAGGGGGAAAAGAAAGAGGAAATTCATTAAAAGAAAATCTGGCTGCTGCAAAATCTTTTAGTACGTTAACCCAGCATGGGGTCTGAATCTGCGGTGTAAGAGCGCGACTCTGTCCTCTGTTCCTTCATTACTATTTTATTGATTTCAGAGAGGAATATAAATCCAGGACAGCCTGCCTGTCTTAGCAAAACACAGGGCTGCCAAAGTTAATGTGCTAAAAGTAGGGAAATTCTGGAATCAAAGCTGAGAGAAAGTAAGTCTATAATGTTTATCTAAAAAGCAAAAAAATGCTCATCTGCATTTTAAATTATGCCATGTTATCATTTTTGCTTTTACCGAAGAACCTAAAGAAAGTGGGGAAGGCACAATTTAAAACTTCCTTTAAACAGCAGAAAGCAGCAGCTTGAAACCAAAGTGATTGTATAGTTTCCCTGAAAAACAGTTTGTTACCTCTGAAATCACTTTTCACAAGAGGAGTTTATTCTCACTGCTAAAATGAAATACTAGTAGAGATCCAGTACAGAGGTCCCCCAGATAAGTGTTATAACTTGGTATTAGAACTGGTATTACATTATGAATTGGTGTTATAAACTGGATGATTTCAGAAGGCTCATTGCCTGGCTTGAGGGCTCCAGCTGAAGAGGAGGTTTCTGCCAGTTTATCACCCTTGCACCCCTGGGACCGCTGAGCTCCCACGCTGAACTGAGAACCAAATTCCTCTGGTGCTCACTGAGCATCATCCTTGTAGCCACTTAACCTGGTCCTAGATAGACACAAAAAAAAAACCCCTTAACATCTAGATTACTAGAAGACAGTGAAGAGGGTCTGACATTTTGACACCGAATGCTGATAGTTTTGTGAACATGTGTGTGAGATTTTCTGTGGAAAGGAATGCAGAATTAGAGGAGACCTTGTGGCTACTAAATTGGAGGTAAGTACAGTATTTTCCATCAGTTGTTAACCTTTTTACCCTCTGCCTTTGCTCCAGATGTTTCCTTTCCTTCCTCAAACTTCTAAATGAAGTAGCAGCACATGAGAAACCCTGCAACAGGAGAAACTGGAAAAATCCAACATACAAACAGCATTGCACTATGTTGGGGCCAACACTCACATCTCAGCAAATACAAGCACATGAAGTTTTATGTATTTATTTAGAAATGTAGCACAGATGCAGTGCCAGACCCAGCTGGCTATGCCAGTGCACCGTTTTCCATCAGGACTAAAACTGATGCTTCACGGGAACTAGCAAAACTCTGTAGCAGGCATATTTGGAATAAAACAGCTCCAACAACATCTCCTTTTGTCGTCTAGCAGGTTGAAGACCTGAATGTTTAAAAAGTCTTCGAAAGTATTTATTTTTCTTAATTGAGGTCCTGAAAGTCTTATAAATGCACATTTTTTCGCCTGGCCATGAGATTGCTTTCATCTACTTCTGTAAGTTTAATCGCAAAGCTGCATGGAAAAAACCATTTTGCTGTTTCTGTTTTGAATTTCCCATCTTTATACCTCCTTGTTCTTATTCTGAGAAACAGAAGAGACGTTCTATTCATCTTCCTTGTACTTTTCTTTGTTTTCAGACTATTCTGATCTTCAGATCACATTTTCTCATCACACACCTCCCTAATTTGCATCTGTGTAAAACACCTACCCTTCCCATTATTTTTTGTAATAAATATATACAATTTTTAGGTTTTTGATCATTAGTATCTTGATTTTATGTTAACATTTTGGAGACAGAAGAGAAGGAGAGAAAGAGAGTCCAGCTTTTCTATTGCTCCCTCAAGGACCTTGTCTTTCTCCATTGACTATGTAGGAAACCATACTGACATCTTACGAGATTTCTTCTCTGTGATTGTATGTGAGCAGAGGTTTGTATTGATCTGTGTATAATGATGCCCCAAAAGAAAGTAATGGCAGAATATAAAAACCAGAAAACCTTCAAAATATTCCATGCTGAATTATCTAGACCCTGCCAAGAGCTCTGCATTGATAAACTCCAAATAAAGTAATTAAAAGTATGTATATAAATGTGTTATTGCATATTTAAAGATATCAGTTGAAACTTAAAAAAACACGCAGAATAAATGCATTAATGAAGGATAGCTTAATTTTAAAACTCTGTAGAAATTAAACAAGCCCAAATAAACTGTAGTAAAATACATGAAAATTACATAATTAGTAGCAAAATAATATAGCAAATAATCTTGATTTCACAGAAATCCCACGTGAAGTTGAAAATACAAATTAGCATAGCTCTATAACTATTCTTCTGGTCCTCATAAATACATCATGTGATACAACAAAAGATAGAGAAATTCTATTGATTTCATCCACAAAATATACCTACTAGTTCATTTAGTCCAGCTGTTTCCATATAATTCTATTTTTTTCCTCCATATCCATGGTATATGAAAGTACATGCTGTTATAGCTATAAACAGTATGTAAACTTTTAAAAGTTAAAAAAGTGTAGAAGATAAAAAGTCTGCAGGAAGATATCTTCTGAATATGACTTCCTACTCTTTCGTCTTACCCATGTTGTTCTCCCTCTTTTTTTTTTCTTTCCCTTAAATTTTGAGCACACAAGTTGTATAGCTTAAGATTTCATTACTTTCAGGAAGTTCAAATAAGATGAGCATTTCAAACACGTTCACTGAAGAGGTAACTCTGCTATTAGACAAATAACTAAGTGATTTTGAAAATGCTATTTTAAAAATCAGGTTGCGAAACTTAGATTCGTTAATACATACGCATGTCTGAGTAAAGAAAAAGTCACTCGAAGGCCAAAGGGATTTGGGTATCGAATTTTAATCATGAGAACCTGAATTGTCAGTTTAGCCAGATGGAGAAGTGGAAACATGTTTTCAAATTTTTATTTATTTTTTAATTATATATTTTACCTGATTAAAACATACGGAGTTGTGCTCAGTAAATTCTGATCTTTTTCCCATTCATAAGAATATTGGCATTTTTCTTGATAATGAAACCTTGGTGAGACCCTTGGAAAGAGGCAGCTGTGAGTACAAAAATGCTGTTTTCAAAGGCCGTATGTGCCAAGCAGGGTCTGTTTCCTGGCTAATTACATGAAAAACCACACACAATGGCGCTCTCCTGTGTAGCTCACACAACATTGCAATCCATCATCATGAACACTGGCCACGTATTTGACACTTTCCAGTATGAACAGTGATATCCAAGGCCTAAAAGAGGCAGAGACTGAACATGGAATTAAAATAAACAAAACTGAGCCCTCCTCAAATTCGCACCAAGCTGTGAGTGCAGAGCAGGCTACAATCAAATACTAAAAGTCAGTTCAATGAAGTACATATGATCCCAATAAGAAGGACATTACTTATTTTTTCATAAGTTTCCTCTTTCTTTTCCACTGGGAATCATCTCGGCAAGTCAAGGCCTAGAGTGAAGCCCATAAACCACGGGTATTTAGTGACCATCTGCACCAGTAGTTCCATTATCTGAGGCTGGAGATTGATTTTCCTTTTCCTTGTACGTTCACTTACCTTAATGCCCCAGAGTCTGCAATGGAGCCAGCAGCATATAATGCAAAGACAGCTTTTAAGACATCAAAAGTGAAAGCATCATTATATTCTGAATCTTTTGTAGTAGCTTTTTGTCTAATCCTATTGTAACAGGAATCCACTGATGGTGGCTAGGCCCCTCCTTTACAAAGCTTTAGTGCAGATAGAGCTCAGAGGAGCTTTACTTTTCTCCGATGAAGATGCGCAGGTCTGTTCTATATGCCCCATGTCTCCATTGTGAACAAGAACCAGTATTATCTACATTGATTTCATACAGGACCAGTAACTCAGCAGGCGACAGGGGACTCTCATTCAGATTTGGAGGCTGGAAGCCAGCAGAAGGTTATCTGAAAGAGTACCAGACCTCAGCAAATATTTTTAGTGGGGTGAATAGTATGTTCAAAGTTGGGTCAAGTAGTATTGCTGTTCCTAAACCTTTGCCAGTGATTACTGTAATTCCTCTTAGGAAATGTTTCCTTTCCCCCTCATTGACGTGTCAAAGGCCCACACAAATACCAGGGGAAATGAACTCATTAATTGACCCTATAAGAGGAGAACTGAAACTGGTCGGGCACAAAGGCCGGGTTCTGAAAAGGGCTTGGCATGCAGCGGTTGTCATTGTTCCCAGCAAACTGGTCTTAGTGGGACCTGCCGGATGCGAAGATTTTTAAAAAATCTGACCACTTATTTAGATTCCTAAGTGGGATCTGAATCCTGCAAATCTGTCTCTTTGTATCTAGTCAGTTTAATTATTTAGACATTTCCTCTGTTTTCCCCCATAGTAAAACCTCACAAAACAAAACCATGTGAATAGAGAAGTGATTGGCTTTTCAAAACCTTAGACAATGCTCCTCTTAAGAGTAAGTAAGAAAGTAAATCTCCCTCCTGTCAGTGCCAGAGCAGAACTAGAGTGCCTTCTACAAACCTGAGACTCTCAAATTACTTTTGTTCTCACTACTTCTGACACCTGTGTGACTATAAAGACTATACGTATGAGAATACACAAGAAAACAGATATTATTATGCCATTGATCATATTGTGTATTCAAAACGCACTCTTCATCCATGGTCTACTGCTCTGTAAGAGAGTCATGTATTGAAAATATACATTACTGTACCTCCATACTACCTATATGAAGTAGGTGTATGATGATATTTCTATTTAATGACAGAAATTATAAGCTCTATGGGAAAAATGACAAATTTGGCTTTAGCCCTGTTCAACATTTAAAGTCTAAATAAGAGTTCTGAATCTTAATGCATTTCTGAGTCTGGACCTTCATCCACAAAACTATGTAGGAACCTAATTATTATTTAAATGTTATTTTCTGCATTTGCATACATTAACATACTTTCTGAGGCTGCCCAAGCAATACTGCACTAAAGGAATGAAGGAATGAAGTTCCCAAGGTGCCTAAAAATCTATTCTTATATTTATTCATGTAAACGTATCTATATAAGCACTGAGTGATTGATGTCCTGATTCGTAAAGACTTTTGGGTTCCACGTTCTACTTGAAGTCGTGGCTGTTGCTGTATTAAGCATTTTTAAAGACATTGCAGAGTAAGTCATGCCTATAATTGATTGAGATAAATAATGCGGCTTTCTCCAGTTTTCTCTTCACAATGTGACCTAGTGATGTTCTCAGAGAACAGGGAACCTCAGCTCAATTAATTCCGCAGTCTCTGAGGTTAGAAAGTTCTTTTCCCACCAACTTCTTTAACCATGGGTACCAAAGGATGCTGCTGTCTGTATCTGAATTTCATATAATTGGGTCAAACAAAACAGGAGTGACCACAGTGTTCAAAACACCCAAAATGTTAGTGGGAACCAGTTCTTCTGATCCAGTCAATGGCTGAGGCCTCCTAAATTAAGAACAAAGGTGTAAAGCAAATCCAGATCTACCACCATTGCCTCTGCCAGCGATGTATTTTCCCTGTGTTCTTTCCTGCATCACAAGAACTAAAGATGGAATGCACTTAAATGGAAAGGCAACTTTTTTTTTGTTGATATAAAGGAAATATTTCATTTTTAGGAAATGAGTTATCAGTGGAACTCATTGCTACAAAATCTTAAGATTGGGAACATAACAGGATTTTTAAGAAGATTAAACATCAGAATGGTGACAGATGCATCAGACAAGATAAGCAATACGTAAGGGATGTAAAAATGCAAGCTAGAGGGTGTATGCTAACTACTGACTAATAAGAATTAGAGGAAAAAAATCTTTCACTCTGGAAAGGATGTGGGATTATTGGCCATTGATTTTCTTGTACCTTTGTCTGAAGCATTAAGCATTGGTCACTGTCAGAGAAGAGATGCTAGGCTAAGTAGACCTCATTTGGTTTGATCATTACTTTGGCAATAAAATATAGCAAGTAAAACAGATTTTTCTTTTTAAATAGATACTTCTTTAGCAAAGACAAACAGTAGCTACACAATGCCTAAGTCAATGAAATAAAACTCCCTAGGCTTGTAAAATAAAATATTTTGATTTTGCCATGACATTTTTCTGACAGGCAAAGGCTGGAAATAGTCTTTGTTTACTGAGCTTCCAATTTCTTTCCTGGTTTTGAAATGGAAGAAAATCAAGATCTTTCAAACAATGATAAGGTTATTTAATGATCTGATTTGGGGCAGATATTTAAACTTAGATCCCCAATATCCTGTCTGAGTGCTTTAAGTGTTACAGCTCTTCTCCTTCCGTAAATATTTAAACTCTGGCATATACCAGTAAAATATTAATGATAAATTTCAGTGAAAAAAATTAAACACCCTTTTGATTAAATAATAAAGGATCATCTTGTTTTTATAAATATATTTAATGCCAATTATCTACTGATTATCAGTGAGTTTATTAATTTTTTGTTTCAACCAAATTCCACAAATTTCCTGTTTTGTCCTTTTTCATGTTCGTTGAAACTTCTATTATTCAACAGTGCAACATTTCCTGCAAAAACATTACATTCCTTTGTAAAATGCCTGACAAATTGTATTGGTATTATCACACATCATATATAGAACTCATATGTAGGATTTAGGCTATAAAAAAGAAACAGGAATCTTTTTCCTCTATTCAAATTCTGATCTCATACATTCAATTAGTTTAAGAATATAAAAGGCAATGAAATGATCTTGTCAAATAGTATTTTATAGTTATTACTGTAGAGACCAATAACTTCTATCTGAATAAAGCACATTTTTGGCAAGGTTTACAGCCTCTATTTGAAGAGCTCAGGAAATGCAGAATCCACTAGCAGTTTGTCCCAGTTGTTAACCATTTTGTCAGAAATGTGCCTTATTTCTCATATTAAAAGCACTAACATATGCAGAAGGGCTGAGGTAGCCTATTATTATGGCATACTCCAAAACTCATCAAGTTAGAAAATGGGAGGTTTAATAAAAGGAAATCTGAATTCTGTCTTCTTAAAATGTACAATACATGAGAACTGGTGGTGTAGAAATAATTGTTTTTTACTATAAAACAGTCTTTTACACTAGAAAATTACTAATGAATTAATAGCAAGCAAATGGATCATGTGGTTAATGAGGGCTCAGAAATGCCAGTACCACTACCTGACTTGTAGATATCTACTGTCTACATTTCCAGCACTATCAACATTGATGAACAGGTATGAGCTTACCTTACAGAGACCCTCACCTGTACGTAGGCTTTATAGACATTCATTAGCATGGGGAAAATGTCATACACATTTCACTTCAGATTCTTCCCTCTAACACAAGGTCTGAGAAGCAGAAGGTGCTCACACTAATCAGCTTAGTAAGGATCTCAATACAGTTGTTTGCCTCTTGTTCTCATTTACATTTAGTAATAAGAAGGAACATCAATGAGAGCAAAGCTAGTTACATTTGCACTCAGGTCTCGCCCACTTGCCAGACTGCAGTAAAGTTGCCATAGTGTAAATGTCAGTTGTGTGGTTTGATTTCATACCGTACTGCCCACAGACAATCACATCAAAATACATATGCATGCTATGGAGAACAGCACTTTGCCCTTTGTGAGTTCCACAAATGCTGCTTGGCTGGTTTACTAACCCTGTGGCTGTATATTTTTTTGCAGATCGGGAGGGAACCATCTAAAGGGCTGGGGACACCTTGACTCAATCATCCACTTAGATCATGGAGATCTTACAGTTAATTGGCAAGTTGTCCTTCATCGCAGCAGATGACAGTGTGTTGTGCTCTTGCACTTCACAGTACCCTCAATCCTTCATTGTGAATGTCTTTGAGATGCCAGCTCTGATTTATAAAGTGGTATGCAAGCAGCTGTCTGTTTATATACACATGGGCTAAAATTGATCCAGAACAATTTCCTGTGTGCCTTGTGGTGACTCTTGCCTCCAAACTGGAAGCATATGTGGATGTAATACAGTGGCTACTCCTGTTGCACAGGGAAGGATCATTCTGCATTGGGATGGCAACTGTCAGGGCAGCTGGAGAATGTGACATGTCCAGGCTGACAAAATGTCCCTCATTACAATTCAGCAGGTAATTCCAGGTTCAATATTACATGTGGATCATAACTATCTAAAACCTAGAATCCCTGCACCAAGTACCCCCACCGTTTTCTGGGTGAAAAACAGAGATCTAGTTAAGGCAAGACTAAAAATTTGATTCATACAGCATGTTTGTGAACCGAAAGAAGAGAAAGATCCATTTTTCTTTTAAGATCATGTGTTTCCACAGTGTCTCTGAGGAACACACAGCTGTTTGGCTACATTACCATTTTGCCTGAAGAGCATTCAATCGCCTGGCAGAGCTCGTGGGCTAAAGCCAAACTCTGCCGCTTATGCTGGTGTTTACTGTGTCCTTTCTAAACTCCTTTTATGAACCATTTCACTGTGTATGCAGTAATAACCTCTTTTGCTTGGAAGATTCCAGGAACTTTTTTTTGCCTCCCCATCCTCCTAATGTGAGGAATACTGGTATTAAAGGGTACACAGCCTTTCTCCTTTAATCTCTACTTAAATAAAATGTAGGATGAAGCAGGAGAAAATAAGGAGAGGAATAATAAAAAATAAGTAAGGAAACAAGAAGACAGAAAGATGCAAAGGGGAAAAGAGGAGAGGAGAGGAGAGGAGAGGAGAGGAGAGGAGAGGAGAGGAGAGGAGAGGAGAGGAGAGGAGAGGAGAGGAGAGGAGAGGAGAGGAGAGGAGAGGAGACTGGAAAGAAATAAATACAGAAAGTAAAGAAAGAAGGTAAAAGAAAATAAATGGGAAAAATATTAAATACATTTGCTTGTCTGTTTAAATTCTAAAATTGCTCCACAGCCTCATAATAGGATTAATAGATTTCAAAGGACTGAAAACCACTAGTATGACTGAATGCCTTTTAACTGGGTCTGCTTAGTCAACCTAGGAGGACTTTCTGCTCCCCTGATTGCCATACACACGATCTGTTTCTTTGTGACCTCTAACCTTTCGTGGGTCATTTTTCTTCATGCCTTTCTCTTTGCCTTTCCTTGTCTGCACACTAAGGCTTCTCTTGTCTTTCTCTCCATGCTCTGAAGTCTCTTTCCTTCACTTTCTGCTCCAGTTCCCCCTTTTCCCTGATACAGAGACATAAACATGCTGCCTGAGCACTTTACTAGGGTACTGCTAAGAACTTCCCTGTGGAGGTGCCAGTATACTCCAGCACAAATAAACTCTGCTGGTGCTGAAACCAAATATTGCCATTTTCTCCACTGTAGCACAGCTTTCTTCACTGAGATGCTGGACTTTCATGCCACTATTAGTCTTTTGCTTTCAGCACAAATTTTAATTATCTGGATGAGGCAGAGAAATTCCACTATTACTCAAATCCTGCTGCCTTGCAATCAAATATGAGTTCTCATTAAATTGCTCTTACAATGCTGTGTTTGGTAGCTTCCTTATCTCTAGTAACCAGGCATTTCTTATAGTTGTCATTAAGTTCACTTAGAACCGTTGGTAAGAAATACTGAAGTCAAATTACATACTTTATATGCTAGAAATTGCATATTGAGTTCAGTTCTGTTTGTGGGGAAATGTTGTACTCTTAAGCAAGCTTTGCTGATTGCACATAATTCTTCCCTTTCCTGGCAATCACTGATTTTCAGAAAGCCAGAGTAGCAGTGACTGAATCCTTGAAGACCAGCCTGGACAGGCATGAAAATAAAAGGTACATGAGACAACCACTTCAGAACCAGAATTCAAAAGTGTGCATATCTTAACAGAAGAGACACATATAAACAACCATGTACTGCACTGAATTGAGTATGAGAACCTTTTTGGTTTTCTTTCTCAATTCATCAAACTTTCAAAAACATTTTAATTCTGTAGTTGTGGCACTTGTGTTTCCATTAAACTCAGCTAAAACCTGAAGTCTTTAAGTGTTTGTACTCTTCTTATTTGTTTGTTTGATTCTTCATGATCTTCTGAGTCCATGAACTGATGCATCATTCTCCTTTTGCCAGTCTTAAAACTCCTTAGAAGTAGACATACCAGGTTCATTGAGACTCCCCGGGAAGTCGCTAGCAAGTAGATGGCACATTCACATAACAGTGATTCACACAATTCTGCTTTACATGATGTGAAATTAAACACAGGACATTGGAGTTAACAGTTCACAGGGGCTCAAAACTGAGCTGGACCATTCCTCCTGGGAAAAATGAGCTGTTACACCCATACGTCCAGCTCAGGGAGCCCATGAACGTCAGGTTGTGGAGGCTGGGAGCATAAGCAGATGACAAATCACCCTGTGCTGCCCAATCCTTATATTCTTGCTACCGTAGCAGATAGACCACTAAGCTAAATGAGCTTTTGGCCTGAACAATTACAAACCCATGTATATTCTCAAGCTTTGTGCTATGCAGGACTCCTGTACATACTACGAATCTTCATGTGTTTTTCAACCAGTTTCCAGCTACATGGCATTGGCAAGTATGTTCAGGAAGGTTGTAAAGTATTTGAATTAGCTTCCTAGTATTGATTCTACCTATAGATCTATGTATAGATCTTAAATGGACTTTCTAAGAATATTTGTTAATGAGCACATTTGTTCATTGACTGAAATGACATGAGACTGTCCCAGTAAACCTGGTCAATTGGTATATGTCTGAACTATTAAAAAAGTAGCTACAGATGTCTCTCAGAATAATTCTGATTTACCTTAGGGATCCTTTACACAACACTGATTTCTTGATATTAGATGTAAGATATTAACATAGCCTACCATAACCAACAGCCTGACACTATCAGTTCCTTGGTGTGTACCTGCTTTCTTTACCCTGTGCAAAAGAGTCATATTTTCCCTGTTTTTAAAGCACTGACAAACTTCCGACTGGACTTAAACTAGAATGATTTCCTAGTTACTCCATAATTATTTTTGTCTCTGAGCAAGCTAAGCGTCCCCTGTGTTATTCTTAAGGACAGAGATATTTCTATGCCCCTCCCAAATCCAGCCCCCAAAAGGCACTTCTCTATAAATGCACAGGCACCATCACAAAATCAAGCTTTTTGACACATGTAGAAATGACAAATTCTGTCCAAGAAGCAGTCAAAAGACTCAAAGACCACTGATAAAAAGAAGGCATTAAAGGCAGCACATCCTTGCTATACACCAACATGATTTTCCCTGCTGGGTGACCTACCTCAACTAACTGTCAAAAAGAATTAGTCTCAAGGGAATGTTTTGCTTATAGATTTATAAATGTTGACAATAATCCTAAATGGATGTTAGGGGAATTGACAAATCTCAGCATTTTTCTTGATGCATGTGTGCCTGGGGGAACTTTGCAGGCCCCAGCATTCATTAAAAAGAAGCAAGCCATTGACAGCTGACAGAGAAAGACAGGTAGCATAGCTAGAGAAGTAGAAGCTATTTGTTGACACAAATTGTGGAGTATAACCTAATAATCTGGTATTTTCTTCCACTGTTGTTTCTAGATTCACTCAAAGTGTACAGACCATAAAGTATAGTGTGCTTAGTGCAACAATAAAACTGCTTACTCGATAAATGGCTTTATTGTATAAGTTTGAATGATCAGGAAAATAATGTGGGAGAGATTAAAGCTGGAATTAGTGCTTTCAGTAAGGATCTGGGCGGCATCTGAGAGGTGTATTTTTGGTTTTTTCTGTCTGTGCTTGTGTTTTTTTTTCCCCTGGAGGTCAATGCACATGTTAAAACAGCATCCTCTGGCAGAAAACAGTTCTGAGGTTAGTTCTGTCTTCTTATCTTGACATAAGTTAAAGAAAGAGAAAGACAACAAACAAGGAAGCTCGGAATTTTGGTTCTATCTTTGGTTGTGGGCTAAATCCTTGACAGGCAATTCCACCTAGAAATCTGTAAAAGGACCACTGACAGGGAAACCTGCAGGGTTTATTCAGGAGTCTGAAAAGATTTGATGAATTTTCCTTTAGAGTGTATTGATTAAAACTATATTTTCTGCCTAGCAGCCTTCAGTTTAAAAATTTGATATTAAGTGAAAACCAAAAAAATGTGTTAATCTGAGCTGCCATTTTTGGATTTCTATTCATAGCAAAATGAAAAAAATATTAAAAATATAATAGCAGTAATTTCTGTCATATTGGGAAATACTGCTTCTGAATTGCTTTAAAAAACCACCTGCATGGATTCATTGCTAACACTCTATCATCCAGGTTACTGTGAGTATATTTGTAAGTGTGTGTTTAAAGAGAGTGAAGGACTCACACAGTTATGCATAACATCCCTAGGGTGGAAATGTCTTTGTACAACTCACCTCCTATTTCCTACTGTTAGAGAGCTCTTAGCAGCAAATTTTGCAGTATTTTGTTGAGTTCAGTTTTAAACGAAGCCAGCAACAAGTTCTCCAGCACCCTTGGGGTCCACAAGAACACATTCATTTCCTCTGTTCTACATTCCCCCATGTCTTAGGGAGACTGATTAAGTAGCAATAGTAGTAATAGAAGTTATAGCAGTAGTATAGACCAAATCCCATTATAGGAAGCAATGTATATAGAGACTGATCATACTAGTAATCTTAACAGACAAAATAAAAGGCAGCTTCCTTCCTTCAGAGAAGTGAGTTGAGAGAAATAAATTTGGTGATTCTGACCAATATCATACAGGAAGTCTATGCCAATCTGGAAAATAACTCAGATCTCTGAATTTCTGCTTTGACACATTCTCCTTGTGCTGCTCCTTTCTCTTTCATCCTTTTGCTCCATTCTACATTTTATTTCTGATAAATATTATTAGAGTTTCTGCACCGACTCTCCTACACCAGAGATTATACCCTACCCACACTGACCAGAGGTTTTACAACTGATATTCAGTGGGGCTACCCTTTCACAGTTACTGTGCAGCTGAAGGAAACCACATATTGTGTTTCATTTTTTTTTTATAGCTTCTTCTCTAACACAATCACTTCTATGCTGTTTTCCTGCTTTTATCTGTTAACTATGTGTCAATAATTAAAACCAGTATTTCAGGAAAAGTCTTACCAAATCTTGACCTTTTTTGTGTGTGTGTTTCTGAATGGAGCCCCAGACAGCTGTCTTTTTAGGATGCACTGTAAACTTATGTTTAATTTCCTGTCTACTACCAGCCTTTGTCCACTAGTATTGCACATACTTTCACAGAGTTCTATATACCATGGAATATCTGTAATTTGGATTGTTATCCCCAAGAAGTAATAGCTTCCATTTTACAAGCTGACACTCAACATACTGCAACACGTATTTGTAACTTTTTACTTCTTTCATTGTTATTTTTCTATTTTCAGAAATGCTTTCTTTTCTTTGTTATGAGTGTACATATGAAGACTAATTGTAAAAAAATCAACATCAGACTAAAATGCCCTGGTAGGTGAGTGAAGTACTTCTGGGATCATTGAACTATCCATCCCTATACACAGTTTTCAGAGAGAGTTCAGAGGCACCCAGGTACAACCTGGCTCAGCTGCCCCTCCAGTTTAATGGAACTTAATCAGTTCTCAGACTGATGCATTTTAGTGAAACTCCTCACTTTAGGCAGAAAATGCAACTTTTAAGAAGAAAAATACTTACTGAAAATGTTTACTATGTATATATGTTGGAGAAGGATTCATAATGAGGCTTTATGCTTCACCTATCATGTTAAGTTGGTAACCTCTCACTGACTTGTGTTTCCTAGTTACAGCATCTGCTAAATTTTATTCATGAGCACTTACTACACCTCTTGTAGAAGATGGGATTCATCTCATCCTTCAGAATTAGGCCTCTAATTTAAAACAATAATTCAGGCTTACTTCGTAACTTGTAGAGGACAAGAACTATCTTCATTTGAAAGTGCCTTTTAAATTGGTGCAGTGAACAGTCTGGGGTGTCTGACAGCCCCCATAGATTGCTGGGGGAACTTGAAAATTTCCTTCTCCATCAGCTATAAACCAGCTATAACAGTATGAGATGCCTCCCACCAAACTGAGTGGTTGCTCTTGTTCTTAAGCAAAGCATTTTTTCTTTTCACCAAACTCTTCTTGCTTGGATGCTGTTTTGATGTGTCGCTGACAGCTAACAGTCACTGGTGTTCAGCCCCTGGAGCCCCATGTGAATTACTGACAAACCAACTTCCTTACTCCCATGAAATTCACTTCAGATGCAGTGTAGCTACATGACGTAAGAAATATCTTCATCATGGATGAAACTCATCATGAGAGGACTAACACAAGGATCTGTGTGCCCTTTCAAGTCTCACATGGGCCAATATGGCAGGACTTCATCAGGGAGGAAGAGATGTCTGAATACCTGTGATGGGACAGAGTGGCATCTGTGTACGAAGCTATGAAACTGCAGCAGCCCTCAAGCCCCATGTATTCAAGATCTTAGTGGCAGCCCTTTGCCTCTGCTTTCACTGTGAGTAAAACTTGGACACTTAGGTAATCAGTGGTAAAAGTAGTGTATTAGAGGACAGCAGCACACTACAGAGGACAATCATTTGCAGCTTTCTGATCCACGATTACGTTTCTTTCTCTGATTTCCTACTCATGATGTCTTGGCAGTTCTTTCTGTTCCAGGATGTTGTGTTTTCCTCCTTCTCACACTATTTCTGAAGTCTCTCGAAAGGTGCTAGGAAATGAGGAACAACTGTGTCCATCCTGCCAGCTGCTGTGGGGCAGCTCTGTGCCCAGGAGACCCCCGAGCACCCTGGGGCCCAGGTGTGAGGAATGCATTTGAGGAGATTTCCTGCTGATTACAAAGGGTGATGAAGATGGAGATGAAGGAACATTAGAAACGATTGCAGGAAACAGATAGCATTATCTTTCCTAGCTTCTCACAACAACAACAGTTACCTGGGGCATATCTGACATTTTACTTCATGTAGCAGCTAATTAGCAGACACTACTGGTACAAATTTCAGTGTTGCTGATATTGACAGCAGCTGTAGTATATGCAGAGATCAGCCCTGGCTTGTGTTCTTTCCACCCACTAGTTCTCTTCAAGACGTGGTTATATTCAGGTTATATCACTTCAAAGAGTTTGACCTTCCCCCGTGTCATCCAGCTGTAACACACCGAAGCAAAGGCAATGGATTTACATTGAGATGGAAAAGAAATCAATTTAGAGATTTGAACGTCCAAAGGAAATAGTTTTTCTTTCTTAGAGGGGTGGTGCCTGGAAGCACAGATGATTCATTTCTTCTATACACATAAAAGCAGGGTTTAGAAGATGCAACGGAGATGCATTTCACACGTTCAGCAGAATTATTCTCAGGTGAATGTATTAGGCATCTATCGCTATAGAAACATAAAAATAGCCGTGTTAGTGTTCCAGATTTTAACTGATTCAAACACTGCACTAACAGAAAACAGTGCTTCAAATTCTCCATTTCTCTCCTGTGCCTGGGAGTCACATGGTGAACAACTTGCTTGAAAGTTGGAAGCAACACAGTCTGCAGAAAAAAGGACAATGGAGGCATCACAGAAGCACCTTGTGGGAGAGCAGTGAGGATGCTGCAGTATCACTATCTTTGTAAGCCTGAATAAAGAATTTTATTTAAATACATTTTATTTTGCCACTACTTTTCTCATCCTATAACCCAGCACATAAATTACACACTAGTACATGAGGCTTCCCAGTATCTCCTGGTGAGCTGCCAAAATCTGCTGATATGCTCTGAATGCTGTGATAGAAGAGTGAAATTTTCTTTAGTATGCAATTCCTGCATGCAGAAATGGAAATGTTGATGTACATCTAGTGCAGAGGCTCTCAAACTGCTGCCTGTGAGCCAGTGGTGACCCACAACATCACCGCTGATCTGAAGACCCACCTCACATACACGGTGTTTCAGCCGAATGATAAAGGTGCACAATGATTTGTGCTGATGACTGACACTGCTTCAGAGTCCTAACAATTTGGGAATGACTGTTTAAGACCCGACACTGATCAGCTGTGAGCAAGATGCTTCACCTCTGTGTGCCTTTGTTTCCCTTCCAGCACCATCTGTTTTGCTTAATTAAAGCGAAAGCCCTTCACTGTAAGACCTTCCCTTCACAGGCATTTGTGAAATGCTTTTCACAGTGCACCTCTGAATTCTTTCAGGACAAAGAGCTGCCAAGCCAACATTGATTACTACTATTAACAATACCTGTTTTAACTTGCCAGCTGTGATAGCATAATTACTAACAACATAAGAAACCAGAATCCTAGGCAGAAAAAACAAGCAAAATTTTATATGAAAAACCAAATGACTGTGTGTGCTGTTTGGGGTATTGGTCTTTTCAGTTAAATATGAAAAGAATCCTTGCATCCAAAAATGTATGGTGAACTACCATGATCTTCTCCAGATTGCTATGGAGTATGGCAACCTCTGGGTGTGTAGAATACTTCAAAGCACTTTGCTTCTCAAAGCGCCTCTTTCCATATAGTCATTTGCATGCAGTTTTGCAGTCTTGTTTTTCATGGATTTTTCAAAATGCTAATTTTTGCCTACTCTGCTATAATTTACTTAGAGTTTGGGTAGGATCTTACACAAGAGATGCAAGGGATATACAAGGGATATTATCAGGAAGAAATCAAAGGCAAAGGCTGTTGCCTGGTTTTAGCTGCAGAAATAAAGCTGTTTCAACGCAACCCTAATTACAGTTTGTGGTGCTTTGTCGAGCCCTGCTGATAAGTTTCGCTGGTAAACAGCTCTTTATTGTTCTTTCACATTCAGTTACCATGGCAACTAGCATTTTAGGGTTTGATCCTGAGAGATGCCAAGCACCTGCTTCTGTGGCAGTATCTATGGGAGAGGAGGATTCGAGACATCTTATAAGATCAGCCCTTTCAATGACAACAGATTTGCTAAAGAAAAAAAAAAGCTTTTGATGTGCTTATTTGGAAGGAATTGTGAAAAAAAGTTACAGGTAAAACCTGGCCTCAGTTATACCTTACAAACATACATGGTGCCTGAATGGTATCTGATACTGTCTGCTCATGGGTACAGTGCAATTAAAAACAAATAAAAATAAAAAGCCCGACTAGCCTAAGGATGTAACTCCAAAGGAAATGCAAGTCAGAAGCAGAACCCCAGAGTGTCACTAGCAAAATGTTGGGAAGATGAATTCCTTTTCATTCACTGCCAAATCTGTCATTGCCTTCTAATTGTAAAAAAACCCCTAAAAAATATATTGCTTAGGAGGTCAAACCCAGGTGATAAACAGCTGAGCAAATTTTCTATTTTAGCTTCTGAATAATCCCTAAGGGACTCTCTTTTGTCTTTCCTGCTTACATTGACCTCAAACTGTTGGTCAGAGCCTAGAGGAATCACTCAGTTTAGCAAAGAGTGGCTTTTTTTTTCTGTACAGCTCCATTTCCTCTGGATTTATCTCAGTGTCTCAGCAGGAAGATAGGAGGTTTGTGTCAGCAGTTAGCAGATAGTTTGAATGCAAGCAGGTGTGAACATACCGATTGCTTCTTTATCTGATGCTGCCTGAACATGTTGGACCTGAGCAGAGAATTTCACTCGTACCCTCTAGTAAACCACCAGCTGTGTACTCACACTGCCTCCTCTGACAAACCCCTTTACCTGCCAAGTCTGCAAAAAATCAGCTCTTCTATGACCCACCTAGCCCAATTCTGCTATCAAGTGCAGCATTGTTAACCAGGATCATGTCATCAGCTTGTGGGGGGGCTGATTTTATTTTCTCTGCTTCAAAACACTGGCCCGGGATTTTCCTATGTAAATGCAGACACCCATCTGAGGTGTGCAGTCACCTTCATCTGCCTTAACATAGTAGGAGCAAGCCAGCACTTCTAGAGGGCAGTTGGCATCTTACATGGGGTGAATCACCTTCTATGTGTTTTCATTTCTTGCTGTTAAATACAGAGAAAGCATGCTATATCTATATTTGCAAGTCAGCCATCTCAATCAGTAGCCTAGATAATTAGGAGGAATTCAGCTCCAGATGGCTGAAGTCCCCTGTATTCATGCCTGCACAACATCACAAATTTGGGCATTTTGTCTTCTATTAGCGCTCAGACCATAAAAAAAAAGTTATTCAGATCATGCTGCATGGAAAGAAGCAGCTTATTACAAGCGTACTTCTTGTTCATGGCTGCAAATATGCATAAGAGAAGAAATCAGGTCCTCAGATGACAGTTTGGGAACAGCTTATCTTTAATCTTGGTACCACTGTTAGTGTTTAGGTTATGGTCAAGCTCAAGCTTTTTATTACTTAAATAGGTGAATCTCAGGACAGTAGAAAGATGTTTATTTGTTTGTTTTGAATTTCTTCTTGCTTCCATAGCCCAGCAATTGAAAGGAAAATAAAGATTAGGCAATAGCAAAATTGAAATGAAACAATATGGGTCACATTCCTTCTGATCTGTGATTACCGGCAATGAACATTAGGAAGTATGTCACCCTTAAAAGTGAGTAATTTCAGATAAAGGAGTCACACATCTACCTACTAGTCTACAGGGCTTTAGAAGTTTATGAAGAAACAGTATCTCCACATTTACAGTTCAGGCACAGCTAGCTTCTAGTCCTATTAAGAGAAAACATGTACAAAAGACTAGCAAAGAATTTATGATGGAATAGCTATAATCATCCAGGATTACCATTAGGGGACTGAGTTAAGGTTGTCTGAAATATGTGGAAAGATTTGTTTTGTGCCCTTTGGATCAGGAAAATTTCACAGGAAATCAGCTGGCAAAAGAGTCACATGGTCTGGATTCCCTTTTTTGTCACCTACATGACAGTAAAGTAGTATGTGTTACTGCTTGAAGAGTGTTTGCAAAGTGCAGCCCTGAAAGAGGTGAAATCCAGTGTTAAAGATGATGGTGGAATTAGAGACAGTTTAGGGAAGGAAGGGCAGGATGGTAATAAGAAGTCTGTGCTATTTTACCTGTCACTAGCTTGCAGGTGAGCTCCTGATGCTCAGGCTGTTTCCTTTGTGTTAAGTCTGTTATAGACTGAAGTATTCGTGTGTTGTGATCTGTCAGTTCAAAGGCTGGACAAGCTAGATATACACTGCCTGCAGAGCAAAATTACACATCAAACTGTTACTATCAAATGCAATATAAAATGTGACTTAACTTTTAGCTCATTTCCAGGTAAAGAAATCTATCTTGTTGCAAAGGCATGCATTCATCCTTCATGGAGTAGGATCACCTACATTATTAATAATACTCATACAGTAATGCAAGTCTTAGCGTTCCACCAGATACATTAATTCAGCTGCAGCACTGTTCTAGGAAAAGAGGGGTAGGGGCTCATCCATCTGCACACAAGGCAGTCACCCCAGGCTCCCTCTCTCTAAAGGAGAGAAATTGGCGCATCTAGGGTGCAATCCATCTTATCCCTAAGCAGACATCTAAAATAGGTCTGAAAAATGCCCAGAAGCGCCCATTTGATTCAACAGGAGCTTAGAAGATGCAGAAATTCATACCATAAAGTTAGATGACATGACTTTTACCCTGAATGTCTAGTCAAGACTACCTACTGTTTGGAAGTAAGATTTTCCTTCTGTTTTGAGTTTGTGCAGTATCTAGTAGATCTTAGCTCAAGACCTAACCCAGGACTGCTGCTTCAGCTCACTTCAGCAAAAGAATACCTCTAATTCAATGCTGTTACTTTTCCAATAGATTGAGAGGGACAAAGTTACAGTGAGATAATTTGGTAAACAGGCATAGTCAGCCAGTGTTACATCTTAACTCACCTTGCTAAACTTCTTTCTGGACACAACAGCTCTAGCTTTCGCTCTTTATGACTGTTGTTGATTTGCAAATATTCTCTCTCGGAGGCTGCAGCAGCAATCACTGTATTTATCCATCACTTTTACTCTGTCCAGGACACAGCTAAAAGAAGCCTCCAGGATTACAGCCAAAAGACAAAAAGAAAAAAATTAGTTGTAATACAGTGAGTTTTAAAAGATCATTCAAATGTGCAAGGATCAGCCTGCAGGTAAGAGCTGCTCACATTCTTGTGAAGTTATTCTATGCTGCTTACACCTTTATTTGTGTACATTTTTCACTTGCAGCTGCCTGTAGTCTTAGACAATGTAAAGTCATCATGTCAGCGGTGTATATGTGTACATGTGTGTGCATGTCTCTCTCTTACTTTTGCTCTAAATACATGTTTATCTATATGCTTAGCTGTATGTTTACCTCTGTATGTCCAGAGTGTGTGTGTGTAGAGGCCAATTTGCTGGTTATAAAAAGTAAATGCCTAACATTTCTACTAACATCCAGTAGTTAGCAGAGCTATATATTGAATCTTTTGGCAACCTTCATGATCGAACTGTAGCAGTAGATTTAGTTCTAAGAAGTACCTCATCTTTACTCTGTGCAAATTAATCACCAGCTGGATGTGTGAGATACTGAGTGATATCCCCCCTCTTTAAGAATATTACCCAACACTTGGAGAGGAAAAGAAAGATAAAAAGGAAAGGAGACAGAGCTGTCATGCTACTCTGTACACAGGGGAGCCTCACACAGCAGGTTGCAATCTGAACTGTCCCATTTCATTATGCCAGTGAGGCAGACCCCTGCAGTGCATTAAGGTTTTAAAATAATTTCAGAAATATGAAGATACATTGTTATTAAATCATTTCACTACACTTCAACAACAATATTCTGATGTCCATTTTTTTTACATAATAAAGATTGTCTTTCACCAGTGGGGACTGGTAGACTGAGTTTCTGAAATAATATGATTAGTATGGAAATGGAAATGGCCTGTAAATAATATTCAGGATGATCTTTTTTTCAGCCACATCAAGGAATCCAAGAAAAGCTTGCGAAGACTGACTGCCACGGGGTACAGAAAACAGGCAAAAGTATTTCCACAGAGGAATTTGCCATAAGCATGGTCAGCTTAAAGTCATTTCTACAGAAGATCTATTGATATTAATAGTATGTATCCTTTCAATTTATCTGGTTAATTTTTATTGAATTAAAATAAAAACCTTGTAGACACACTTATCACATGGAAATTAATGGATATCAGATAACCATATGATTACTGTAGTGTCACACACTCTTTACTTGTCAGAAGAAGTATATATATGACAAAATCAGTGTGAGTCGTATTTGTCTTCATACAACACTGCAAAAGCACATGAAAATCTTGATCCAGAATTCAAAGTTCTTTTAAAAAAATCTACCTATGGAAATTTCTTTTTGATTTCTAACAGGAAAAATTGTAAAAGAAAAAGAAAACTTTTCCTATTTTGCCTTGAAATTGTGATTTATTATTTTATAGTTACTAAAAAACAACAATCAGTCCAGTAATGGATGCCTTATAAGAATGTTTTCGTAAGATTTATTTACTTTTACTTTATAGCTAAAAGTGTACAATGTTGATGTGGATTGCAGTGTACCCATTTTTCTTAAAGTACATATGGGAGTCTTCTTTGATTACTGATCATTGAGCAGACTTCATTTATCTACATTTTTATGAGTTAGGTATAAACTGAAAATGTCTCTGGTTTGAAGAATGTCAGAAGACTCAGGATATACTATGTAAAGATTGATAAAAACTGTAGAAGTGTCGTTGGAACTTCATTCATGTTTGCACCAAGAAACCTGGAAGAAAAGTTAGTGGAGAAAGGAAAGTCCTTAAGGATGTATGTAATCCTAACTTCTCACATTTTCAAGATGCTATACAATATAAAAGATCTGTATTTAGACCACCTCGTAACTATATATGTTTTGAGTTTCAAACAGCTGGAACTCTTTCAATGTTTTCCTCCATCAAAAGTGGTTTAGAAGGATTGGAAGCTGGGCCCCTGTACCGTGGGGGAACCACATGTGCAATGAATTCCTATGAATTACACACTCATTTTTATTTTGTAACAAAGAAACAGACTTTTGAGAACATAAATTTCAATAAAAATACTGAAACTAGCTTTTCCTTAAAAGAAAAAGAAAATAAGTAAAAAAATTTTAGAAAGAAAAGAGACTGAGTTCATCTTCTTATTCTATTTTGTGTATACCAGATATTCTTTCCAGCATTCAGCTGTACCCATTAAGGTTTTCCTTGGACTTTTGGACTTGGCCTGACACATCCTTGAGACAATCTGTGACGCAACTTTCTGGAAGCTTAGTTTTGTGGTTGTTATGGATGTGTCAACACTGAATGAATCATGCACTGCCAGGAGTCTTTTCAAGGCTAAAGACTTCATGTCGAAGGTCTATCCTTCAGCAGTAGCTTACTCTTTTAACTGACTCCAAACACTATCTTAAACTATAAATTAAAAAAAAAAAATTAGCAATTTTGATTCATTTATCTTCTTCATGTAAAAATTTAAGGAGGACAGAAAAAATCAACAAACAAACAAGCAAAAACGTTGCAAAAGGGAAAGGAGACTGGAAAAAAAGGAAGCATTTGAAAGAAAAGTAGCAGATGCATAAAGAAACTCTGAGAAAACAGAATTTTGGAAGTATTTGGGTTTATTGTTTTTGTTTTGTGGGGCTGAGAAAATCTAGAAGCATTTCATTATTTCTACTGAGCAAAAAGTTTTGTAAAATTTAGAATTTTTCACTTAGTTGCAGTAATTATGGGATGTTATTACTGCAAGGGAAAATAAAAGGAAAAAAAAAAAAAGAAGACACAGGATATATACAGAACTTATTTTACCCGTAATAGCATTTCAGTTAGGAACCGTGATTTCCAAACAAAACAAAAATGAATGAAAATAGTAATACTTTTCCAAAAATTGCATGGCTGCAGATGAATTGCTGTGGAAGTGCCTCACATTGAAGCTGATTTTTGTTCCTTCCACACGGAATACGTACGATTTAAATAAACTAGTATCACCACAGTTGGATTTGCTTTTGGTGAGAGGGTTATATTCTATATAAATGTACCTAGCTCAGTTCATTGTTTTGTGGGGCAGACAAAGGTTAGGAGTACGCAGAGAAAAATAGAAAAGTAACTAAAACACCCAATACCAACTCAAAAAAGGAGAGATTTACCTGGGAATTTGGGGGCAGAGAGGAAATTAAAAGCATTTTCATTTGATGGTATTGTTTTTGCAGCCTCTAAGAATGCATTGATTTAGATACTGTGGTTTGAAAACCAACATCGGGATACAACAAAGAATTTCTCTTGGAGGCTAATGAACTGCTACATAAATCATTTTCATCTAATCATTTGCTGATTAATGAGATTGGGACCTTATAGTGTAGAAAGTCTTCTCAATATGTTAATTATGAGATCTTCATGTCTGATAAAGGTTTTGTGACTCCCAGTTCTTTGATTTTACTCTGCAGTGGTCTTTGGTCTTTGTTATACCTTAGCTGTTTCGCATGGAAGGAAACTTTGATGTTAACTACTCTTCGGTGGATGTTGATCTCTCACCTGTGACCAGCGAGGACTTAAAGCGAGGTGAGGTGAATTCAGTGCCTCATGTGATCAAACAGAAGACAGTTCCTTCATCTGTTTTTCCTTTTTTCTCATTCCATGGTAATATCGCAGGAAACAATCGCTATATTACAATCAGTTCTGCAGCTGTTCTGTGTGAAATAGGTATTAAAATAAATGATACATGTACTTCCTAAACTCCTCCAGAACAAAACCTGTTGCTGAAAGGCAGAGACATCCAGTCCTGACAGTAGGAACCAGTACAAATTAATAAGTAAAGCTAGATATTACGCACAGGACAAAATATACTGCATCTAAAAAGCTTTTTGAGCAAAAGAAGGAACAAAGAATCTTCCATGCTTATCTCAAGGGAATTTAATATTTTTTGCTTTGCTGATGAGATAAGTAGGGGCAGAACAGTTCATGGTAGGTTTTTTTTAGACTCTTCCCAAGATTTGAGCTTAGCAAGTCAAAAAAATGTCAAACATCAAACTTAGTCATAATTTCTCATGGAAGACCTCTGAGTCCTAGAGATCTGTTGCCAATCGATACCTAAACTGAAAACAATACTCTGGAGGAAGCCACTGTCACACCCTTCGTGCCAGCCAAAAACTGATGGTGGCAGACTCATTTGTTTCAGCAGGCTGAAATGACCACATGGAAGATTCACGGCGTAGTAAAAATCCCGTAGTCTTTGCAGTTAACTACACAGGAGAGCTCTCCAGAAGGAAATCAGCCACATGACACTGTGTAATAGAGTTTTCAGCTTTGCCTGATTGCATTACAAACACCACACATATTGAAACACTCTGGCAGCTTCCTAGCGCTCACAGTGAGGAACCTGAACCTTTTGACCTCAAACATCTTATTAAAGCCTATGCCGGACTGTGTCTCCGCGAAGGAAAAAACAAGAAACTAGTGGACTTATTCTCCTCTATAATTCATTCAAGTAAACCCTTGCTGAGTGGAGGACCTTGGCTTTGATGTTAAAGTCTCCTAATTGGAAGGAAGTGAAGTGTTAGCCTGTCAGGGTATTAGTCTCTCATCAAATACTTTAAGAGGTATCAGAACACTGAAGTTCTCACACTAGTGCAAAGAGAGCACGGAGTGGCCTGGTTTTTGTTAAAATGTTTAAACTTCGCATCTGTCTAACAACCTCCCCCAAAACTTAATATACATGGAGCTGTTCTTGGTGTTTCTTTTATCTCCACCTTGTACCTCCATCTTTCTATTGCCTACAGCACATCAGCCCCTATTAGTAGGAATGTGGGGGATAACTGGTGTAAGCTATAAAGTCTCAGGCTTCACTTTACAGCACTGATTCAAACCCAGCTATTGCATGCCTAGTGTGACCTACCTCTCTGCTGTTTGACTGTGGAACACCTGCTTCTGTGGTGGTTTTCCTCCCAGGAGAGTGACCTATCAGAAGAATGTCCATACAATAAGCAACATTAAAATCCAACTATTTCTGGAATACAAACTAGTTCTAAAGCCTCAACTCAGGCCCAGGCTTTGTTATGTGCTTAATTTATAGTATTTTCTTACATTAAATTAACTGAAATCTTAAAATGTGTTGATGCTTTCTTAATTACTTTTGCATTCCTGCATTACAGGTTGGGTAGCTAAAGAGAAGGATGGGGTGTTTCTTTGGCACATCCATCTAGTCCAAAAAGAGAGCTGAATGGAGTCAAAGTCTCACAGGGATGTAACTAAACTCCTTCCAAGATCATGAAAAGTTGATTTTTTTTTTTTCTGTGTTATTTCTATTGTTCAGGTTGGCAATAGCATGCAAAATGCCACACTGAAAAAAATCTGTGAAATGGCATAAAGTAACTAACTGAAAGGAATGTTTTGAGTTGCTAATGCACATTCTTTGGAATTATGAAGGTGGTTATATAGTCATGTCTGCTCTGTTCTTTAGTTCAGAATATGAGCCTGAAGAAATGCTGTACTAGTAGTGTAAATGTTTGTGTTCTAAAAAGTTTTCTCCATTTTGATTTGCCTCGTGGCAGGCTTATGCAAATGTGCTATTACCTGTGGTATTTCATGCATATCTTCCATATTGTTAAACATTCCTTTTGCTTTGCAGGTGATATACACATGAAAGCAAATTTAATGCATCTGCACTCTTACTATGCATGTCTCCCTTCCTGGCTGAATATGACCCTGTTCGTACACAATTCTCTCTTTTTTGTGCAAGTGTTTGATTGCCAGTCAGACCTCCCCCATTAACTTAGGCTTGGTTCTGGCAGCTCCTTCATCTGCTTCTGGATGGGTCATGAGTTTTGTCTATTGCAACAACTTCTTCAAATTTCCCTCCACTGTTTCTCTTTTGTGAGGACACCAACATAATGCCTTTTTGTGAGTCATTCCCATCTCTGAATATCCAGTATTTTATCATTTAATATTGTTTCACAGTTCATAGTTATTTTGATGAGTCTACTTTTTTTTTTTTTTTTTAATCGGAAAAATTCTTTTTTCTTTGCTAGTTTAAGAAATCGTACCTAATCTTTTCTTTCGGTTTAGTGAGCTTGTTCATGACAGATATCCAGGCTCCTAAGAAATCCATGGCACTTTATTGAATATGTTTGCTTCTGGGGTGAAGGTCTGTTACCTGTCTGATGTCATTAAAAATCCTCTTCCACTCAGTCCAACTGTCCACAAGCCTGAGTGCAAGAGCTAGTGACTGCACACTTAATTTGCATTATTCTGAATGAAAATAATAGTTTAATGTTGTTTACTATCAGTAGAATCATAGAATAGTTTGGCTTGGAAGGCACCCTAAAGATCATTTAGTTCCAACCCGCCCTGCCATGGGCACTGACACCTTCCACTGGACCCGGTCAATCAAAGCCAAATACAACCTGGCCTTGAACACTTCCAGGGATCGAGCATCCACAGCTTCTCTGGGCAGCCTGTTCCTGTGCCTCACCACCCTCACAGTGAAGGATTTCTTCCTTATACCTAATCTAAATCTCCTCTCTTCCAGTTTAAAACCATTACTCCTTGTCCTATCACTACATGCCCTTGCAAAAAGTCCCTCTCCACCTTTCTTGTGAGGCCCCTCTGTGTACTGGAAGGTCCCTATAAGATCTTCCCAAAGCCTTCTCTTCTCCAAGCTGAACAACCCCAACTCTCTCAGCCAGTCCTCATAAGAGAATCTTCATTAGTTTTGTTCTCTCTTGACATCAGGTATTAACATGATTTTGACTTTTCGCTGAATGGAAACCAATATGCTGTTTTATTCATAAAACTAATTTTTCAAGCACATTTGGTTTGTGTTTGAGTAAGCAACAAGAAGCATTTACAAGTCATTGCCTGTGGTATTTCAAAAGTGGAGAGCATCTATCAGGTACCCACTCATGAACAAATACTACTCTTGTGTCCCTATATAGGTGTAATTAGGAAGTGTCACTATGGTAACATAGGTGACCCTGAAAAATATTAAATTAAACAAATTTCAGAGTGTTCCACAGAGAACTTCATGAACAATCTTTCTCTGATAATCATTCCCGTTTCAGCACACCTCTGTCATGATCTATCTCTTTGGTGAATTCCTTCTGTGCTTTGTGTGTACCTTATGTAGCATCTTCTCCAGTCCAGCTCATAATTATTACATTTTTCAATACTGTATGCCTTATTGAAGTCCACACATTTTAAACCTATCTATTTTTTCATGTCAATAATATTGTCTTATCTGAAAAACAAAATAGATTAGTGGTGTGGCTATGGAAAATCAAGGTTAAATTTTATTCCATTTTACATTTCTATCCACTTTTCCCTCTTTCATAATTTACTCTTGGACCAAAATCTTAGCTGGTACACACAGGTATAAGCTTGTAATACATCTTATTATGGGTCATTATTGATGACTAAATACTAGGTCAAGAAATAGATAATCATTTCCCTGTGCTGTCCTGAATTGTCCACAACTTCATTCCAGCTTAGGCTTCCTTGCCTTTGTTTTTCCTCTGGCTGCCACACTGCCAAGTAACCACCATGATTGTCTGTATCATTTATAGAAACTATGGCTTTATGATCCCTGGAGTACATAACTCTTAGCACAAGATACTTCATCTGGATACGTGCAGACTTAGAGCAGCTGAGAACCTCTCTCTTGTGTTTAGATTTATTGCCCCTCTGGAAGACACTGGAGCTAGGGCTTATATAGGACTGGATCATAACTTAAGCCACATTAAAGAAGCAATCAGAACAGGAATATCTAGAATTCCTTTCAAGCTATCTTTGCTATTAAACTACAAATAGCTCTAATTTGCAAAGTGAAGGTGAATCTCAAATATACCTATGAGGCCAACTCTGAGAAGACTGAACAGGCTGAGTGCTTAGTCACTGGCAGTATGTCTTCCCTGTAACCAGAAAGTATGAGCGCTGCGGCATGATTACACATGATTGGCATGATTACTTGTGATTGGCATACTCGTGCTGGCTTAATCTCAGCTATCTGGATAAAAAATCACATTATGAGAGCCTGAAATCAGCAGAATTTCAGCATGAACTTCTCAGTCTCATGGAGCCCAGTGTGGCTGTATGCTGGAGTCAACATGCTCAAGGTTGTACCTCTGAGGTCTGGCCTCCGCATTACTGACATGGAGGATGAAAGCAGCTGTAATTCCACCTCTCACTGCAGCGGGGCTGTGTCTGGCACACGTACAGCCTGGTCAGCACAACTTACCTATGATGCTCAAGCATGTCCTTCCTGAGTAGCAAGAGCTGTTACAAAGCCTTCTACCTTGGCTTCATTCGTGTTTATTTTTTTGGGAACAGTAGTAAACACAGCTTGTTAAATTGCCAAACATTTATCCAGAAAAAGGGGCCACACAGCTTTTGAAAGAAAATATTAACAGAAAGTAATCAGGAGGAAACAACTTTGTCTGAAATTTCCCAGAAATAGCCAGCCCGAGGAGGTAACCCAGCATAGAGCATTAAACAAAGGATTAGTTTGGAAAGTGTGTGAGGTCTGGTAATAACTTCTTGTAGTGCAGGGTTGGATAACTAATAAAGGCAGTGCCTCCATTTCTGCCCGTAACTATTAATAAAAATAAAAAGCAAGGCTTTCAATTGGATTAGCTCCATAGTGTATTAAAAAAACCCCATTCCATAATGATAATTTTTGTAACTGTTATAAAAGATTGTATGCTACTGCTAAAATCTGCCTTTCTCTCAGGTTGCTGCTGGAGCCGTGCTGTCAATATCTGAGTGTAGAATATGGCTGATATTCACTTGAATCTTGAGATTTTGACAATGCACAAAAAGCTGCTAGTCTGCAAACCTTTGTCCTGAAGGTCACTATCTGTATCATTCAGGTTCCTAAAAACGTCTGATCAAGAAACTTTTATATTATTTCTGTTTTTATCCTGTGCCCCTTCCCCTTCCATTTTCTTGCAAATGAAATATTCTAAAGGATGTTTACGTTGATTTGATATTTACTTTGTTAAATAAAATTCACCCCATGAAACATAATCAATTTGTCTGGATCCAGAGTAAAGGATTCCTGTAAAGCTTCCCTTTACCAGTCTACCTGAAAGCAGAAAGTTGCTGTGAGAGATGTCATTTCCTACATGCTTGCGTTGTTTTGTTTAGTTAATTAATAAAGCTTGCTCTAGATAGCTTGCTATTGTAGTATTAGCTTCTCTACATTTTATACAACAGGGTAATTGACTGTTTATTCAATGGATCAACAGAAAATGCTTTACCATGATAATTGGAGTGAAGACAAAATAATTCTAAATGCTACAGTCTAACAGATAAATTAGTTCATCAGAAGGGTAATTTTTTGTCTCAGTTTATATGTGTTATGCCAATCTGAAGGCTATTTTAGCATTAAGTTGGCAGTGCTTCATATTTTAAGGTGCTGTGCAGACATTAACTCATCAATCTGTTTTCTTATTGTAATATTTTATCCTGTTCAGTGGTGTCAGATTTGCCATATTATAAACTACTATAAATGCCAATCAGAAGATACGAAGTGTGCATTTTGATGCTTAATGTAGCTTGTTGTGCTAAGGCATAATTTATGACTGAATGGAATGCTCTTGTGACCATGGTTACATTCCTATCAACAAGTTTTCAGAAACACTGGATTTTTATCTCAAATACAGTTTTGTAACAACATTTGGTGGCACTGCAGTTAATGAAAAAAGTAGAAAATGGTGTGTATGTACAGTAAGTTATAAGAAAATCATCTTTTGCAACACAGAGAGAATAGAATAGAATAGAATAGAATAGAATAGAATAGAATAGAATAGAATAGAATAGAATAGAATAGAATAGAATAGAATAGAATAGAATAGAATAGAATAATTTCAGTTGGAAGGGACCTACAACAATCTTTTGGCCCAACCACCTGACCACTCCTAGGCTAACCAGAAGATAAGGCATGTTATTAAGCATATTTTCCAAATGCCTCTAACACACTGACAGGCTTGGGACATTACCTACCTCTCTAGGAAGCCTTTTCCAGTGTTTGACCACCCTCTCAGTAAAGAAATGCTGCCTTATTTCCAGGCAAAACATGCCCTGGTGCAGCTTTGATGCATTCCCATGTGTTCCATTACTGGACACCAAGGAGAAGAGCTCAGCACCTGCCTCTCCACGTCCCCTCCTCAGGAAGCTGTAAAGAGCAATGAGGTCACCCCTCAGCCTCCTTTTCCCCAAACTAGACAAACCCGAAGTTCTCAGCTGCTCTTCACAGGACATTCCTTCCAGCCCTTCCACCAGCTTTGTTGCTCTCTTCTGGATGCATTGAAGGACCTTCACATCCTTCCTAAATTGTGAGGCCCAGAACTGCACACAGTGCTTAAGGTGGGACCGCACCAACAGTGAATACAGTGGGATAATCATTTCTTTTGACCAGCTGGTTATGGTGTGTTTAATGTATTCCAGGATGCAGTTTGCCCTTGTGGCTGCCAGGACACACTTCTCAATCAAATTGGGTTTGCTGTCAATCAGCACCCTCAAATCCCCGTCCAACTTTGCAGTATTTCCGATACATAGAATAGAAAATGCTGCAAACGTCTCTGTCAATTTGACCCCGGTGGCAGTAAATACCTGCTGACACCTTTGTGTCCCACTCCTAGAGCTGGAGAATGATTTCCACAACTCTGCTCACATAGAAGCTATTCAAAGGCAAAAATATCTAATCAAACTCAGAACTGGGCCTTGTGTGATTTTTCTTAGTGCTTCGGAAACAAAACTCTACCTTTTAACCTCAGATATATAGCTTATCTCTTTAGATAGTATAAATGAAGATAATTCTGAAATTCTAAAAATATAATCTGAAATTATTATGTACTCTGACTGAGAATCTTGCCTTGGGATTCCAGTAAAATCAGTGGGAATGCCTGTGTTCAAGGACATATTTTAATGACTGTCTCATGAGTGCTGACAGACAAATGGATGTCTTTTGTTCAAGTCATCTGAGAGACAAGCAAGCCAGAATGCTTTCCTTCCAGCTCAGTTTAGGGAATGAAACAAGCATTATCCAGGCTAGCTGTTTAAAGGCAGTGAGAGTCGTGGCTGGTGGCTTTGATGCCAGCTTTCCTTCAAAACCTGCTGGAATCCTCGTGTGGGCTTTGTGCTGGTGGTGGTGTGTGACAGTGGCGTGAACAGTGGGATGCACACATCAACAGACCATGCAGCAAATGTAAAGTACTATGAGAGTTATCCCTCCATTACTATTAATTGCTTTTACAATTTTTACTGTTAGAACAGCTCTGATAAAAAAAGTGGAAGAAACTAGACAGAACAATGAAAGCTAACAGAAAAAAAAGCAATATTTGACTTTCATACACTCACCTTCCCTCTCTGCCCTTTAAGGACACCACTCTAAATTGCTTGAGCTTGTGAATAAATGATATTTGCTACAAATCATGCCAAATTCTTGAGACTATTTCATCTTGGTTTGGTAACATATTATCGTTGTTATAATCTTCCTGTATTCTGTTACTCATTTACTTACTTGTTAATAAAACATTATACTCCAGATGCTAGAAATGCAGCTAGATTACAGAAGTTTCTAATAATCATTGTTTTCTGTGCCATTCCTTTCATGGTTTAATGAATTGTACCTAACTTTGTAGTTATGGCAAACCTTATGTAGCCAGCTAGCTAGATAGGTAAATCTGAAGTTTAGCTGCGGCCCAAACCCCTAGCTGGTTTGAATAGAGACAGCACTGGAACAATTCCATCTCAAACCCATGGAAGAATCTGTCTCCAGGCATATGGATTGCTGCCAAAACACAATTTCTGTCAGCAAAGTCAACACTTATTGTCTAGTGATCTCGAAGAGAGAGGATTTTTGAAATATTTTTTCATAAGTTTTCTCAAAGTTGCCTCAGCAAAGGAATGTTTGCTGACCACTCCAAGAGCTGTTATAAACGTACATTTCAAGAATAATGAAAATAATAAAGAGTTCATGTTCAACATTTTTTCAGTAAGTACATTTCTGCATGTTTAGAACATTTTTGTATAATGGCATGATGACATAGCATACTGTTATGAGAGTATCTATAGTATTATTATACAATCTTCTGAAAATTTAAGAAAGTTCCAATATCAGGGATTTGTTTAGTTGTTTGTTTCCTATGTACAGATCCTGTAGATAAAGTATGGTGTCAAAACCAGAAGTGCTTGTGTTAGATTTGGTTGGAGTTGTTCTCTGTCAGTGTTGCACTTTGGAAACCTGGCTGGATTTGGGCTGCAATAGATGCTTAGTAATTCTCCACCTACCTGTTCTATGTAAACATGAAATTCAGTGAAGCTGTGCCCAGAAACTACCCAGACCATGACTGTCCTTTACTGAGGACATTCTTTCAAGAAAGAAATCTTAAAGGCACAGGAGGGGGTTGTCCCCATGTGCTGAAAGATGACGTGACAGGGGAGAAGACAGGCCTGGCTGAACAGAGACCTTGGGCTGGAACTTAGAATAAGAAAGTCTATAGCCTTTGGAAGAAGAGGCAAGCAACTCAGGAGGACTACAAGAATGTTGTGAGGTTATGCATGTAGAAAATTAGAATGGCCAAAGCCCAACCAGAGGTGAATCTGGCTACTGCTGTAAAAGACAATAAGAAATATTTCTATAAATACATTCGTAACAAAAGGAGGGCTAAAAACAATCTCCATCCTTTAGTGAATGTGAAAAGCAACAGAGTGACAGAGGATGAGGAGAAGACTGAGGTACTTAATGCCTTCTTTGCCTCAGTCTTTAATTGTAAAGAAGAGTGACCAAGATCAACGAAGCTGGTGAGGGGTCTGGAGCACAAGTCTTGTGAGGAGTGGCTGAAGGAGCTGGGACTGTTTAGCCTGGAGAAAAGGAGGCTGAGGGGAGACCTTATCTCTGTCTACAACTACCTGAGAGGAGGTTGTAGCATGGAGGGTGTTGGTCTCTTATCCCAAGTAGCAAGTGATAGGACAAGAGGAATTGACCTCAAGTTGCACCAGGGGAGGTTTAGATGTGATATTAGGAAAATCTTCTCCATGGAAAGGGTTGTCAGACACTGGAACATGCTGCCCAGGGAAGTGGTGGAGTCACCATCCCCGGAGGGGTTTTAAAGACATGTAATGTGACATTTAGGGACATGGTTTAGTGTTAGACTTGGCAATGTTAGGTTAATGGTTTACTTGATGATCTTAAAGATCTTTTCCAACCTAAATAATACTGTGATTCTATGAGAAGTCAACCTCACAGTGCCCAAGAACCTACTTTACTTGGCAGAAAGACAGTACAGAACTTAGAAGCAGAGGCAATTATTGGGTAACAATACTTGAGCCAGTATCACCCATCAGATTGATAGAATGCAGAAATCAGTGCAATTAAAGTCAATGGATTTACACTAGTAGGTAGCATATTTCAGAATATAATCATGTCTTGACTGTAGATATATCTAGAGAGACCAGTATGTGTCATGTATAGTTTTACCAGTATAATTCTTCTGCTTTCTCTCTTGCTTGTCTGTCAAGGATATCCTTGGCATCTGGGTCTAGTTCTACAATATGCAATGTACTGTTTTTTCCTCCCTAGTTTGTGTGTCTCTAACTATGTGATCCCATTTCAGTGAGTTGAAAGAAGTGTAGATCAGTTCATAGGCTATAGCAGAATTGATATTTCTCAACCATAGTTCTCTTGCAACCTAACATATAAGCATCCTCTCAAGACAGTTTCTCAGGAGGGTAAGTGAAGTTTCCCAGGTGGAAGGGTAAAGCCATGTAAAGTGCTTACTGCATCTGAAAGAAACACATCTGGTGAGGCCATAGAGTGCATTAGATTGACAAGGTGATGAAGTGAAGTTTGAAATGACATTTAAATGCCATGAGGGATGGCTGCAAAGGAGAGCTACTGACTGGATAAGGCTTTTTCTTTCAACACACTGGAAAGCTTTTGTTATTCTTGCTAACCTGCTGCTAGTCCAATGGGAGAAAGTTTATTAATACCTAAGGAAAAAAAAAAAGGTGCATTCTCTAACATTTTTCACTGAAGCAATGTGATGTAAATGTGCTCAAGCCTTTAAGATGGTGCTGGATTTGCCTGATAGAAACATCTCACCAACACAAGCCCAATGCCTCGATGGAAGAAACTCACACCTTTGATTCTTCCCAGTTTAGAGAAATACTGAACTGCAACAATATATATAGTCCCATCATGGAAAGGAGAACTCTGACACCCTTCCTCTCTCTGATTTATTTTCCTTTTATAAAGAACTTTTTGTCTATACATTTTATAAGATAAAGTAATAAGAAATAATAATATCTATAACAAAATATTTTCTTTATAGAAAAATAATAATGGTACTTGTGCTATTTACAAAGCATTTTGAGATAGACCAGAAAGAATAAAAGCTGTACAATATTCACATTTACTCTTTAAAGGACAAGTAATAATCATATCAAACATTTCTATAGGTTTGACAGAATCAAGGACTGAGTACCTTTCCCTGATTCACATTCCCCCAGTGATGGTTGGTAAGAGAAGGAGAGAAACTGGGTTAATTCTTTCAATCCTTTCTTCATTAGTCCATGGCTCCATGACAGCTTAGATTAGCCTAATATGTGGTCCCATTAGACTTCATACAATTTTCTACATTATTTAATTCAGTGAAGAAATGTTTTGCATCCATCACAGAGAAATGTTTCCATCTACAGAGCTGACCGCATTACAAATTCAGTGATCTGAACCTAAATAGATGTCATCATGTGCTACACTTTTAAATAATTTACAGTTTAGAACATTTGCTGCTGACACAGAAAATACACACAGAAACCTATTGAGGACCTTTTTTCCTTTATACATTGTATTTTGAAGTACTGATTAGTTTGCCAAGAACTACCACGTTAATGCTTTAAAAAGGTTATTTTATTACTTTTGGAAATTTACACTGAATGAAATTTTGGTTCTCTGAAATGAGTGCCAAAAATCATACCAATTTCACAAGTCCAAGACCTTGTTATGGCTTTATATAAGTAATCGCACGTTAACATATTTAGTAAAATGTGTTAGGCGTCCTACATAGATCTCAAACTAGCCTTATATAAACTTTAGAACTATTTTTAACAAATATTGCAGGGATATCTTCACTAGGCTTAAGTTTTCCCATAACATTTACTTTGCATTTTTCAGTGAAATTCAGCGTCAACTCTACAGCATCACCAGTTATGTTTCTAACTTTACTAAGCTGTGTAAATGCAATTTTGTAGCAAATACTGAAGATGCAAAGAGTGCACTGACTTCTCATGGGAGGATATGCAAAAAAAAAAAAAGGCGAAATAAGTTACGAGAACAATATAAACAGTAGAAACTGATTTTTTACAAAGCCTTATAGTACTGGATATATAGATTTGTTTCCTAGAACACAATTCCTAGCAATTTCAAAGAGTGAGTTTTCTTATGAATAGCGTTCCCACTTTAAAGGAGGAGGAATTCCTACAACTACTCCCCTTGAGCAGATCTGTACGTTCTGTTATGGAATTCTGCTATCATGGTGCAACCCAGGGCTTTGGTATTTAACCTTTTATAATTTATTTAATGTCCCTACTCTCAATAGGACTATAAAGGTGATTGTTTACAAACATTTCAAATGAAAATTTAATCTTTTTGAGTTCCCAGGAAAAAAAAAAAAGTGGCAGATGTCAAGGAAAATATTCCTGTAGAGATGGAAAATGTGTTCATTCCAGTAAAGACCTTTATGAGATAGACTATTTCATGATTCTTTGAGGTGAGAAGCAATTATCACAAGAAAATTTGGCACTCAATTTGAACACAGAAAACCTAGAGACACATTTAGCTAGATTCACCCAGACAGTGTCAGGAAGTATTAGATTCAAAGGTAAGAGTGCATCTGTAAAAGTGGAGAACCATTTTCATTGCGGGTAAACACAGTTCTGACTCAACAGCAGTTTATATCATGGTATTATGCGCTACTGCTATTTGTCAGTAGGACCATCTAGGTATAAAAGATGCCAGGTGAGTGGAAAAGCTGGTGATTGAAATGATTTAGAACTAAGGCAAGGCAAAAGCACTTCATGTTTATGCTAACAGTTGTTGAGCTAGATCTGATAATTAAACTAATTTTACATTAAGAAAATCCCAAAGTGTAGAGTGACAATACAGTGATGTATGTTTGCTTCATTGTGTATTTTGGAAGCCATGGATGAATTTAAGGATTTGAACAAAGACCTGTAACTAGAAATAAATTCTAATATCATACTTAAAAGAAAACAAACCAATTTCTGAACAGACAATCAGGAAAAGATCCTGAGATCACGTAGGCTGGAATGGACCCCTGGAGGTGTGTGGTCCAACCTCCTGCTCAAAGCAGGGGCAGCTCTGGGGTCAGATCAGGCTGTGCAGGCTTTGGAAACCTCCAAGAATGGAGCTTTCACAGCCTTTCTGGGCAGCCAACTCTACTGCTACACCAGGGAATTGCATTCTTGCTGAAAACGTTGGTTTATTAAATGGATACAGTGTTACTGAGGCAGGAGTCACCTGTTTCATGGATGAATACCGGTTCCACGACTGTAAAAACTGAGCTGGAGAAATTCTCAGTTGTGTTCGGAACAGAGACAATGTAATACATCACAAGTAGAAATCAATTTTTTTGGATGGGGGGAAAGGAAAGGCATTACAAATCCATGGATTAAATCAGCTGATAAATTTAAACTGAAAAGGAATGGTGGTAACCATTTAGAAAGCCACAATTCTTTTGAGGAAACTGCTTGGCCTAATTTCAGGCAGAACGATCCATTAGAAATCCTCAGAGATACGGAATGTCAAGCCAACCACTTCAGGAAGGTATTTAAACAAGGCCCTGTGCCAGTAAGTGACTCAGTAAGCCACAGGTTTTGTGTGTATTGTTTTTTTTTCATCTCAAAATGTTAGGTCACAGACAAAGTGTAGAAAGCTGTAGCAGAAATGGAAGGAACTGGGAAATTTCTTCATTACAGCTGACTGTGGATTTTTCTGTGGGAAGATTTACACTTTTCTGCAAAATGTAACGCTTTCATTTTATCTCAGGAAAGCTGAAGCTTTTTTTTTTTTAATTAATATCAAAATGTGGTAGCTTTGGGGTTTTTGTTTTGTTTTCTGGCTGGGTTTTTTGTGTTTTTTTTTTGTTTGTTTTGTTTTGTTTTGTTTTGTTTTGTTTTTTAATGTGGCAAGAGATCAAGACTTTAATTTCTGAGTTCACCTTTGCTCCCTTCACCTCGTGTGGCATTCCATGAGAACTGTACTGCCTGACAGAGCCAGGGTCCCCACCACTGTATGACAGGGGGACATTTGTGATGCTCTGAGCCACTGTTCCTCCTCTGTGTTTCACCTGAGACACCACAAAGATACACAAAGGACACAGAAATGTGGCGAAAACTGTCCACATCTGTTCAGCCAACTTGTTTCCTCCACTGTGGTTTCCATTACAATTGTGGGCTTCATTTTGTCATGTTTGTACTGTGAAGGAGAATTTTTTGTGGTGACTATGCTCATCAAGTAATGGGCCAGTGTTTTTTCTGGCTTGCCTTTTGCCATTAACATATTTTTAAAAGCCCTTTTTTTTGTCCTTTGCAGTACTGGCCAGCTTCAACTCTAACTGAGCTTTGGCCACACAAATTTCCTCCCTAGAGTGGCGAGAAGCATCTCTGCACTCTCCCATGATGCCTGACCTTGCTTCCACTGACCATAAACTTTCTTTATTTGGTATAGTTCAAGAAGATCCCTGCTCAGCCAAGCCAGCTTTTCAACTCTCTTGCTTGACTTTTGATATTTTTGGAATTGCCTAGTCCTGTGCTTTTAGGAGGTGGTACTTAAAAAGAGACGAGCACTGAGGGACGCCAACACCTTCAAAAGCTTCTTCCCAGGGGACCTTACTAAGTAGTTCTCTGAGCAACCTGAAGTCTCCTCATATTCAGAGCTGAGGTCTTGCTGGCAGTTTTCCTCCTGTTAGCATAAATTTTGAACCTGACTGCTTCATGGTTGCTGAGGTCAAGGTAGTCACCAATCGCCACTTCGCCCACAAGACCATCCCTGTTAGTGAGCAGCAAATCCAGGAAGGCAGCTTTCCTGGTTGGTTCCCTTAGTACCTGTACCAAGAAATTATTGTCCAGATGGTTTAGGAATCTCCTGGACCTGTTTGTACTAGCTGTATGACATTCCCTGTTGACATCTGGCATGTAGTTAAAAATCCCACGCAGGCCTATGAGCAACCCCCTGTAAATATACAAAAAAGAAAAAAAAATATCACTATTCACTAGTAAGATAAAAATTGGCAGCACATAAGGGATGGTTCTTATTTCTGTACACCTCTGAAAGCAGCAGGAAGGTCATGATCAGCAGAAGTATGTCAGGAATTCACAGAGATCAAAAGACAGCCATACCTCTGTCAAATATTTTTTCAATGTCGCATCTGATTTTAGAATAGATACATGCAGTGTTCTAAGGTGGGATATCAGCACACAGTTTTTAGCTGTTAATAACTCCTGTGTGCACACACATATTCCTTCTTCAGAAGAAGCACTTTAAAGGGCACTAAAGCAAATCGAGGGCTTTGAGATGTTTTGTGTCAGCTGCATGCCATTTTATCTTGCAACAAGGGACTGGACGAGCCACTCGAGCTGTTTTTGATCCTTCCACAATTCTGCTTGTAATGTCTCCAGATAATTTGGTACTAGGAAAATGTCACATCAGACACAGATACATGGAGCACACACTTTGACAGCATTCTAACCGTAGGAGGGTTGACTGTGTAACTACTTATATGGTCCTAATCCCCAGACTATACAGCACCCCAGGTATTTAATGCTGTTGATTCCCACAGCCTGCCTATGAGGTAGGCAAATTTTATTAGCATGTGCTCAGTCAAAGTGCTGTGTTATTTGATAAAACAAAATACTTTCTTAAAGTCGCTTGGGAATTCTACAGGAAAGTCACAGATTTGTTCCAGACACTAACTGGTCAAAGATCTCTCTAGGAGGGATAATCTTGAATAGCAGAAAATGAACTAAATCTAATTGTTTAACAAAGTTTTCAATTTTAGGTAGAAATTCTGGTTTTCTAAGTTAAAATGACACAACGTGCAACAGAGCATAGAGCAGACATCACACTTCTAAGCTCTGTGTGAGTGCATGCCAAATTCATTAAAGAATTCTATAAATTTGATACAAACTTTTTCCTAGCAGTGTCTTCAAATCGTGCTTTACGATTTTAGTTTACCAAAATGGCTTTAAGGGAATGAGGGGATAAGCAGGAGGGATTCAGAGCTTCCTCACATGTTCTTGCTACCCACCACTTTCCTGTTCCATCTCTATGCTGGGCAGGAGGAGCACACAGGAGAGAAAATGAAGAGATTTATGTGATGACTAAGCTTGCAACAAGGGAGGTTTTAAAAAATTAGTATGTCTACCATTGGACTAACTGATGAAGCTTGGGTTTAGAAGATCCTCTTTGAGTTTCTAAGGTATTACACAAGGTATCTGTCTTTGTTGGCTTTTCTGTCCTGGTAAATATTTTTTCTAATGTGTATGGCCATATCTTACTTATGTAGTGCATGTAGATTGACCTTAGAAAGACTACAAATTAAAATGTCATTGATTTTGAAACACAGCCTTTCAGCGATCTTTTCTGGGCTCATTTCTGCATGCCTTATCAGTTGGTGATATCTCATGGTTTTGCTCTTCCCTTGTTTGTAAGGCTGCCTCAGCTTGCAAGACAACAATGCATGGAGTGACTTACTTTATAATAAGTGCTAAAAGCCTTGATTGTGGTCCTCAAAAGTTATGATAAAATGCACAAAATTAGTATAGTGCTGGTGTGGCCTGTAAATAGTGTGAGCATCACCTTTTCCTTGTTCAAGAGTAACTCAAACATAGATACTTAGTGGAAAAAGCAGTACTTGCAGACACAAGTCCCAACTACAGAAACAGAACCTTACACATCTGATGGCTCATGCTACCAGTTATTTACTTCACCCATATTTGATCATAGTAAGCTGATGATTTCTGTAGCATTGGTTTACAGTTAACTGATGCAAACTTTCTCAACATTATTAGTCTGAGTCCTCTTTTTAAAATTGTTCCTGTGTATTTTTTTCCTGCTGCTTACTGCAATGTGGGTCCAGCAAATTATATGAAGTTGAGGCTTAGTGTAGATAGTATAGGAAGCTCAATCAAATTAAAAGCAAACCACACATATGATTTCTGACAGTTCAGATTACTAGTTTTCTAGCTCTGATTAAAGATAAGTAAGAAGCCTAGATTCATGTTCTTGCCTAACTAAACAGATATAGTTCACAATCTTCGGGCTTTTTATTTGCAGTCCATGTCGTAGAAAAAGCAATTTTTTTCCTTAGCTAGGATGGTAGTACGATAGCACTAATGAATTACAATGTTCCTATTGCAAATAAATTCTAGGCAGAATTGGGGAGAACCCTTGTGCACAGATCCCAGGATTTTTAAAATTCATGTTTATTTAAAAATGCATTTTTTGCTTCAAAAGTAATAGTTTTCCTTTTCTGTCTTTTTAACTTCTTATTTATAAATTATTCTTATGTCATTTACACTCTTTTCCTCTGTACATTAGAAAAAAGTGCCTGTTTTTTTCCTGCATTAAAATACTATTTGTTTAATATGCTACACTGCTTAAATCCAGACAGGGTTCCTAACTTTTGCTGTACTGATATATGCAGTCCTGCAACAAAATAAATAAATGGGGAAG
Source organism: Patagioenas fasciata (assembly GCF_037038585.1). Taxonomy (NCBI): domain Eukaryota; kingdom Metazoa; phylum Chordata; class Aves; order Columbiformes; family Columbidae; genus Patagioenas; species Patagioenas fasciata. The sequence continues at coordinate 112,901,451 of NC_092522.1, forward strand.
TTTTTGAAAGTTCTATGATTTATGATTACCTGGTTGCATTTTCAGTATCAAAACTACCTTCAGAATATCTTACTTTCTAGGAAAGTAATAACACACTGCTTCACGCTGGGTTTGTTCTTAAAATGAGGCTCATTTCCATTTTGCACCACAGGGAGTTAACTTGTAAACTTCCACACAGCAAGGTGTGAACAGACTAGTGATAACAAACCATGAATTATACAAAGATGCAATCCAATTCATAGAATTACTCCAAAGCCTAAGCACTTATCAGGTACTTATATTTGCACAAAATTCCTTTGACTAAAATACAAACTATGCAATGCATTTGTTTTATCAAGACCTATTAACTGAAGAGATGGGTTGGAATAGCATCAAAACTAGGTTTTGCCCATGAAGATGTGTTAAGGAAGAGAACTAGGAGCTAGCCACGTTCAGTCAAACTTTGAAGTGCTGGTATCTCTCTGGTGACCAGGGAGAGGATGCGAGGAAATGGAATGGAGCTGTATCAAGGGAAGTTCAGACTAGACATTAGGAAAAGGCCCTTCACTGAGAGAGCGATCACTGGAACAGAATCTCCAGGTAAGTGATCGCAATAGTCTGTGAGGGTTCAAGGAGAGTCTGGATGGCACTTTTAGTCATCTGATCTAGTTTTAGGTAGTCCTGTGAGGAGCAAGGAGTTGGACTTGACCATCCTTATGGGTCTCTTCCAAGTTGAGATATTCTATGAAAAAAGGCTTCACTCTAAATTTGAGTCACGTGGTTAGGAATGTTTTTCTATAATCTAGTTCAGCCAGCTCCTTCAGCAAAAACTATGCTTTTTCTAGCTTATCTAGCATTTATCTACTTTAGGCTTTCCAACCTGTTTTTGTTAAATACCAATATTTTCTAGTGAAAAATATATTGGTGTTGCACCTTTGGCAGATCCATCAGAAACAGTAAAGAAGTCTTCCAGAAATTCACAAACCCTACAGTAAAAAATGCTAGAACCTATTCAGACTCGTGATTATACCCCACCAAGTTAATAATATGATCACAGAATAGTTTTGGGTGGAAGGGCACTCAGAAGATCATACAGTCCAACCTCCTTTTCAAAGTCAGAAGACATTACCGAGGACTCTAGTTAGCAACAAGTAAAAACCCCTAAAGATGGGGATCCCACAGTCTCTCAGGGTAACTTGTACTACTACATAACCAAGGCAGCCCTGCTCTCCAGCACATCAGCTGTTCTCACTCAGTTTGGTGCCATTTATTAAACAAACTCAAATACAAATCATTATGCAGGCTTTTGATGAAAATGTTAAAGAACATTATCAGAATATAAGAAATGTTACTCACAACTGACCATCAATTAGGCTTTGAACCATTAAATACTACCTCTCGAACTGGTAATTCAACCAGTTTTTCACACACACAGAGTTGCTCTTCCAGTAAGAGCTGCAGTTAAAGTCCACCATGCTCTCTGGGCCTGTGATCATAAGAACCTTCCAATTGTTTAAAGATGATTTATCCATCTGTCTGTTTTTGACTGGCTGGCCAGTGGCGAGCACTGAACAAGGTAGGGATGGCCACTGTGCCCCTCTTTTTGGCAGTTCCTTTGATTTTGACCCACAAGTTCTTGACAGGCTACTTGACTGATCAGTTCACAGGCTCCTTTGCATAAACTCTCCTTCCCTGCTCCTCTTTTTAAAGAGTTTGTATTCATCCAGCAGCATTCCAGTATGATATGATTGATGGGAAAAAAATAATAAAATTATGCAGTAGGTTTAAATTTGTGCATTTCTTGAATAATCCATTATTTCAAAAGTAGCTATTTCGTTAAAAACTTTTTAATATAAAGTGATCGTTTCAGTGGTAGAATTATTTCAGAGTAGAGAACATAGAGAACTGCTGGGAAGTCAGGTGGACAAGGTATAAGAATAAAATACAGACATGTATCTTATAATTTTCTTATCAGATTTAAGACTTATTCTGTCAGGAAGCAATTGAAGCAGTTTTTAGAAGCAGTGTGGAAATAACCAAAAATAGAAGTCTCCATTTAAACTGCAGGCATTTGTGTTGCCCCTGAAGGAAATCAGAGCCAAAAAACACAGTCAGTTCTAGGAATTCAAAGGTAATGTCATACAAAGGATCTCAACAGCAAAACCTTATTTGGCTTGTTCTACATGTGATTGAGTTCTTAGGAGTAGTTCATAGTGTTCATAAATTCATCACTTACAGTTAGGCAATCCTGAAGCCTGTCTTCTGGTTTTAATAGTATATCAATTTGAAATATTTGTTCACATCCTCTACATGGCCATGAGCCCGATACTTGGAAAATGTTTGAAGAACATGACCGAAAATCTTTCTCTGAGAGAAAACTTTGGCTTTGTTCTGTGGTTAATAGTCAAATGCTATTTCTTGCTGGCAGATGAGTAGGTCGTATAAAAATCTTAATGGAGTGATTCCTTGAAGAATAGGTAGTTAGTGGAGAAAACTGTTCTATTCCATGAAGTAAAACTAAGGAAGAGAAAAGGTAATATAGCTGTTGATTCAACAGAATGATAAATGCAGCAATTGGGGGAAAAAATGAAACTATGTAAATTAAAAAGCAGTGCTGTCACATGAGAAAAAGAGTAGCATAAACTGGCCAAGAGGCAAGAAATTCTTTAAAACCATCAAAGCAGAGTGGTCCAACACATCCTTCTGATAGGAATAGCAGAGACAAAAGTCCTGGTTTCAATAACGGAATTTAACCCCTTATATAAAAGTTTAAAGGACAGAGTTACCACCTGTGACCTAGGAAATGTCAATAGCTTCTGCTGGAAAGTTGAATGTGGCAATCTGCTATTACAAGGAAACCCAGAATCACTACCAGTATTTCTTAATCACTAATAAACTTGTACAAAATATAGAAAATAACAAGGTTAAATTAAGGCAGCATTGCCAAATTGTTTAATATGAATGAAACAAGTGCAAAGTCGTTATTTGTGGAAGCTGATTTGAGGATACCCAGAGGTTCTGAATCTGGCCCTTCTACTCCATCTCAGGACTTTTGATAAGCATATGTTGATTTTTCATTGAAAAGCTGGAGAACAAAAATCACTATTCAAAAATGCTATATAGAATGTTAGCTCATTTTTGTTCATTTATTTGTTCATATCAATTTCTCTAATGAGATGGAAATATTCCTATGGGATTTCTGGGTATTGGGTTTGTTTTGTTTTGTTTACTGTTGGAAAACAGCATTACAAATTATATGAAGAATGGTTCTCAGAAGAAAGCAGAGAAACAGAAATATTTCTTAAAATACAAAGAAGTTAAAATATTTTCCTGAATAAATCTAGTATTAGCCTATGAATGTGTAAACATTATGAAAGTTTGCTAAAGGTACAAAATAGGAAAAAAAGCTCCATAGGATGTTTGGGTTTTGAACCACAACATAGAATCACTAGTGGTCTGTTGCTGCCGATTTTTTAGAAAGCTTATGAATAATTTTCCTTCTTTCACACTTCTGACAACCCCCATTCACTTCTATGATGGCTGTAATTTCTTGTAACTGAAATGCAACAGAGGAGATGAGTACTCATTATGATATCTTTCTTCAGATGGAAGTGAGTTTGCTGCAATTTGAGGTAAAATTAAGCAGGCAGTAGACTTGCATTTTTCCATGTTTAGCTTTCTGAAGTTCAAGAAAATCTTAGAAAAGTGGCTTAGAAGAGATTTCTAATGCAAATAAAGGCTATGTGATAGTTAAGCACTATGAACATATGGGCCAATGTGAGGTTTTAAAATCCAGCTGCTTATGACTAAAGTGAACTGGGTCTATGTTACACAGTAATGTGATCCCAATGAGCTTGCTGCTGAGAACAAAATATGGTCAGGGGTTACAAGAAACTTCAGCTACAAGGAAGCATTCTAATCTAATTACACACTTTCTGTGTGCTTCCCACATGGTTTCTGCTGGTAATCAGTGACTTTCAGACAAAAGGTGTTGGTAAGTACCTGTAGCAGCCACTCAGCACATCCACTGCTGGCTTCAGGTCATTTTATACTGCTATACTTCCACTGTCCCAAAGCTGTTATTGAAGCCTCTGGACACTAACAGGATGCAAAAGAAGGGTACAGCTTGCTCTAAGCTCAAAAATAACTTGTGCCTATTGGTGTTGTAGGCTTGAAAATACAAGTTGCTGACAAAAGGGAAAATGCCAGTTCTGTGTGGAAAACAGAGATTCAGATGTAACTTGCTGGGCACTGATTTTTTTTTTTTTTTCCAAGTTGAGCTCTGTGCATTTAACCCACAGAGAATATGAATCTGTTACAGAACATGCTCTCTAGCTGAAATAGAAGCAGCTAATCCATCCATCCGTCCCTCAGGGTCCCTTGAGCAAACCAAGCTGGCATCCAGCACATATAAGAAAAGTGAAAAGAGAATTGAAACACAGACATTAATAATTAATACAGACAGTAAGGAAAGATTGACAGTGGGAAATGGAAAGCCATTTCCTTTTAAATACAGATAAGGGATAACCATTGTGCTGCTAATAAACGGTCTTAGATACATAGAAAAACATCTACCTATTTGCTTAAGCACTCAAATTTATGTTATTTTGGTAACAGCTTCTAAATTCACAGTAACACAAGGCTGAAAGAGACCTCTTAGATGATGGAAACTCATGCTCTGTTATCTGAAGCAACTATGGTGGGTAATCCTTTTATGAAGTGATCAAAATCCTCTTAAAAACTAATTTTGTTGGTGGTGTTTTGATTAGAGGGAGTTACCTCTACAACTGCAACTGGATAGCTGTTCCAGAACCTTACTCCTTTGATGCAGTAGTGAAATTTTCAGCATAATTTATTTCTAGCCAGCTTACAACCGACTGTTCCTGTGCCAATACTGTCAGCTTAAAACCCCTCTTCCCTCCTCCAGGGATTCACTTTATTGACCTGTTTATAGAAGCAACAATCTTATACTTTTTTTCTCAGATCAGCTAGACCAAGGTGTTCTAATGCTACATCTTGCTAGCTCTTCCTTGTGACTTTTTCCTTTTGAATTTGTTGGTTTTGCACCTGAAGAACCAGAACTGCAACCCATGCTTCAGACACTGCTGCCGCCTTGCACAATCACATTTTATTAAATCATTTTACTGGATTTGCAAATCCATAGGGACCTTCCTGCAAAATTCTGAAATGGGGTTGCTGTTGCCTGGATTTCCCACCTTCAGCAGTTCATAGCTCTGAATTTTTATTTCCTTTTCATAGTGTCAGTTTTCATTCTTACACATTTGCTCCTAGTAGTCCCCTTCCTTTGATTCCATAATGAATAATACAGTCAGAGGTGAAAAATATGCTTGATCCCAGGACAGATGGAGATCATCTTTTTCTCTTTATTGCATTCAGAAAAGTCTTTCTTTCTAGGCTACACAGAATGGCCCATCTTCAACTGGAGGGTGAGAAGGACGCTTGTGTCTGGGGAACTGCATAGCCAGCTGGTGGCAGTACTCACCTGACAAGAACTTCAAATCTACTCGAATTGAAGAGGACATGGATGTCAAATGTCCCACTTTTTGTGGCATAGACATTGACCTTTAGACTACTGAGCAAAAGACCACATCTTGATATTTCTCCAAATGAAGACATTCTAGGAGTGTTTTCAGATTCCAAATTTGGGTTCAGAGGTGTCTTCAGAGTCAAGGAAGGGGAGTGAGTACCTCTAAGAGACGCAGTCCAGATGTACCCTTCCCTTTGGCAATTTCTTTTGGCTGCATGGTGTGTTCCAGCACCCAGCACACCAGCTGTTGTGAGCTCCCATGTGGAGCTTTGCATTCCTAACTTCTCTGTACAGAACCAACGTGACCATGTTAACCCTGGGAGTTCAGAGCTGGGCGCATAGGTCATATGCACCATAATACCCTGCAAGCCACTATGTTAAATCCTTAAATTTTTGTAGTAAAAATGACAGAATATAGCTACTCAGTATAAGGCTCAATGCTTCTTGCTACCAACTTTCAGAAGCTTTTCCTGATTTTTCCCCATTTTTGCATGGCAAACAAGATTTACAGGTCCTGCCTATTCTGTAGCACGTTCTATGCAAATATTAAAAAAAAAAAAAAAGTATGCTAGGCTCCCTATCTGATTCTTCCTGCGCTCTCACAAATACCATACTTTGTGCATAATTTCCAGTTGACTCACCATGAAATACTGTGGAAATAGGATTGTTGCCAATTTTCATGTTATTTAAACATGACATAAATTTTTTAGCTAGGTTTTGATTTTATTACTGGAGAACTCAATGCAGTTCCTCTTAGATGATACACTAGCAGCAGACTTGATACACAGTGGAGTTTATTTCATCTCAGTCAGAAGTAATAACCTTTCCTTAAAAGAAAAAAAGTTTTATGACCTTCCTGCCCACTTGTGCATTTATCTTATTTTTGCTCTTTATGCCAAACCCTGGAACTGCAAAAAATGCCCATTTGCATGTTATTGGCGTAAGCTAAAGAAAAAAAAATTGATTCCAAGCACAAAAATCCTAATTGCCACATTTTAATAAAAGGTATCATGACTGTTGTGAGAATCCCAGGTAAAGGCACTGTGCTACATAGTCTGAGGCATGGCAGTTTCCTACAAAGACCGCATCTGGAATCTTGTGTCCGCTTCTGGGCCCCTCAGTTCAAGAAGGACAAGGAACTGCTTGAAAGAGTCCAGCGCAGGGCAACAAAGAGGATTAAGGGAGTGGAGCATCTCCCTTATGAGGAAAGGCTGAGGGATCTGAGTCTCTTTAGTTTGGAGAAGAGGAGACTGAGGGGTGACCTCATTAATGTTTATAAATATGTAAAGGGTGAGTGTCACGAGAATAGAGCCAGGCTCTTCTCGGTGACAAACAATGGTAGGACAAGGGGCAATGGGTACAAACTGAAACACAGGGGGTTCCACTTAAATATGAGAAGGAACTTCTTCACAGTGAGGATGACAGACACTGGAACAGGCTGCCCAGGGAGGTTGTGGAGTCTCTTTCTCTGGAGACATTCAAAACCCACCTGGACACCTTCCTGTGTAACCTCATCTGGGTGTTCCTGCTCCGGCAGGGGGATTGGACTGGATGATCTTTTGAGGTCCCTAACATTCTGTTATTCTGTGATGCGAGTCAGGTACTCAGCTGGTGTAAATTGCCAGGGCCCCACTGGTAGAGAGAGGACAACTTACATCAGCTGAGCATCTGGGTTTTGATCGTTATAAGGGCAGTGCCTATTTGACATGGAAGTATGAGCTATCAGATTTGTCCTAAGGGAGGTTCATGCATTTCCTTTGTTTTCCACTGCCAAATTTCTTCGACATTCTAATTTGAGTCCCTGAGATAATTTATAACATAAATATTGCAGAAGATAAGGGGGCTTTGATTCCATTTTATATGTATAGCTCCTTCTTGGAGATAATTTTATTTCTAAAGCAGTAAGAGTAACATCTCCTATAATGATACTTTCAGGGAAAATAGCCCATGATAAACTGTCACCAAATGAGGATGACATTAGATCATCCTTCCAGATTATGCAGTGTTCATTTAAGACTCTAGGAAATGGAGATATGTGCAAATGAAACTGTATTCTGCAATATTTGATTTATGTATCTAAAAAAACATTTCCAAAAATATATTCAGAGGAAAACTCTTTTTCCAAATTCTAAACTGGTGTCCCCAGAACTGATCATAAAAATTGTAAAGTCTTCATCATGTTTGTATTCTATTTATGCATTTTTATATTGAAGTGGTGCTTGGAAGCTCTTGCAGAAAGAAGCTCTCTGCTTAAATATAAATGCAAAGGCACAAAGTAAAACAAACTTTCTCCTGAAGAGCTTACTGCTTAAATCGCTGGGGAAGAAAAAGAGACCTTCACTATGGAAACAGAATATAGACAGATTAAATGACTTGCTCTAGGTCATTCCTGAATAACAGTTCAATGCCTTAAGCATAAGGCCATTCTTTTGTTCCATTTTGGGTCAGGTATTTGTAAAATGAAGCTTTATCTTTCTTCTGCTATTTCTTTTTTTTTTTTTTTTTTTTGTCTTTGAAGCAATCTACACAAAACCAGAAAAGCAGAATATTTTCAGGAGCACCTGTGTTAGGTGTTCTAAAATAAGATTTGCAAATAAAGGTGTTAAGGTAACTTTCAAGCTTTTTTCAAACAACATCTCCTACTGGAGAATAATAACTTCTTTGTCTGATTGCTGCCCAAATCCAGAGGTAGATAAATGCTAACAGCACTTCAGCTTGCAACAACAACAACAAAAATCTGCCTTCCTTGGAATTGCACTTCATATGTACTTATAAATGCTTCAGTGCATCAGGTCTGAGTATCTGACTCAGGTTTGGCACATATGTCTTTACAGAGGCTAGAAAAAAAAATACTTTAGTTTAAGTTCTCTGAAATGATTAGTGTGGAGACACTCTCAGAGCACACTAACATGCAGACTCAGAAGAAGCAATGGTGGCCAAACATTTCATTTCCTCTGGCAAAAGAAGTACCAGCCTTTTGAATGCAGGTTCAGTGCCCATCTCAGAATGTTTGAATCTGTGCATCTCGCCATTGACCACAGCATTACAGGTAAATCTCTGATCTTTTCTTTTAAGGAAGTACGCCAGTGTCCTTCCATGAGAAACCTTTATTTGGCAGTTATGCTACTCTGGTAGTGAGAGAATACAGGTTTGAACTCCTCTGTCTAAGGAAGAGTTAGAAACTGGGGTTTCTTGGTAGGTGGGGGTACCCCAGTCTCTAAAATGCTATATTGCACAGGGCTACTTTGTTAAGAAAATCACTAATCACTTATATGAATTCAAATTTCTTACTATGTATTTTGGAATATCTTTCTGCACTTTTTGGCTCCCAAATGAATAGACAGATCTAACCTCGCAGCAGAGGGGAAGCCTGTATCTTTAGCTAGCACTGAATGGCAACATGAAGACATTGTGTAGCCCCTTTTAAAATCTGTATCTTTTTAGATTGGCTTTTTTTTTTTTTTCCAGGTTTCTTGCTCTACAGGGAGATGAATGATGTAAAATAAAGTGTCTTAAATTCCATTTGGCAGACCAAAAAAGAGCAGTGCAGTCTCTTACTGAATTGCATCCAAAGGGTCATTCTGTACTGCTAACTTCTTAAACATGGGTCATGTTTCACAGAAGGAGACCTTTTGTGGTTAACTGAGCCATTTTATGCTCATTCAAATGAATTAATATTTTCTCTTTTTGCAAAACAGGTGTGAAGTCTATAAAGTGCTGGAAAAACAACTGGTAAAACACATGGGTCAAGCATAGATATTGTCGTAGGTTTCCTCTAAGGAAAATGACCAGTCAAAGCTGCTTGTACTTGCTTGCTCCCTCCAGGAATGTGCTGGTAAGCTCCAGCAAGGTCTGCAGTAAGTGCACAGCTACACATCATCCTGCACTAAAGAGTCTCCTACCAAATTGCAGAGGAGACAGGCAGCCTTTTGTCTTAGCACCCAAAACCAGGCAAGAAACTTTCTCACTCACTATGGCAACTGTCACTGCGAGAGTGATGACAGTGGGAACTAAACCGCCACAAGTGAAACTGAATTAGCTCCTCTGGAAGGAGAGCAGCATTCCTAGCATATTTCCAGGGCCTCAGGCCAGTGAGGAAAAAAATCCTTTATCTCAGTCTTTCTCCCCTTGGCTACAGAACTAGATGCACTGGTAAACTAAGTCCTTTCCTTGTCCACACATCATTTTGACAGCTTGGTGCTCTCTGCTTCATCTTCTTCCTCTCCTCCAACAATTTTAGGAAAGCTTACTCTAGTTTGAAATAATTCTGGGTGGGGAAACAAAACAAAAAAAGTACACTTTGAAATTCATTAAAATCCATGCCCACCTCAGTGCAGAGACCAAATGGAAAGGTGGATCCTCACCAGTACTCCCAGAAACAGCCCTTTGAATGCCTGAAGGATGCTCTCCTTTATGAATACAATTTTGTTGATTGTGTGGCAGTAGTGAAAAGGCTGAACTAAGGACAGGGTATATCTTCCTTCCATACTTCCTTTCGTCCTTCCTCCCTCCCTCACTTCAGTCCTGCTCTAAGGTCCCAATTATTGAAAGTTCTTACTAACAATAGATGCTTTGAAAATTTCATTCTGTGCCTGCTTCTTCTTCTTCTTCAGATACATCTAAAATGTACTAAGTACAATGACAGTTACTTAAATAGAAAGCTCTTAAAAATGCACAACTGCTCACAGACAAATCTAGTGCAGAAATGATTTGGTCTGTTAGGTTTTCAAAATTAGTTTCACAGCATAGTTCTTGAGTCTTATTTTGACATACTATACAATCCCTGAAAGTACAGGGACATCTGAAGGGAGAACCTCAGCTAGGCTGAAACCCATATCAAGATATCCTTGCTGTCGTCTTGTCCACAGAAATCTCATGTAGGCAAGACTCAGATCCAGCATGAGCACAACAGCACTGAGTGAAGAAAAAACCTTTTGTTTCTCTTACCTTTAGTAGATGTGGAAGAAAGAGGGAAAATAAACAGTCAGTTATGCCTAATTTATCTCTCTCATTCTTTAGAATTAGCAGTGATCGGCAGATTCAGCTGGACTGATAAGCAGGTAGAAGACATGATATGTTTTTTTAATCAAAGGGTAAAAAGACCTAGAGGTCTGCAGACTCTGAAGCCACATTTAGGAGAACAGAGCCAGCAGCTCTGAGAGGAGTAGCTAGGATGGGCATGGCGAATGACTCCTGAATTACCAGGGCTGCCCACTCTGACACATAGACTAGGACTTCAGGGAGGTACTGATAAGATGGGCATCAAATGGAATCCTTGCAAACTATTTTGAGGTTTCTTGACTGCATAAATAAACTTGAGCTCCCCATAGTTTTTTTTAAATTTAATTCTTCCTTTTCAGTCTGGTTCTTCTTTCCTGTATAGTCAAGCTTGCTTATCTGAATGGAAGAACCGCTTAAGAAAAGGCTATTTCTTTTTTCATTTCCCATAATGGAGTATGAGTATTCTTAAGATGGGATTGTGAAAGGAAACACAGTGCTGGCTGCTGCCAGTATCAACTAGCAGAAGGGTTACACCTCTTGGTTTTAGTTTTGCATAGACAGGAAAAAGAGATAGCAGCTGATACATGAGATGCCTGTGATGTGGAAGCTGTTCATTCCATTTCCATGAATGTATGCTGTTTTCCCTGTGTATGTCTATCAACAATTAGTCAAAAAGTCTCCTATATACATCTTTAAATAGCAGAAATATGCATATAAATAGGATCAAAAAAATAACTGGAGTGAAGATGAAATGGCAATTCTGGTTTGAAACTATATTTCTTACTTCTTCTCACCTTACCTCATTTTTGCCTTTATCTTTCACCTATGACAACTTTTACTGAACATAATTGTCTTTGACTGATTAACACTATATCCAACCACCTCCTATCACATAGTGATCTCTATCTCTACCTCTATCTCTCTCTCTTTAAATTCACCACGATATCAGATAATTTAATATAGAAAGCTGAGATACTCCAGCTTTTCCACTGAAAGGTTATCCACCTCAAACTCCTTGTAATGTTTGCCAGGGCTGATGTTGGTAGAATAGGCTGTGAATTATGCTTGGCTGAGAGATAATAGGAGATTTAATTAGGTTAGAATGATTCTGGAAATAACCTTATTTGTGTAGTAAAGAAGGTGAAGAGACTCTCAAAAGAACACAACTATAAATTACCACATTAGCAATGGCTTTTGAATCACTGATAATTACCTCTGCATGCTTTCAGCCCTTTTAGTTAGCAAGCTGCAGTTAAAATTAAAATATTTTTGTAAAGGTTTAATTTAACTCGAGTTTTTGACCTTAATGTTTGGGTAAGCTTTTCTTTTTGTTCAGGATATAATGATACACCACTTAGGCATGCACAAGTCTGTGGGGCCAGATGGGATCCGTACAAGGGTACTGAGGAAGCTGGCAGAGGTTATCACCAAGCCACTTTCAATTATTTATCAGCAGTCCTGGCTAACCAGGGAGCTCCCAGTCGACTGGAAGTTGGCAAATGTGACACCCACCTACAAGACAGGCTGGAAGGCGGATCCAGGAAATTACAGGCCTGTCACTCTGACCTCGGTGCCAAGGAAGCTCATGGAAGAGATCATCTTCAGTGCCATCACATGGCACATACAAGAAAACCAAGTGATCAGACCCAGTCAATACGGGTTTATGAAAGGCAGGTCCTGCTTGACCAACATGATCTCCTTCTATGACAAGGTGAGCCACTTAGTGGATGAGGGAAAGTCTGTGTATGTTGTGTATTTGGACTTAAGTAAAGACTTTGACACTGTTTCCCACAGCATTCTCCTGGAAAAATTGGCACCTCATGGCTTGGACGGGTGTACTCTTTGCTGGATGACCGAACCCGAAGAGTTATGATAAATGGAGTCAAATCCAGGTAGGTGGTCATGAGTGGTGTTCCCTAGAGCTCAGTATTGGGGCTAGTTCTGTTTAATCTTTTTATCCATGATCTGGGTGAGGGGTTTGAGTGTACCCTCAGTAAGACTGCAAGCGACACCAAGTTGGGTGGGAGTGTTGGTCTGCTGTAGCATAGGAAGGCTCTACAGAGGGATCTGGACTGGCTGTATAGGTGGACTGAGGTCAGTTATATGAGGTCCAACGAGGCCAAATGCTGAGTCCTCCACTTGGGTCACAACAACCCCAGGCAACATTACAGGCTTGGGGAAGAAGAGCTGGAAAGCTGCACAGTGGAAACAGACCTGGGGGTGTTGATTGACAGCTGGCTGAACATGAACCAGCAGTGTGCCCAGGTAGCCAAAAAGGCCAACAGCATCCTGGCTTGTACAGTGTGGCCAGCAGGACTAGAGAAGTGATCATCCCCCTGTACTTGGCACTGGTGAGGCCCCACCTTGAATACTGTGTTCAGTTTGGGGCCCCTCACTACAAGAAAGACATTGAGGTGATGGAGAGTGTAAGGAGAAGGGCAATGAAGGGGATGGAGCACAAGTCTGATGAGGAGCAGTTGTGTGAACTGGGGCTGTTTAGCCTGGAGAAAAGGAGGCTGAGAGGAGACCTTATCGCTGCCTACAACTACCTGAAAGGAAGCTGTAGCATGGAGGGTGTTGGTCTCTTCTTGCAAGTAGCAAGTAATAGGACAAGAGGAAATGGCCTCAACTTGCTCCAGGGAAGGTTTAGATTGGATAATAGGAAAAATTTCTTCACTGAAAGAGTTGTGAAGCATTGGAACAGGCTGCCCGGGGAAGTGATGGAGTCACAATCCCTGGAGGTATTTAAAAGACTTACAGATCACAGAAACACAGAATGGTTGGGGTTGGAAGGAACCTCTGGAGATCCTCTAGTCCACCCCCCCATGCTAAAGCATGTTGACTTAGAGCAGATCATGCAGGAATGCATCCAAGTGGGTTTTGAATGTCTCCAGAGAAGGGGACACCACAACTTGTCTGGGAAGTCTGTTCTGGTGCTCTGGCACCCTCAACTTAAAAAAGTTTCTCCTCATCTTCAGATGGAACCTCCTGTGCTTCAGTCTGTGCCCATTGGCCCCCATCCTATCGTTGGGCACCACTGAAAAGAGTCTGGTCCCATCCTCTTGACACCCACCCTTGACATATTTATGAGCGTAAATAAGATCTCTTCTCAGCCTTCTCTTCTCCAGGCTGAATAGACAAAGTTCTTTCAGTCTTTCCTCATAAGAAAGATGTTTCAGACCACTAATCAATCATCTTTGTAGCCCTCTGCTGGACTCCCTGCAGTAATTTCTTGTCCTTCTTAAACCAGGGAGCCCAGAACTCGATGCAGTACTCCAGATGTGGCCTCACCAGGGCAGAGTAAAGGGAGAGGAGAACCTCCCTTGACTTGCTGGTCACACTTTTCTTAATGCACCCCAGGACACCATTCGTCTTCCTGGCCATAAGGGCACATGCTTACTCATGGTCAACCTGTTGTCAACCAGAACTCCCAGGTCTCTCCTCACAATGTTACTTTCCAGCAGGTCAGCCCCTAACCTATACTGATGCATTAGGTTATTCCTCTCCAGGTGCAGGAACCTACACTTGCATAATGAGGTTCATAGAGACATGGCTTAGCACTACAGTAGATTATGGTTGTACTCCATTATCTTAAGGGTCTCTTCCAACCAAAATTCTATGATTCTATGACTCTGTGATCTTGTACACAAACAAGTCTGTAAACTTGCTATTCATTAGTTATTTTGCAGTAAATTACTTCCTACATACTCATCCTCACAGTCAATGAAAAGAAGTCTGTGTCTTGATGAATATACCAGAATCTGCATCATATTTCCTTAGAGTAAAACTGTAAATATAAAGAAAAAAGCGTCTTGTAAATCTACCTTTGTGGTCTTGTATGAGTTTGTGGATCCAATGCTTTATGTTGATCTCTCAGGGTTTTAACTAAACACTTGTCTTGCCTCATTATGTATGAAATGGGGAAAATAAATTCAAGTGTTTTTCAGGAAATGACAAGAAATTCTTCCTGCAAATGGAAGGCTTGGGTCTATCTTACCTGAAGGTTATCAGCTCTTTCAGTGCCATCCTGTCAGAACTGTGGTAATCAGTCCCTTCTCTCCCACCTCAACACATGAACTGAATCACTCAAACAACATAGAAATGATGTACAAGTGGAGCATGTTGTATAAAAAAACTTCAATTCTCAAACTTGATTTTTCCATTAATAGATAATAGCCTAAATTTGATTACAGTCTTGGACAGAATGTTAAAGGTTGCAAGGAGAAACAGGAAGAAATGTTTGTGCTTTCAGTCAGTGGAATTCTTTGGGGAGAAATATCTGACATTGCTGGACTTGTAAACAGGGTTTTTACAGTTATTATTTTAAATCAATAATGAAGTATTATCAATGTTAATAGGTTTTCCAACACTGAAATACCAACTTTCCAATACTAGCTTTGAAAAAGACAGTCATGCTGCTATAACACTTTTTTGGACTTTTTTTCCTACTCAGGTGAATCTAAACAAAAGATTATTCTGTATTCAATATGTTTTTATTATGCTACCTTCAATTAGATTTAAAGCCTGTTTTCTCTTATTTGACGTTTCTGACTCAAAACTCCTAGAAATTTTTTTAGTTCATGAAATTTTTTACTTTCTGTTTCAATTTGGAGTGAATACTGGTGGAAAATATAAATTTCTCCTCTGCTTCCTCACAGAAGAGTTTAGTTAAATTTAAATATGTACATTTATTTTATATTGAAGCAAAAGAGCAATGAACTAGAAGCCTTCTCTACAACAATATCTGTTCCCCAGTTGCCTGACCCTTGTGCCTGAGTGAAGAGTGCACCACTAGCAAGTTCCTTAGCATGAAGCAGCAGTTGAGTAGGGAGGCAGTTAAGAAAATGACCACCCAACTAGAGGCAGATGATAGTGCACAAATTCAAAGAACTGTAAAAAAAAGAAAGAAAGAATTTTTTAATACTCAGAAAGTCTTCTAATCTCTTGGTGGTCTTGATTTTAATCTTGGTTACACCAAGGAATGAATTAACTCAATAAATCATCTCTGATGCAGTAATGTGGATCCAAATTTGTGCCACAATATGTTAATTACTCTTAATGAGTTACAAGAATGAATGAGTTACATTAATTCATTATGTTGCTGTTAAAACAATGGCATAGTGGTCACAATTCCTTTTGCTTTTTGTGTTGCAGGTAAAAATAGTTTATCTTGTAGGAGTCAATGGTCATAAATTACATACAAAATGATAAAATATTAACATTTAATTGTTATAATCTTTAGAAAAATGAAGAGATTAATCATTTTCCCTACAGAGTCCAACAGCATACTGCATTTGTCTAAGGAAGGAAAGGCAAATGTAACTTAAAATACACATGTTCAAAAAACAGTGAGAAAAGTTGCTAGAAAGATTCCTAATGACTTTTTGAATATTTGGATCAGGGCCTAAATGAACTCTCAAGTTTTCCCAGTGTTTATATTGATATCATCTCTCTTCTAGATTGCCTTTTCTTGTTCTTTGTAGAGCTGAAGGCATTTCCATGATGAAGCAAGTAATGACACAATGCTGTTTGTTGCTGTTCTGCTTTCATGAATCAGTTAGAATGTGGCAAAGCAAAAGTCACTGGAAATTTGCTTTTACACAGGCTTTGTTCTATGAAGGTTGTTCATGTCACAAAGGTTTCTGCTTACATCAGAATTAAAAACTGGATCTGCAAGCCTGCGTGTGTGGTGTAGCAAAAATCTCATGAGTCCGTAGAGCTTTCCAGGCGGTTTTCATGGGAACACTCAAAGTCTTGTACATCTGCTTCACACAGTCAGTGTATGCATTAAAATCTAGCAAAATGAAAGAGATGTTATTCTTTACTGCTCTGAGAATACAATAAATTGGCAACACACTGCATTTTTATCATATTTCATCACAGGTTGTTTGATACTATGTCATTAGGCACTTATTTCCTTAGTGCAAAAGTGCATTGGAAAAACGGGCAATGGAATCCCAGAATGGAGTGTCATAGTGTAAACTGTTCTTTCCTCAGAAAACCTGCAGTTTAAAAGAAGACCAAAAAAACCAAACAAACCACATTATCTGAGGCATCTCAAGGGGCTGATCAGTGGCAGAACTGTATCCTGAATGCTGCCAGATGATACTTGATTTGTTTCCTCACTGATAGACTTAAACAGAAAATTCACAACTTGAAAATATGTCAAAAGGGTGAAAGTATTGCTGTGCTATTTATCTTGCATAAAGGAAAATAAAGGTGAACTAGTTCATTTCGCCCTGCCAAAATATCTGACACTGGGTTGTGGGCTGCAAAATCATACAGAAAGTTAAGTGTTATATTAAAGTATTATACATTTGTAGTATAAATGAGTTATTCAGCTTAGAATTGGTAAAAGCAAGCCAGAAAGATATTTCATATTGAGCAAGGTGTGAATAAATTCAAAGTATTGTCAATCCAAAAGCTTCAAAAATTACATGGAAAATATGAACAATAAATAGATAGGTAGATAGATAGATAGATAGATAGACAGACAGATAGATAAAGGATGATGGAAAAATGGAGTTGAAAGGAACTTTAAGGGGTCATCTACCAGACCTCTCTCTGTTGAAATCAGAAGAACTGGTAGCCATATCAAACTTTGCCCAATATGTTCTTTAAACTTCCAATAATTTATATTTTGTGGGCTCCTTGGACCATCTAGTGCTTAATTAGCCTTACCATTAGAAAATATTTTTCTTATTATTCAGTTTAATTCCTTTGCTGGCAATTTAAGTTCATTACTATTCACTACAGCCACTTGAACATAGAAAAGAGTTTATTCCCTTCCTCTCTGCAACAACTTCCTATTCATGTGAAGGCTATTAGAAGAAAAAATGACCACACATCTTTTTTTTTTTTTTTTTTTTTGTTAGTAATGGACAGCCTTTCTTTCATTATTTCCTGTCATGAAGAAAACATTCTTGCATGATTCCATCAAATCTAAGCATTAAGCCTACTGATTAACTCCTTAACAGAATGAATGTGGAATAAATGCAGTTTATTTAATGAAATAAAAAACGTAACACACTCCTCCACCCAACACACACACACAAAAGAAACCAACACAAAAAAACCCAAACCAAAACAAAACCATCACAGCAACAAAATGTTCTTTGCATGTGTCCTAGAAGTGATGCAATTATATACCTGAAATAAACAGCGTGGACAGCCTGGATGCAGTTTCCTACTTGAGAACTCACAACTTAAAATGCAAAATTGTCTTCAGCTTCTGTTTTGGCATCTATAAAACAGGTAAACAACATATAAGAAATGACAATGTAGAAACTTTCCTTAAGGCAATAGTGCAATTAATTTCATTCAGCAGAGTTTTTCTAATTGGGCGTACGAAAAGCTGAGCGTGTTCCGCATGTAGGACTCCAAGAAAGCAGACTTGAACCACCTCTTTTTGTAGGTATCCACGATTTCAATGTGAAGGTATTAATGGAAACTTTAGACTTCTATATTTGGATTAACATTTTCACAGTTAGATGACTAGCATTTTCAGAGTCTGCTGGTGAGTTACATGGAGCTTCAAAGCATGTGCTGAGACCGGAACAAGAAATGGACTCCTTGTGAGCTTGGGACAAAGAGAGAGAAGTATTAAATTCCTTGAGAAAAGAGGATTATTAAAGCAGAAAATTCCGTGACAAGGTGGTGATGGAAATTCCTGCAAATCCTACATTAGGAATAGTGGTTGAAGACTGAAGAATATGGCCAGATCCTCTACAGGGATTTGTGAATGTTTGCGTTTGAGCTACCTTTGCTGAATTCTGCTTCATTTCCCCAAGCCAACGTTGTGTATACTAGCATAAATACAGCACTTCAAAAAACAATGTATTCTTAATTTTTGTAGAAATTTTGTATGGAATGAGACCTAATGTCACTAAAATGGAATAATATAGGTCAAAATGTATTACCGTAAGGTTGGGCTTACAGACTGCAGATAGGATATACAACTTTTTGGTAGCTCCTGATAATTTTATCCAATGCATTTATTGATGGCTAAGGATGGGATACATCTGGATATACCTGGGTAAGTCTAGATAATCTATTGACTCAACAGTTCATGTAACAGTAATCAAACATAACTTAGTAAATTTACTTGTTCAAGTTGCTAATAGCAATAATTTGAATACAAGTCAAAATCTTTACTAAAATAATTTTCCTGTTTGAATGGGAAAATGATTTGCTGTAGATTCGAAAAGATATTAGCAACTAACAGTACAGCTTACTGTACTTTTTAAAGAAGAAAGTTCCAATTTACTAATTCTGGGCTGTCAGTAGCATCAGCATGGAAGTAGAGCAAATTGTTTTAAAATAATCTTACATGAAGTCTGAGAAAAAATCTGAAAAATTTTGAAAGTTCTCATAGTTAATAATATGAACATACACAAAACAACATGGTGATGACTGCTAGAAAAATTAAAGCATATTGTAATATTATATAAATAGAACAGCATATAATTGGCAAATTAACTAATGTATCTCAAGATTCAACCACAGCTAAAATTATATGTTTTAGTATGAAAAACATACTAGCTTTTTGTACTGTCAATAGTCCATTAGCTTTTTTTCAAATGAGAATCCTACAACAAAAATGATATTTTTTTTTTTCTCTGCGGCTTCTGACGCCTGAAAACATGAAAATAGTGAAATGGTTTTGGTAACTTTTTAATGCTATATTGCTGTAAGGGTCATAATCCAGCATTGCTTGGCTACTTCCCGGAAAGCTACGAAATTGCATCAGGGTTGCGTTACACTAGGACCAAATGGTTTGAATTAATAACTGTTTCTTCATCTGTTCCAGCATCAGTGACACTGAACAATGCCAACATTTTGCTTTTGCCTGCCCGAGGTGCATGATTTCCACAGCTAAAGGTGGTGGGAGCCCTCAGTTCTGCCAGCCCCAGCTTGCACAACCCTGGAAGGGAAATTTGGTCTTAGGCAGGGTCACTCAAAATGCACATCTACTATGGATTGCACAGTTTTAAGGCAACCATCCCAGCTGTTCTTCCGATGTCTCAAATTAGATATTTGGGTACGTAAGAGGTTCTGGAGAAGAAGAATTCATTGGGATGAGGTGAGTCAGTGGCTTATGGTCCTGGGAGACCTGGGATCCCTGGGAGAATCCAAATGCTCTGCTTGCCCTGCAGTCATAAGCTCTGGACAAGTGGTTTTGTTGAGTGAAGTATTTGGCATCATGGATGTTAGTAGGCCTCTCTGACAATGGGAAGCTTTTAAAATGGGAAAAACAACAAACAAACACACAAAAATCCAACAACAACAAACTTCTGACACCTATTAGAACAGTACTTCACTGGTGCCACAGGTATTTCAAGAAAGAAAAAAATATTGTGGTTTATTTTTTTAATCACAATATTACCAGCTATTGCAATATAAGAAATCATAAGCTTCAAACAGCTCTACTAATATGTTAACAAGTAGTGATAATACTGTGACTGACTCTGTTCCAGACAGAATGTGAGAAGCACATTGAAAAATCTTCCTTGGCTCCAGAAACAACTTACTTTTGATTTTGCTAGCAATAAAACAAATTTGAAATTAAAATTTATCTTAATAACCATTGAGGAAAAAAAAAAACAAAACAAAAAAAAAAAACAACACCACCAACAACAAAAACAAACCAACCACCCAAACAAAAAACCACACAAAAACCATAAACACCACACACACACAAACACAACAACAACAAAACAAACAAAAAACCACCACCAACAACAGAAACCTCAGTTACAATGAGTCTTTGTGAATTACACCAAGACTTGGAATTTCCATTCCAATTCTAGAAATGGGTCACATCCCACCTCAGGCTCTGGCTTTCTGTGGCAGCCTCAGTACCTCGTTGCTGGACAGGTGGTAAGTCAGGCGCAAGTCCCATCATCACCCAGCCCAGACATCAGCTCGCGGATCAGTCCAGCCACATGCAACTCTCTTGATTCTTCTGCTGTTCTCCCAGAGCTGATGTGGGTCAAGCATTAACAGAGATGACGGAAAAAGCAACTACAAGCTGAGACTGGCCTAACGAAGCACCTCCTGGTTTGGCAAGGCACAGGCTAATTTTTGGCTTTCCAGGCAGAACTCAAAGGTCCCAGGTTAAATCTTGGGTGTCTTAATGATCAGAACACAAATATAGTGAAACCAGCCAAGGAAAGGGGACTCTGCTAATTGCTTAAATTCACTCTTTGTGTGGCTATCTATAGGCTGATATAGGTGTAGTAGACACAATACAGACCCATTCTGCTTTAACACCAATTCTTCCATTCGTTATTTTCTTTTCCCCATCCCATTATTTTCTTTCTTATTTTGCCCATGATTTGGTTTCTGCTTCCTGCCAACAAAGTGACTACAAGTGCTGTAAAAAATTGTATCTTATGTATTATCAACTAGTTTTGAGTTTTTTGGGGGGTTTGTTTTGGGTGGTTGTTTTTGGTGGGGTGGTTGGTTGATTTGTTTGCTTTTGTACCAAACACATAATGTAGTCTGGAAGCTCTGTAGTTGTTTTTGCATTCTGGTCAGCTGCACTTTGTATGTTAGATGCCCAGGCTTAACTTGTCTCATTACAGACTCTCTTATAAAACCTAATTTGCAGTATGTTTTGTGCATGAGTCAGCCCCTATGGAACTCCATTAGATAACACAGAACCTCGGTGATTACCAGGGAACAGCTGCCTCTGTTTCTGTAGGTCTGTCAGGTATAGCATGTGATTCATTGATGTATTGAAGTCCCAGAGATTTCATCAGAGGTTAAGTACCACGTTCTCATACATAACGCTTCAGAAGTTGACACAATGGGTCATACAGAGATACCATGTAGCCATCTCATCTCTGGTGGATGTAAGAAAGAGAAACAGAAGGAAACTCTTTCCCTAAAATTTCTCACCAGACACTTCTGAGTGGAAAATCAGATTGTTTTTAATAATTTTAATAACTACTTCTGTTAATACCAAATTTTAAATATTTTTTAACATTTGGCCTCCACAACTACATCTGTATGTCAATGCATCCTACAGTTTGCTCATGTACTATTCACTAAGTATTTCTGTTTGATGTATTGTTTCTGTTCAGTTATTCTGTAATTCCCCTTCACCTACCAGTTTTTATATTCTTCAAATGCTCACTAATTGTTGGTTTGTGTTCATCTTTTTCATACTGTCTGTGATTTTGCACATCTCTCTCATGCTCCCTATCACCTCTGTTCCAAGCTGAAGAATGCTAGCATTTAGTTTCTTCTCACTTGCACTGCCACTCTGAGAGCAAAAACACTGCCAGTAAAAGGAGTATCAATGAGTTTTTCACCAAATGCTCTCATTATACCGGACAAAAAGGTTCTATAAGCTTTGGAATTGCATGAGTAAATACAAGAATGTGGTTCATTGTTTTTCTTCAGATACTGTTGGTTTCTCTCCCTTGATTACTTAACTTACTCAGTTCCCAATGGCCTCTTTCATTTCACATTCTACTATATACCACTTATCCCAGAACACACCTAATCATGTGAAGAAAATTGAAATTGTAGACAAATATATTTCATTTTAACTGTGAATGGGTAAGCATGAAAGTGTAAGTTCCTGTAGAGTAGTTGAATAGTTCCTAATCCAGTTACAATTCAATATTTTTCCAGTTACCTGAAAGAAAATATTCAATTATTGCCGATAATTCAAAAATTTATAATGAAACACCGCTATACACTGCACTATCTAGATTGCTTGGTAAGGTGAGTGCAGTCAGACGTGTTTCCTGACACACTACAGGCAAGTGGAAGATTTGCCTATGGGATACCAGTTGGCTAGATTTGGTATTTTAAAGTCATTCTGCTGAGTTTTTTTTCTTGCTTCCTAATTCTAATTTCAAAGGTCTTCCATCTTTGTCATATTTCACTCAGAAAAAAATATTTTTCAATCAAGAGATTACAGACACCTCATATTTAAGCTAAACCCAGAGCTACCTCACCAGCAACCCCTGACACACACATTTCTGGGTTTCCATAGTTGTTTCACACCTTGCCTCCTTTCCCTTTACCCCCATTCAGACTTATCAAAAGAAGTTCAGAAGAGTATCAAGGATGCAGACACATCAGCACATTGGTTTTCTATTGATGTGTCCAGCCAGCTCAAATATTTCTTAATTGACACCAAAGCGGAATGTGTGAAACTTCTAGTGGAATTCCTCACACTGGGATTCAAACCACAATTGAGTACCATATGCTTCATAAGAATGCTTATTTTCCCTCTTGCACTTTGAATTAAAAGGAAAGCCACACAAATGAGGTAGTAAGAAAAATCTAAAAAAGCAACTCCAAAATTATGTTCGTAATAACCCCAAAAGGCACCCAAGAAAGGACTCATTTCCCAGAACTGATATTTAAATGAAAAGGTTCTCATCAAATAGAACTAGAGTTAAATCTCAACCAATTATATTTAAATCTAATGAAAAATAAATACAGCTGAGTTATTAAGATAGCTGGAATAGCTAAAGGTCTGTCAGCACTTCCATTATAAACCTAGTTTGTTCAGGGGATTATAAGTGCTGTAAAAATGTGATCCAGCCTGGCTGAAACTTGGCAGACAAAGGTTGCAGTTTTAGAGGCTGTTGTGTTGTTTTGTTTTGTTTTGTTTTGTTGTTTTTGGTTTGGTTTGGTTTGGTTTGGTTTGGTTTTTGTTTATTTTTTTTCTAATAGGTTCAAAAAATAATTGACCACTTTTGAGTTATAGGACTGGTAGACTCTGGAATTTTCCAACACTATTTTTGGTGTTCCTATAATTCAAAAAAGGTCTGATTTTTAAAAATAAGATGATGTAAGCTATTATTAGTCCATGATGTGAACTAACCATATGCTGCTTTTAGGATTTGTACAGGAGTTTATTTTTAAAAGGCAAGTGGGTTCAAATGCAGGTCACTAGACTAATATAGTTTGACTCATAGGGTGGGATTTTTGAAGTGTCCTCAGCAGTGGTCTACTTCTGACATCAATGATGTCAAAAGCTGAGGACTTAGTACAGCCCCACTCATCATCTGGGACAATGACAATAAACTTGGACACCCATTTATTCTTTTATTTTTATTCTTTCATGCTTTTTCTTTGCAACTGGAGTTTCATCAAAAATCCTCAGTATGGGATAGCACAGATTTATTGCTATAATTTATTCCCTATCTTGTTGTCTCTGGTGGCTTATAGATGTGGAAGACCGACTGAGAATCAAAGACTTTTGCCTCCCAGCACCCACCTCCTTAATCAACTTCTGCAATAAGTACAGGATTAGCTGGGGTGCAGCACATGCTTCTGGTCTTTAACAGGGAAGCTAGTGAGCTCTGGTCATCCATTTCACCCTACAGACCACAACAAGGACAGCAAAATTGTGGACAGTCAGGATGCAAAACTAGAAGAGATGAGCTGGGAACATAAACTACTTGCAACAGTTGTCTGGGAACCTGACTGGTCAGAGAGAAGCAAGGTTACTTCTTTGTTAAAGTGTGTGAACAAGCACCACTGCAAAAGTATCTGTGATATCAAGGGACTTTTACCTTTCATCCCCTTTCTGTCCATGGAGAAGTTTGGGGGTGTGCAGCCAGAGGGAGCGGGTAACGTTATCATCACAGTTAGGAGTTGAGGTCTTCAAAGGGCTGAAGACCTCTGTGCTGACGTTTGGAAATTCAAAGCTCCATAGCATCCTTCCTGAGCTCAGCTGTAGCTACAGAGCTGTTGGACTTTTGTCAATGCCGAGAATATACTGTTTTTTACAAACATGCTTCAAATATGTTTCTGTTTCTCTGCTCCTAGAAGAACCAGCAAGGCAATGGTTTCAGATACAGAACCCTGATGGAGGAAATCCTCATTTACATTAGGGTTCAAAAGCAGCAGAGCAAGGATTTCAGCCACTAGTTTTAAAAGAGTAAACAAATGAGTAAGCTATTGATTATTCCAAAACAGATGTTTTTCTTTCTTACTTCCTTTGGTATGCTTGTTGGTGTGTGGAATGATTTGTGTCAAGTTGCTGAGGGATCACAAGCAATTTTGATTCTTGATAATGTGAAAAAAAAACCAGGATGATGAAATCTGTATCATAAAATTGAACTGAATAATTACTTTCTGACTAACAGTATTTAATTGCTGTGAGAAATTAACTCGTCCTTATTTCTCTATTAATTTACCTAGTGGATTATATAAATAACAAATACATCTATTTTTGTTGGTTTTGTTTTTCTACTTCCTGCATTATAAGTAACTTTTTCTTTCAATAAAAGTTAAGATTTTTTGAAATGCAGGTTTTTAAAAAACATTTGCAGACCACCATTCACAGTATTTGCAGTGAGAAACCATATTTATTTGTATTTAATTTTGTTATTAATGCAACAGCTCTAAAATACTGATCTACTCTTTTTCATACTCACTACATTTTCAGGATCAGACTTGGCAGGAAGCTTGTTCTTATTGAGGAGAATTAAGAAATACTGGCAGTAGGTGAGTATGACTGCTCCTAGTTCACTACATAAGTGAAAAGAAAACAGGAGACTGGAAAAAAACAGAAAGTACAAGTTAAAGCATATCACAATAAAGTCTTGTTAGACAAGTAATATTTTAATACTTCTCCTACTGTCACTGAACAATATGTGCTACATATATTAAGATTTCTTCTGAAATGTTTAGTTACTGAGTAGTGTATACCATGGTAGACTTCTGTTTTTTCACTGCTGGGGATGAATGGAGTCATGATTCAGATTAACCCAGTATGACCCAGTACCTGACTGAAAGTTCACAACAGATTTTACTTCAAAAGCCACCTGTGTAAGCCTTCAGAAGATATCCTGGTTTCAGCTGGGATAGAGTTAATTTTCTTCCCAGTGGCTCGTGGTTTGGATTTTGGATGAGAATGTTATTGATAACACAGGGATGTTTTAGTTAGTGCTGAGCAACACTTCCATGAAGTCTTACACTAAGACTTTTCAGCTTCACATACTGCTCTACTAGCGAGGAGACTGGGGCTGCACAAGAACCTGGGATGGGGACATAGACAGGACAGCTGACCCAAACTGGTCAAAGGGATATACCTTACTATATTACATCATGTTGAACAAAAAACTGAGGGGAACTGGTGAGGGGAGTGGTGGCTGCTGCTCGAGGACTGACTAGGCATCAGTCAGCATGAGGTGAGCAATTTCAACGTGCATAGTTTATTATTATTATTGTTGTTGTTCTTATTGCTAGTATTCTTACTATTTTCCATTCATTTTCTGTCCTATTAAATGTTATCTATCTCAGCCCACAAGTTTCCTCACTTTTACTTTTCTGATTCTCTCCCCCATCCCACCAGGGGAGAATGAGTGAGCAGCTGTGTGGTGCTTAGCTGCTGGCTGGGGTTAAACCACAACAGAAGGGGGTAAACTCAGAGGAATAAGATTTGCTTTGTCATGCTGAGCATCCTCCAAAGGCAAGGATTTGCCATGTTTTAGCATAGCATAAGGGAGAACACTTCTGCAGTCGGCTTGAGATTTGCCTTACCTAGAACTCCCTAAAAACTGCATAGAGATCATATCCCCATTCTCTACCCAGCTTCCCTCACTCCAGCCTGGCTTAGTGGACTGTGCTCCCAAAGCTTTAAAGATAGATGGGAGCCTTGTGCCCAAGTTTTATAAGGGGTTGTGAAAGAAAAAAATATCTTGTTGATCATCTAGGCTATCATCAAGTCTACAGTGTTTGTTACAAGCACTAACTGCTTTTCCTTGGAAGACATGGTGGTGGAAGAAAGGGATCATCTAAACCTGAACTCCTGGAAGCTGTAAATGAAACACTCCCTTGATTTTCTATGTGAAAAAGAAGTCTTTAAAAGTACAATTGTGTTCCTCAGTATGAAATCAAGGCTGTTTCAAAAAACAAAATCAAATTCTCATGCAGTGGCCTCCGGAATGCAGTCACCAAAAATAATATGAAAAAAAAAAAAAATTTACTCCTTTCAATAGGATCTTTGATTTGTTCTCATCATATTTTGTTAAATGGTGAAAACAGTAATGAAAAAATGGATTTCATTCTCCCCTCTGCCAAGCACTGGCATAGGGAGCAGAAAGAGCCATGGCTGCCCTCCTGCTGGGAAGCAGCTGCACTGTTTCAAATTGCAGAAGACTTGCATTTTGCTAGGGATCAGGCAACTGTCAGAGAGAAGAGAGGACAGGCAGCCTTTTCCCTCCCCGTGATGCAGAAGACAGGGAAAGGATTTGATCACTACATTTCAGATGTAGTTAGAGCAGAACTTCTCAGAGCACAGGATCTCAAGCTTCACCCTCAGCTTGTCTGGGAACTCTCATCCTCTGCAGGGACCACAGGTTGTATCAAAATTGGGGGAAAAGTGGAAGAAGACTTATATTGAATCTGTGCCTCCTCCACATCTAAATTCCTTCCCGGGGCTGCTTCTGGACAAGACATGTTAAAGATTGTTGAATACCCAAGCCTCAGCCAGAGAATCTAGCATAATTTTAAATCTCACTTCACACTTCTGTTTCCGTTTCAGTAGATCCCTTTAGCTGAACTCCAAAGGCCAGATGATGAACTGTGCTATGGTAAGGAAGGTCTGAGTCAACAGCGGCTCACAATTTCCATTTCAACTGTCAAGACATACCCATACTCTCCTCTCCCTGAAACTTCCTGGCTTCTCTTGTGACACCTAACTCCATATACTCCAGTATATTTTATGGAAAATGAGATTAGTTCAGATTCTTTCTCAATGTGGTTATACAAGGGGAAATTCCTTAACCCACTCACTCAGAGCAGACCCTTTTGTTGTACGAAAGCAAGCTGAGGAATTTTCAATATCAGAACACCCCACCCCTGGGCTGCATCATTTCAAAACCAAATGTTCAACTATTTGCAGCTCTATTGTTAGATTGCTTTGTTATGTGATACACTCCTTGACTGCATGGTCTGTGACACTGGGAATCATAAAACCTCCATTTTGGAAATGAACTCTGGTATGTACATGACCCACATACCAGGAGCAGGACTTGGTGGCACTCGGAGCGCTGCCTGTGTTACGAGGTGTTAGTGAAAGTTTTGGTCTCTTCAGCCCCTTTTATTGGTTCTGCAGTGGATTCCTTACTTACAGATGTTTTCAAAACCAGCAGTTCCAAGGAGAGTCTACTTATTGCCAAAAGTTTACAGCTGAATTTCTTGGCATTCGCAAGCAATGATTTCATCAGAACATGAAATAAGTCAGAGCTGCTGTTGAAAGACACCGTTTTATAATCCAGCAATGTAAATTTAAGACTTTTATTTGCTGCAGAGTTTGGTTTCCATTTGTTCAACTCTCTGATAGGTGTATTGCTTGGGAACAGATATAGAAATTTTACAGGCCCTTTGTGGAATTTAAAACCCCTGTATAGAATACCATAGTGCGCTGCCCATTCACATCATTAAAGACTTTTACAAGAGTATCATGTTCACACTTATATGTGCTTTACTCTAGCGACCCTCCCCGTGCCATGTTTGAATTATTATAAATGGGCCCATGCAGAATGCTGCCTCAATAGCTGAAGTAGGGAGGCTTTGTTTAAAATTCAAATAATAGCTGAATGGTGTCTGTTTGTTCCTGATCAACACTCTGCATACAAAAAACGTTGCACTTTCTTAAAAGGCAGCAAATGTGAACAAATATTAGCTTTTGGGACTAAAGGGGAAGTTATTCATTCACTCAGCAGTGCTTTGCAAGCTATCAATCTTGCAGGTATTTCTATTAGCTTTAATCATCGAGGTTGTTTGTTTGGAACAATTTCTTAGAGAATAAAGGTACCTTTGGCTCTTATCTCCTGTCATCAAAGCATCCATTAGGAAATCCAAGCCCTGTAGGCAAGCTCAAGGGATTACTCAGAGAGGTTTTCTTGAAACAATCAAGAATTCGGTGCCCTCTCTTCAGTGCACAGGAGTTCAGTTGGAAACCATAATCTGAAAGAAAGGTTTATCTGGGGCTTAATACAATTTGAACAGGATTTTCTTCAAGGCAAACTTACAGATAAAAGCACCTTAAGTATGTTGAAACAAAGATGAGCCTGCATTCCTTGTGGTGCTGTTTCTAAGTCCAATGGTCGGTCAACAAAGTGGGGGGGGAAAGCTCTAAAAGTCTTACAATCATCACAATAGTCAGTAGATTGGGTCACTGAGAAGCTAATTAATAGCTTTTTAATAAAGGAATGCTGATTAGGTGTGAAGCAGTCAAAAGCTGGCTCAGTTTTGGGGGAGGGAGGGCTTGCCAAGTAAACAGGAAGCTGGAGGACGAAGAACTTGTTAAGTAAAAAAAAAAAAAAAGGTATTTTAAGATACAGAATGGCCTTAAACTGAAAAAAAAATAATTCTGAAATACATATAAACTTGAATTTTCACAGAATTTGAGCATTTCCAGGTGCAGGAATTTAACTCAGCTCACCACTAAATGAAAGAGAGGATGTGTGGTCAAAATGCTAATGCACCTTTGCATTTAGGATCCCTGGGCTTAGGAGAGAGTCCAGTGTAGCACAGCTAGGATTTGAGTGACCTGGATTCAAGTCCTGCTTCTTCCACTTGAGTGCTTGCTGTCTGTAGTTTTCCTTCCCTGGGAAGGGAAATGATGAATACTTGAGATCAACTGACAAAAAGCCTAACATGAAATTTAGATTATTGTGGTACTACTGATGTTCCGAAGAGTCCCAACTGTGAGCTGGAACTTTGGTTCCGTAGGAGCAGAGAGCACAAAGCCTGGCTCCACCTTGAAGAGCTTACTGTAATTAAATGGGCCCAACTGCGTCACAAAGGAGCAAGTAGGAAATTTTCAAAAGGAGCACTGTGTTTCAGGTTCTTAAGGTAACAGATACAGTTGTGCATTTCTTTAGATTTGAAGCTTTTTAGAGCATGAAACCAGTGAATGAACGTGTCTATGAGGGTGTCAATGAAATTTCAAAACAGTTTTAACAAAAAAAAACTGTTAAAGAAACTTAAAACTAATTAGAAAGTTCATTTGCCATGACAGTGGAGTACTTTTCAGTACTGAAAGTGAGCTAAAGGATAGGAAGCAAGGTGTAAGGCTTAATGGTTGCTATTCAGGATGGAAAAGAGTGTTCTCTTAGAGATCAGTTTTAGAACCTATTTTATTAGACTTCTTCACCAGTGACCTGAAAATGGCAGTGAACAGCAACATCTCCAAGTCTGAAGATGAAATTAAGATCTTTTGCATAGTTTAATATCCTGTTATTGACAAGAAACAACAGGAGGATCCCACAAGTCTGTTTGGCTGCAGTTAAAAATAGCCAGCAAGACATCAGATATCATTGGAAAGACATCATGCAGATGCTGCCATTTTTTGTATATATAAAAACTTTGGTGCACCTACTTCTTCAGTGTTGCCTGTGGTTTTATTATCTCAAGAATGACATAATGGAGTTCAAAAGAGTACAGAGAAGTGTAAATAGGTGATGGCAAAGCTATATTACAAGAAAACATTAGAAAGGTTAGAACACTTCTCTTTCAAGAGAAAAAGGTTGGAAGGGATATACTAAACTTCTGCAAAGTCCTCATGGCATGTAGAACTGCTATCCGGAAAGTATTTCTCCATGCAATAGCTAATTAAATTTCTCAAGCTTATGGGCATAGGACATTGTGGGAGAGGACAGTTTCAGCAGGTTCAAAGTAGATTAGGTAAATTCATGGACAAGAGATTCATAAATCAATGCTGATGATAGCAAGCACAGATGTGTTTTCTCCATCCCTTATAAGTGAATTTTGATGGGAGATGGACTACAGAATGTGACTAGGCTCATATGCACTCTGAAGAAAGCATCTCACATTGGCAGTGTCAGAAGCAGAATACTCAGGTAGAAGGACTGCTGATCTGACCCATTGGGTTATTTCTTATATTCTGACATTGTTTTCCAGTGTTGGACACTTATCCTATTTAAACTAATAGAGATTAAATATGCCATATACACAATATTACTTCCCCAGAAATGGACACTCCAACTTTTAACGCTAATAATGTAATACTGCTTCATTTCCAAGAGCCCCACAACAATGCATGAATGGGAATTACAGGCATATGTTGAACCAACATCAGTTTAGGAAGGTGAATTTCTCAGGGAAGAAAACAATCATAATACTAGCTTTTATTCAAACCTGATAATTTTTCACATTGCTATTCAAATTATAGACTTGATACAAACACTGTACATGGTTCCAAAATCCTTCCTTCATCATAACAAATTTACATATTGTTAGAAATGTAAAATATAATTAGATTTCACTGGCTCCAAGTCTATCTGTTGTCAGAGATATTTTTATATTATCCCATAAAAGAAGTCTTTTATAAGCTATACAGTACATCTATAGAACTGAATATGGATGAGTTACAGAGATAAGCTCTCAATTTTTTCAGGCAGTTCATGCTGGTTCTGCCTAGGCTCCATCTCAATTTTCACCTGACCCACAGTGTCTCTGTCTGACATGAAGCTTCAGTTTGCATTGAATCTTTATATGTCAATCCAATCCAAAAGTATCGCAGAACATAACACAGCATCTTTCAGCCCAAACCTGGTTGCCATCAGCAAATCTTTCCTGCTTTCAATCCACAGTATGCAAAAATGTAAAATGATTTTGGAGAAACTCCTCTTTTAACATTTACCAGGAAAAGATCTGATCCTGCAGATATTCACAGGCTGAGAGAAAGCTAAACTTTTAGTGTGCAGCAGCACACGACAGTCCTCAGGAAAGGTAGGAATTTTGAGATTGACATCAAAGGCAGAAAGACTAACAAGGGACTTTTGAAGTATTTCCTGTACTGAAACTAAACCAAACCCTCCCACCAGGACCGGCTCTGTGCAGAGGCAAAGCAGGCAGTCAGTTAAGGAAGTGGGTTATCGACAGTGGCAAAACAGCCACAGTCCCATTTCCAGCTTTTCCTGTGCCAGAACATGAAAAGACAAACTCAGCTGCTACTGTCCCAAAGGAAGAAGCCAGAGCAGCACCTACTGTCGTGAGGGCAGTGGACCATCCTAGTAGCAACAGTTAAAATCTCTTTAACTTCCATCTTTTTGGAACAGTAAGCCTGCATTTTCAGATTCATTCAGTTCATACAGTAATGAAAAGTCTTGAGTTTTCTTGTCTCATGACCTCTTAAATGCTCTAAGAAGCAGAGCTAGTCTACTTTTTCTTGCTCCTCTGGTGTATTTTTTCCTCCTTAAAAAGGTTTTTCTTTATATTTCTATTACTTATTATTTCAGGTTTATTTCATTGTTTCTTGTCCTAGCTACTATTAAACTGACCCTCTGTATTTTAGAAGACAATGTCTTTGGCTTCTTCATAGATTCTTTGCATTACAATACCTTTCAAGTCAATGGAGCTACCATGAAGGTGCACTCTCTAAACAACTGTGACTAAAGTTAAAGGCTTGGAATTTAAATTATACTTTTGGTTTTGTTCACTAATTCTATTTCAGTGCCTTCAGTTAAAGACATCAAACCTATTAGAGTGGTGACATGGATGTAATTAACCTGAGATGCACATCTTCAGTGAAACTTGAAGCTCCAGAAAATTGTGTACTGTTGTCTTCACAAAATTTGCCTTTTTTTACCAGATGTTTGTGCCGAAACTGTGCAAGTAAATGCTTAATGTATAATTGTTGATATTTCATGGACTTTTGAATTTTGCATTTGGATCTTATATTTTGCTTAAAAACTTGAAAGAAATTGATACAGTTTGTCCTAAGGTTGTCTCAGATTCACCTTGGATTCAATTCCCTTACTTATTGGTTGTGTTTTTATTTGTGAGAGGTTTCTTACTAACATAGGTATGGAATGATGTCTCCTTAATCTTAAGCACAGAAAGAAGAATAAATGAACTTCCCTAGTAAGACATCTTCCTCTGCCTATGTAGTCTTTGTATTTCATACTAGAAGCACCTCTTCCCATTCACTTGAGTGAAAACACAAGATGAGTCATATCCTAACTTCGGTCGTTCAAAGTGCAGGATTTCCAGTTCTTGCCCTTTTAACTTGCTACAGTCACTTGGAAGAGATAAAACCTAGATAAGGCAATTCAGAACCTCTGACCTAGCTTTCTCTTCTGCGTAATATTCTGACAGTATGTGCCTGGCTTTTAGAGAGACTAATTACTGAAGCATCTAAAAGGCAATGTATAATGTAGGAACTGTGACTGCCCCTTCTCTGTGTGCCCAGCTCAGCTGTGCATACTTAAGCATCCCATTTTAAATGTCCAGTGTGTTTCACCTGGTTTCCAGGTGCTCTCCCAGATGGACACAAGTTCTCATAGGTCTCATTGTACCTGCTGCCTGCCCCATCAGGGAATCTTGGACACCAGGGCATCTCAGATAGCAGTACATACCCATGAAAGGAGAAATTAATTGAACATCGTGATTCAGCTAGAAATCCTGGCATGGAACTGAAAACCTTTCACAGATGAAGACATTTCAGGTTTTAAGAACCTAGTAAACAAAATAGTTTGTTTGGGTTTTTTTGCCTTTTTCTTGTTGTTGTTGTTTGTTTTGTTGTTTGGGGTCTTTTGTTGGATTTTTGTGGGGTTTTTTTGTTGTTTTTGGGTTTGCCCTTTGTTTTGTTTTGTTTTTCTTTTAAAGTATTTAACCAGTACTAGAGATACTATTTCAAACAATGATTTCTAAAAACATTGAGATTATTAAAAGATTGGGTTTTAGTATTTTAAAAAAGTTTATGCTTGGGATTCTAGCCAACTTTTTTTTTCTTTCTCTCAACCAGTTTTTTCATCTGTGTGCCTGTTTGATTGAAATTTGCCTTGGTCTCTAAAAAAGAAAGAACACTGGGGCCTCCTACAGTTTACTTTTTGATTGTAGATTGTGTTCAAGTACCACACAGAAACCACAGCAGCAACAAAGGGGCACATCACTGATGATACCTTACTAATACACATAAACAGATAGTACACTTCACAAAGAGCATCTGTCCAAATTTAGATATACACAATCTGAATTTCTGCTTGTGACCTGATTAGTGTAAAGAAAAAGGCACTTTTAGGGTGTAATTTTTCTTAGTCTAACCTAGATGTCTAAAATTGTCCAGATGAATGGCACCCTAAGTCTCTACATTTTTCCGTTGACTGCAGAGGAAGTCTAGACAGCTTGTTCAGATGTAGATGTCTATACTGCAGATGTCTGAAGCCAAGTGAAAGGAATCCAGAGTTTACCATGCAAACACAAGAATGTAGATATCATATGGGGATGGTCTGAACCATACAAATATTAAAGAACATGCCTAGTGTCACAAATGACAACTGAGTAGTCATGCCAAGAATGGAATACATATTTATTGAATTCTAGGTCAATACTTTAACCTCAGATCATCTTTTCTATGAAATGTTATGAGTAGGTATATAAAAACTCCTCACATCTTAAAATAATGCTTCCAGTTAGTACAGAAAGATTTTGGCTAACCTCCCAGCCATACCTTCCATTTCCGCCTACCCACAATATCCCTACATAAGCATGCAAAGGAATATCTAACTTTTTACTCACTTAAAGAAACTTCTAAAGATCCAAATAATAGGGTCAACTCAGGGAAAACAGCATAGTATAGGATACAAGAGATACACTTTCTTAGAAAAAAAATGCAATTTTATAGGAGAAAAGAGTGTATATATAGAGAATAATACATCCTTTCCTCTTCATTTTTTTCTAACTAAAGCCATAATCCGAGGAAAAATATCTGAACAGATGTTTTCCCTTGAAAACATTCCAGAAAATGCAAGCACACATGGCATACTGATCTGCTACTTCCTTCAACACATTCTCGTTCAGAGATAACAAATGTACTATGTGATGTTGCCATAGTAGCTACTTGTACTTTACCACTGAGTGAAGCAGAGGAAAAAGTTAATATATCTGCTCATACTCTGGGCATTGGACTGACTGCAGTGGCAGATTGTGGCTCTAGTATTTAATGCCATTTTTCTTCTCTAACATTGCTCTCTGTGTAGCATTTTAAAACATGTGTGCTGAAGTACAGTATGCAGCCAGCAGCCATTTAGATGAGGTACCTTGTATGTCCAGATTCTCTGATCTCCTAGGGCCACCAAGCACTGCTGAGCAGGAAGCGCGTGCTCAGGTCCTTAAGACTGCAATGGAGAAGTCCCTCTCTTCAGGGTCGGAATCTGGCACCACTCTTCCCCCATGCAGCTGGTCCCACCCAGGTATCCTCCACAACTTGTAGACCAGGAACAAGGGCTCTGTTCAGCCCACATGTCGTGGTTTAACCTGAGCTTGCAATACAACCATGATAGCCGCTCGCTCACACCCCTTCCCTCTTACCCCCAAATAGGGAGAGGACCAAAAGGGAAGGGGGAAACTTGGACTGAGATAAACACAGTTTAATAAAATGGCAAAATACTAATACACTACTAATAAATATATTTATAAAATAGAAATAGAATATAAAATAAAAGATACTCAATGCAATTTCTCACAAATTCAATCCACACTGAGCAGCCAGTCTCAGGAAGCAGTACCTGGTCCCGAACAACCGATCCCAAAGAGAGAAAAAGGAAAAAAGGTAGAAAAGGCCCAGAGGCCTTTGCAAAAGGGCAAAAGGCCTAATTAAACATCCAGAACAGAACTCACTTGGCTCCAACCAAAAAAGTGAAGAAGAAGGTGAGAGAGAGAGAGAGACTGGAAGATCTCGACTCTCCCTGAATATGAAGCATAATGATAATGGGATGGAATATTCTTATTGATCAGTCTGGACGTCAGTCAAGCTCTGGCCCGTCCATGGCTCCCTTTTTCAATGCTTCACACCTATGGGCAGAGCTCAGAAGGTCCTTGGCTCTCAGACCAGAGCAATTAAAAACATTAACTTTGTCCCGGGGTGTTGTCTTCTTGTTCTCAAACCAAGTCCAAATAATGACTGTGCTAGATATGAAAAAGAAAACTTTTTAACTGCATGAAGAAAATTAACTCATTTTCAGTTAAACCAGCACACCACATCGGGGCCCTTGTCACATATTTGTGCAGCTTCAGGCTTTGCAGTGGGCTTGGCTTTCTTTAAATTAGGAAAAACAGCTTCTTACAGTCTCCCTGCCATATGCATTATCTTTATGATTTCCAAACAGACTAAAAACTACCTCTTAATGAGTTTTCCAGTAACTTATCCAATGGAGCTGGTCAATGTCATGACTTTATATACAGAAATGCCAGAAAGTAGAGGACAATATCAATCAGGAAAAAAAAAAAAACAAAAAAAACAGAAACCACTATTAATAATGCTTGAAAAGTAGTCATCTGAGGCAATATAATTAGCAAAATACATCTCATCTGCTTGAGAAACTGGTGTGATCAGTAGTAAATAATAAAAATGTTTGTAGAATCCAGTGGAGAAACTTGAAATACTGAAAAAGAATTGACAGCACATATTATAGGACAAGAAAGACACTGTTAAATTGGAAACATGACTGAAACAGAGGAATTTAAGGGTGTGTGTTGCTCAGGAAAACTGTGACTAAAGCAAGAATTGTTAGATCAATATATTCACATTCTTACATTGACTTTAAAGAAGACTAATGAAATATGAATATAACCATGTACAGAGAAGACACTAAAGTCTGCCTGTGTCAGCATCATTCGTGGAGAGAGCTGTAGCACAAGTTCTGTGCCTCTAAACCTAATGATAAACTTGAATAATGTATAAAGTCATTAAATACTATTTGGCATTGTAGCATGAATGACTTCTCTTTCCAGCTATAGCAAGGAAGACAAATTGTATTAATAATGATAGGACCCAACTGTTTCTGTGCCCTTTCCTTTACAGAAAAAGCAATCAAATAAACACAAAGGCAACAGGAAGATTATTTTAGGTTTATTTTTTTGAAAGTTCTTGAAGTTCAGAGATATTCACAGAAAATTGTAGGAGATTATTCAATCATTGTCTGATTCATTTAAATGAAATGGAAAGATACTAATGAGCCAGAGTTATAAATAGGGTTCTCAATTTCAAAAGGACATATTAAGTTAGCTGGTGAATAAAGTCAGTTGCACTAATGAGCTCATAGGCTTCAACGTAGTGTAAACTTCAGAATTCTCACTATTAAAGCTGCAAAATGTATGAAGAACTCCTGTCTCAAGTATGAAGGACTAAATAAGATCTTAAACCTGGTCTTTACCAAATCACAGAAGATATTGAAGAATAAGCAGAGATTACTGGAGAACATCAAGTTAACACTTAATACTTCAGTAGAGGAAAGTTGTGTTCACAGCTACAAGATCAAACCTGAACAGGGTTTGGACAGGTTTGTAGTTAAAGATAAATGGAAATATCATACCAAGTGCAACACAGATTTGTTAAGGTTTGCCTATGCCATACTGTTCTAACAGTTTTCTGTAATGAAACAGTGGATTTTAAAAAAATGTACATTTTCTCTCCTGTAAGCAGTTTTCTAAAATATCATGTAGAGGATTAAAATAAAAAAGACAACAATAAGGGATTATAAAATAGGACACATAATTCCTTAAAAGAGAGAGATGGCAATGGGTGGTGCTGAAAAAAGCATCATCAAAGGGTTCAGTGTCCAAGAAGTGGGTGAGTTAATGATTAATAATGGAGAGGATGAATAGCAGAATGGTGTCAAGGACCAGAGTAATTGACTAAATTCAATAGTCCAGGCTACAACTGATCTTAGGGACCAATAAAAAGCATCTCTGTTACAAACCAGATATTCATCAACTGGAAATGACTGGGGAGAAAGACTCAGACATACATTTATTAACAAAAGGATTACATCACCAACAAGCTGTTCCTATGAAAAATGTAAATGCTATTCTAAGTTAAATCAGCTAAGATGGGTGAATACTTGTGCTTCTTCACAAAATGACACAGTAAATTCTTTCCCATTTGGTGGTGTTTGCTGTTATTCTGTCAGAATGAAGGCTGAAAGGCTGCGAGAAAATGACAAAGCTTTCTGTTAATATAGCGAGCAATTCAGTGTCAGGTTGGGAAAAACAGTGTGGCATGAGAACAACTAGATATGATTAAAATTTAATTCACCCAGAAATAAGTGAGATTCTAGAGAAGTTTTCCAATGACAGTAGTGGGAACAAAAAAGCTGAGCTACATACAGAATGACACTAAATTGATTTAGGAAAAAGGTTATTCCTAAGATGTTTGCCTGCAGTAGCATGGAAATCGACTCAGTGGTCCCAGAATTCCCTTTGTATGTATCACTGTTTGTGATTTTGTAATGAATTTTTTTTTTTTTAACCTTAAAATACATATCTTCACAGAAACATATCTGTCTCATTGGGAAGATTTTTTAAAGCCAGTGATATACACAAAAAGCCATAGGGAGAAAGTCAAACCTGAAGTGAATTGTCGGAATGCAAAATTCAAAGGAATATGGAATTAATATAACAAATATAAAAAGTTTATAAAACTTTTATACAACTACAAAAATGAAATCATGGCCCTTATCTCTCTTCCACTCCAATAAGATGAATAGTGTCTTCCAGTTATACCTTGTCAGAATAGTGGTTCTAATCGTAAGCCCATGAGATAAGTACAAACAATTACTTTCTATATTTACATTCTCTTTCTGTTATAAAGTCAAGGAAATTCTATGACAGAGCTGTTAACAGGGAGCTAATGACAGCTGGTAATTACTTGTGACATTTCAGGACATCTAGTGTAGTAAAACCTCAGTTTCTAAATCCAGAAAGTAAAGAGTTAAGATACTTCACCCTCTTGAAGTGATATATAGTGCCCCAGTACAGGCATAATATAAATACTTCACTCTGTCTTTGATCTACAGGAAGATTTGTACAGCTTCCCTCCAGTCAAAAGCTTTGGTTGCCTCTCAGAAGTTCATTGTGTGCAAGAAGTTCAAGAAAGGCCTCTATTAGGCATGCAATCAACTTCACAAACTAGTCCTTGAACCCACAGGCTTAAACATATTCAACTTATCTTCTGACAGCCACAGTAAGAAGTCCCCAGCAATCTGCCAGAGACCCTACACAGTGGGTCAGTGGTGTGCACTGAAACATTTGAGTTACTTGTGTCTCTCCTTGAACCATGTGGTACCTGCATAACAGCCAAATACGGAGATCACCTTCCCCCACCTTCTTCGCTTCCATGGCTCATCTCAGTTGCCTGGTCTCAGTCACAGCTGACCTCTCCGTGCATGATAGCCTTGCAATGGGCACAGCCAGTGCCACCTGAGAACTCCCAGCAGCTCTTGCCAGCTGAAAGAAGGTAAAGAATAAAGAAAAGTCATATGGCTACTGTGAAAAAGAAGACTAAAAGCTTTCTAGTAAGTGACATCTAAGAAATTCTTGACATATTTTAAATAATTTGCTCTCAAAATTGTTCAGATCTCATTTTTTTTAGAAATGTGAGTTTTACTGAATAAGTCATTCTGGAAGAGCAACCTGTATTATAAATCTTTTTGTTACTGACAATGCAGAAAAAACATAATTTGCTTTATAGTTCACTTCATAGGTTGCTGAGAATTACTAGTTGCAGTACACTTCATAAGTCTTTAAAGTGAAATGAAAACATGCAAAGGTATTGGCAAACAAGATTAATAGTTCCTCATGTATTTTCCACCTCCTTCACATTTTGTTATTTTATATTTCTGGTAAAGGACAAAATATGTCTAATAGATATGAAATGTTCTTCGTGAATGTCCTGGTTTTGTTAAAAACAAGTTTCTCTTTTAGTGAATTTTTGCCTGTCAGCTAAAGCCTTCATATTAGCTGCATTTTCCTGGAGAACCCGACACATGTTTTGGTTAAACCTAGCAATGGAATGCAAACTTATTGATAAGCACGGATGGA
Organism: Patagioenas fasciata; assembly: GCF_037038585.1. Classification (NCBI taxonomy): domain Eukaryota; kingdom Metazoa; phylum Chordata; class Aves; order Columbiformes; family Columbidae; genus Patagioenas; species Patagioenas fasciata. The sequence goes on from NC_092522.1 coordinate 112,940,809, forward strand.
CATCTCGCGAGAGGGGTAACGAGAAACTGGTGATCGAGAGACTGACCAACGGTGTATAACATTCCATTCACGTGAATACTTCATATAAAAGTGGGAGATCACGAGGATCTCGGCCCTTTTCCCCTTTGCCTTTTCCCTTTTTCCTCATGGCTGACATTAGGAGAGGACCTTGCTGGTCGTCCCTGCGAACTGAGGCCTAGTGAGAGACTGAATCCAGCTCCGGTTGGCTACAGAGTCTAATCCAGGACTTTGGGTGCTGGCTCTGCAGTTGCTGAGACTTACAAGATTGGTTTTGTATATTTTGTATTATTTTCTCTATTCTTATTAGTAGCATTAGTAAAACATCTTTAACTTTTCCAACTCTCTTCTCTCTGTCCTTCTTTCCCTCCCGATCGCCTGTCCTGAGTGGGAAGGGGGGAGAGGGAGGGGCAAAAGGGGGAAGTGGGGGGGAGAGGAGGTTAACAATACATCTGCCAGGGTTTGATTGTCACCCCGCAATCCTAACCCTCGACAGATAATTGGCGCCCAACGTGGGGCGAGAGAAAGGGGTAAATTTGGAGATTTTTGGCTTTTCTACTGCTCTGACGTACCTTTCAATTTTCTTGGCACGGTGCCAGCTCATAGAGTTGTGATACTCGCGCGTCTGTTTGCTTCGGATATTATTTAGTGGTATTAAGGCAAAGTGAATTACATTGATTTAAAGATGTTATGGCAAAAGTTGTATCAGTTATTTTCTACATTGTGCTCGCTGATCCCATATCTGTGTTGGTGTTTCTTTCTGAATCGAAGTATTCATTATATAACAACAAGAAACTGGACAGCAGTCATGATGATTCTGTGTGGTATGGCATTGGTTTATTTCATTATACTGCAGCCACTAATGAATTTCTACTCGCTTCTGCTTTACCTTGAAAAACCTCCAGGAGAGATTAAAGAGCAGAATGGCTCTATATTTGCTAATTGGTCAAGCGAATCTTTAGAAAGGCTGACTAACAATACTTTTGTGATTTCGCTGGGACAGTTTGCAAATGTGTTAGAGAACTTTGAATACCCTTGGAGCTTTGATAGAACTGTGATGGTGTTATCTGGTTTGCTGAATGTGTGTCAGTTTGTGTTACTGTTAAGAGAAATGAGGTTCAATAGGAGGTTTGCGTCTCTTCTTAGTCCTGAGATTTGCAGTGCGTCTTCAGAAGCTTTAGCAAAAAGCACTCCTAGCCGCTCGAGAAAAGGCAAAACAGCCAAAGCTGCTGCTGCAGCCACGGCCCCCCCAACCGCAGCTTCACAGGCTGAAGCTACAGCTCCTCCGCAGAGCTCCTCTGCCAAGGTCGCTGCAGATAACGTTACCTCTCCAGCCTCAAAGGCTAACAAGGCAGCCCCCCCGCCTTCACACACTGGGCACTGTTGCTGCTGTAACCACAGCAATCACTGTGACAGTCATTCAGACTCTGGAAATGAATCAGATGATGGTGAACCCATATCAGCATCAGTTGCTGGTTGTAAGAAAGTCACTAGAAAGACTACCCGTGCAGCAGGTGATGGCACAGGGCCAACATCAACCCAAGAGGCATCATCATCAGGACAGGGTGGAGATGAAGTGACCACCACTCGGTCCTTTTCTCCAGGTGAGCTGAGAGATCTGCGAAAAGACTTTAGTCGTCGTGAAGGCGAGAATATTTTAACCTGGCTGCTGCGATGCTGGGACAATGGGGCAGAAACAATTGAATTAGAAGGTGGTGAAGCCAGGCAGCTGGGATCTCTGTCAAAAGATTCCACCATTGATAGGGCAATTTCAAGAGAGTCTAATGCCACTACTCTCTGGACCCGACTCCTGGCAGCTATGAAAGTCAGATTTCCCTACAAGGAAGATTGTATATCCAAGTTAGGGAAATGGAATACTATGGAGAGAGGTATCCAGTTCCTGAGAGAATTAGCTGTGCGAGAGATCATCTATCTAGGACCAAACAGCCAAGAGGGGACAGACCCAGATAGAATCAATTGTACAAAATCTATGTGGCGCAGATTTGTACAAAGTGCACCACCTGCATATGCTAAGTCATTGGCAGGGATGGTCTGGTCGGCTAGAGGTATACAAGAAATTAATGAAGTGATTGAGCAGCTCCGGTACTTTGAGGACAGCCTTGCTGGTTCTCTACGGGCTTGTGTCTCCGCTGTGGAGAAACTGTGTGAAAAATCTGATGACCGGTTTGAAAAGCTGTTGCAAGAAATCAAAGAGCTCAGAGAAGACTCGTACCGTTCACGACCTGCACAAACCTATGTTTCAGCTGTTAGGAGAAGGCGTTTCCAAACTCGAGAGAGAGGGCAGAGGCAGCCCACAAAAAGAGGTTCACTGTGGTTCTTCCTACATGAGCAGGGAGAAAACATGAATAAGTGGCATGGAAGGCCTACCTCAGAACTTCAAGAACGAGTACGTGAGATAAAAGGAAAAACTCCTAGGAAGGTGGCTGCTCCAGTTTACAAAAGGAGCAGAAGAGATTCTGATGCTCTTGAAGGAACCTCTAATTCACACCCAGAGACTGTGCAAAACAGGAATTAGAGGTGCCCTGCCTCCAACCAGGTGGAGGAAAGGGATAACAGAGTCTATTGGACTGTACAAATATTATGGCCTGGTACAACACAACCCCAGGAGTACAAAGCTTTAGTGGACACTGGTGCTCAGTGCACAATAATTCCTTCTAATTATAAAGGAACGCAATCCATCAATATTGTTGGAGTGACTGGGGGATCCCAGGAACTGACTGTTGTAGAGGCTGAAATGAGCCTAACTGGAAAAAACTGGCAAAAGCATCCCATTGTGACTGGTCCAGATGCTCCGTGCATCCTTGGTATAGACTACCTCAGGAGAGGGTATTTTAAGGACCCAAAAGGGTATAGGTGGGCATTTGGTATAGCAGCTGTGGACACTGAGAAAATTGAACAGCTGTCTGATTTGCCTGGTCTTTCAGATGACCCTTCTGTTGTAGGACTGCTGAGGGTTGACGATCAGCAGGTGCCAACTGCTACCACGACGGTGCATCGCCGGCAATATCGCACCAATCGAGACTCTTTGATTCCTATCCAGAAGCTGATCCGTCAATTGGAAAGCCAGGGTGTGATCAGTAAGACTCGCTCACCTTTTAACAGCCCAATCTGGCCAGTGCGTAAGTCTAGTGACGAGTGGAGACTAACTGTAGACTATCGTGGCCTGAATGAAGTTACACCACCACTGAGTGCTGCTGTGCCTGACATGCTAGAACTGCAATTTGAACTGGAGTCAAAGGCAGCCAAGTGGTATGCTACAATTGACATTGCTAATGCATTTTTCTCTATTCCTGTAGCAGCAGAGTGCAGGCCGCAGTTTGCTTTCACCTGGAGGGGTATCCAGTACACATGGAATCGCTTGCCCCAGGGGTGGAAACACAGTCCTACCATCTGCCATGGACTGATCCAGACCACGCTGGAGCAAGGTGAAGCTCCAGAACACTTGCAATATATTGATGACATCATCGTATGGGGCGACACAGCGAAAGAAGTCTTCGAGAAAGGTGAGAGAATAATTCATATTCTTTTGGATGCTGGTTTTGCCATAAAACGAAGTAAGGTCAAGGGACCTGCACGAGAGATCCAGTTTTTAGGAATAAAATGGCAAGATGGCCGTCGTCAGATCCCAATGGATGTGATCAACAAAATTGCAGCAATGTCTCCACCTACTAATAAAAAGGAGACACAGACTTTCTTGGGCGTTGTAGGTTTTTGGAGAATGCATATTCCTGACTACAGCTACATTGTGAGCCCTCTCTATCGAGTGACTCGTAAAAAGAACCAATTTGAGTGGGGTCCTGAACAACGACAAGCCTTTGAACAAATTAAGCGTGAGATAACTCATGCGGTGGCCCTTGGACCAGTCCGAACTGGACTAGATGTTAAAAATGTGCTCTACACCGCAGCCGGAGATAATGGACTTACCTGGAGCCTCTGGCAGAAAGCACCAGGAGAAACCCGAGGTCGACCCTTAGGTTTTTGGAGTCGAGGATACAAAGGATCTGAGGCCAACTATACTCCAACTGAAAAGGAGATACTAGCAGCATATGAAGGAGTTCGAGCTGCTTCAGAAGTGATCGGCACTGAAGCACAGCTCCTCCTGGCACCTCGACTGCCGGTGCTGAGCTGGATGTTCAAAGGGACGGTTCCCTCTCCACATCATGCAACCGAAGTTACATGGAGTAAATGGATTGCACTGATCACGCAACGAGCTCGAATTGGAAGTCCCAACCGTCCAGGGATATTAGAAGTTATTACAGACTGGCCAGAAAGCAAAGACTTTGGGATGTCTCCAGATGAGGAGGAAGTAAAACGTGCTGAAGAAGCACCACCATATAATACGCTTTCAGAGACTGATAAGCAGTATGCACTGTTCACAGATGGATCCTGTCGTCTTGTAGGAAAACATCGAAGGTGGAAAGCTGCTGTGTGGAGTCCCACACGACAAGTTACAGAAGCCACTGAAGGACAAGGTGAATCCAGTCAGTTTGCAGAAGTGAAAGCCATCCAGCTGGCTTTGGACATTGCTGAACGAGAGAAGTGGCCAATACTTTACCTCTATACTGACTCATGGATGGTAGCAAATGCCTTGTGGGGGTGGCTACAGCAATGGAAGAAAAGCAACTGGCAGCGCAGAGGTAAACCCATTTGGGCTGCCACACTGTGGCAAGACATTGCTGCTCGGCTAGAGAGCCTGCCTGTGAAAGTTCGTCATGTAGATGCTCATGTGCCTAAAAGTCGAGCCACCGAGGAACATCTAAACAACCAACAAGCGGATCAAGCTGCTAAGATTAAAGTAGCTGAGGTGGACTTGGACTGGCAACATAAAGGTGAACTTTTCCTAGCTCGGTGGGCCCATGATGCTTCAGGGCATCAAGGTAGAGATGCAACATACAAATGGGCTCGTGATCGAGGGGTGGATTTAACTATGGACACTATTTCACAGGTTATTCATGAATGTGAAACTTGCGCCGAAATCAAACAAGCGAAACGGTTAAAACCTGTATGGTATGGGGGGCGATGGTTAAAGTATAAGTATGGAGAAGCTTGGCAGATTGATTATATTACACTTCCACAAACACGTCAAGGTAAGCGCTATGTACTTACAATGGTGGAAGCAACCACTGGATGGTTGGAAACATATGCCGTACCTCATGCTACAGCCCGAAATACTATCTTGGGCCTTGAGAAGCAAGTCCTCTGGCGGCACGGTACGCCAGAAAGAATTGAATCAGACAATGGTACTCATTTCAAGAACAGTATTATAGACAATTGGGCCAAAGAACATGGTATTGAGTGGGTATATCATATTCCATATCATGCACCAGCCTCTGGGAAAATTGAAAGGTACAATGGTTTGTTAAAAACTACACTAAAGGCACTTGGTGGTGGAACCTTTAAAAACTGGGATTCACATTTAGCAAAAGCCACTTGGTTGGTCAACACCAGGGGATCAACCAATCGAGCCGGGCCTGCCCAATCAGAAATTCTACGGACTGTAGAAGGAGATAAAGTCCCTGTAGTACACATGAAAAATATGTTAGGAAAGGCAGTCTGGGTTACTCCTGCCTCAGGCAAAGGCAAACCTATTCGTGGGATTGTTTTTGCCCAGGGACCTGGCAGCACCTGGTGGGTGATGCTTAAGGATGGAGAAGTTCGGTGTGTACCTCAAGGGGATTTGATTTTAGGTGAAAATATGCAATGCTGAACTGTATGATGTGAATTGCCACACTAACAATGTTTAATAAGTGTCTTTCAGATCAAGACAATGGTGATGAAACCAGCGCTGGCTTTTTCGAGTGGCGCCCGACACCTTCTTCGAAGTTGGTGTCCTTAACCCACAAACAGGGGTCATGAGATGCACTTGTACCATTTTCCCTGCCCTGGGAGACTGTTGTGACAAAATGAACTTAATGAACTTTTCAAAGGATGGTCCACTGATTAATTACTCCTGTGTATATATGTACATATAAATATATATATATAGTAGTAGTGATTAATTAGATTGTATTGATAGATTGTATTGATAAGGTTTAAGTATTCAGTGAATGTCATATTATAAGGGGTGGAATGTCCTGGTTTTGTTAAAAACAAGTTTCTCTTTTAGTGAATTTTTGCCTGTCAGCTAAAGCCTTCATATTAGCTGCATTTTCCTGGAGAACCCGACACATGTTTTGGTTAAACCTAGCAATGGAATGCAAACTTATTGATAAGCACGGATGGACATCTCGCGAGAGGGGTAACGAGAAACTGGTGATCGAGAGACTGACCAACGGTGTATAACATTCCATTCACGTGAATACTTCATATAAAAGTGGGAGATCACGAGGATCTCGGCCCTTTTCCCCTTTGCCTTTTCCCTTTTTCCTCATGGCTGACATTAGGAGAGGACCTTGCTGGTCGTCCCTGCGAACTGAGGCCTAGTGAGAGACTGAATCCAGCTCCGGTTGGCTACAGAGTCTAATCCAGGACTTTGGGTGCTGGCTCTGCAGTTGCTGAGACTTACAAGATTGGTTTTGTATATTTTGTATTATTTTCTCTATTCTTATTAGTAGCATTAGTAAAACATCTTTAACTTTTCCAACTCTCTTCTCTCTGTCCTTCTTTCCCTCCCGATCGCCTGTCCTGAGTGGGAAGGGGGGAGAGGGAGGGGCAAAAGGGGGAAGTGGGGGGGAGAGGAGGTTAACAATACATCTGCCAGGGTTTGATTGTCACCCCGCAATCCTAACCCTCGACAGAGAAATGAAAAGAAGCCTAACCCATGATGTCAATATTGTTATTCTGTGGACTGACTACATTCACATAAATGTTAAACAATTCAATAATGTGCCAGGCAGTGTTTATAAATGTGCACAAAAATAATAATCCAGATGAGAGCTGTTACATAACAAGATGATTATGGGTTTTTTACCAACTTTATAATTAAATAGACCCTTCTTCTTTCCATTTAATAGCCAGGAGTAGTATCTCATTAGCAGTGCTTTCAATTTAACCCTTGTAAGTTGGAAATTATTGTCCTATAATTAGCTCAGGGTATTTCAACCCTCCCAGCAAAACAGTGAATTCATATGGATGTCTAGATGTTAAATGAAACTACAGCAATGCACAATGTGAGCCTTTTATTGTATAGGGTTGTGGTTTTTTCTTTCTTTTTTTTCTTTTTTTCCTTTCTCCCCCCCAATCAACTAAGGTTATTATGAGAGAAATAAATAACTTTTATAACTTCACTGCCTATAGCAGTTATTATTTCATGCACTCTTTCTTGAGATGGATTGTCCGACTCATTTCCAAGGAGTCTTGAGCGGAGCCAGCTGAACTCCAGAAGTAAAGTTTTCCCTTTTTTCTCCATTCAGTACTACTGTGTAGCACAGAAATGCAATTTGTGAAAATGTGCCAAGGGCTGCATTGATGTCATTCATTGGAAAAAGTTTAATTCTTCTCCCAATGTGAATCCCTCAACTCTTGTTAAAGTTAGAAGTATAGAATAAGAAATGCTCACACATAAAGGATAGTAATAACATATCTTAGTTCACCAAAGTTAACGCTTAAGAGTTACATGCTGCCCATATTAATAGCCCACATGAACCAGACAGGGCATCAATACACAAGTGAGGCTAAAGGTTGTGGACAGGTCATTCCTAATAAAGAAGGAAGCCCTGGGCTTTTGATTTTGCTCAGATCTTGTCCTCTATCTGCAGCCTCATAGAGGCAGCTCCCACCTTTGGGCTTTCTGCCCCATGATGCAAAGTGACCCAGATGCAGGAGAAGTAGCAAACACAGCTTCCCTCACTCCAGCACTGATCCATCACCTGTTGGGGAGGGGAGCAGGAGGTGCAGCTCTGATTGCTTCGGGGTGAGATGGTAAATGTTTTAACCATTAGATTAGTTTGGAAAGAATAAGATTGAAAGATGGTGAAAGAGTGATTGAAAGAAAGTGAGCCAGTCATTTCTATGGAAAGGTATGAAACTGGTGCCTGGAACCTGCTTTTGGCTCTGAGTCCTCATTTCACATAAGTACCTACCACAAAGCTGCCGGTGGGCAAGGTGGGGAGGGCAGGTAAATAGACAAAGCTTTTTCCTCTCAGGCATTTTCTGTTTGCTGGCTGAGACTCCATTCCATTCTGTGTGCTAGGGATGGTGAATCCTATTTTTAGACATCAACAACACAGTGCTAAGTCCAGGCATGAGTCATGCATCATTTATTGCATAGAAAGCTACAATTCTGTACATTTGTAGAAGGTTATGCAATGTATTCTATATCAACACTCCTTCACCGTGAATTTAGTCATACTGAAATCAGCTTTTCTCCACATTGTAATGGCACTGGTTTGCAAGAACAGTGTTTTGTCTTTCTTTTATTGGTCTCCTTCACACCAACATGCAATACCTCATTTGACTGCTGCTGTCATCAGTGGTTGATCTGGTTTTTGCATCTGTCCTCCTTGTAAACAAAGTGTATCCTACTTTCTGCCAAAGAGACTTTCAAAGGTGTTATTCTGCCACAATACAAGCAAGGTCAACAAAAGGGCTTTCTGGATGAGATGGAAGCTATAACATCGTCCTGCCACAGTAAGGGACAACAATGTACATGTGCATGGATCGAAGTTGGGGTACGAGGACACAGTGTCTAATTTAGCTATATCGTGGTCAGACCAAGATACGACTACTCATTGGCCAACATTTTGTAGCTCCTGTTTTACTGAGATCTTCACTTTTCAAAAATCCCAGTGGCATTAAAAGAAGAAATTGTAAAATGAGGCTCTGTTCCATATAAGCCTTGAACAAACTACTCTTACCTAATTATCAGTAAATCATGTGGCCTTTGCTCAACATTGATTTAGTAAGAAGGAGTGCCAAATAAGGACTTCAGAAGTTGCACTTAAAGTGAAGCTGTCTAAAGTAGATATATTTCTAAAACCATGCTATGTACCTATTGCACTTTCTATTTATTCTACTCCTTCTATTTTCCTCTATGTACTACAGAAGCCTTGTGAAACTTCCAAACTACAAATCAAATCCATCTGTACAAAACAATAAATAATTTCATGTTAACTTCGACACCAAATGCCAGCAGCACCAATTAGCTCTTTCTATGCTATCTTCTGTATAAGGCCTAAAGATTTGAACACAGTCTTTCATCTGTTAGCATTCATGAGACTGATAAAAATTTACTCTGCTTTTAAACAAGCTATACGTGACTGAAATCTACCTCATCCTGGGGTGTGCTATAAATAATGTCAATCTAAAGAGGCTGTGAATTCTTTCACAGCTTTGTTTCAGAGCTATTCATAACCACGGTTATCAATGACTGTACCACAAAATTTCTGTCAGCTTAGAATTTCAGTCAGAGCCAGGAAGTTTGATGGATGGTTGCCCACTCTCCCCTAGTGAAATATAATTATCAAAGCATAAAAAATCACTTAATCACAATGCTGGAATGTTTAAGCATAACAATAATTAGCTCTTCTGTAATGCTTTCCATCCACAGATGTAACTGTTTTACAACAGAAATTATCACTACCATTTTATAGTTGAAGTAAACTGAGGCAAAGAAGGAACAGAACAGGGCACTTTTTACACTGTGGGCTGGAAAGAAAGTTTTGAAGAAAAACAAACCCTTCTCAACGTCAATCCAGAGTCACCTTTGCTCACGTTACTTAGAACCAGGCCAGTCAGAGAAATGTAAGAAAACACTGTTGGCCGGACTGCCATTTCTGCTTAAATAGCCTCCACTGAAAAGAGTACTACTACTACTACTACTATTACTACTACTACTACTACTACTTAAAAAAAAAAAAAGCAAACCAGCAAAACCCAAAACTTTAGAGTGCACACATTGAGAAGTTTGATACATTTTTCTGAAGAAATCAAAGTGTTCAAAGCTGGCTGGTCAACAGTGCACTCCAGCCAGGAATAACAGGATAGGACTCTGGCTCTTTTTTTGTTGTTTTTTGACCACAATTAAGAGAAAAGGCTGGGAGCATTCATATTGTGCATCTTGACCTGGAATTCTTGGACCAGAGAAAGATGAACTAAAGCAAAAACATTTGCCAAGAATGTTTTCATCAAGCAGGAACAAAAGCTGGAGGCTTGTGGCCAACTCACTGTCCAGTGGTGTTGATCCCATAATTCTCTGTGCAGTTCTCACGACACCCAAGTTTCTGGTGGGAGGTTAAGACTTAATTCGATTCAACATAGGAAAATTTGCCTGTTCAGACATAGACAGGATTGAAGGAATATTACCTTTTTTTCTTGATTTCTCAGGTAGTGGTATATGGCCACTGTTAGCTGATTGAGCAATTAGTTTGGTTAACTTTCCTATTCTGTTTGATACCAGAGGAGATGTGCATGTTTAGCCCACAACAAAGAGCATGAAGATGGCTACCAGGAGGGAAAGACAGTTTAGTAATACATGTGTGGCCATACACATGGGCTAAAGACTAGCCCTGGTACAGGCTGGTTAAATAGTAAACAGTTACTCTAACTCATAACTGAGAGCCGAAAGCTCTCAATTGCAGCTTTTTAGCACTTACTCTTGTGCAGTTTTGCAATGCTTCACATCTCCCAGAGTTACCCCACTATTGCTTTGTCATATATGTGATAAAATTTACTCTATTATCTTTCCTGGTAAAAATATTTCCTTTTTCCTTGCACAGTTGATAAAATATTTCCTGCACCTAACTACTGAACAATACCATGCTCTGTTTTTTCCAACCTCATAGTCAAACAATGGGCTGACTAATTTCTAGTGCCTCGGTATCATTTCACCAGCGTGGTTCTGTCATTCTGGGAAGGAAAAGAAATGAGAAGAAATCATTAAATTGTGAAATGTTGTTCTCTCACATACAGCTATCTGAGAGACAGTACAAATTGCTCTTATTGATGATGGAAGGACAGATAGACTAATAATAATTTTCTGTCACTGCTGAATTCAAAATTCCTTCATCTGATGTAGCTTGAAGGTCTTAAGATGGTTTAAGACTAGCTTCTTTTTCTTTTTTTTTTTTTTTTTTTTTTTTTTTTTAATATCCATACGAATTGCTTTGCCAAGAAGAAATCCTTAAAACAGCTTTAGAGTCTTCTGCCACCACAGGATGTGCTGGAGTCTTTTATTTATTCCCTTATGGGTCATGAGCCACAACTTCTATAATTTTCAAGTGATAACTATGCAAAACTTAAATGAATTAAAAGACCATTTTGAGAAAATAAAGCACAAATGCTTTGAAAGACAGAGCATTACTTTCTCTGTATGAATTTATAACTGAGTCCCCACCTAGAAGCACATGATGCCTCCTGTTCTCTGTTCTCCACGAAAAAATGTATGTGTTTTTTTAACAGATATAGAAGTGCACACATTCATTCTCCCTTCTACGAGTAGAAGTTGGTAGTCACTGAATGTACACACACTATGGCTGAATAATTGTACTTTTCAAAGCAAAATTGTATATGTAGGTGTCATTACACAAGGAAAGCTTGAAGGAAGGATAACGATTATGATATGGACTAGATGGTCAGGTAGACCCCTGCCTTGGGAACCAGTGCCTTAACACAATAACCAGTGTTTAATCAGATGTTGATTAGGAAAAAAATAATAAACACCTGCACCTTTTTAGGTCACATTTTAAAGTGAGATTCTATGAAAGGAAATATCTGCTAATTATGTCAATAATTTGATTTTTAATGGGAACATCTTGAGCTCTTTAGAGAACGTGTGAATATTTAAAAGCACAAAACCTCACAAAAATCCTAATCAGGAAAGTGTTTTCTTGTTGTTTTTCACTAGTTTCTGGTCTTGGAGCAATTTCATATACCCTTTACTTTGGTGACTGCAAAATTAGTTCGACCTAAAAGTTTAGCTCTGGAGCAATTGCTCACATTTTCTTCTTTTAATCTCAATTTATGTGCTTTATTTGGCATTTAGCTGGTTAAATTATTAGGAAAAAATATCATTTCACTGATTCCTCCCTATAGGTCCAGACACACCAAGATTTGAAGTATCTAAAGTAAAATGGTATTTAAAGTACCCTGATGTGAATGGTGATTAAAAAGGGAGCAGAGGGAGACAATAAAAGGGTGAATCACTACTAAGAAGCCCCCTCCTTCTTTCTAAGAGTTGTCTTGCCGAATAGAATAGCCTAATTTTATTTGTTGGACTATGAAGAAATTGCTTTCCAGCTTTGTTATTTTTACAAAAATCCAAAAAAAATCAATTGAAAGATCAATTGAAAACCGAAAACTATGAAGCCTCCTTACCAGTCAAAAATCCATATTTTATTTATAAGTGCTTATATAAGTCATACCAAACTACACATTCCTATCTGTGGTAAGACTTTGAATGAATGAATTAGGAAGAACCTAACATTTGAAAGATATTTTCCTTTACCTTCTGGTGAAGCCATTTACCTGAAATCAAATTGATACTGTTGTAAAGGACCAGCAAGGACTTAACAGCTTCAGTATAACAAAGATATAAAAAACAGTTCAGTGGAACTACAAATAAATTGTTATTTGACCCAGAACTGACCCAGTGCTGTGTCAGACCACTGCTTTTGAGACTCTGACTCCTGTTCTCTTCTGTCTACAGCACTGGGCAGAGCTTGCCATGGGTAAAATGATAGATGGGTCACCAAAGAGCTATTGCTCTCAGGATTAGAAGTTAGAGTATGGAGCTGGATTTTCTATAGGTGAGTGAAATACCAGATACTATATAAATGGGATTTCCGAAAAACACACACGTGGCCTGGTAGACAGGAACAAGCAGATATAAATTCCATCTACCAGTACAACAGAATGAGAGCAAAGTAGAAAACTTCTTCCTTAGCAAATGAATGTTGAAGGCTGATATTTGGACAACATTTAAGACAGAGATTTAGGCATGCATAGTAAGTAAAGAATCTTGGAGGGAATTTAAGGCCCAGAAGAGAGTCTCCAGCATTTTCCTGAAAAGGTCTTGGTTTAGCAAGTAATAGAGTGCAACATTTGGTCTTGGAACTTCATTAAAATAACGTCCAGAATGGAGAATCTGTATTTTCAAACAAACAAACAGCAACAAAAAAAGAACAAACAAAAATTTTGCAAAGCCTAAAATGAAAACAGACCAATCTGCACACTTGGGAATACAAACTTGGCCCTTTGCATCTGCTAGTGGTTGAATAAATTCTTCGTCTCCAAACATTATGAATGGTCAAAAGTTCACGTTACGTATTGGTTAGTGTGTTTCTTTAATAAGAGGGCTGCATATCCGAGATAACAAAAGTACCATGTGTTGCAGCAGATACTACAGTAAGGACTATTCTTACTGAACAGTAGAGAAGATAATCACATAGACCTTATGTAAATAAGCAGAACACACATTAGAGCGACAGTAATTCTAAGCAGCTTTCAATTTGCTCTTTCCTTTACTGCCTAATTTTTCAAGTCTTTTGCTTAACCATGCATTTTTTCCCCTCTCCTGCTTGATTGCTTCCTGCCTTCTTCGGTTTAAGTCTGCTGTTCTGCATAGGAAACTGGTCTTACATAGAATCTATATATAGGCATCTTTATGGTATTAAATCTCATTTAGAAAACAGTTCTATAGTATTGCACAAATTATAATCGAATTCATCAAGTTGATAAGGCAAGCACAATACACACTTATCTAAAAAACCTCCCTGTGGCATATTTATTTTTATCTGCCACAAGCAGTAAAAGTGTTTGCGTATCTGTGTGAGAGAGGAAGTGTTTTTATGCCCTTATGACTGCATGTTTGTGTGTGCTAAAATATATAGCTGCATCTATTTTACGTATACACATTAGTATCTGGGGATACACAGAGCTAATAACATCCAGAAATGTCATTTACGTAGCGTTACTGATGAACACTAGAAAACACCCTAAACAACTTGCACGTGTGTATGCTCAAGCAGATCACATTCACTAATGTCAGCCCAACTCGCAACAGCTAAAAATTGGCTGATGATTGTAAGAGACAATGTGATTGAAGATCACAGATTAGACACAGGTGGCCTAAGTCCCACCCTTTGGTCTTCTGCTGACCTCCTCGGGTTATTAGCGAATGACTTCACTGGCTCTCCTCTTCCATAAAATATCCTCCTTTACAAACCACAATTTAAAATCTACCTGCAAATAGTGACATAAGAGTGGAATATTTATCATAATTATGCAGATCACCAAATATCCCATGTGGGCATCCTGGTAATCAGGTAGCATCTGAAATCTAGAGTTATAAAGCAAGCACAGAGCAAGCCCAAACTCTCCTGATGAAGATAAGCTTCCTGAAACATTTATTTAATTCCCATCACACTTTGTAAGAACTGCATGGTACGTCTGTACTTTGAGAATCAGATCCTGATTGTATCCAAGTTCAAAAGAGAAAAAAAAAAGCAAGCTATTGAGGGAACAGAACAGCCACAGCTCAGCCATGTTCCTACTGCAAAACCACTCGTTTCAGCTGTTGCAGCTGCTTTCAGTGCCACCTTCCATATTGTGTCCGCAAAGGTGCTATTTGTGATGTTGATATTTGTTTGTTGGGTTCCATCTTTCTCCTTTGGGAGCTAGATAAAGACAAGTGATTCACGCCATACAGATCACTGAACAAACATTTCTGGCATTCAGAATTTAAAGCTGTAATTTCAATTTGATTTGAGGTAATTATTTACCATAGTTACTGTTACTCTTCAGTGTATTCAGGAGCTGAGAATTAGACCTCTGGGGTCTGTAATCCTATTTATGACACTGGACTCATTAAATCAGCAGTGAGGGTGATGTCAAAATCAGCAGATTAGAAGCAAACCTCCTTGCTATTGCAAATCTGCACAGTGCCAGCAACTTCAAGGCAGATAGACACCCGCTGAGGCATTGGTTTGGCAACTTCGCGGGAAGCCTGCTTTACTGGAGCAAGGAAAAAGATGTTTTCTTTCTGATGTTCACAAATAAAGCTTTTTTTTTCTTTTTAATTCCTTGTCTCATATCTGTCTCAAGCAGGAGGATAGTCCTACGACTTCAGGTAAGAAATTTTCCAGTGTATGGAATGCTGTACAGGGCCTTTTTTTTAAAAGCAGTGAAAGAGAAACTCAAGTCATATGTGAGATGTGAGCAGTAATATTGCTGAAAGACACATATTTCAGTGTTTCCTATGAGGCCTAAGCAGACCGATACACTCTGAAATACTTCTGTTCTTTCTTGCTTCAGTGAAAGCTACATTTGTATGTGTCTATGGAAAATGCAGTTTGTGTGACTACAGTGAATATGTATGATATAGATGCATGAATAAATACAGAATATAGAAAAATAATCTCAATATTTCTGTGCCAGTAAGGTTTTATATCATAAATCCTGGGAACCAAGAGATACATGTCATAATAACACAGTCTAGGGCATTTGCTTAAATATGACAAATACAAAGGACCATTCAAAATATGATGGTCATTTAAGCAAGTATCTGCCCAAGAAATTACTTTTCTCTCTTCACTTGGCTCTGTAGTCTTTTGTAGTTACTACTGATGAATATCTTGTTTCCCTGTGTCTGTGTGGGAGGATGAGTGAAATGAAATGCAGTGTTTCAGCCCAGAAAAAAGAAGAAGTATTTAACTGCAGAACTGAAAATGTCATCAAAAATGTATGTGTAGCACAGCAAGGTTGCACAACTCTGTACTGAAATGCAGTTCTCAAGAACAGGCAGGGATATGCACAGCCAAAATACACATATGGGTGTAGAAAACCAGCCACAGCCCTGGTGCCTGCTTTGCCAGCCACGGACACAGGCCGGGTCTCTTGGTGTCTGCGAAAGCTGAGGTCAGGGTTTGTTCAAAACTATCTATTGCCACACCAGCAGCACCACTTCAGAAGAAAGTCTTAAATGGGCTGCTTCTGTATCTTCTGCTTGGAGCAACAAGCCCAGTTCTCCTCCTTTCTTTCTCCATCCTAACACCATCCCTCCTCCCATTCCTTGCCATGGCAGCCCAATCCTTGGTTTCTCCCACTAGGGATGGTACCTTTAATGCTTTGAATTATTTCTGAAGAGACTGAGTTCCAGTCTTTATTGCTACATCTTTATTTCTTCAAGGCACAAAAGCAGAAATCACTTTGTTTGTGAGGATGTTTTTCCATGCACACATATTACATAGACTAAGTCTTTGAAGAAGAGCCCTTTAGTGAGATAGCTCTAGCTGCAGGGTGAAGCAAGGGGACACAAGCTTGTGTGCAGTCTGCAGGTTTTGTGGGGGAAGGACATTTTAGGCTGGCACAGCCTCTTACTCCAGGGTGCTCAGCATCTAACACCAGTGTTTTCTGGCCTTTCTCTCAGCTAGCAAAAAAGGAATAGTGGAAAGGCTCCTTCTTTCCCTCTCACCTTCTCAGTGAGCAGAGGCAGCACTAAACATTTCTACTGTTTCATCACAGGGCTTGCAACACAAATTTGGGAATACCATGCCAGAGAGTTCCCATCCGAATTTTCCTTCTCATCATTATCACCGCCTATTACCAAATGACCCAAACAAGCACCTGAACATTCACACATTGTCAAAAAAACCATGATGTATATGCACAAATGTCCCTCTGTCACCACTCTTGTGTGATGATACAGAAGAGGGAATCTTTAAAATATTGCCCCGTTAACTTCAATTAACCTTTGGAACCTGATTATTCTAAATCAAACACAATACCATTTGACCACACAAGGGGCACCCAAGGAGAGGTGACAAATACTACAAAGAAGATAAAAGATAATTTAACAAGAAGCAAGTTGTAAAGGGTGACAAAGTGTTATTTCCATAATAAGCTTATCTGTGCCTGGGTAAGTTCCTGAACAGGGTGTGGATTTGGCAGTAGTAAAGAAACAGGCCACACAAAGAATGTCTGTTGAGCTAATGAATGCCACTGAAGTGGTTGACTTTCATTTCTCTGGTTTGGATCCTTGCCACCTTTACTCTAATGTCAGACCTTGTTTAATTGGCAAATATGCCTTCAAAGGATTGCAAAGCCCTCCATGCTGCTCCACGGGCTGTTAATATTTAATTGTGATTTGTTAAAGGCATACTAGCAGTTGATAAAACTATGTGTCTGAGTGCTTTATTGCAGTGCAAACCAGCAGCAGGATTTTATATGTTACTTTTCTGGGGGAACAAGGACATTGTCTCAGAGAAGGCTAGAGAAAACCAGGAATTTGTTACAGTTTTCCATCATAAAGTTTCTTGCAAAGAATCACAGGCATTGTTGCAAATATATATTTTGGAGATGTGAAATTCAATAAAGTGATTTTCTTATCTATCTTTACTTCACTATAAAGAAAAGCAATTAAGCAAATGGGAAATTACTGGTATTTAAACAACACAGAATTAGTTTTTGCCTTTTTCACTTTCAAATGTGTTACCAAATTGTGGACTTCGAGAAAAAGGAAGTCATTTAAATTGGGACTTTTTGATGATTGCTTTGAGAATACAGCATCAAGAGTCTTCTTGGAATTTGTCTATTTGTCTACATTTGACTGAAGTTTCAGTTTCATTGAACTTGCAGAAAGCAAAGTACCTAGGACACAATTCAAACCAGTAAGTCTGAAGGACTGTGTTGCATGAAGGCCCTAAAATCATAAGAAAATGCCTACACGATTTCTAAATATCACTATTTCCATTAACTGAACAACTAAAAAAGCCAGTGTAACAGTCTTTATTAAAAAAAAGCACACACACATTCAAGCACATGATACAAATAGCAAGGTGGAAATGAAAGATAAAGAGAATACCTGGTAAAACATTTTCAGTCTTGTCCCAAGAGCATTCAGCAAATATCACCTATCCACACCCATTTTTTTACTGCAAAAATCCTTAGTTCTTTTTAATTAAATAACTGCTCTATTACAGTAGCTTTTTATCTTCCTAAGAAATGTGAGTCAGCCAATTAAAAAAAAAAATCAAAGTTGTTACTTAACACCTGTAAGCAATAATTCACACTGATGCCAACCCTTTGAAAGTGAAGGGGCACATTACCTTCTTGACATATGTGAGTAATTTCCCTTGAGTTCATTTTGTTATTGCCATGTAGAAAATAAGGTTTATTCACAGTGTAAATATGCAAAAGACTTTTTAAGAATCTGTTTTAAAATACATCTGGTCAAAAAGTAGGAAAATATTTCTGCACCTACTTTGACCTTTTCCTTTCAACAACATCTGAAACACTGATAACCTCAGAAATATTAACAATTTCATTTATCAATAAAGACCAATCCATAATCTGATATTAGTTACACCACTAAAACCTCAGATGATAGACTGTCTAGATTTATTGAGCTGCTTTCTTGCTCTTTTTCTTCTTGCAAATTTATGAGGATGAGGGAAGCTTATCATCCCATGGTATCTCTAGTTTAGCTGATGACCTGCTGGTCAGTTTTGAACTACTTGACAATTTTTCTCCGAGAAAACGGGGAGCAGGATTCCTGTGTACAAGAATGACAAGCAGCTGCTCCAATAACCTATGCAGCTGCTGCCTGGTCCAGCTGGGCAGAGGTGCTGGGACTGCAACTGCACACAAAGCCTTCCAGCACTGCACCAGTGGCTACCATTGCTATTTGCAAGGAAATAACAAAACTAGGATCTGGACCCTGAGACTCTGGTGTCTAGCTTACCCTAAGTCACGCAAACCTGTTTGGTTCTATACTGCTATTTTTGTACATTGGTGTTTATGCCTTTGCTAATGATTTTCTCCATAGTGCTTGACATAGGGACTTGAAGAATTGTCATACCAGCTCACAGGCAAGGTCCCTCTAAACCAGAACTATGTTTTGAAAACTTTGTAGTCAGCATTAGTCTGCCATTTTCATTAATTCTCACACTAGTCCTTTTCCCAAATCTTGAGACATTAAATCAAATAGTTTTTTCAAAACTGCTATATTCATTTGTTGCAGGTTTCTCTCAATCATCTGTATGTCAAACACAAACCCCTTGGTCACTGTGATCTTCTGTGGCAGCAATTTCCACAGAATCATCTTGCATTCTGCAGAAAGCATTTCTTCTGCATCAGATGGACATTTGACACTCTCCACTGAATGTCATCTTGCCTTTTGCTCTTGGACTGGGAGAAAAAGATAGGACTGGGGAAAAAAAGATAGAAATGGGACAACTTCTGTGAGATAGGTAAATCAGTACTGAACATAATATACCGGATGAAATGTAAATGTACCATACAATAACACAAAAATCAAAATCAATTACTCCTAAATTCCAAGAAACACTCATTTTTACACAAAGTGTCTTTTTTCTTAGTCTGCTTCCCCTTTAAACATTTGCACAGCCACACTTCTCTGGGCAAATGCAGAAGATACTTACTCAGGATTCTTTGCATTACAGTTTGCTCAAGGCTTTTGTGAAACATGCCAAGATAGCGATCTCCCTGAAATCAACAGGAATATTTGAAGTACAGAGTAGTATGATTAAAGGTAGTAGAGTTTGCCTCTGAATTCAATGTTATTTTTCAGCAAATCTGCTGAATTCATCTCCTCCCGTCCATTATGGAAGTTCTACTTTGTGTTACAACACACATTTTCTCCTTTACTACATTTCTTCTACATTTAGTAAATGAGCTAGTTCACCAAACTCATAGGGTTATGAGGCTGAGAAGGAGAAAAAGAAACAGAAAAATGGCACAAATGAGAAAAAAATAAAAAAGGAGAGAGCAAAGAGAAGGTAAAAACATTTTCTTTTACCTCCTTTTACCTCCTTCTGCTAGATAAACTGAAAGCAGTAACTTATTCCCATTGAGTTTAGTAGGTTTTTTTGACATTGATTCGCATGACATTCTCCTAAGCCAAAACAGAAATATTGTCTTGAACAAATGACTATATGATAAATGCACGACTGATTGGAAAAAACATACTCAAAGAGAAGTTGCCAACGTTTCTCTCACAAATTGGCAACGCATTTCAGCAGCACCCTCTTCTACTCCTTACTTTCATTAAATACATGAATGACAGTACAGAGAATAGTCATGCCATCTGTAAGTCACACAGAGCTGAAAGCATGTTGGAGGCTGCGGTTACTGTTATAACTGATCCTGACAAATTGGAGAAATGGTCCAAAAGCAACACGATGAAATGGGGAAAAAAAAAGGGCAACAGTTGAGAGAGGAAATTGAACATGCAAACAGAAAATCAGGAATAACTAGCTAGACAACATGCTAGTAAAAAACATGTATATTAAGGAAGGAGGTTAGAGTTGGTCACAAACTAAATCCAGGTGAAAAATGTGATGCTATTAACAAGTTGTGGCAAGTAACACCAAGGAGGCAATTATTCTTTATCCTGCACACATGAAGCGCCAGCTGGAGTCCAGATTTGACTACCTTGCTATAAAAACAAGGTAGACCAATTGAATAGAGTGAAAAATGGAAGAAGAGGGATGAAAAGATACTTAAAATGAAACAGTATTAGGGAAAATATAGTAAATAGGTTTAATATAGAAAGGAGAAGACTGATAAACCACATGGTCTGTGTATTCTCCTCATTCCAAGCCATAGGACAACCATCTGTCAAGGAGTCTGCATTTTGTGGCTGTGTAAGAATATGTGACCAAGAGTATTCCACATAACTGTGCACCTAACTGGTGGTGAAGTTGTAAGGAACTTATGCAAACAAATATCAGGCAAAGTATTAGCACAATGAGGTGCCACTTGCAATCTTGATATCTGGGACATTTAAATCTTGCCATCCAAAATAGATATGGTTGCATCCTACACTCAGGTTCAGCTCCCAACCAAACCGGTTGTTGATACTAGAAAGGCATTTTTATCCCTTTTAATTTCAACAGATTTTATATATATATATGTATATTTTTAAAATTTTTCCTGATCCTCTCATCTGTTTCTTGTATTTGTTCCAATTTAAGGGAATAATCAACATTTCCCTCCTGAAGCTTTATTCAAAGCTTCCTGAATTCACTGAAAACAAAGGAAAGTTAACAAAACAAGGATCACTTTCTAAATTTAAAATTCAGTCTATACTTGAGAAACAGAACACTTCCTAAAGTTTTTGCAGTGGTTATAGCATTGCCTTTTTCTGAACATCTTGAATGCCATTTCCAGCCATCATTACACTCTGCTTGAGTTCAAAAAAGACCACAAAATACATTGTATATCTCCCTTCGAACTTGGTATAACTAAATACAGACAATATGTAGCACTAAAATATCCTGTAACTAGGGAGGCAATGCTGTACTTAATGTAATTTTAAGAGGGTCCTAACTGTACGTTGAGAGCGTTTTACATTCATGTTGTCGGTGTTTGATTTCTGAATGTCATTAACGCCATGTTTAGAGTGTTTTTAACTAACAGAAACTGAGCCAAATCTGCTCCCAAAGGAATGATACTTTCCAAGCTAACCTCATCTCCCAGCTCATGTCTTTTATACCACTAACATCCACATTTTTGTTGTGGTTTTCTGTCAAGGTTAACCACCCTGAGTATGATGATTTCCAGAAGGAAATCCCACCTTCATTCCTTTGTCTTCAGTTACCAGAAGCAGCTAAAATTTCTAATTTTTTCTCAGCCCGTAGTGCCAGTTACAAAAGGTCTCAACCACAAAAGTCCAGTGAACTACAGAAAAGTCACAGGAGGATTATTAGTGATTTTGCGTTCTCATTGCGAAGTGGAGAGATGCCAACATAAACTGAAGCAGAGTTTGGCTTTTACCCGTGCCCATTAGCCATAAAAATAAACATGAATTCCACAGAGCACAACGAGGTTGTGTGGGGATAACATGGGACCTGGGGGTTAAAACAGGTGCAGTACTGATAGGATGGCATGGCCTTAAAACCATGCAGCCACTACCCCAGGGCTGCCAGCAGCTTCGATCATCTCTTTGTTCAGTCCTGGATTAAAATTAGATTTTTAATTTTTTTTTTTTAATAAATATACTGTCTTTCACTTTTCTTTGCTAGAAATAAGAACTCTTTCTTCCATTCTTCTCTGTGTGAGGATATGTACCCTGCGGTAATTCTTCCTGTCTCCACATGAGATTGGTATTTCTGGCAAACCCTTCATAATTCCTATATATTGCTGTAACTGTCTGATCTGTATTTTATTCCTGTTTACTCCTTTACTGCTTCCATTGCTCTCAGATTTAATTTATAAAGGGAGTAACCCGAATTAACCCAGTAATTTCTCTGAAATTTGGGAATGTAAAAGAGATTATGGTGAATGTAGGATGTAAGACTGACCAGGTAATTATAACTTAAGTAGAAAAAGTTGGGGTTTTTTAAAAATATTTTTTCCTAGTATAATGCATATATTTTATCTGAGACTGAATAATAAATAATGATTCTTGATTCAGAACAAATAAAAATAATCTACCTTAGAAAAATTAGGAAAACAAAAACACAAAGACGATGCAAGTCTGTTTCAATCTTGTCATTCATTTAATCTCTTATTCCATCAAGTCCAGACCATGGTCTCTGATAGTAGGGCCTACCCACAGCTGATTCACAGAATAATATAATGTTCAGAGAACAAGAGTGAGGACAGAATCAAGAAAAATGCATGTGAGACCATAGTACATTTGTAAGGTTGACTATTGAACACTGTTTACCAAAATTAGAGGATTAAATAAAATAAAATTCCTTATTTTCCTAAATACTACTTGACCTTATAATTACATCCAGCCTTTAAAAAGTTTTCTTAACACAATTCACTATCCAAGTTTAACATTGTCCTCAGATAAATATGAAAAACATGCTAACACTGGACAGTAAGCATGATTTGACACTACTTTTTTTTAATTTTAAGTTTTGGATGCTTGTTTATTTTATCACCAGGAAGGCTGAGACTTATCTAGCCTTTTTCATTCAAGAGCAGTATGTTAAGGACCACTGATTTTCAGACAACCTAGGAAGTGTACGAAGTCTGTTCATACGATAGGGCTATTCTAGACCTCTGTAACCTGAAACCCTGGAGTTTGTTCTTTTAGTGTCTCTGGAAACAGTTGGTCCACAGAAAAAAATACCTGCCAGAATGATTCTGTCAGTATAAAATGCTAGACAGTGAAAAATGTCATAGGTGCTTTCACACAGGAGCCTGTCTAGCACATCAGCAAAAATGCTCATGCCAAAATTCGGAGATGTATTTAATAAAATATGAATGTGAAGAAAATCAGAACAAGACCCAAAATATTTAAAAATGCAACCTAAATTTATAAATTCACTTTTACTGTGAGAATATTAGATGGAACTGTTTGTTCTGCCAAGCAATGGCTCTTGGTGCAAATGGAAAGATAAACACTGTTCCTCACTTTCGAGCCAAAAATACACCTCTCACTGCCTTGGAGGGCAAAGGGAAGGGAGAGGACAAAAGCAGCAGAGCAGGGGAGCAGACTCAGTGATGGAGAGCTGTACGGCTGTGCAAAATAGTGAATGGCTCTTGTTACTTGTAGATCACATGAAACCAACTGCTAGTGAGACCTGAGTCAGCTGTCA
Organism: Patagioenas fasciata; assembly: GCF_037038585.1. NCBI lineage: Eukaryota > Metazoa > Chordata > Aves > Columbiformes > Columbidae > Patagioenas > Patagioenas fasciata. The sequence goes on from NC_092522.1 coordinate 112,964,298, forward strand.
AGCTCTGTCCTGGTGGCTGATTAGAGCAGGAACAACAGATGCTTCAGCACACTGTTTAGGAAAGCCAAAAAGCCTCAGGGGTTTGGTAGGAATGATCTCCCTGGATAACTTTCTGTTCATTATTGCAGACGGAATGTGCTTCTGTTTCCACTTGTGATCTGAAACACATCTCTTCCCTGAGGAGAGCTTGTCTTTACCCTGGCAGGTGTCATGTTGTGGTGTAGGCAGCAGGGTTGGCCAGGACAACCTGGTGTCCCATGTCCACTGAACAGTGAGCGAGGGTATGAGAACAGGCTGGCTTGACTAAGAAACCTGCTGGTCTGCAACACATGTGTTGGTGGACTTTGGTACCAGGAGCCTGTGGCTGGTAGGTATGTACACAAAGCGGGGAATATCCAGTCTGCTTGGAGACATGCATCAGAGATGTACCTAAAAGTGAGAGCTTCCCCACCAGCGTTTTGGAAAGGTGTCACCATGAAAGTCCTCAAGGCAGCACTAGTGCTAGATCAAGTGGACAGTGGAGGACTGGGCCTCATGGATTTTCTCACAGGCAAGGTCAAAGGACAAAGTAGGTCACACACCCAAAGCCTCACCCCTGGCTGCTGCTTCCCTTGAGCCTGGGAATGCTCAAGTGCCACTTAGTGCATGTGAAAGGGGGGAATCCTTCAAGTATAGACTAAACCTGTTGAAACAACTGAAGTAACAGCATTGTGAGAACCCATATAGCAGCAAAATGACTTTGACAGTCTCGTATACAACTTCAGTGTAGCTCATTAAGCTTATGTTTCAATGCAGCATTTGTTTGACTATAACTTTTCTCAGATGCAGACCTTTTCATGCCAAAATTGTAAGAGCATAGGCACTCACTATTTGGGAGGTTATTGAACTAATTCTCCAACAGTCAAAACAAGGCACAACTGTGACTTTGAGTTAAGGGACTCAAAAAGCTCTTCTTTCTGCAAAATCAGCAGCCTGTCAGCTGCAAAGAATTACAAGCACTTTCAAGGATTTCTGCAGAAAAGAAAACATTAATAAAATGATTAACATATTTTCCCCCCCCCTCTTAATATGTTTAACACTCAGCACCTTTGCTTACCTTTCAGCTTAATGTCACTAGTCCATTTATTTTTATAAAGACTGCTACAGGATATCTTGGTATAAAAATAGTTTACAGTGAGGCCTGTTTGGGAAGATGTCAATCTAATGAGTAGCTGACTGATATGGAAGTTAACTACAAGCAAAACAGTATTTCTTACCTGATGGAGAAGAGGCCAGGCTTTTACCCTACCAAAGGCCATATTGGGAATTTGTCAGAAATCTAAGGCTTGCATTTAATCTGCATCCAACTGAGCAGCTTGCACCTCCCTTGCAGCAGTGGGGCTGGGACAACCTGTTCTTGGCAGTGCTCCTCCATCCTGATTCAATAGGCCAGGTATTCTACTGAGCCCAGAATATCATCTCCTGCTCAGATCTCCACTGAGAACAAAACAGTATGAAACACCTCAGTGGCAAGATTTCCTTCTTCGCAATTTCTTCAACTTCAGGTTGCAGTTCACTATCACCAAGCTATCTTCTTTCAGCTAACTGTGAGACTGATCCATGTAAAAAATCTACAGTTTAAAATACGTGTCAGTTTCAGACTCTCTTCCATGAGATTGTATAAATTGTATATGAAGGACAGTTACAAAACCTTGTTAGGGCCATCTGTACTTTTAAAGCATTAGAAATTATATAGATAAGTGATAGATATCTTGAGCTTTCTAATTATTAAATGATCAAAAAATCTTTACTACTTTGGTAACTGATATTACTATTTGAGCTCATCCTTTTTACATGAAACATGGGAAAAAAGTTAGCATGTCTCTAATTATGTTTTGGACCCTTACTAAGAGATGGAAACAGCTTTAGTGTTCAATTAATGCAGTGGCCAAACATTGAATTATATTTTATTAGATTTTAGGGCTATTATGAAGCATAGGAAAGAATACAAGCCTTACTAATTTACTAGCTTCTGCTCTAAAAATGCCAAAATCTTAAAAATTTAAGAGAGCTTTCTGAAAACATTAATTCCACTGTACAGTGAAATTACTGCCTAAAGGGAAAGTGATGTAACAGAATTATTGCAAGAAAAAATACATGTGGCACATTACTCACGTAGGCCTTGATTCGGCAAAGCGCTGAAGTGTATCTTTAATGTGTGAATATCCAACTGACTCAATAGGACTATTCATGTGCTTAAAATTAGGCCATTGCTTAAGTATATTGCTGATTTGAAGCCACAGAAATTAACTCAGACTTAAGAACATGACATCATAACTTAAAGGTCACATGTTATAGTAATTGAGAGTTGGATTCATCCGAATAAATGTAAACATTTACAGTGCAAGCGCTGACATTTGAGCTAATTGTTTAGAGTACCAAAAGTACCTACTTCCTCTCCATTGATGATAAAAGGAGCTTGGGGAGGTTGTTAGCTTGGGTATAGACATCTCCTACTACAGTTGTCCGAAGTTATAGCAGATGATTTTCATTCTTGTCTCTCTTCTTTTCTGTGTTACCATGATTTCTTTATTATGTGACATCACTAATTATTTGTCTCTGTTAAGCAAAAAACACCACATTGAAACACATCAAAATGTATTCCCATAAAATAAGAGCCTTAATATCATGCTAAAAAGAATCTACAGAAAACAATGTTTTTGTTTTCAGAGTGTTAATGATCTTCAATTGGCAGGAAACAAATGATTTCCCAGGAACTGGATGATATAAATCAGTAGGAAAAGAACTGCGGACATAAGACTGCTGCATTGAGAATAGACTTTTTTATTGCTTCATCTCGGTTTCTCTGACCTTTATTTGTTATGAAGTCAAGTTGTGTCCCTTGCTTATGAATTCAACTTTTAATTACACTGATTATATCTAGGTCCAATTTGAGACTTGATTCACTGCTGTGAACTGACTTCAGTGGAATTTAAAGTAAGCTTCTGTGGTTTGGCTGTTGAGTGTTTCCACAGAGAAATCCAATGCTTACCATAATGCCTAAAAGAATTTGGAAAATCATAATTTCCTAGTAAAAGACTCAATCTGCATGATGAAAGTCTTATCTTGCAATCTCTCAGGTTCATTTCTTAGCTTCTATTAGCAAATCCTGCCATTACCTGTCTACAGGCACCGAAAAAATTCTCCCAGCACTGAAAGAACTATTTAAATCAAGCAGATTTAAACCAGTGAATACCAGAATGCAACATCCTTCAGCCAGTACATCTAAAATCATCTACAAAACTACAGCTATGCATCAGAATGAGGTCACAAAGACAATCAGTGAAGGACTGTGAAAGAAAACCTTTTCAAAATAATTAGTCTTTCTTCAACATCCTAGCATTAAAACATCTACAAAAGATAGCTTTTGACATTAAAATTTGTGATGTCTCTAAAAATCATGGACTAAAAAGAGATGCTATTTTCATGGCACATAAGAACATTTGAATGTTCTCTGCATTGTAGTTCTGCAGGCGCTCTCATGTCACCATCTGTAGCTCAAAGAGCTGACAGCTTTTATCGCTTACTTTCTGCTAATATTCCTCTCTGATAACAACTGCCCTTCTCTCTCTAATTGGCTAATTGACTACCACAGTTAAATTTACAATAGAGTTATTATTCTCAGCATGTATTTAACTTGCTTCTATTTGAGCACTCAAAAAGGTCCTGCTCAAAGTTTTTCCTCTCAGTATCAACAGTTCAATTAATTTTCTCTGCAAAAGTTTTTTCTCTGATATCCTAATACCACGGTGGATGTAATAATACTATTTTTACACTTGGCTCATTCAGTGTAGGAGACAGTCAGTCTTAGACTTACTCCATTTGCCAAGCAAGAATGTTCAGAGGAAAGTAATTAGGTGTGCGGTATTTTCAAAGCTGAATAATGAAATTGCAAATATCTGATTCCTTTTTTTCTCATCCATATAGGCTTGCTTCTTCTCAGATTTTTAGTCACAATGAACAAATGAACCCAACTATCCAATGAAAATACAATTTGGTCCAAATTTTGCCTGCCTTCAAATAAAATACTAATAACACTTCTAAGTTTTTCAGACTTTTATACCATTTCAGAGAGCAATAATAAAGGTTGGAGTTAAGATACAAGTTAATAAAAAATTATAACAAATCATCAAAATCTAATAATTATGGGATTCATTTGTTTTTTCATGTCCTGCCAGTCCTTACTGTTTCTGATTCAGATGATGACTGTGAAGTTCCAATGTAAGTAAAATAACAGTAAATTTGAAGACTAATAGTTAAAAAAAGCTTAACTATATTTACTGGTTTTATTATGTTTCAAAAAATTCTAAGACTTATGATTGCATTGGTAATATTGATTCAAATTGAAAACACTTCTAATTTGAGGGCTTTTAATTCATGTTTGAGGGTTTTATATGCATTACTTCAGGAGCCTCTGTAAAATTTGGTTCCAGATCTGAGTGTAAATGAAACATAAGTTCTCGGGATGTAATCCTTCAGATCTGGGTTTTTTATTTTTGACTACTTTTGGTAAACATCTTTCCCTCAGACAACTATGTTCTTTCTTCTATTTCAAGCTTCGCAGCATAAACAAAGAAATAAGCAATTTCCCAAACAAACAAAGTGGCAGGAATGGTGAAAGACCAGTTTCTTGCGGGAAGATGTAAGCTAGTAATGCACAGTATTACAGTTTAGAGATGCCTTGGATATAGTTAATAATTTCAGCTACAATAATAGTTAATAATGATAGTGATTTGATTAATTAGGTTACCTCCCTCTCCTTCTATGGAACAACAGAAAGAAAGTCACTCTTCTGACCTCCTTGGAGCAGGGAACTATTTCTCAGCATCCCACATTTCAGGTGAGTGTCCCACTACCAGCCTGTTGAGCAGCAGCTGTGTGATTCTGTTGGGAAACATTGTCTGAGCAAGAAAGACATTGAATATGTGCCCTTTCATTAGGGCATTCACCTGGAATATAGCAGATCTGTGTTCATGTTTCATGTCATATGTATTTTTTTAGACTGGAAGCCTGTTTTCCTGTGCTTCAGGAATGGGGCATCAGCCAGGCTCTTCATCTCTGCTGTTTTCATCTAATTGTAATAAATCTCTTTTTGACACTGTGAGGCTTTCCAAAAGTAGTTCATTCCAAACCTTCCCTTCTCTATAAAGTTAGATTTTGAATATCAATATTTTCAAATGAAAATTCATGTAGTCAAAAATTCCTAATCAGTTCTACTGAAGTTCAGATTTTCCCTCCAATTCTTATAAAAAAGCACTTTATGGGGAATTATAAAATATAGCTAGTTTCTAATATAATTTGGTTTGGCTTTCAGTATCTAAATAGTACAAAGTTTGCCATTGTGTGTTTCTGACAGAATTATGAACTGCGGTTTTCCCTAACTACATGAAAGGATGTCTTCCTTAATTTAGATTTCCCTGGCATGTCCAGCAAACGATGATTCACAAAAGCCCTATTTTAAATTCTTCTTTACAGAAAGCTTTTTCTTTGCTCTGTATACAAGGATAAAATCGACCACAAGCTTGTCTGCTGCAGAAGTGGTTTCCTCATCACATAACTCTTCCAGGAGAGGACAATGCCTTTTTCATCTTAGTAAGAGCTAGGTTAACCAGAGAGTAAAGTGTGTCCAATGCTGATTAAAACAAAACAAAACAAGCTTCTGAAATGATCAGGAAGCAAACTTGTACATAAGACATCCAGCAATTTGGTGAGAACTGTTGTAGATGTTGAAACTACTAATATGGGCCAGTTTCCTGGCTACGATAAGCTGGGTATCAGGATGGATATCAAAAGAGTTACTAAATAGTTTTGTCACTTGATTATCTTGTTCACCTATTTAAAAGTAATTTACATTTTCAGGGAAAAAAAATGAAAATAGAGAAAGGTCTAAAATAATTCATCATATGTCACACCATTCACGTCAGTGGGTGTAATTACAAAAAAGTGAGGCATGTAGACTGTATCTGTCCAGTCATTATTTAATGTTAGAGTTTTTCTGAGAATTAAGCAGAACAAAATGCTGATCTAAAATCGTGCATCAAGAAGTAGAAAACAAAGTAGAAATGACAAGAATAATGTAGATTTTTTTTAAGTGGTATCCTCTTGTGTACCTTGTGATGTGCACACTTCCAGGGATGAAAGATACCTTCTGTTTGCCTTCTTGTCTGTAACACTACAGACAGTTTTAAAAAGCCAGAAATATACAACACTTGGATAGTGTGTTTTGGTGAATTCAGGCACCCAGAAACACAACTCAAGACTAAATAAAAAGGAATCTTAACCATTTAAAAATTCTTATTCCCATCATGAATTCTTTTTGGGAATCTGTGAATTATTTCAGAGACATTTATCGCTCTCTGTCTGTATTCATAAGAATTATATATATGCGCGCATAAATATAATGGAGTTTTTATGACTAGGCTCTGTCTTCAAATTCATACCCATACATTAAATTGAATACCAAAGGAGATGCAAAGAAAAATTTGACCCCCTTATTTGAATTATTTCCTGGTGATTTGGATGAACTTCCAAAGACAGGTCATAACATGAAACAGCACACACAGTGTATGAGAATTAGTTCTGCATTACTTTTTACTTTGGTTGCTGACCTTAACTCTGCATTTTCATCCCATAGTTAAAAAAATATTGCAAACCTGTAATAGCTGTCAGGAGATGCTTTTCCTGATTTCAGGGTGCACTGCCAGTTTAGAGGAAGTAAATTCTACATGCATTTACACTTGTCTCTTGTCTTTGTCTTTTCTTTACATCCATTTTATGGTGTTTATGTCCCCTCCTCCAGCTTTCATTTGGACATGATTGTAAAATCTGTTGCTTATTAGGCTCCTTAGTATTTTTGAAAGCACTTTTTCGAAGTGTATTTGAGAGAAAAAACATAATCAGCTGGGATGTATTAATACTGAAATTGGTCAAGGCCTCAGATTAGTCATAGAGATTGACACAGAGACCTTGGCATATATGATCTGCATCCTATTAATTTGCATACATCTAAGGCGACTGTATGTTACAGCAGAAGCAATGCCAGATTCGCATCAGAAAGTATTCACTAAGTCAAATCTTGGGGTTTTTAGCTATTGGTTGAAAAATAAATCTGAACAGGACAAAAAAAAAAAAAAAAAGCTTTTCAAAACCAAACAAAACCAAACATGTTTTTATAAGAACACCCAGTGTTCATGTGACCCCAAAATAAACATTTAAATTAATTTTAGGGTTATTTAGCCCAATTGTTCAATGTCAGTTCTCTTTAGTTTAGGTCACTTTTTCTAAGAAGTAGTCCTTAATATTAATTTTTAAAATCCGTCTTGCCTCTCCCTTTTGTTTCCATGATTATTCCCCGAATTTTACTCTGATTCTTAAGTAGATTTAACATTCCTTAAACTCCATTTTGGGGTGAACTTGTTGCTTTTGTTTGTTGTGGGTTTTTTTACTTTCTCTGATGAAGTTCTGGATTTAACTGACTCCTGAAGCTAAACTGATCCTGTGAGCAGTTTCCTTGAGTAAGGTCAACAGTCTGCTATCTTTTACAAGTGCCAGCTTTCACTAAAGAAACAGCAGGATATTTCAATTATTTATATAAAGTGTCCAATTTTCATTGTTTACACCAGCTTTTAATTCAATTTTGTGAAATTCTACATGAAAAAAATCATGTTGTTTAATATAAGTTAATATGCATGGATCCTAATGATATTACAAATTTTAGTATTCCTGTTGTATAGATTCAGATTCGGCTACAGAAAGCACGTTATAATATGTTCACTAATTACAATTTTAAAAAATGAACCTTAATGCCTTGTCTAAGCAGCTTAAGAAATACTAGTAATCTTTACACCAAATCACTCATGATCTACAGACAACTCTTATCTCTGGAAGAAAAATCTCATTCTCCTTGAGGATGAGGATAAGACCAAGTCATCTGGTCTAGTTGGCGCCAAAGTTAAGAGGAGATATTGGTAAGATTATCAGCCTATAATTAGGGATTTATAATTACCTAATTAAAAGCCAAATCCTCTCAGGCCCAGCCCAAGAGTTTCCATTCAAGCAAGTAACAGCTCTGAATACCGTGCTCTAATTGGAGGGTCCGTCTGACGAAGGCTGTAATCTGGAGAGGGCCTGGTTTCTTCTGGTCACTCTTAATGAGGTTCTGCCCAGTGTGAGGCTACTTTGCCCATTGCTTTAATGTTGCGGCAGCTATTAATAGTGACAGAATAGTCTTTGTCTTACCATGCTCCTCTTGGAGATCTAAATCACTTGATATTGTACCTGCTAAATTGGACAAGCTACATTTGAGATGGAGTAGAGGAGAGATCCATAGGTCATTGTAAGTTTACAGAGTTTGAATTCCAGCAGTGTTGAGTGGATTACACCAATCAAATCTCGGTTTAGGACTGTAGAGAAAGCCATCTGTTGTTTGTATTTTGAATCTGAATGCATAAAATGTAGGGCAAATCAATCATCTGCCTAAAACATTGACTTTCTAGCTAAGAGCGAATAGCTTCCTCAGCGAAAAGGAGGCTTTTTGGTGGGATGAAAATCCAGCTATTGATTTATGTGGCAAAATGTCAACTGATTAATCCTATCAGAGAACTTTAATTAGATACATGCTCATTTGCTATCCTTGTCCCACGGCTACTACTGTGTATAGTATTGGCTGGCATTTGGACTTGCTGGTGTCAGCACGGCACAGTTTGCAACATGCAATGTCATCACTTACAGAAATACTGCAATTGTGCCAAAAAGCTGTTTAACCCTAAATAAATTGATTTCTACTAAAGATTAAAAAATTTAAACTGAGTAATTATAGTTGTACTTTGTGATCTTTAAAAACATTTTCTTACACAAACCCACAAATTAGGGCCAGATAGTGCAACACATAGATATTTTAAGGTCTGCATTAGAATATCCAGTCATGATTCTCATGGGAAATTCTCCAGATGAATTATAGATTTGCCAGAGTGATAACTAAGGTAGTTGAAATCTATTCTTACAGTTAGAGATAGAACTGCAAAGCTGTATACCTCTCTCCTTTCAAAAATACAACCCCTCAGAGCCAAAAAACAAACAGTTGTCAAATATAGAAATCAGTTCAGACAAGAAGATGTGAAATTCATACAGATGAAAAGCATTTACTCTCAAAAAGAAGAGGTGCCTTTTCCATTTTTGCTTTCCAGAGAATGTTGACTGATTGCATGTAGGAATTTCATTGGATTTTCAAATGCCTCAAAAGAAGATCAAATATTGGCAATTGAAGTCTGATTATTTCACTGCTTCACACTGCTTTTTAATATCCTGCCTACTTGTCTTCTTCCTTGACTTTTATAAATACCTTTAAATAGTGTCTTCGCTCATTCAAAGAATAATGAGAGATGAGTTTGCAAATCTCAGCATCACATCAGATAGACCTTAAAGGATATTTGCTGAAATGCTGATCATAGAAGTGTTTCTTTCAATTGAAGTTTTGATCAAGAATCAGTTAAAATGTATATCAGTTACTATTAAGGCTTATTTTCTGACAGACTTATCTAGGGATGTCCTAGGTGGAGTAGGTTTTTCATAGCAGCAATGACACCACTAGTGTGTTTTTGCCCTACTCTGGATCAGAGGCAGGAAAGCAGTGTACTCTCAGTGGATGACAAATCTTTTTGTTGCCATCTTTGAGCTTGCCAGTAAAGGCAGTTTAAAATATTGAAAGATCAAGTTGTCAATAAATGAATAGAGAGGTGAAGCCTAAGGCATAAACAAGGACAAGTTTCCGGCCTCTTTGCATCCTGGCTTTGGGAGGCACCTGCATTTGTCAGATAGTTATCTCCCAGGTCTGGCAAATACTCCCAGATCTGGTGCCATGTTTATCTACATCTCATATGTGCCAGCTCATTTCTCCTGTCTTTTGCTGAAATGGCCCAACCAGTTTTCTCCCAGAGGAAACCTAGCTAAAGCAGTGCACAGCAAAGTATGTTCCAGCCAAATCTAAGAACGTGAATGCAAATCACCTTGCTCCTTAGGCTTGAAAGCCACATATAGCCTACTGGGTCAAAAGTCTTAGCAGTGCATAGGCAGAAGTACAGTTACTGAAGATCTGTAGTTCATTCCCAGATCAATCTGAAAGGAATCTATGATGTATGTGGTACCATGGCAACCAGAACACAGTAACAGGGCCCACCAGGAGATTTCTTTCCCAAGCACACTCTCGATCCAGTGCTAAATTGGTTGCCAGTGCAAACATCCAAACAATAATAATCAGATGCATCGTTTTCCTCCCATAACAACCTTCAGCCACAGGCATCTTGTTTAGCCTTTAGCAGACTCCTCCAAAACAGGCATCATTCCTAGACCTGTCTTGCTACTTCCTATTGTTAGCCTTGCACTAGTTCTGTCTCTCCGTCTGATCTGCTTCTCTTTTCCCTCAACCACTGATATCCAGCCACATTCTCCAATCTCCATTTTTAATCTTTATATTGAGTTCTCCTACCTCCTTCTTTCAGTTTATTTCCAACATGTCAGCATGATACTCTACACCATTGCTAGCGCTGACATCTGATGCAGCTCAGGGACCACAAAGCACAGGATTATGGGCATTGCAGAGGAAGGGCTGCCAGAATGTTGAATGAGGCCAAGACAATACTTTTGCATGGACAAAGTTTGGACCATGTTAGGTGAAATTTTCCATAAAGAAAAGAGTGCTTGTATAAAGAGAGCTAACACAGGACATCCCACACTGAATGAAGTTTGGTCAAGTGCAGGGTCTAAATGACAATGTCTGACAGTCCCATCAGTAATGGGTGTCACAGTAGACCTGCTGTATATTAAGAATGGTTTGAGGAAATAAGATTGAAGGACAGTCCTTAGTAATAGTGAAGAGAAACAAGGATGTATTCTGTGAAATTAAGCACAACACTCCAATCAACTATGCAACTTATTTTCAGAAAATACTGTTCGAACATAGTGTGTTAGGTTCACCTTGGTGCTACCAGATGCCCACCAAGCTCTATCACTCACTCCCTCTCCTCAACAGGACAGGAAGAAAAAATATAATAGAAAAGCTCATGGGTCGGGGTAAGGACAGGTAAATCATTTAGCAACTACCATCATTGGCAAAATAGACTTAAGGAAATTAATACAACTTATTGCCAATTGAAAACAGATCTAGGCAGTGATAAATAAGAACAAAATTAAAAGCACCTTTTCCCCACCCCTCCCTTCTTCCCAGGCTCAACTTCCCTCCTATCTTTTCTACCTTCCCACTCCAAGGAGTGCAGGGGGATGGGGAGTGGGGCTTGCGATCAGTCCATAGTGCTTCATCCCTGACACTCTTTCCTCCTCATGCTCTTTGCCTACTCCAACATGGGTCCTTCTCATGGGCTGCAGTTCTTTATGAACTTCTCCAGCGTGGGTCCTTTCCATGGGATATAGTCCTTCAGGAACAGACTGTTCCAGCATGGGTCCTCCATGGGCCACAGGTCCTGCCAGAAAACCTGCTCTGGCACCAGCTTCTCTCCGGGGACTGAAGTTTCTTCCAGGAGCTTGCTCTAGTGCAGGCTCTTCATGGGCTTCAGCTTCCCTCTGAGCACATTCACTTGCTCCAACATGGGGTCCTCCATGGGATGCAGTGTGGATATCTGCTCTGGGCTGCAGGGGAGAAAGCTGCTTCACCATGGTCTTCTCTGAGGGCTGCAGGGGAATCTCTTCCCCAGCACCCAAGGCACCTCCTCCCCCTTCTTCTTCACTGACCTTGGTGACTGCAGAATTGTTTCTCTCACATATTCTCACTCCCACCACAGTTGCAGTTAAGCTTTTATTACTCTTTCTTTTTGTTTCTTTCTTTCTTACCTTTTCTTAAATATGTTAGCACAGAGGTGGCACCAACATCACTGATGGGCTGAACTTTGAACAGCAGTGGGTTCATCTTGGAGCCAGCTGATATTGTGACACGGGGACAGCTCCTGGCATCTTCTGTGAGATAACACCACTGCAGCCACCATCCCACTAACAAAACCTCAGCCAGTTGTTCACAAAAAAGAAAAAAAAAAAAAGGACAATTTAAAAATGTTTTTAATATTTTCATTGATAATTTCAAAATTTCTGGTATTACATGGAAAAAAGATTTTTTAATACCATTATCATGTAAATTGTCTAGACTACAAATGAACTGGAAGAATTCTTTCTGCGCAGCTCAAATTCTTCTCCTTGATTCTTAGGAGTGGTAATCCCTTAACAGAGATTAGAATTCAATGAGATTATTTTTCACTAAATATATTGATTCTTGAGTTCATATACTTTTAAATTTCGTTTAAATGTTCTGTTTTGTTTTTCCATTATGTCTTAATTGTTGGGTTTTAATTAATTTCCTTTTAGTTTAGTAATAATTATTATTTTTAATGATGTCTCATTTCTATTTGTTTTTGTAGTTCAGACACTTCTAATAAATGATGAGCTATGATGTATGCAGTGTATCAATACTGAATAATTGCAAAATCTCTAATTTAATTACAGCTGTATAAATACTCTGAAGAAATGTCCTATTTTGAAAACATTCAGATTTAAAAAATCAGATAAATCTGTACAAAAACACAATTTCATTTGACTTACTGATTGATCTTACTGGATCTAGAACCTAACATTAATAAAAACCTGATGTAGACAAAGATAGATCTTTTGAACTAATCTGTTATGAAAATTTTACTTGAAAACATTACCTCACAACAATTCTGACAATGAGGGAAAGGGCAGACCCTTCATGCGTAAAAGTATTTGTTGTTGTGTTCATATTAGTGACTAATAATTAAATTGGGTTCACAACAGATGGGAGGAATGTAAGTCCTTTTGTGGCAGAAGGCAGACATGTCAGCTAATGAGAAATCACAAAAGTATACAGCAAAGAGTGGACTGAGGTGGGTGAGCTGCGTCTTCATACAAACTGTACTTCCATTCAAGCTGTGAATATTTTGACAGAAGAATTAACAGTACCCCTCAGTGATTCACGCCTAATAGTATGTATAACTATCACACACAGTTCTAATCTCCTCTAATATACCTCAGAGGGACCAAAGGAATCTGCTCATGCAAAGTGATAAAAAATCAAAAAACTTATACTCTGGCTAGGTAGCGAGTAACAAAGTAATGTGATATCTGGTCTACAAGAACTGACTGAAAAATAAGTATATATATAAACTTGATAATATTTTTTCCAGAATATGAACTGGTGATTGAGTTAGTCACTGATATTTGAACAATTTCTATTCATACTATATTTGACTGTAAAAAGTAATGCTTGTTCTATGGAAACAATTAACCAATTTCTCAAAAAGCTAATTCAATTATATGTTTATGGATAGTGGTAGACAGTCCTATAGTTCACAAATAACCAGATAATGTAACTATTAAAAAAGTGTGGAGCAATTTCTGTATCTAGATGGAGATAAAACTGAAGCACTACAAGAGGGTGATATCAATAAAAACTCCTTGAGAATGAGATATATAGTAAGTCTTTGTGGAATTATACATATAAGAAATCTAGGAAGGAAAGTTAAAGCACTTGATAGTCAGTGCCATCTCCAGCTCAAGACTGGGACACATCAGTCCACAGCATGATTTGCTGGAACTATTGGTACATTAAACTCTTACCACTCCTGCTAGATGAAATACATTTGTTCAAGCTGAGTACTTGATGCACCACTCAAAATAATGGTTGACACTCAGAAATCACAGAGGTGGTCATCACATGAGTTCTGGTGGTGGCTGCCAGGGCTATGGGAAGCACAAAATGCAGCCACCCTGTGGATCACTGGTCGGTGTGCTGTGTCTTAGTAAGTTGAGCTTGCCGGGCTCAAATGTACAACAGACGTTGCAAGTACCCAATGAGGTGGGCTCATCACATCTGTGCCCTATGTCCTGTGTACTATCTGGTTAAGGCTGTCTCCAAATGAGGTTTCTCATCATGTCAGAAGTTTACAACTGTTTTCAGATCCTATTTTTGAATCAGGTCTGCTTCCAACATGCGTTTCAGCTGTAAATAAACCATTCAAAAACTAGAGATTCAGAGGGTATACTAGGTCCACATGTTTCTAACTGTCTTTTACAGTGTAAAGTCGTCTGGGAAATTCTTCTATTGATCCTTCTATTTTATTGTAAGACCAGAATAAAAATAAAATCTCCATATAGAAAATTATGGTATGATCGCTCCTAGTTCTCATCTGGGGCCTGGCACAGATTTAATTGATACTCCTTTATTTTTGCTGTTTTCTGTATGTGTATGTGGAGTGTTAGTTGAAGTATCTCATATTGTATCCTTTGAATTTCTACAATAACACAATTTCCACAATCATAGAGTTCTACATGATTCTAACAAAATATAAAAAGGGTTGGAAAAATCAGCCTTCCCAAATAAAAAGCACGGAGATTGTGGTGTGATAGATTTTAAGTTGGAATATTCAAAACAGAACAAAGATCAAGGCAGTTGCATTTTGGTATCCAAGTCATTTTCAGAGAAGAAAATAACATAGAACAAATGACAGCAAAAAAATATTTTGATTCTGCAGTTCCAATTTCCTAAGGAGATTTGTTGTGAAAACTACCTAAACTTTGCTATCACTCAGAGTAAAAATATACATATTTTAAAGATAACATATTATTCAATTGCTTTATCAGATAGATTCATCAGCTATGTGGATATGAAACGTCTTTTTCCATACAAGTTTTCTCCTAGCAAAGAGCAATCTATGAACTTGCCAAGGTAAATTTAACTGCAGGGTTCTAAGAAAATTAGCTGTAACTACAAGAATTTTAAACTACTTAGGTTAACAAAGGTCTCCTATACCTAGATCTAATAGAACTTGAAATAACAGTTAACTTTATATTTATGAGACAGACTGTAGACAAAGGGACCATTGCTTACCAATACCATAAAGAAAAATATATAAGCATTTTATTATAAACTTCAATGAGATGTTGTTTAAAATATGAGTTGAGTGGAGGGAGAAGCGTACATGAATCATCTGGTGTGACTGATTTCCCCCACTCTGTTTTATTTAAGCAGTTTTACTGTGCCATTGAGATGGGAAAATACCAGGGATGTGTATAAATTCCAGACTTAAACTCATGTCTCTCAAAATCTCTGGAACTATTGCCCCCTTTTCCAAAGCATTATCTTTCAGACTTGTCTTCATAGAGCCTTTTTTAATACTTAACAGGTTTAAAAATACAGGATTTAAAGCCAACATTGTTAAACGAGTTGACCTGAGTTCTACTGATCAGCTTCACTGCTTTCCCCATTACTATGGAGATGTCATCTGGTTTGTGCAGAGAAGGTTCCAGCAGCGTCGTGTGTGGCACAGAGACCCTCATCAGACTGCGTGAGTCCAGCTCCAGGAACTTCTGTCCCTCCTAAGGTGCAAGATAGTTTACAGAAGGCAATGACGGACGTGAAAGAGTCACCATCTGAAAGTCAAGTCCTTCATTTACTAAATTCTTATAAATAAGTACATATAGCATTACTCTCAGCCCTCTTTCAAATCAGTTTAAAACATTTTTCAGACATTTATTTTTCCAATTAGTCTTTTGAATGTTTTAAACAATAAAAGAAAGAGGAGAGGATGTTGCACATATTACAATAATAGCCTCAGAACTGAACAGCAGCCTCTGAAGCAGAGAATTCTTTTTGAAAGCTATTAATACGTACACATTCTGAATATTTTATAAAGACCAAACATTTAGTATATGGGAATCTTAAAACAAACAAACAACAACAACAAAAACAGCTAATGAATCTGTCTAGACTTCTGTTTGATACTCAGCTCAAGTGTGTCCCTCTGCCTTGCTGAAACGTGATTGCTTTTTCTTCCCATCCTTCATTTCCACACAAAGAAAACACAGGTATGTCACTCCAGACAGGTTTGTGTGACCTGAGCATCATCTGGACAAACACAAGACCAGGATGAGAGGATAAATTCTGAGAAGGTACTGCAAAGAAATATGATCTGTTTTCCTGGGCAAGGGGCATTTTACTTGGTTGGTCTGAGTTTGTTTCTTTTAGTATAAAGACCTATATGACTTACATTCCACCAGAAACACCTATCTGCCCCTCTTGTGCTGAATTCCACTTTCTTTAGCTGTGGGCTGATGGAAAGAGGCAGTTTTAAAGAACTGCTTTTTATAGCCTTATCTAATAACAGGAATGCAATACTGTAGATGTACATCACAGAGCATGTTCTTCATCCTAGAGGAATAAGTGAAAAAAAAATGGAGTTATACCAGCTTTTCTTTCTTTTTGGTAGTACTCTGGGAAATATGTTCACAGCATACTTACCAGCACTGACCCTTCAAGCAGTATGGACACCTGAAGGGTGTCAAAACCCAGGGAGTATGTTGTCTTCCAGGGTAGCAAGCGTGGGGATGGTTTGAGTGAAGCAGGAGAGCATCTAGGTCTCCATTACAATTATAGTCCTCAAAGCCCTTATGTACATTCAATGAATTCAATGAGTTTCCATCTGAGGTAAGAGCTATCTGTCTCTTTAAGGTCAGAGGGCTGATAAAGACTGTAGGTCTAAATATAATTATCCTCTTTCACAAACTAGTTCGCAATTTTCCAAGAGACACAAACAAAATCTATGCCTTTCTGCTCCCAGGTAGCACTACCAGGAAAAGAGCTCTCAGATTTACTCAGGCAGGATAATTTTGATTACTCTGTCATGAAAAGTGTTTTTGTCAGGTCAGCTTTGTATTTCTTTGTGAAGAATAAAAGGCTTGAAAAAAGACATACAAGAAAGAAATGGGGATGTATCTCTTTTGAAGTAGAAAAGCAGTGTGTTTTGAAAGTTATGTTTGAGGCTGTTACTATGGCTGCTTGTGTACCTCCACAAATGAAGCTAGAATGCAGAGGGGTCAGCATTAAAAATTGTTTTCAGAACCCATTGTACTGAAGTGTTTCATTGTAGAAGAAAATGAAAGGAATCTGCTGTACCTAAAGCAGCAACATACCATTTTTTTAATTGCAGAATCGGATCACAAGTTTTTAATGTAAAACACTACAATAATTAATCCAGTTTAAAGGCAATGTGTTGCTAAAAAAATTAAGCGTGTTCACAGATATGCAAATGCTCTTTTTAAAATCAGGCCCTGGGACCAGACTTCTGGCAAATAATGTTCTGTGTCACCGATAGTACTCTAACAGTTTGTAATGTTCCTCCTAGGCTTGACTGTAGCCCTGTTCAACACCACTTTGAAATAACAACACTAGCAGTGAGCAAAGCCAGCACATTAACCATCCAAGCATCTCTTTTGTTCAAATTCTGTACCTTGTAATTATGTTCTACTTTTTATGAGCTTTTATTACAATTGATGTGCTTTTCAAATGTAGAACGTTTTTCTATTTTTATGTACCTTGTTTTTCAATGTGTTTCTTCCATTGGAACGAGTTTCCCCCATGTATTTAGTTTTTCTGCATTGTCTGCCTTCTTTCCCCCTGTTTTCCCAACACGAAATATTCGTAAGTTCATCTGCATTTAATGCCTTTGGATGGTTATTTTACAACAATTGTAATTGTTGTAAATTGTAATTGTAATTGTAAATCAAAGTGGTGCTTTCTGAGAATATAATCTCTCTTAACGAGGTAAGAAACCACAGTACTTCAGAGGGGCTGCTTTCAGTATGGTGCAGTATTAAAGACATTCCCTTGATATAACTTGAAAGGTTTAAGTTTGCTTTAAAAGTGGGAAGTGCAAAATTACACACGACCTCATTTTGTGTTGAGGAGGCAAAGTGAGCCCACTGGTAGCATCCTGAGAGGAAAGCACACATAAAACTGCCACATTAAAGTTTTCCCAGCCAGAGCAGCTGCTTTGGTAAAACATTTGTATGTGTGTCAGTGCAAGAGACAGAGTTCCCTCAGCTGACCCAAAGTGGGAAACAAATTCCCACGGGAATGAATAGTTACAACAAACCTCACCACCTCCGTCTGCACATCTTTGACCTTACCTTGACTAGTAGTGTAAGTATATAAGGTGTATTCTAAATACTCCATTGGTCACTGCATGTCATTATTGACTGGGAAGGAGAGGAATAAACAAAAATATAATAGATGTTAGTCATGTCCTAGTGTGCCCTGGCAGGGGCTTAGATGTGGCAAGGGTGAGTCTGATTACTGAATGCACAGTAGAAAAGGGGTTGTGACTGCTTCGTTTTTACAAGCTTAATCACAAATAGCAGGTTTCTCATACAATACGAAATGGTCTGGCCAAATACTTTATTAGCTTATAGCAGTTGGACATGAAGGTAGCTCCTTTGATGTCAGAAAAATTTTTATGATTTTAAATAGGCTTGACCAAAATGATAGTCTGTCCCTGTTTTTTACAAATACAGAAATATAATAATGATGCTATCTATTAATTTATTTTTAGTAAATGCCATTATCACGTGGGTTCTGTGAAACTCAATTAATCCTGTAGAGAAAGAACTGCCATAAGGAGCCATGAGATGCCTTTGTGAAACTGGTAGCTGAAAAGCAGCTGTTGCATGTGAGACTTTAAGCATGAATTAGGATGTACCACTCTGGGTTTAACAAAAGCTTGCATCTGAGTGCTCTTTGTTGCTTGATGTAGTTGTGCAAATGTGTGTGCATACATGTGTCCTTATGAGGGGGAAGAGAGGAAGAAATCCAAGCAGCAAAACATTATAGCAGGAATTGAGAAATTAACATGGAAGTGAAAATTCCACCAGGCTTTGCAGCGTGATCCCAAAACAAAAATAAGAATAGTGCTTTGGGGAGTGCTTTGGAAATGTGAACAAAGAAAACTGGCTCCACCCTCTATATGTCCCTCAAAACCTCCCTGAAACAACCCCAATATTAGCCTTAAACAAAAATCAAATGCTATATTACTAATGTGATGGCAACTGTATTTCCCTTATCAAAAATCAGACAGAAGAATAAGAATCTGTTAAAAACTCATTGCTGAACACTAGGTTATTCACATTCTTATTCTGCCTAAAACATTTGCAAAAGAATATTTAAGACAGGAACAACCTTATTCCATTAATAAAAATGCTGGCAAGATATGAAAAGGCCTAAAGATTACATGACTGCTCTGGTTAGGTCAGTTAAACAAGCACTGATTGAAGTAATTGCTTTGTATATAGAGGAACTCTCTTGAAAGAACAAGCATTAGCCCATTAAAAAATTCAATATGCTACACCTAAGTGAGTGGTCACAAGGTCTATAGCATTGCAAATAAAGCAAGCTATATGGGTCCGATAGTCCTATAGAGGTGCATGCTAAATATACATTACCCTAAAATTCACAGATCATTTAAACTTAGTTAAACTGCTGAAATTGAGGCCATAGATTTTCAAGGTAATCTTTTGGTGAACAAGTCCAATAGGTGCATAGTTCCCCATATGGCTGATATTCTTACAAGCACTATGGGTAGAGCACTTACTGGCACTGCTGGTAGTGTTAAAGTTCCTGTATAATTTCCATTATAGGTTCCTTTTCATCCAAGCACTGTTTTCAACACTACTGTCAAAACTCACTATAGAGCTGAAATCAGCCAAGAATAAGTTATTCATTCTGTATGTCTGCGTTTCTTAACTTGTATTTTACTTCTAGAATGAAATAGAATAGTTGTCTGAGCTGGGTGTTTTCCCTCAACACTAACAGTGAAATCTACCCCCAAGCTAAGGGTGTGTATCGGAGTCTCACTTCAGCCCCACTTGGAAACAGATCCTGCAAACCATTAAACACACAGATTTTCCAAATGTAAGTAATGTCAGTGAGGTGGATAGTTCTACTGATGCAGACAAATTTGTGTTTTTACGGCCAGGCCATTGGCTTGAGCCATTTGTATAGTGTTGCCTTTTATTACCAAAATAAAACTGGCTATCCTCAGTTTTCCAAGGAAAAAAATCCTGAAAATTAGAGAATACAAAAATTCCATTTTAATTTTTTTGAAATTTTCCCTTGCTATCTAAATTATGTGACAGTTTGTTTATTTGGGGATTTTTGTCATTTTTTCAACCTGAAATTTTTTCTCAACTCCTCTTTCCTTTGAAAGGGATGATAGGATGAACTGATGCGAGGCTGGAGACCTAAAATTATTTTAGAGGACTTTTTAAATGTTCTATTAAAAAAACTGAACTAAACAAAACAGCTGCTCATTCAGATCCTGCCTTTGACAGAAGAGTACATGCAATCAATGGCTAATCACGTACTTTCATCCACTATACTCATGCAAGGTTCAAGCAGTGTTCAGCCCACTGAAGAGCACCAACAGCAGCAACGCACTGCAGATGTACATTCATTTCTCCCACCCCTCTTCCTTTCAGTACTCATGCCTCTTTTCCCTCCTGTCTAGAAAAGGCACCACTGAATCCTGGAAAGAAAATGCTCTTTACATGTTATGTAAATGAAAATATTTTTGATGGTTTGGGTGCAGTCACAAGTTTGTATGAGATTATTTTTCTCCCGCATTCATTTTTTCATGTCTGATCATAATAAACAGTCATTTTAACCTCAGTTAATTAGATAGCTTATTTGCCAGCCTGGAAAGTGTATGTTGTTGGGGAGAAGCAGGAATGTGTACAGGCATTCAGTTAGAACATTAGGCTCCATATGCTTCCTCTACAGTCAGGGGAGAGCAATAAACACCTCAGGAAGGCAATTCAAAGCATCAAAGTTAAAGTAGACCCTTTGGTCAGCTGAATCACTCTCTAGACCTACAGGCTTTATGGACTACAGGAAGAGTTTAAACATATAGCTCATATATAAGCACACATACATACACCCACAAGCACAAGTGTTTCAGTGGACTTCCAGCTGCATGAATGAGTTTAAGAGGTGTACCTCTCTTACATCCTTCAAGAATCTCATTGTAGTGATATTAGGAAGGTTTTTTCCTAGTTTTAGGGGAAAAAAAATCTACATTCTGTGAATTCTGTAATCTACCGCATTTACTGTATCCTTAGTTACATATAGATTGTGAATTTAGGCCTCAAAGAAATCTTTCAAAGCAAAAAAATTTAGAAGTAGGGAGAGAGACCAGTGAATGAGTTCATTTACTCTTGACTACAAACCTGACTGAGAGGTACAGATGCCCTTGTTCATTAATCTGCAGTGTAAATGAGTTAAAAGTTTTATGTGACACATGCAGGAAAAGCTTTTATCAGAGGAGATTAACCTTTCTTCTCCTTTATTTCTCATCTAATACATCACAAGGCACTTTCTTTGGAAAGCAACTTTCTTGTTATTGTTCAAAATCTGCTTGTCGACATTTCTTATGTGTAATCCCTTTGGCTATGTAACTCCTCATCACATACTTGGTCCTTAAATGATAGGGCTGTGAACTGGCTGGAAATCCTCTGGGCTTGCATATGGGCAGACGAAGTGAAGTCTTTCTGCCGTGTATTTAAATGTGGATAACCTCCAGCCCAGATGCCATATAACCAATATTAGAGCAACCTGGTGTTTGAAATATTAAGTCTTGCTGAGAGTTATGGTATGTTAGAATGAGCACAGCATGGCACAAACATGGCTATATGATTTCTGCAGGGGATATTAACTCAAATGCAGCATTTCACTAACACAGCTACTTGCTTCCCAACAGGAGCTTGCCCTCAGATTAATAAATAGGTCTAATCTGCATGTGTCACTGGTTTCACTAGACAGTCTGCCTGTGCTGACTGCAAGATAAACTCTGCTGTGGGTGAAGAATCTTTAGTGAGCGTTAAATGTGCTCAAAACATTCTTTTTTCTACCTATCATTTATTTTAAATATAAAATTGCGCTACTGTACAACTGATGCACAAAGAACATTAAAGAGAATTTTTAATGATTTTCAGGAGCTTTCCGAACTCATTCGCAATCCTTCAGATATGAGATAAAAGACAGTCTCTACCTGCTGCTTCCACTAATAAATGATCTTCCTTGTTATAAACACAGATTGTTTTGAGGCCTTCCACCTTTACACAGAAAATATTGAATCTCATACTTAATGACGTTGGCCTTGTTTTCAGTGTCAGATTCTTAGCCAGTATCAGCTGATGCTGAGTTCATTAGCTTCTTTGCATAGCTTAAATTTACATCAGCTGAGGATCTGGCTCCTATTCTTGAAAATCCATGCCAACACAAAAGGACTTTCCTCTCTGCTTCTTCTAGGTCTTTCTAGCATTACAGCTACTAATCCCAGATGTAGCTTGTGCTGCTGACAGATGTCCTCAATAATTATATTGTTGGGTCTTCTGCTTACTATGTTTAGCATGATACTGACATATGGCAGCGCTGCGACGATACTGGGGCACGGAGCCAATGTTGTCATTTCCTATTTACAAAGTAATATGTTTGGGAACCAACATGAATTCAAATAGGAAGGAGCTTTCTGATGAGGGCCCCACAGTCAGTGCTGGTTAGTGGGAGGCATAATATGGAAATGGAGAGATTAAGTGCTTTATTTTAATTAATCAATTACTTAATTAAAGGGGCAGGGCTGACAGCTGCATAATCAGGGTTGGATGTTTGGAGGTTGAAACATTTTCTTTCTCTTTTCAGGCTCTCAACCTTCACATCACCTTTCATTTCTTTCACCCCTTTTCCCACCCTAATGTCCTGCTGTTTCTTTCTCTATAATATTTAAAAAATTAGTCTCTTCCTCGTCATCCCTGCTGCCCAGACATATTGTCTGTTTGGCATAATTTCTCTTCTAGACTACCACGACCTCACCTCTTATTTTCTACATAATTTCATATACAGCTGCAGATGTTTTCTGCCTGTTCTCCCACTGCCCCAGTGTCTTTCTTGGTCTTTCATTGTTCTGTTCCTCAGTGCCAGAATTTTCCAAAGAGAGAATTCAGATATATTCTTTTCTGTTTGACAGTCAAGGATTTTGTGACTCTTTTCAATTCTCATCCATAATGGACTTTCTACAGTGCCTCCTCTGACCTTCTGGTTAGCAAAACAAATAAGCCTCGAAGCTTGTTCCAGTTTTGAGGCAATACGAGTGCTAAAATCAGGTGTTTTTCCAATCTCTTTTATTTACAATGCCTATACAAAGTCCTGTTTAACTGAATTCAGGAGGAAACAAACAAGAGGAGATTTCTTCCTCTTAGAGCAGTTCCATGTCTCTTTCAGCCACCACTTTACCCCAAAAAATCACTCTTGATAAGGTTTGTTTGTTTGTTTTGAGGGTCAGGCTCTCAACACTTCTTTGAGGAGTGACTAGTGTTTCTTTCCTTAGTGTTGTTTTTCCCACCTTGGTGCCCTGTGCACATATACATGTCTTCTAAGGCAGCATTCCCACAAATCCTTTGTCAACATGAATGCTACATGGGTATTGGTTTGGATGCATGTACTTTGCAGGAGATTTTCTACAGATTTAGCCATCTGGTTGCTAAGTGTTTAACTGCATATTATCTAATATATCTTGCAGGCTGCTGTTTTCAAGAGAGTTTCAACTCAGACCATAATTCTGAAACAAAATGGTCAAAGGCAAAGGCTCAAGTAAGGTAAGTCTTAGAAAAGGACTCCTTTACAACAGGTTGGTCACTCAAAATTATTGAGAGTACAGACACAGAACAGAATGTGAATCAGAATATTCTTGCCTAGTATCACATATGTTGTTTTATCTCCAACCCAAGTTTAAAGACAGAGACACTACAGAAGGTTGTAGGCCTTCTGGACTTTAAGTCTGCTATTATCTTGAGAAAGCAACACAGAACTTCACACCGGTTGTTTATAAAGATGGCGCTGCTCAGATCGAGACAGATGGGTGGTTTGATTCAGAGGTTCTGCAGCCCACAAGCCACATGTAACCTATGTTTTGTCTGCAAAGAGACAGATTAATTCAACCACTTTTGTCAGAATAAAACAACTATGAAGGCTATAGCCAATGTAGATCTTTTCCTGTTGTAGTGGCTCCTGTATAACTGGGAACTTAGGGCCTGAAGTTGTCAGCCAATTAGGAGCTGGAGAAGTCTGTTTTGTTGACTTACTAACCAAGCTTCCTGGCTTTGGACCAGAAAATCCTGTATACTGGACTCCATCTGCTTCTCTTGAATCTTGTCTTGCTCCAGCAGCAGATCTATTCCAAGAGTACCATATCTAGATCAAGGAGTCTGTATTTATTTTTCAGGTCAAACTACTATATCAGTTGAAACTGGACAATTAGAAGTCTGATAGTCTACCATGGAGAGTAAATGTAGGATAGATCCTTCAGTGACAACCACAGAGCAAGAGAGGATTACCCTTGTTCTGTGTAGATTTGGGTCCAGGCAGATTGGCCAAGCCTAGCTGCATTCCTGGGACTAGGAAAGGTTGGTGCTTTTGTGGTTAGCAAGATAGAGGACACATAAATCAAGAGATAAATCTACAGACCTGAAGATGTCACATCTGTCACATCCACAGAGTCAAAAATACAGTGACTAGAGGACTTGACAAAGGAAGAAGAGATGGAGAAGCAATGAGAAACAGCACATGGGTTTATTTGCAAAAAGCAGCTGCATCAGACTGAACTGTGGCAAATCTGAGGACCAAGTGTTGCTCACAGAACTGGGGGTGTGTAGAGAGCAAAACAACATGCGTGAGGGAAATACAGCTCATTTCTCACTGTCAGTATATTGAATTGCCAGTCCTCCCAAAGACTAACAGTTATCTTCTGGAGTTCATACCCCTTGAATATTGTGTGTGTTCAGGCTGAGAATACAGCTGAAAATGATGCTTTGACTCCATTGTTCAAAAGGAAAAAACTTTGGAAGCATAACCATCTCAGAACTTTGGCAGTGAAAGTCTAATTCATGTTTAAGTGGGAAGAGAACACTAATCAGTGATGGTGATCTTTACTGTATTTGAAATTTTATATTTGTCACGGTTTAACACCAGCTGGCAACCAGAACCACACAGCCACTTGCTCATTCCCCCTCCAAAAGTGGGATGGAGGAGAGAATTGGAAAGGGAAAAAAACGCTTGTGGGTTGAGATAATAACAGCTTAATAAGACAGCAAAGGAAGATAAAATAGTAATAATAATAATAATAGAATTTACAAAATAAGTGATACACAACGCAATTACTCACCAGTCACATACCAATAGTCTATTTGTTCCTGGGCAATGGTATTTTCCCCACCCCTGGCCAACTCCAGTTTATATACTGACCATGATGTTATATGGTAAGGAATACCCCTTTGGCCAGCTTGGGTCAGCTGTCCTGGATTTGCTTCCTCCCAGCTTCTTGTGCACCTGGCAGAGCATGGGAAGCTGAAGAGACCTTTACTATCCAGCAACAACCAGAACAGCAGTGTATCATCAACATTCTTCTCATACTAAGTCCAAAACAAACCACTATGTGTTACTAGAAAGAAAATTAACTCCATCCCAGCCAAAACCAGGACAGTATTATGGCAGGTATTTCCAGTTACATCTGTTGAACACACAATACTGATTTCAACACACAATATCTATATTGCCATAGACACTACTCTTGTTAACCCAGCACCCTACCAGCCATTGTCTGTGGATTAAATGTTAGGATTGAAGTGAATCAAAATCTATAACTGGATGAAACATTGAGACGAAAGCAGCAGTATGAGTGCATTCAATATTAGGCAGAAAACCAAGAATACCTCAACAAGTGCCTTTACATCAGCTCACTTTTGCTCAAGTCCACGATTGTGGAGAAACCACATGCTATGCATAAGAAAATTTGTCAGCTTGTTCTTCAAGAAAGTGCATTATAAATTGAACTGTGAGGAAGAAATTTTTCTGGAGACCTTATTTTCTCCTTACTCAAGAGAGCAGTGAAGACCTTCCTGATCATAATTACTCATACAGTGATCCTTAGCAAGGCATTTATACCAGTTTCAGGATTTCCTTCCAGCTTCTTGAAATATATCTTCAGCCACAGTAACTACAACTTCTAAAGCTATCAGGTTAATGTGAAATTCCCAGAGGAAAATCTTGCAGCTGTGTCTGCCTTTTGTCTCTGTAACATTAGAATGATGGCAAACATTGAGAGGCCTTCCTGGTTCCCCTCATACCCCTAGTTCTTATGCCCTCTCACTCTTTGGATCTGAAGTCCACAGTGTTTTTAAAGCTCCTTTTTGACAGGAAGAACATGTTGCCTGGTGAGACCTCCCCTCTCTGATGGAGGTAAATTCCCCTCTGCAGGGCACACAACGACAAACTGCTTGGGAGGAGCTGGAATCCCCTTCTCTAACAGTGTAACTCCCTTGACTCCAGTGATGGCAAAGAATCTGGCTATAGGATTGTTTTATGTAGTGTAGTGGTTAAAAATCCTTGTTGCAGTTATTATCATATGAATAAAGTAGTCAAAAGCACTTCGATTCTTTGGCAAAGTCCTGGCCCTTTGGATATGATATTTCTAGGGCTTAGTATAGGAGCTGGTTACCATGCAACTGGAATTTTTGTTTGTTTTGGAAAAACAAGATCACTTTTTTCAGTGTGAAAATTGGTTCAAATTGCCAACTGCAATAAAGAAAATCTGAAACAATAAACAAAAAATTATCCCTGCACATAATCTCCTTTTATGAGCCTGAAATCACTGATCTGTTTCTCTGTATCTAATTGTTAAAGGATGTGCATGTTTTAAAGAATGGAAACTATTCAAAGAAACAAACAAACAAACAAAAAGAGCAAAATAAACCAACTCACATCATAATATAAAATAGAAAATGAAAAGGTGAAATAAAGGTGTAAAATGGAAAATACTTGTGGACACTACTGCCCTAGGAGAATCTCATGACTTTCACCTCTTCTCCAGAAAGTGTGAATTAATAGAATAAGCTTCATGTTATTCTAACATTGTAAATATCTTTGTTTTCAGAAACTGGTATATTCATAAAAAGTTCAAAATTACTAACATTGACAGTGAGCTGTTACTTCTTCACCTAGTATATATTATTAAGGCAATCACTGAAAAGTTAACACACCATATGCATTAAATAAGTGGTTCAGATAATATAACTTGAAGACTTCTGTGTAGAACCCCATTCAAAGAAAGACATATGTTGCAACAGACAGTAATGTGTCACCTAAAATCTTGAGTCTTTGGAGTAGGGGTGGAAACACATCAGCCTCTCACACACATGAGAGTATCAACAGCGGCTGGCTTGTTCTTCCAGCGGGAGACAGAAATGTATCTGAAATTGTGTATTTTCCCCTCTCTTGAGCTTTGCCATCCAATGTATATGTACAGTTGGTATTTGCTCCTCAGTTAAGCCAGAATGCTGATCCTTGCTATTTCTGTTGATTTGTGAGCAACTACAAAATCAGGTGTTTTGCTGCTAATAACTGGAACAGATGAAAGCCCTTCTTAGCTTAAGGGAGCTAAACTCAGATCTCCTCTGTTCTAAGAGTATCATCATAAGCTTATTGGTACATTCACTACACCTCAAGCAGTTCATATGGTAAGCACAGTCCAGCTAGCAAGTCTGGGACCAAAAATACAGAAAGTAAAACAAGATTTAATAGCATTTTCTGTTCTGCTGCTGTGGATTGCTTTTGCATTTCAGTTTAAACAGAGAAACACACATAAAAGGAAATTATGTACAGTGTTTAAATCACTGGACTACCAAATTATGCTTTCTCTTACCTGTTCTTTCTCGGGTCTCATGGCTCTTACATTCTTTGCTGCAGAGTTCATGGTTTTCAAGGGTAAGGGAAAAACTGGGAGTTGCAGTTTTCAGCATGAAAATCTAAATTATACAGCTCCTATTCCCTGCGTAAAATATTTAATGAGTAAACTGCTCTATCACCTCCTTTTGTTGTGTTTCACAGTGGAAGTAATTGTGACTTTCACATTTTAGTCTGAATGCCACGTACTCAGAATGTGTTAAGTCTGACTTAAGGGATACAACACTCTTCAGAGACTTCTGATGTCTAAACTGAGTCAGGGCTTTAGATTAGACTGCTGTCCTGAATTTAGAGGTCTATATTCTATTTCAGAAACATAAATTATGTTTTAGAGAAATTCCCTAGAAACTAATTTTCAGACTGTGACTTATAGGTATGAAACTACATGTTATTTCTGGCCTTAACTATACAACCCCAGTTTTGGCAAAGCTGAGGATCTTCTCTTCTGCTGGGTGTCATTAGAATTTTCTGTCACACTGCACTCCAGAAAAATACATTTTTTATTATTTAGTTCTTAATTGAAAATTAAGGACTTTTAATGATCGGAATACAAAACTGATAGTTGGGTCTCAAAGTCCGTATTGCCCAAATGCTTAACTAGTGTTAATGATGATTTACACAACTGACACTCTGGCTCCAGATAGCCAGCTTATTGCTTTGGGAACTTTAAGTGACCATTTAGGCATTTAACCTTAGACACACAACTTTGCAATTCAGGTCTTAAATGCTCGGTATCTCCATAAGAGAAACACCTCCCTTAGGAAGATTTCACATGTTATCAGGTCTGTTTTTCATTTAATCAACAAGTAGCATAGCAACTGCCTTGTCTCTTATTAGCTGTGAGAGCCTAAGTAGATACTTCAAAGCCCCTCTTGAAATTATAATGAAAACCAATTTCTAGCTGAGAACAGTAGAATCATTTACTTTACATTCCCACGGCACCAGAGAAGAGAGAAGAGCACAATGAAGCTGAAGAGTAATGTGTTGACAGAGAGAGAAGCTGAAGGCTTTAAAGACATGTAAAACAATAAACATCGTATGTCATGCCATCAAAATATTCCAGAGGGCAAAGCAGTTCAGGAAAAGAGTCTGCTTTTGCAGTCTTGGTTTGTTTTTTTTTCAGATTCTGTTTATTACAGTAAAATTATTCTGGATGCCCCTTAACATTGTAGGGAGCAACCAGCAATCAAATTGTATTGTTACTCTAAGGGCTACCAGAAATGGTTATTTAAATATTGAAGAGTATTTTTGCAAAAGAGCCTTTGTCACTGCAAGTGTTTGAGTTCTTTTACCTTGCGTACACATTCATATTTTATGCATCCTGCAATAATTGCTTTGTTTCTGGATGTGCTCACATTTTTCATATTTCCCTCTTGTTCCTGCCCATTTCTGTCGTGGTATTGCAGAAACCTAGGGGGAAAAGTCTGCCTAAAGCCAGCTGAGTCTCTCTCTCTCTAAAGCTGGGTGTCTACTCTAAATGCAGGGAGGACAGGAGAATAAGGTGCCAAACATCCAATCCACCTTCTTACTCTGCTGTCCGGGATACATGGCTTGGCCTGTTCCGTCATTACTCAGAGATAAAGCAGATTTATGCTCAGTCCTCTAACCAGGGCTCACTGAGTACCAGAACAGGCCCTGGCAGAGGTGACTGCAGCACTTAAGGAAAAAAAATACCATCATAACTTCAGGAGAAACTGGGGTGACAGAAAAGAAGACTTGAAGACATTAATGTCACCCCCAATAGCTGAGGAAAGGATCATCCAGGATCCATTTACTGAGCACGTCAATGCTGCACGTTACTACTGGATGAAGCCCTGAAGATGTAGCAGTGGCCAGCCTACATTGATGAGACATCCAGTGCAGCACCCTCCACTCACTGATGAAACTGGTGTCTAGTCCTTCCTGTCCCAACAGAAGTGGCATGTTCTATCTTTCACATATTCCTGCCATATTCTGCCTTTCAGGTTTATTCAGTCATTAGTTTACATTCCCCTTTTTTCCTGGGTTCTTCACTTCTCCAAATAGCAGTGAAACTTTCTGCATTATTTTACTTCTCAAAATTTTATTTTTCAGTGACTCAGGTAGCTGAGGAAAAAAGAGCTTCCACACTTTCTTACATAACCTAAAAAGATTTACATACTACATGTAGAAATAAGCAAGATTATACATCTTTTCTCTCAGTCTTTGAGCACACAATACATGGGCTTATGCTCCACCTCTATTCACTGTTTAATTACATTCCCCATGAGGAACTAATTTGTTTAGGCACAACATGAACTGATGCAACTATAGAACTGCAAACTGAGGCCTGTACATGGTTTGCATAGTCCCCATGTGGATATGCCACCTTATTCAGACTTTGAATGAGACTCTGCACTTCCCAAATAAACAGATCCAAACAGACCAACAATTAACCAGCAAGTATATTTAATAATTACTTATACTTATTTTAGCATCCTTGATGATAAAAGTCTTGAAAGTTTATGCATTTTTCATCTGTTGGACCACAATTTTATGTGGGCCTCATTATTTATTTATTTAATGACTGCTACTTTCTAAATTCTTAACTTAAGCACTTTTCAAACTCAGCCAAAAGTTTTTTTCTTCCCTCCCAGGTCCTACCACATTTGAAGCATTATTTCATTATTTCTATGCTTCACTCACAAAATTCTATATAAAACCTCATTAGCACATTTCTTCCTTTCTTCTCTATTTCATGTGTTCAGTATTCATTTCTGGGCTGATAACTGGGCAAGCTGTTCCCAGGTCTGGAACCAATCTGCAGGTCAGCCAGTTGGAGCAGTGACAGAAACACTGAACTGGATATCATCCCCCAGGGGCCAGCAGCTTGCCTCTCAAAATGTGTTAATTCTTTTCTCATGTTCTGTTGGCCAATGGCCTCCTACTTGACGTCCACTCCTTCATCTCCTGAGCTGGCTGTTGTCTTTTGGTTTCGCAATGGTTAGGTCTGAGTACCAAAGCCCTAAGCCTACACTGAAAATACAAATATTTTATGACAAGATCTTCTACCGTGTTCACATTTATGCTTAATAAATAGTAAGTGAATCAACAACATAACTTTTAGTAAGTTTTCAACATTGTTGAAGTCTGCAGATGTAAGAAAACTCACAGCTGAAGTCTTTTTTTTTTACTCAAGCATTACACCAAAGGGACCTAATAAGTTCCAAGACTTCTGTAAAGCTAAGTGCGATACAGACAGTTGGAGGAATAGAGAAAAAGCTGTCATTCTGCACTTCTAACACCTTTGGCTTTTAATGGTTCAACTTAAAAATTCAGGGTTAATTCTCGCCTCAGGCAAGAAAGACGGCAGCATAGCAGTGTTGCATTCAGCACAGCATGGCTACAATTCAAGGCAATGGAGAAGTGCCTGTATAGAGGTTTGCTAGTACAGACACGAGAATAACCTGATACTATGCACTTACGTAACTGCATCTATATGCAAGTTTTTGCCAGAGTAACTCCTCAGAAAGTTATAGCAATAGAAACTTGTGCTTATAGTAAAACATGAGTCATGTTCCAACAGATTTATTAAGGAATATATTTCAGGTAACCTCTGTGAAGAGAAGTAGAGTGGTAAATCCAATTTACACTGCAGAGGACTGAGAAATACATTTACTGAACATGTCCTGAATCAGCTTAAAGGATTCTCTTCAGGATTTTCCATTGAGGAGCCAACACAGTTTTCTCAAAGCAAAAAGTAATTTTATCTCCACATAAGTAACACAGTGTAACAAGGGAAAGTGTTAATATAACATAAGTCTAGAAGAATGCTTCTATATTCTACATGAGATCTTCTGCATATTCCTCTTTTGGTACATTAGGCTCTAGGTTTTGCTTTCCTTGAGCAAAAGCAACGCATCTCTCCCTTAAGAGAAACTATTTAAATTCCTCTTCTCTGTCTTTATCGATTTAATCTCCCCCTCCTGTGTTTACTATCCTCGGGAAGACAGTCTGGTGAGCCCACAGAGGAGCAGAAGTAATCCACCACGGTTGCTGGGGAGTGGCTATTTCAGCTGCTGTCCATTCGCCTGATCATCCAGCTAAGGAATCTGGATAGTAAACACATAACCTTCTTAACGTTTCTCAGCAAGCAGTGCCCATAGATCAGTACAAACTGCTTCCAGCCTGTTGACACAGAGTCATTTGTTGAGTGCCACTAGTGCGGTTGGCACTGCAAAGCAAATGATAGGAGATGTGGACGTTATCCCAAAGGGATGTTTGTGACATCCATTAGAGAAAGCACTATGGAGGCACAAGCTGCTGCTCTACCACCCTTGGTCTCGGGACAAAACAACAACACCATCTATGTGAGCTGAGTTTGAAAAGTGATTTGCATGCTGTATGTTAACTGTTAAAGCTAGATTCTCACTTTGTGTATAAATAGCCATTAATGGAAGGACAAATGATCCAGCGTTCCTGTGGCAATTCCACACATCTCACTGTTTGTGCTGAATCTGTTGGTTTCTGCCACCTCCTGTCTTTCACCTTAGACTTGTCTTTTAAGATCATTAAAACTGGGTCAGGCACAATCTTTTCATTGTGTATCTGTATCACACATGGCCCAAGAAGCCCAAGTGTCCATGAAGCACCTTGATGTCTGCACCATTTGATGGAGCAGTTCAAGATCAAGCCTGGGCCTGAGCCAACCTTGCCTATACCAGACGTGTGGCTGGTGTTTGTATGCAAGCCAGGACCTCTGCTTGGAGACCTGCTCCATTTGCTCAGGACAAAGGCCAGACAATCAGGGAGTTTGAACTCCAGTGCAAACTAACCTGACCAGACACTTCTGGTGAGGTTTCACAGCTGCTTTGAGCTAATCTACACTTGTACTGATGGGCTGATCCTGCTCTCTCCCTACCCCAACTTCTTCTACCCACCCAATCCCTCATGTCAGTGCAATAATAAATACAAAACGTAAAAATGTAATTTCAGTTTCTTAGTCTTCGCAAATTCAAACCCATGGAGTCAAATACATTATTCTTGATGGACACTACTATGGCTGATAGTGAGTAGAAGCAGAAAGGGCCTGTGGCATTACTATTTTTAGGTCAAGTCTAGCTTATTTAAAATGAGCTAACATGTATACTCTTGGCTAAATTCTAAATTTCTTCAGCCTGTGCATTTTCAGGGTCTCTGGCTGGGATTTGTAAGACATAATTTGAGTAGATTGTGTAAATCAGTGTCTCACACAAGTAACTGTTCAGATATTTTCCAAAGCAACTGTGTCAGAACTCTTTATTACATTATGTTATCTAGAAAGATGGAGGATATCTTTTCCAATATTTCTTGTATTCAACGTTGAAAATCATTAATGGGAGAGCATTAGTCTACATCCCAAAATAATCCATAATGGAAAATGAACACTGCTTGTGGCAGGCTCTCCTAGTTAGCCCAATTTACTGCAATATTCCCTAAATGAAATTGTACTGAAGATGTATATAGCACAAACATACATTAACTAAAAAAAAAACCTGAAAAAAGTGGGATTTTTAAGGTCATTTAACCAAGAAAATATTTCAATATCATTCTTTAACTGCACGCTACTGTGGTTTTCTAAATCAATAAACTTTAAAGATCCTTAAGTATACCATCATCAAATAGGATAAGGGATTCTACAGGAACAGGCATCCTGAAGTGGGCAGAAGAAGGGTTATAGGCAGGTTAGTGTACTGGCTACAGGATCTTCGTACAAAACTGAATTTAAAAGAACATACTCCCAAATAAGGAGCTTTGTCTATGCTGAGAAGTTCAGTCACTTGTAACAGATCTCATTGTTCTCCTGCTCTTGAAATACAACCTTCTTCAGCACTTTCACACTAGCTGTGCTGAATCAGGGTCAGGACACTCTTTAATCCTTGACTCAGACTAGTTTACAAGTACACAGATTTAGCTGCAGTGCCTTCTGGTTTTGTAGTCCACAGTCTCTGAGAAAGCAGCATATTTGGGGAATTTTAAGGATTCTTCTGGAAGGGTCACACATTCACAGGTTGCATGAGAAGCTGCTATTATTTCTGTGAGATGCCTGGGTTAGAGGGGAGTTCAGTTGGATTAGAAGCCATTTACGTTGTTGCAGCAAGGACGTTTTTTATACCTGTGAGCTTAACATTGCTGGCATTTCATTTTTCTCTTAATCAGCTTTCAGTGGAGTTGATCTTGACTTAAGATAGGGGATGACCTCTCAAGGTCATACCCTTTCTGTCATCTGAAAAGCATTAACTGTGGGCCAGACCAGGACATTGGTTTTTTTCTTTCTTCTTTCCAACCAGCAGGCTCATTGCCTGAGTGCAGAGTTTCAGATTCAACTTCTTAGTACTTTCTATTATGAACTTTCTTTTGCTTTCGAATTCTTCTGTACATACTACATTCTTCTTTCCATGAATATGAGATTTCAAGGTTTTCCAGCCCAAAATTGTTGTTGGTGAGTTCTGAGCAGTAAACAAAAATTGCTAGCAGGTCACTGTTCTTAAAAGCAATAATGAGACAGTTATATGGTGCTTTTTAACCTTGGTGTCCTGGAAAGCAATTGACATTCCCTTTCACAAAACTATATCCTTCCAAAGGCACAGAGATGACTAAAAATGAAAGTTCCCTTGACAATTTCTTCCAGTAATGTGCATATACTAACTACAATATATTTTAACTCAAACGTGCACTCCTTAAACTTCCAGACATCGGTTTTTGTTACTTCCTTCCTCCTAGATTGAAGGGTTATTTAATACCCATTACGTTCTCCCTGTGAAAGTACTATGACTGTGATCAAGGGCAAAACTACATCCTGCTGGCAGAGGCATCCAAGGCATCTGAGCTGTCTCGGTTTATACTAACCAGCAGAAGAGAAAGAGAAGTGCAGTACAGAGGCACCAGAGCTGATTGCACTCTGAAGAGCCTGAATCCAGAGAACAGCATAGTTGTACTTGTAGGCAGGCTGCAATTAGAGCTAATTATCAGCACTTTTACCATGCTGAGACCTCACATCAGTCTGCTCCTTCACTTTGATCCCTTGGTCCTTTTCAGAGTCCTGTTTACGAAGAGATCCAGATCATCCTGCCTCATTGCCTTATCCTTATTTACTATTTTACCACAGTCTTTCCCCAACCTCCCCCACCCCCCCTTTTAATTACAAATGTTATCGTAAGTTATTTATTATTTACTTTCAAAAGTAATCAGTGAAGCCATTGAATGGTATCAGGTCCGCTACTGATCCCCATGAAACTCCATTATAAGTATATTCAGCTGTTGATAATTTCCTGGAGACAATCTCTTTTTAAGATCTATCACTTAACCAGTTCTTAATTCATAAAACATTTGCTTTATTAATAGTATAGGATGCCAATGTTTAAATCAGAACATTCTGTGCTGCTAAATTCAAATATTTTACAAAAATCAGATTACTCAAACAAGCTTGCCATTTCATCAAAGAATAAAGTGAGATTTCTTTGACATGATCTGTTTTTCATAGAACCATGTTGTCTGGAATTTATTTTATTTCTATCCTTTAATTATTCCTCAGCTGATTCCCTTCCCAGCTTTTCTGCTTTATTTTCTGGAACAGATGTCAGACTAATTGACCTATACTTACTCCAATCATCTTGTCAGACTTTTTGGAAAATTGGCATACTGTTAGCTCACTTTCAGTCTTCTGGAATTTTTTTGGTATTCCAGAATTTGTTAAAAATTAGCATTAAAGATTTCCTAGAGAAATTTGTGTGCAAACCATCTGTGTCCACTGGATTGTGTTTAATTTTAGTTACAGTTGCTCTGTATTTCCTTCAGACCATGACGAACCAGAAAGAAATTTGCTGTTCTTATATGGTAGAAGTATTTCATCTGTATTTTGTTTCTAGAAAGCCAGTTGTTTTATGAATTTTAACTACTCCATGTCTCCTAATAAGAATTTGATGATTTGTTGCCAACATCAGGATGTATCTATGTTAAGACATAATTTTCTTCCAATGTGTATTTAAAAACTACATTTTATCATGCCAGCATTTCCATCAAGATTTTTAGCTTCTCACATCCTCTTTTTTGTTGTTTTGGTTTGGTTTTGTGGGGTGTTTGTTTGTTTGTTGTTTTTTACCTCTAAGTTACATCATAGGTATTTCTACATAATGTACATCATTGTGGGTTTTTTTCCTGTTACCTCACTTCTTAATTTAACCAGACTTTTTTTATAAACAATCTAGAGACTTGCATGTGAATCACTGGAAGGCTTAGCTATGTAGCAAATATACATCAAAGCAAAACCCATTATCAGCCTATATTTCAAGCCCAACCCCTTCTCTCCATTAAGGTCTCCAAACTGTTTTTGCTTTAGTAAATTGAACCCTTTTCAAGACACTTGGAGGTGATTAATAAATGCAAAATAATTAATATTTGAGATATACCTTCTGCTTTCTCACCTTAAATACAGACAAATTACAATCAATAGTCTTCAAGGAGCACATTTCCAGTCCAATGCCACTCTTGCTTTTATCCATCACTTAATCCATCCTGTCATGCTGCTGTGGAAGCTTGAAAGCATCTTCCTTCACTTGGTCCTGAAGAAATTTATCAGCAAAACTGACTTTTATGATCACGGTAATCTTTGTCCTGAAGAATATGATGAAGTTGTACCCACTTTAATGGAAATGTCCCTCTTATTTTCGCTACTAACTGCTCTAAAAATGAAATCTCTTTGCAAACATGTTTGATCTGACTTACTACACAGCGAAAAATGGGCCAATTTGGAAAATGTATAGCAACTTCACATGTAAAGAACCATTGAATGAGTATTAACAGAGAAAGAAACTCCTGATTCCTCATTGAAAACACCAGCCTGCATGCAAAAGCAAGATTTCCACTGAGCATCCTTCAGGTGCCAGCCGAAGCAAATTAGTAGCGTAATTTGCAAAATATTACAGTGGTGCATATGACACTTAAATTAACTCATTATCTCTTATCTGAGCATGTTATAAGCTACACAACACTCCTGAAAGACAGAATTTTTCTGTCTTTTACTGTAGTTTTTAGCTCAGAGAAAACTGAGGTTCAAGTGAATTGTTCAAGATCATACACAAAATGTGCAGCAGAGCAGGGATTTGAACACTGTTCTCCAAAAGCTTAGTGACATGAACTCCTGGACTGAGCTCCCTTTCTGCAAAAACTACAGCTGTTCTTTGACTGAACAAGGAATTTACTTCCTGTGCAGTCAATTCACCCCCTAGCAGCTCTCAGATTTACTTTCTTCCAGTTCTGTCATACAGCTTATTTGCTTCTAAATCTGAACAGCAGATAGAGAAATAGGCAGCTCTGGAATGAAGCTTGTGATGAATTTAATTATAGTAATGCCAGATAGCCCACTAAACCATTATCATTCTACAATGACAATAAGCTTACAATAATCTATATTCCCATCTCCATCTTGCATTGTTCTAGTTAGGTTGTTTGTTTAAGCCTCTTAACCTAATTAGTGAAATTCATTGTTCTCATTAGTGCCATTTGTTACCATAAAAGAAAAAAAAAGGTTTTTCTGACAGAGTTGGAATAGTCCCAAAGTATGTGGTTGGCTCCAGCCCTTCTCTCATTCTCGCAAGCTTAGGCCAGCACAGAACATCTTTGTTTTGCAGTTGTCAAGGCTGTAAGCAGTTGTTGGGATCTGTGCACACTGAACATTTGCCATCACTTATGGACAATATAAAATATATTGACAGCAACATGGGTATAATTCCCAGATGAGATTACTGGGATAAAGGTAATTTTTCAGGAAATAGAAGTGCTGCAAATTGATGCCAGCATAAAGATTTACAGGAAGATAATACAAATGAACAGACTTTCCTGTGGCAAACACCATTCTTGTCTTGTGATAGGCTTGTAACTAGATGCTGCCAACGGAGTTTGCAGGAATTACAGTTTGCATTCCTGGCCATCTCATTCCAGTTCGTTGGCCAGATTCCTTTTCCCACAGTGCATCTATATCCATGACTGCCTTTTTGTACAAACTTCATCCTAGAAACTCATCTTATACTGAATTGAAAGTATGAGAAAAGTGAGGATCTGTGCTAGCATTTCTTCAGTACTATCCTCAGGCTCTGGTGTTTGACTTTTCAGTTGCAATTCAGCTTTTACTATAGATTGTGGACATGGTCAGATAAAATTTCAGTGGGATGTGCAATTTGCATAACAGATGCATTGAAAGTATGTGGTAGAAACCCTTGCAAATGAGATTGGAGTGCATGTCATTTTTGAGTGTGTGACATGACAGAAAAAATGTGTACTTGCTCTTGTATATACTTTGAGAACTTTCTTGTTAAAAAATCTGATTTTTCAGAATAACATCAAAGTTTTCTAAGCTTGCTGAATTTCAGGAGCTTTAAGACGTGTGCATTTAGGCATCCCAATGATACGTGAAAACCTGTTTCTAAAACACAGAGTTGCTATGTCTCCTCATGTTTGTACACAGAAATGACCTGGAATCTCTGTTTAGCAACTCTACATTCTTTAAGTTGTTTTTCTGAAGGTACATTTTGTCCTCTTAGCTTTGTCGATATACAGATAAACACATTGCATTTTATATACAAGCAGAAATAACCACTCAAAATAAATTATTTCATTAAATTATGTCATGGTTGCTTCAAAGCGTATTTTAATGAAGTTTACGTAATTGGTTTTGGTAGGAAGTAATTTTTTAAGTAAAAATTTTACCTTAAACCGATAGGGAGGCAAGGAAAGGGAAAGACGAGGGAAGAGAGAAATATGGAATTTTTTTGCAATTTCTATTTCATTCTACACTTCTACCCATTATCACTGAACAAGCAGGGCATAGGATTAAGAATCAGAATACCAGGTTTAATCCTCAGGCCTGCCAATTTGCTGTCATCTGCCCATAGGCAAGTTACTTCAGCTTCAGCTTCAGCTTCAGCTGTTATTTGTCCATCTAAGTTATGGACACTGCTCTCTTCAGCAGTGTTTAGCACAGAATTAGTGCTGAGTCCCACTCAACAGCATCATGACATCCAGTGGGTCATGCACCTACTATTCAATGTTCAATATGTAAAATTACAGGTTGATCCTGCCTGCAAAAGGAAAGGTACTTGTGCCAGTTATTCCACACTGATAGATTGTACCTAAAATACCATATCATGAGATGTGCAGCATTAAAGCATCAAGCAATGTAAATCTGGACTGAAAATATGCAGCAAATTGCGCTTTTTACCTTTTCTCTTCTTCCTCCCTTCCCTTCGCCTCCACCTTGACCTTAGTAGTAGAAACAGTCTCTTACTTTCTACTCCTCAAATCTCCTCTTCTTCAGATCACAGGTCATAAAAACACATTTCCTTCCTCATTTTTTTTTTTGATATAGTGAATAACCTAACCAGTTCTAACAAGGACATTCCTTCCTGACACCATGATGAATCACAAATCACTTGGATACGAATGAGACTGAGTCAATCTAGAGAGGAGAACCTAGAGAATCTAATAGTTTATTTCATTTTGTAAACAAGGCCAGACCTTTTGGCATTTAAATAACATATATCAGACAAAATACTTAGTAACCAAATTCAACTAAGTATACCTGTATAATGTGTTCTTAATTCCTTTGTGGGAAAAAAAAATAAAAAATAAAAGCATAGAGTACATTACCACTATAGTACGTTGCTGAACTATTGTTATTTCAAACAGTTAAAGCTGAGAGATATGGAGTTAGATTTTTTCATTATTATGCACTGAAAGCCCAACTTCAGTGGATCAAGGGGACAGTGGCATTTATTTTAATGGCACTGAGATTTCACCTTCTGTAGTAAACTCAGCAATTTTCTTTGCTCACAAAGTGCTTGGATCAGGCCCCTAGGACATTGCAAAGACCAAAGCATTTTCCTGTTCAGAAGCTTTTTGGAAAGCCTTAGAAATATAAGCTACCTTTTGATTTGGATGTGTCTGTAGGGTGGATTCTGCCAGGGCAGGAAGGTCACCCCTTCTTCCTTCCTGGAGCTCAGGGAGAATGCGAGAAGGATCCCCTGAGCATATCCAAGTCTCCTTCAGTAATGAACCACATGCTTGTCACTAAGTAAGCATAATAATTGTATTATATCCATGTGCAGCTTTTAATATCTGAATTAACTGAATACTATTAACCTATTATTTAATTTTGCAGTATATATACATATACAATTTCAATTTCTTGGGGTAGACTTCCTGAGTTCCAGTGTTTTATGCTGAAGAGTTATTTGTTGCAACACAGAAGCAAACCAGTAAATTTTTAATGTGGACCATGTTGTTCTCTGTCACTGAGGTCAAATGACACAGTAAAGCCTGCATCAAGAACATTGCACCCAGTGTGAACGCTCAAATAGAGGACATTCAACCAAAGTGCCTACTGAAATGGTATTTGCCTTGTGACAGATTTGAACCATTTCTGAGGCATTTGGGACACGGAGGTTGGCCCAAGCTAAAGACATGCCAAAGATCTCCCTGACAATTTAACAGCTCAGATGATGAAGCTCCAGTCCCTGGGGACGTTCAGTGGAGTTATTCAACACGTAGTAATATGTGACTCAGCTGAACAGCTGCACACCCCCAGCAAGGCCACCAGCAACACCCCTGCCTATGTTCTCTGCCATCACTTGCAGTATCTGAAGGTGCTAGCACACGTTGACAAGGATAATTGAGTGCCTATGGTAGATGCATCACTAGAGCCAGTCAAATGACTAATTTAAGTGGTTTTATGATTAAGAAGTTGACGGTTGAACTCTGTAGGATGGGACGCGGTGCATTTAGCACTTGGAGTTAATTTCATAGTTGAACCAAGCAGGTGGAAATCCTCTGCAGTTCTCTTTTCTGAGCTAATTCCCTGACCATGGATTAAAAAGACTTGGTGGAAATCAGACAAGCTTAGAGCATCAACACAAACTGAGAATGTATTCTAGTCTCAAATCATGTGAATCAGTATCTTATCTACAACATTTCCTTCTTTTTATGAGTGCCAGTATCTTAGCTTATCGCAGTGACTTCAGAGTGTCTGTATATTTCACAATTCAATTAGTCATTCACAAGTGAAGTATTGCAATTCATTCTTTTTTTGGTCTCCACTGGTGATAAAGGTAATGGATGTTTTTGTCAAGTAAATGGACTTCCTCTAAATATCTGCTTCTCCCTGGCACTGCCTTTGAAGTAGATGGTGGGATGTATTTCTATAAATAGAGAAGTAGCTGGCAAGAGGGGAAGAAAAAAAGAGAAGGGGAAAAAAGAGTGGAAAACCATATATTTCCTGACATTGCAACATTCATGATGGTTTAACTACCACAAACGTACATTCTTTAAACACTCCTATCTTGGTGAACATTGCAGGAAGCAGAGAGTAATTTGGATGTTAACAGATACTGCTTAAAATACAAAAGGAAAATTAATCAAATGCCTTTGTACAATGTCCATGGTTTCAGTTTGGGGGAACTGATGTTCTCAGAAAAGGCTGAAGTAGCACTTTGGTACTAAGAGCTGTGGCTTACAGCAAGAGTTGATATACCATTTTCCAGCAGCTGGTCTGCACTTGAAAAACAGAGCAAGCAAAGCCTGAGAAACGAAATCAATCAGCTGTGTTTGCCACAGCTCTGTGAAGTCCTCAGTTATGGTTATTGTTATCTGAATACAGTTTTTCTTTGTGCAGTGAGGGGCAACGCGCCAGGAGCAGCAGTAGAGTTACCTCAAAGAACACCCTTAATGCCACGTTTCAGGGCCTTCCTCTTCGTAATGCTTCCTTTCACCACCTAGAAAAGACTTGCTGACCTAAGGAACATCCTGGATCACATTAAAATCCCATCACATCTGAACTCTCTGGGAAGAATTTTTTCCTCATGGAAACCAAAACTGCTGATTCCTTGGCTTTTTGCCAGCGCTGCGATGTAACAGAACAGGAACGCCTGGCATTTTGTCAAGATCACGCACATGATTTTGGGAGGTACACAAGTAGCCATTGGAGGTAGAAAAATACTATCATTTATCTGTCAGTGATGGTCCTTTCCTTCTTGAGATTCACATGAAGATGTTAAAACGAGAAATTCTGGTGTTCTGAGATTTTCAGAAAATTAAAAGATAATAGGTATCTCCCTGGACAGCTCATGCAGGATTCCTGGTGGGCCACTGTGGTTCCTTCTTTCCATT
Source organism: Patagioenas fasciata (assembly GCF_037038585.1). Taxonomy (NCBI): domain Eukaryota; kingdom Metazoa; phylum Chordata; class Aves; order Columbiformes; family Columbidae; genus Patagioenas; species Patagioenas fasciata. The sequence goes on from NC_092522.1 coordinate 113,006,128, forward strand.
TAGCTGATTTTATGAAAAAAAAGAATGCATCATTCACAATGGTATATGTTCCACTATATTCACCAGTCCGATCAGCTCTATAAATTAAATCAAGGACTTCTAGAACTGTACCTAGAGGAGAAATATTTCAGAAAAGTCTGATGACGCTTTCCCTAAATTGTATTAAAGCCCTCCATGCTGTTGTCTTTGGGTCACATATAAAAATGTGAGTGAGGCCTTTACATATCCCAAGGCATATTTTCAAAAGCAAAAGGATATTAATCTGCAGCCAAACTTGTTTGGGGATAGGCGGTCTTCTGAAATTTCTCAGCAATCTTGGATGTTATAGCTTTTCTCCTATACCCTGCCCCAAAATCTAGAGTGGTACTGTCATGTACTTGTAATATACTGCAGAATCTTACATTAAAGATGGATAAAGAGGTCCATATTTTTTATAATAATTAGAAACGTAATCTGGATAGAAGCACCTTATATCTTGATATAAAATAGGATTTATTATAATTAGAGATATAAATGATCTATCAGATCCCATAAGGGCAAGATATAACTTTGAAAAAACATTAACTATTGTGTTTCCAGTTCCTTGTAACACATAAAGAACTGAAGCATTTGGAGAATTTGGAGTATTTGGAGAACCTACTAGTTGAAGTAGCACATCTTTTTTGAACCTATGTATAACAGCTTAAAGGTGTCCCTTTAAAGGTAAAGAGCACTTTCCCTAGATAAAGAGCACTACAAATTAAATGTGAAAGGCCAGCTAAGATCTCTGTGCTGAGAAAATTCAGAAGATTGTATCTTATTGCCCACTCTTGGCTAAGAGAATGTGGAGTTCCCACCCAGGGTGGAAATGGGCTGACTTCACTGGCATCTCACCTCTTTAAGTTGGTGATTAGTACTTTTTTTTCCTCTTTAGTATGCTAAGTTTCACAAGACTTTTGTGTGTCAGCATTTCTTCCCCTGCTGGTAGAAGAGATGGGCATAGAGGAAGTGTGGAAACTTGCTTGGCTCTTCTCAAGAGCACAATTGCCTTCCTAACATTTTCTATTTAGTGAAAATAAAATAATGTTATTTGAAGTCCACGTCTTTAGCTAGTGTTTTGTTAACATGGTCTTACTGGTTTTGATGGCTGCTGATGCCAATTTATTTCAAATGAGGACTGTGCTGTCGTTAGAAAAATTGCTTAACTACCAAATCTCCTTTCTCAGCTGGACATTATGTTGTTTTATGTTATGTTCATGATGAGTTATGGTCCATATATTTTGAATAACATTTTGTATCACATTTTTAATCATGTTCAAATTTAAAAAGTGATCTAATATTTTTATCCATACCCCCCTGTATTGGTAAAACATATAGGCACTGCCAAGAGTGTCTATCAAATGTCCTAAAAAATAGCTAGCAGGAATGTGTCTCTTCAAAGATGCCTGCCTTTCTTTGCAGAAGGTGATCCTCTGGGAAATTCACAAAGACAGGAAAAACCTGGGGTTTACAGAGACAGGAAAAACACTTTACTGATAAAAGGAGGTTGTACCAAGCTTGTTCAGATGACTGGAGTTAGTTTAGGGATGAAACACGTTTGTTCCAAAACCAACTCACTGGCTCCATTAGCCAACATTGGGAAACTGAAGGTGGTCTTCTTTGGAAAAAAAAGATGAGAAATAAAAGAGTCACAGACATTTTTTTCCCCTCATAAATATAAGAGGACTCTCTGTGAAACCTTCGCTGATCCACAGTTGCATTGTGACAGCTCACAGTACTCAGAGATGGGGAAGGGAGTGGATGCGGAGGAATCGCACAGCACTAGCACTGAAATGGCACAAGCAGAGTTTGCCAAGCAGCAGTCGGGAACCTCATACATCTGTTCCTCAGAGCTCAGCAGGCCAGCTGCGATGGAGAGAGATTAGCTCAAATGAAATGGAAGATGAAAAGTCTGGTGAAATTGCCACAAATATAGTAAAGAGTGGTTCCTGGAGAGACAAGCAGCTCCATCTGCAGCAGAGCTAATGAAGCTCGCATTTTTTTATGGATTTGTGTCTTGTGGTTAGATTCTCTGGTGTGAGTACCAATTAAAACTTTTCCTGTGGTTGGGGCAGCCATAATAGTTGTCTTCTGTGTGAATTCTCCAGTGGGTGGAGAGCATGCTGCAACCTGGTGTTGAAGCTAGTTCAGTGATTCAGAATTACTGGAATGTAGATGGATACGATAGCAGACCTAAGTGCACAGATTCCTGCATATGCACAAATGCAGTGTAATCTTCTATTGCCCATTCTGCAGGGAGCATCATATGTTGCAAATGCATGTATATGGATCTATGATATTATCTCCTGGGTAATGTTGGCTTGTGAATTAAGTAATAAAAGCCAAAACATGCCTTTTGTCAAGATGATGAAGTTTACTACGACAACAGCAAGTACAGAAGTGTTCCTGAAGACACATGCCTTTTGGCTTAACAAGGGTCAGCACAGGCTAGTAGGTAGATCACAAAGGAAACAAGAAATCTAACTTTATGCTTTATTTGGAAAAACAACTTCAGCTACAAGTCCTGCTTGTAAGAGAAAAAATAGTGATCTCTTCCACCCATAGTTATCCTCTTCATTAATTTCACATTACGTGTTCATGATACCCCTTAAGCTGAGGAATGCTCACCTTTTACCATGAGGGTGGCAATGACTGTTGAGTGTTGGGTATCCCACTTGTGTGACCAGGGAGCAGATATTTCAGGTGACCGTATTTCCATTTTTGAGAAGCAGAAGTCACCTTCAAGAGAAAGTCCACAGCTCTAATGTAAAGATCTGCAAAATTTGATTGAATTTTCTAGACACTCAGTTCTTCTTGGCACTGGAGCAAGTGGACCAGTTTTCTGAGCAACTTACTGAACTCACATTTTTAGTAAACTTTAGGAGTGACAATAAAATAGAAAAGATGGTCACTACCCTGGCTTCAGTTCCTGGCTTGGTTGTAGCCTTACTGTGTGATTTGAAATCTTGTACCATTTTTCACCCTGTAAAATTCTTCACTGTCTAACAGGGTCATTGCAAACTACTACTCCTTTCTCTTTTTAGGTACAAAGGCACTAAAGCATAAAAGTCTATATACATCCATATAAACATTAAGATTAATACAGTTCCAGAGCTACTTAGTGACTGACAGAGACAGGATAAACAACTGAATTCAGAAAAAAAGGCTTTTTATAGACTACAGAAAACTATTTGCAGAATTCTTATTTTGTTCCATAATTTTAACAAAAATAAACAAATTTCCCCCCCAATCTTCCCCCAGCTAGAAATGTAAACACTAAACAGAACAATTTTGTTAGGGCAATTATTCCATATTGTGCCCAATGATTATGTTAATTTTAACACATTGCTCCAGAACCATTGGCTCAGACTCATTGTTGAGGATTTTGGTGTAATATGACTTTCAGAATAAGAACATTTCTATGATCCAGTCAAAATGTTGATCCCATCTGCTTGTTGTCAGAGCTGGAACACAGACTAAAACTAGCTCTTCCCAGATGTCAGCAGAGAATTGCCATATATTTGTGGATCTTATTCCTGAGAAATGTTATGCCAAGAACACCCCCACCTGGTCAAGGAAGGAAATGGAGTCAGAGAAAGATTACATCTGAAATATATTGCACAAAAATCTACCATTCTGTGCTTATTTTTGGAAAACCGCTGTCCATGAATGTCAGCATGAAAGAAATTCTACAGGTTATGGAAGGAGAAAATTAAGTTCTCAATGGCAATTTTTAGTGATTTGGTATTGTTCATTGAAAATTCATTACACAATCTTATATCTCAGATTGTGGTGTAAATACTCAAGCTATCTTGCCTGGCATCAGCACTCAGGCCCCTACAAGATCAGCCTAAGTACAAACTAGTTTCATTTGTTGTTACTGAGAAACAACAGTTTTCTTAAATAATAATTCCAGCACTAGATATGAAATTCCTGTGCTCACCAGAACTATACCATACTGTATAAATTTATTATGGAATTCTTTACATATGGCTGTTTATGTTGCCATTTTTTAATTCACAATTAAATCTTATTTTCCAGAATCTAACAAAAAGCACAATATCCATAAACTGTTGCAATCCTCATTGAAATTCCCTGTGAGATTTTCAGTGTTACTTTGGTGATACTTGGACTGTAGCTTGGCCAGATCCCATTGGGAAGTTAAAGCTAACAGCCTGTCCTAGAACTCAAAGAACAGAAAAAAAGTAATGGGAATTAAGCATATGATCAGATTTACAATCTCATGAAGGATTCATATAATAATTTTTCTACCTTTCCTTTCAAAAGAACTTTCAAGATACATTTGGGTAAAGTAATGGTGTTTCTACACTGTCTCCTGAGAAATGAGCCCAGACAAACTGATTGAAATAATGCTGTGAATTTTAGCACGTAGGGGTTTTTTTTATTTGTTTCTTTTTTTTTTTTTTTTTAGCAAGAAGATTTGTACAGTGTTGAACACTCAAAGACAGCAGTCACCTACATACAGCTGTGCACAAAACACAACATCAACACAAACATTTTTCTTGCATTCACTCTCAACTTTCCAGGAGAGCAGAGAACCAAGAAGTCCTCTTTTATTTACTGTAGAGAATCAGCTTACAATCATCCCTCATTAGGCTTCCAACAAGATGTTTGGTTCCAGTCCAGGAGTTCTTAATTAGTCTATATAGCCATCGATTTCAAGGGGAGTTTTATCTGAGTCAGGATTTTGAATGAGGCCATGGAGTGAGCCCGGAGGAAGCAAACGGAGCCTCACCCTGCGCAGGTGTGTGGGTGAAGCTGCCAGGAGCTCCTCCAGTCTCTGTAATCTTTTTGGTCCCCTGTAGGTAAAAGGCCATATTTTTAGTGTGGTTCTGCAGGAATTTAGAAACATCCAGACAGGGTTAAATGTGCTTCAGAAAAGGAAAAGATCCCAGTAAAAACAAGAAACAAAAAATTGTAGGGAAAAGGAATTCACAGTAAAGTTCAGGAGCAGCAAAGCTTTAGAAATATGAAGTGAGGGTTTGAACTTGACACAGGGTTTCTGTGAAAAAAAAACCAAAAACGCAGCTTGTGGCAGGAGACTGGGAGGTAAATTTAAGCAGGATGTGAAGAGCAGAGCTGGTGAGGAGTTGAGGCTGGATGGAGAACCAGGGGTCAGACCAGCTGCCTGGGAGGGGGCTTGGGGAGGTCTCTGGCCAAACCTCCTGCTCACACACAAAAAAAGAAACTTGGCCTGAGAACTGGTGGGTCTGTGAAAGTGCAGACAATGAAATGAGAAAAAGGAATCACTTTATAGAGAGAATGGGGTGACACGTTGTGCCACTGTGGGAAGATGAGGGCTGAGATGCTGTAAAAGGCACAGTCCCTCCCTGCCGAATTTTAAGCCCCATGTGGGTAATTGGATCACCTAAAGAAACCTGCCTCTGTAACACGAACAAAATCATGTACTTTTCTCAAAAATGATGTATTAGTTTTCTGAAACAGCTGAAGAATTTTGGACAAAATTTTCTGTGCACATGCACAGAATTCCACACAAAGCAGATGCTTGGCTTATAAAAATAATAGCCCAGAAAAAAGGGACATTCCAAACAACTGAAAATCTATTCCTGTACATAGCAATGTCTTAAGCTTAATGAGATACAGATCCCTCTCTAAGATTTTAAAATATTAATTGAGATATTTAGCAGACTCTGTTCATGTAACAGTATGTGGACGATGATGTCCAGTAAATGTAATTGTAGCAATCAATAAGTATAAATTGGCTTTGTAATTACTTTCCTATTAAAGCTAAATTAGCTAAGGTATATTTCAGGCATTTGTTATAATGTAAAGGATTGCCAATAATTCTTATCTTATTGAAAAAAAGATTACTCCTTATTGGAAAGGCCATAAAGCAAACCTGAAAATCTTTATCCATGGAGTTTGTCTCACAGCCTGTGCTGTCATCAATAAAACATCTCATGCATGGCTCACTGCTGCTGCGCAGAACTGAGAGTCCTCAGTAGGAATTGATCGTTTTCTATCCTGACACACCCTAACACACATTTTAATGCTGGTCTTGCTCTTGGATCATGTCTCACTCCTTTAGGACAGGTCAGTTAAGCACCCAGCTGACCTATTTGGCATTCCTAGCATACCTTCAGTCAAGCCCCATGAACTGATATCCATAAAAAGTCACTTTAGCTGACAGAAAGAGTACAATACTCTGGTTTTAAATACCTACTTTTAAAAATCTGCTTCGTAAAACTTATTTTTTTTGCCTCAGCCACCCAGCTCTGTTGTTCTTTCATGCTGCAAGGAGCAGCTTGCATCCTCCCCTCCAGATTTTACCAAACAGCCTGAGAGGGGGGAAAGCAGTGGTTAAACCTCTCACTAACCAAAATTTAACTCTCACAAATCACCTGTGGGGGGAAGAGTCTGACTTTGCATATGTCTCTCTTACTATTCTGTGTGTGCCACAGTTTTTCTCCTATGTGGCCCAAGTAGTTTTCTCAGGATATGATTTGCATTCTGCATAGGTCTATGTGGATCCATACGCCTCAATGAGAGTGATTTTTACAGATTTACTAAACCAGTCAGAGGCCCAGGTAGGATTTGTATTTCTTTTCTTACTTAGATGTGACTCACAACAGTCTTAAGGGCCGAACATTGCCCAGCTGCTACAGGTTTGAACTCCTGGGAAAAGCATACATGTCCAAGGTGGGAGGTCCTTCTCAAGGCACAATCCCTGCTGAAGACTTTTTAAAGGAGCTAAAGAAAACTGAGGGTTCTGACATATGATCAAGTTATTGAATATTAATGAGTTACCATGCATCAGCTGAAACACAGCAGCTCCTACATACTTAATCGCAGCCCATTGCTACTGCCAAGGATAACATAAAAGTGTTACCTTTTTTACTGAGCTCTGGTGTAACTCATTTTATCTACATTTGCTACAAACTGAAAGCACACACAGAGCCAGCTACTGCCACTCAGCTGACATGTGATAACCCATAAATCTACGGTCACAGGGGATACAGGGAAATCAGCAGTCAGGTTCATCAAAGTTGCTCATGCACTTCTGAAATGCCATGTCAAATGTCAGTACAGTAGCAAAAGCACTAGCAAATATCTCCTAACTTAAAAAAGACATCCTCCAACTGTCAGGAGAACAGCCACAGTGATACACTGAGCGCTGCTTTGACATCTCCTATACAAGTGGCTCTGTTCCTAAACTATCCCTTCACCTTAGGAGCTTGTATGTCATGCCAAAAGACTTTATTTCTCACTGAAACTCCTTTGCATGGCCACCATGCTTTTGGCAAGAGGGTAAAGAGATGCTTTGCAAACCAGTGCAGCCCCACCTCAGTAAGATGTCTCGACTTGGTCCTCTCCTATTAAGTATACAGCACAACTTAGGTTTTAAATAATATATATTTTTTAAGTATACGCACACAAACAAGCCTTGTAGGCTACAGAGAAAAGTGGCCTTTCTGGATTTTGGAGGTGGCTTTGTTTTGTTGTGTTTTCCTTTGCCACTGCAGAAAATGGCGCCAGGTACCTATCCACAAGAGATGTTTTGCTTTGAGATAATGCCAGTCAGTTGCGGGGGGGGGCAAAAAACCACTAGTAGGCAACAGGTATTTTTGGTGATCTCAGAGGATAGAAGCCACTGAACATTTCTAAAGTTGTATTACTAATGAAATCAGGTAAATAGAGAATCACAGAATCATAGAATCATTTTGGTTGGAAGGGACCCTCAGAAACATTGAGTCCAACCATAACCTAATTCTGGCACCAAACCATGTCCCTAAAACCTCATCTACGCATCTTTTAAACACCTCCAGGGATGGTGACTCCACCAGTGCCCTGGGCAGCCTGTTCCACTCCTTCACAGCCCTTTCCTGAAGAAATGTTTCCTAACATCCAATCTAAACTTCCCCTGGAGCAACTTGAGGCCATTTTCCCTTCCTATCACTTGTTACGTGGGAGAAGAGACCAACATCCTCCATGCTACAATCTCCTTTCAGGTAGTTGTAGACAGTGATAAGGTCTCCCCTCAGCCTCCTTTTCTCCAGGCTGAACAGCCCCAGTTCCCTCAACCACTCCTCACAAGACTTGTGCTCCAGGCCTCTCATCTGCTTCATTTCCTTTCTCTGAACTCTCTCTAGTATCTCAATATCTTTCTTATGATGAGGGGTCCAAAACTGAACACAGTATCCAAGGTGCAGCCTCACCAGCAGCGACTAAAGGGGCACAATCACTTCTCTAGTCCTGCTGGCCACACTACTCCTGATACAAGTCAGGATGCTGTTGGCCTCTGGCCACCTGGGCACACTGCTGGCTCATGTTCAGCCGGTGTCAATCAACACCCCCAAATGCCATGGTGAACATCAAAAGTTTATGAACACAAATGCTAGGACAGAAGTTTCTATGGGCCACCAGGTGTTGCAATGTAACACAAGCTGGATCGTTATTTTCAAAATTCCCCCTTGAAATGTATATGCTTTAAGTGTCGCACTTCAACATAACTTGGGGTTATTTATATTTGTTCCTATTTTGGTATTGTGCAGTTTATTTAATGTAATTCAGCCTCAGTATTCTAAAGGAATTGAGTATTCTTATGGGCCTGCACTCAAGACAGATAAAATCTCATCTTCAGCTTAATTCAAGCTAGCAGCATGCAAATACAGCAGTGCAGTCCCAAGGTACGATTGGCCTTCTGGGCTGCAAGTGCACATTGCTGGCCCATGTCCAGTTTTTCATCCAGTAGTACCCCCCAAGTCCTTCTCCGCAGGGCTGCTCTCAATCCCTTCTTCCCCCGGCCTGTATTGATACTGGGGGTGTATTTGTCTGTGATACAGCTATGGTAAATGTCTTCATCTGTCAAGACAAGAAAAAAGCCTAAACTGGTTACCAAGATGGCGGTTAGCATTTCTGCAACTGCAATTTTTCCATAACACTGAGTTTTGATTCTCCAAGGTTAAAAGATCATCTTTGTTTTTTTTAACTGAGATTCCCAAAATAAAGTTGCCACACTTTTAGTGTTAAACATCAGGTAAGGAGGGAAACTGCATGCCCTAGGAGAAAAAGATGCTGTGAGGCAGAGTGGGTTTTCCTTTTTTAAAATCAGCATGATAGAAGTCTTTAGTAAAGTAAGAAACGTAAAGAGGAAAATAAGAGATGTAAAGAGGGAAACTACACGGGTTATGTAGTGAGGATATGACATCCCTTTCTCAGCTATACCTGCTCAGAGAGGGACCATTTGCTGTATGTTTAGAGACTTAGAAGTTGCCCCCTCCTAAGCTCGCAGGAAGTTATGTGCAGTTTTTCACAGCCCATAATTTCCATAATCCCACGGTGGGTGGAGGACTGTGGGCGCATGTAAGCAAGTCCCCAGAGCCCTGTCACTGGTGGGAAAAAGATTAGTGCAGTTTGCAAAGACACGGAGCAACACGATAGGGAAGATAACTTAGCAGAGCGTCTACCCCAAAGTGATTTTTTACCAAATTGCCGGCGTGTTGGCCTGACAGCCTCCAGTTCACTGGGATTAACATCAAGGCTTCTGCGCGGGAAAGGTTCCAGAGTGACCGTGGAGAGAGACAATAGACAAAGCTGGGCTCTTTCATCTGGGCGCTGCTGGAGCAGAGCCCTGACAGGTGATGGATGAGCAGAAACCAACACGACTTCCCCATGTCCTGCCCAACACTGCACGGTTTATGGCCTGACACACTGTGCTCATTATCCCACCCGTCGCCCGCAGCTTCCCCCTCCCCAGAGGCTGCTACATCCTCTGCTAGTCCCTGGGCCTCCTCTGCCCATCCCTGGCACCAGCCGCTGCCATCGTAGGGGCACAGCCAGGAGGGGTCCAGGGGGCTGCATGCTGCCCTCTGCCAGGAGCAGAGCGCTGCAGGACCCATGTGGAGGAGATGGACAGACAGACATCCATTGAGTGCCACAGCCTGAGCCGGGACATGGCTAGCGAGGAGTGGGCAGGCAGCAGTGTCCCTGGGTGGGCGACACTGCGGGGCAGGTGTTGCGCGGCTGTGTGGGTATTGCATAGAATCATAGACTCATTTTGGTTGGAAGGGACCCTCAAGATCATTGAGTCCAACCATAACCTGAGTCTGGCACCAAACCATGTCCCTAAAAACCCCATCTATACATCTTCTAAACACCTCCAGGTGTGGTGAGTCCACCACTGCCCTGGGCAGCCTGTTCCAATGCCTGACAACCCTTTCCCTGAAGAAATTTTTCCTTATGTCCAGTCTAAACCTCTTCTGGTGCAACTTGAGGCCATTTCCTCTCATCTTATCCCTTGTTACTTAGGAGAAGAGACCAACACCTTCCATGCTACAACCTCTTTTCAGGTTGTTGTAGAGACCAATAAGGTCTTCCTTCTCCTCCACAGCAAGTCACTATGCGTGTGGGGCATTGCTGTGTGTGTGACACTGCCGCCTGGGTGTCACAGTGCTCTGTTTACGTGTGGTGAGGGCATCCAAGCAGTCAGACCTTCCAGTGGTCTGTGCTCCTGGGTCTTTGCTGCCATCACCTCCATCACACTTTCAGCCACTTAGGGCACTGAACACCCTAGTCAGTCCTCTGTCACTGTAGGTACTCTATGTTTTGTGGTCATAATTGCCATCAGATGTGACCATTGCACAAATGTTACAGAATAGATCCCTAAAGGTCGTGAAGAGTCTGGAGAACAAATCTTGTGAGTTGCAGCTGAGGGAGTTGGGGCTGTTCAGCCTGGAGAAAAGGAGGCTGAGGGGAGACCTTATCGCTGTCTACAACTACCTGAAAGGAGGTTGTAGCATGGAGGGTGTTGGTCTCTTCTCCCAAGTAACAAGTGACAGAACAAGAGGAAATGGCCTCAAGTTGCACAAGAGGAAGTTCATATTGGATATTAGGAAACATTTCTTTGTGGAAAGGGTTGTCAGGCATTGGAACAGGCTGCCCAGGGAAGTGGTGGAGTCACCATCCCTGGCGGTGCTTAAAAGACACATAGATGATGTTCTTAGGGACATGGTTTAGTGTCAGTGTTAGGTTAATGGCTGGATTTGATGGTTTTGAGATTCTATGAGTCTAATGAGATTCTATGATTCTAATGATCTATGATTCTATGATCCATGATTCTACAGGCTCCTGGAGGCAGACATTTAGAGAGGAACAGGAACACAAGACTTGGATTACTTTTGCTCCATCCTTCACTGGACAGTTGAATTTAGCCCTCCACAAATCTCAGCTCAGGGGGATTTTAGCTTGAAAAGATAAAATCTATCTAACCTGCTTCGCAGGTCAAGACTTTTCAGTCTAGTTGCTTTATATGAAGAAATATCCATTAAGCAAGGAAATTGCCTGCAATTTAATCTGTATTTTTTTACTCACTTTCTATTATATTTCAGATAACGAGACAAGAAGGATCAGGAAGGGTTAAGTATAAATGTTATAAAAGATATAATAGTGTAATTAATTGGGCTTGGGAGGGGGTAAGAACTGAATGAAAAATGAGTAGTTTTTAAAAAGAGCTGAATTTATTGTAGTGTTACATGTACAAAATTTAAATTATTTATACCTGTCATTGTTAAGACAGATATAGAAATACCACAGTGATGGCATTTTTATGTGTCAGCAAAAGGGTGTGACACCCCTGTAAACACAGTTATTGAGCACATCTAATTTGGGGGGAGGGGTTGTGCTTCAGGGATAAATCACAGAGAAGACTAAATGTTTCGTCTTCGATGTGCCCATATGGTGAAGTCTACATCTGTAGATGGTGATTCAGAGACACAAAGAGAAGTCTGGGGAAGCAGCAAGAAACCACATGAGCTTGTTCCTGATAGACCTTGATTGATGTACCCAGTATTCCCTATGTTATTAGTCAATGCACAAAAACTAATACTTCAGCAAAACACAGTAAAACTGATTAATACAGAAGCCTTTGAGTCTACAGTGTTATACAGCTGACAGTTTCATAAATTCAGACTTCAGGTGAGCAATGAAGAATGCATGCCATTAAGTTGCATAATAATACTATGATGCTGAATGAGAAAGCATTAATAGAAATGATAGCTAGATGAACTGGAAAAGCAACAAGATAGAAAGTTGAGGTGACCTGATGCTGCTTTTAAAAGTAAAAAGGTAAACCTGATAATCAGCTTTTTGGATTGTTTTTCTTCTTAAAACTGGCAATTTCCTGACCTCAGAAAACACACAGATATGTTCTTACTAATTTCATTAATTACTTTATATAGCTGATGAAGAGATTTCATTTAGATTTTGTCTGCACAAAACCAGATTATTTAAAAAACAGTGCAAGTGGAACCATTTTAGGCAGTGATGCTACTACACTAAATTACAAAAATTTGGATCTGATATAATGTTAGAAACCCTCAAAAATTCAAGCTCTGTTTGGCACTGTGTATCAAACGTTACCCTTCTCATTGAATAATCCAGCAGCAAGCCTTACAGATTTATCAAAGAAACAAGCAAAACAGCCCCAATTCCTTTGTTTCTATAACTTGCAATACATTAATTCAGATGATTGCCTATAAGCTTTGTACCCATTGCTGGCCATTCCCACCATTAATTTAGTTGATAGAAACATACTCTTCTGCTCAGTTTAAGGTATGAACAGGTATTTATGAAATGTTTTCTGTCATACTTTGCAGAAAGCAGGAGTGGTTCTAATCTAATTAATAAATGGCTTAAACTTTTTTGCATTTTATTGTGATTAGCAAACAGAGATAGTTTGGAGACCCAGGTGAAGTTCTCTTTTACCTTACAGGTTCCCTCTCACATCCCCCTTTCACTTGCTCACTTTCTGGTGCTGTGATTTCGGCATTCCTGAGACCAGCTTTTATATGGCTGTAGGGGTGGTGGAACGCAATTGTTTGCAAGCACATAAGTTTTACTTTGAAATCACAGGTGATGTTAACATTTCTAGCAGGCGGAACTGCCACTTGTGTAAAGCTGCTGGATTCAGTCCAGAGAATTTGGCTTGGGTGAGTGAATAAAGCCGCACTGAAATCCTAGGAATTCCTCTCTTGCCTGTGACTCAGAGAGGCATTGCTGGCCAGAGTCAAAATCTTATATCAAAATTAAAAAGCTGCTTGCTTTGTCATCCATGTGTTTCTGATAATTTTAATGAAACTATTCACATAAGGGAATTGTGCAACTTTTATCCCATTTTCTGAGGAATACTACTGTATACTATGTGTCATTAATGTTCGGCTGTCTGCACTGATAAAAGTTAGCTGTGTCACAGTATTTACTTTAAATTGCTCTGATAATATGTTTCCATAAATTACAATATTTGGTCTTTGTATGTACATTCCCTGTTCATGTATTGAAACTTCAACTCATTCCCTACTGTTCTCACTGATGAAAAACATTGCTATGAGCAATTTTCTGTATACATATGTTACTTTTGGATTACTGAGATTGCCTAATGAGAATATAATTCTCTGTATAAATATTTCTAATGGAGAAAATACAGTGTAGAATTTGGAAAACATCTTTATCTTATGTCAAAACCAACTTCCAGCATGTTTTGTCAGAAATATTCCCAAGAAAGCCTTCACAGTTCTGCAATAATTTATCCTGCATAATGCTAATAAGAAACAATCAGTTCACATTGCTGCTAACAGAAAAAAAAAAAATTCTCAATTGTTTCACCCTATCAGGCTCCCACACTTGGAAATTATTACAAGCAACTGCTAGGAACAAGAAAATGAACACAGGAAAAAGTGGAGAGAGAATTTTCTTTACTTCGATTACTCTTGGCACCTTAGGGTGATCATCCAAACCTGGATCCCAACAGAGTCAGTCAGCTGTGTGAAACTGCCTCCAGTGGAACACCTCTCAACACACAGGTTAAAATTTGGTTTATCTTTCTATGAATTCTAATTTTTACAAGATGCCTGGATTACATTTTATTATGCAACACTAGAACAGCTGGGTTTTAAAAAGGAAGATCATTTTTCTCAAATTATTTTAGAAGTCAGATGTCGCACACCAGCGTGCTTTACTAACTGATGTTCACAGGCAGGAGTTCAGCTGGCTGGAGGGAAGGGGGGCTTTGCTGCATTTTGGGTAAGTTTTCTGAATTTTGGGTTAGTTTTCTGGATGGCTTTTTATTTTTTGCTGGTTCCCGTTTGAGATGCTGCAGCTCTGATCAGCTTGATACAAATGCTTTCTTAAGGTGAATATTGATGCAAGCTTCATCTTCCTATGATTGCTGGGAAATCAGGGAAGATGCTGAACCTTTTACCACCATATCCTGCAGATTGTGGTAAAAAGCATTGCAATAAAGAAGTGCATACTAAAACTCTGATTAGCATTAAATAACAATGATTTTGTCCCTTTCCTATTCATAATATCGGTACTAAACAAAAACCAAAGCATGAAGCCGAAAAATGTTCATCGATCATCCTTGAGTTATGTCCAGTTTAAGAAGCCATGTGCCCCAAGACAAATGGATCTGTAGAGCAAAACTCTTGGTGCAGAGGACATTATGTCCCCTGTATATGCATTTTTGAGTTTTTTACCTAAGGCCAGATCCATTCTGGTGTTGTGGACTAAACTCTCATTAGCACCTAAAGCTGTGAAGTGAACTTCTGGAGCACAGCTCCTGTTTTAGCATCAGATGAAAGGAGTCGTTTCATGTGCTCCAAGACAGCTCCACATGGGCAAGGGAATAGCATCAAAAACTCCATTCCCCTCATCTAAATTAAAAAGCAATACAGACAATCGAAATACATAGTTTAATTATTACCATGAGGCCTTCTGTATATGGATGTAAACTCCACCATGTCACTCGCCCTCATCTTAGACCCAGCCATGGGCTGTTGTGTTTGCGAAAACAGCCACAGCCATCCTGCCCCCAGCACACATTCTCATTGGCAAGAGAAGACGTGGTAAATGCAACTCACATTGCCTTGATTTAATCTGCACATTGGATATTAAAGAAGTGGAAAAGGTATGTCTGATGACTTCAGGCTATGTCTATGCTTGAAAATAAAACTTGCCAAAGATCACAGCTTGGCTCACACCCATACACATAAGCTGTCTTTCCTCCAAAACCAAGGTCTCCTCAGGTAAAAGCCTTGCTTTCTTGTAATGACATTGCATATCTTTCTCACCCACTTCCTGTTGATTGGTTGGTTGTTTCTTTTAACATTTTTAATTTGAGAATTGAATAAAAAAATCTGTCACAGCCAGATAAACCCTCTCTTTTTTTTCTGTCTCCAAACGAGTGGCACTATTGTGCTATTACAGCTCTTTGTAATCGGAATAATAAAACTTCCAGAAACAGAAGAGACTTCTTGTACACCCTGGCAAAAACTGGTGGAGCAGTACCTGATGATGAAGTTATATTCTTGTTTGGGAACGTGATGCAGTGTACCCATCCCTTG
Source organism: Patagioenas fasciata (assembly GCF_037038585.1). Taxonomy (NCBI): domain Eukaryota; kingdom Metazoa; phylum Chordata; class Aves; order Columbiformes; family Columbidae; genus Patagioenas; species Patagioenas fasciata. The sequence goes on from NC_092522.1 coordinate 113,021,526, forward strand.
TTCTACCGTTCATCTGAGGACCACACCACAGAATGTGCGAGCACACCTTAAGTCTGCAGCACCCAACACTCAACCTCAGAGACCAATGCATCTAAAATCCTTCACGCTTTGCATAAAACTAATACAACTCAAGCCCATCCTGCAGATTCTGTATAATTTGAAAATTGCTTTGCTTTCCTGACACTGATGAAGATGCTGCTGATGCCCAGGGGTCCCAGTCTTCATTGCTTCCAGTGCTGGCAGTTCTGTAGGTGCTGTGGTCTCTCTATTATGAAAAAATTGCCTTTTATCCTCAGCTCACATTGAAATGTTTTCTGTCTTCTGCTATTTTTGACATTTCTTTTTTGTTTTTTAACTGAACACCAAAAATAGCAGCCTGTATTTCTACACAGACAATATAGTTAAAAAGGGTTCAGGTGTAAACTGCCAGTAGTTTGCCTCAGTACACAGTGTTTGATAAGGTCATATCCTCTGCTTGGATGAGTTAGAGTTGCTCATTGAATAGAGCTATTCTGATTTGTGCCAGTTTTTGATATGATGTGAAGAAAAATTTCCTGAAACTTAAGACATAGCATCCTCGAAGACTGATGAAGGAATACAATGCTTATATTTGGTACAAATAATGTCTTGATTTAAAATCTCTGCATCTCTAAAACTTCTGTCCATGGACACTCTAAAATTGCACATCCAATACTTGTCCACATCAGGAATATTAATTCCAGATAGGAGTGAAGGTTTAAGAACTAGATCTCTAGTCTAACATCTGGATGTTCAGGGGGGAGTATTTATTTAAAATCCACTTCTCTACTAGAGAATTTACAGACTATCAACATAGCATGAACATGGTTGTATGGACAAGCCTATAAATAAAGATGAAAATGAAAAAAAAAAAAAATCCAGGTTAATCCAAAATAATTCACTTAAATAAATCTCATAAAGGAAAAGCATACTTAGAGTCATCAGTTGTTCATTGCCAGAAGGAAGGTATGTATCGAAAGATTTGCAAAGGTCTGTCCTAATATCCAGTGCTCTCCAATATATTTATAAAAGTCATGGACAATGGGCTAGAGAATACTTTCATTACATTTGTAGATAATACCAACGTGGGAAGGATTGAGAATGTAACAAAAAGCCTCAGGTAGAGCTTGCTACTGAAAACCGGTCCCATTTTCCCCAAGTCATTCTTTCCTGCCTATAGAATTTTTCATGTGGCAGCTGGAGATAAACAACAAAAAACCATGAAAGGATTAGTTTTCAACTGCATATTGTAGACTGTGAAGTGACCTGACACCTGGCCCAGAACAAGGAATAGGGTGGGGACGCATGAAGAGAGCTGAGGGCATGCGGGGCAGATGTTCTCTTCAGCCACAGGCATTGTAAAGCGACCCCACAACTGCATCCTGATAAAACCCTGAAGGCCAAAAGTAGAGTTCAAAATAATCTTGACAAATACGAAATTCACTGAAAAGTGGGTTAAATAGGATAGGAGTGAAGCACTGAAGTAATGCAACTGACCATGGTAGGGGGATTACAGGATTGCAGTTCCCCATTTGAAGTTCGGTTTATTTCCACGCTGACTTCTGAGTGCACCATGCTTACCTTGTGCCTCTGTGCTACCTATGCAAATTCTGGGTTGCCTTTCCAACTACAATTAAAGCATTAGGGCAAAACAGAAAGCTTTTCTACAAGTCAGTGAGCCAATACCCAACTTGCTGTCAATGCTTACTGCAAATAATGTCTCTAGTAATCCTTGCATCCTACAATTGTTTCACCTACAGCCTCCAGTTTCTGCCCTTTCAAACAAGGCAGGAGACAAAACAAACAAAAAATCTGCTCTCACAAGCAAAAATCACATCCTAAATAATATGGCTTGAAGGCTTCATGTCTCTCATTGTATATCCACAGTTAAACCCAATGCTGAGGCCTTTCCTCAGTCTTCAAATAGTCCTTACTCAGGTGGAAACCAGGTGGAACAGTTTAGCTTACCAGAGATTTCAGTTGCCTTCTCTAGATATTGTTCTCCCTTACATTTACGCTTTATAATTATTTGCTTTTATAGACAGGTAGCCCAAAGATGTACCTGCATCCTGCTGTAGGGTGATAGGACGAGAGGAAATGACCTCAAGTTGCACCAGGGGAGGTTCAGATTGGACATTAGGAAACAATTCTTCACAGAAAGGGTTGTCAGGCACTGGAACAGGCTGCCCAGGGAAGTGGCTGAGTCACCATCTCTAGAGGGGTTTAAAAGACATGTAGATGAGGTTCTTAGAGACATGGTTTAGTGTCAGAGGTGAATTAACAGTTGGACTCAATGATCTTGAGGGTCTCCTCCAACCAAAATAATTCTATGATTTGATACTTCAAGAGGGCATAAGGCCTATAGTTTCCTAAATTGCCCTTGTTACCTTCCTACAATGAATGGAGCTATATTCTGTATATCTAACATGGAATTTTTATTCAGTTTTTACAATAATAATTGCTTTTCCTAGCATTTAAGATTAAAGGAAAGCCTTTTTTTTTTTTTTTTTTAAGAATTACCTTCTGATGTCATTTAAACTAATGGAGTTACACTGGAATATAAACAATATGCAAAAGAGACACGGGCTCCTAAGCCATGTATGTTTACATAGGTGTCTGAGTGAGGAAACCCTTTCTCTGAGCCACTCACACATCATCCTCCATGGAGTGTGGCTTGTATAAAGCTGTATTGTTCCGTCTTTCAACTCACTCAGAGGGCTTTTTGTGTTTTCACTGCCTTTTTACCCCGCCCCCCGTCGTATACACAGCCCAATTTTCTCTTTTTATTCTTACTGCTGCTGTGTCCTGCTTCCTTCTTTGGCCTCTTTGAAGGAGGTAGCTGAGCTTGGACTCCCACCTCCCAGCACACAAACAGGATGTCTCCTAAAAGAGCCTGCAGACGGAGGAACACACCATCACATCAGCCCTGGCCAGGGACCAGGGGCGCCTCTAAACACATCCTGAGCCCCTCAGCTTCTGGCAGCAAAGTGAACGGCCGGGTGGGAAGTCCATGGTTCAGCATTCAGCCTACGTCAGCAGTAACTCACACACCCCTGGTTTTATTCTACTGGCATTAAAAACAAAAAACCAAAAATCAACAAACAACCTCCCAAACAGACAAAACCAACCAACCGAAAAAAAAAAAAAACCAAAACCACAAAACATTTAATACTGGAATTAAATTTGCTTCCAAAACCTTGTTCCCAACAGCTTATGCTGAAAAGAGAGAAGGGTCTTTTCTTCCCCGGGTAAGATGAAGGAGTGGTGGAACTGACATAAAGAATGGTTCACAAAATTCAGAATTTGTCTGGCACCCACGGTTATTAAATCCATCATTATAACTATTGTTCTTTTCTTACTTATTTTGACTATCTGCTGATAATAATTATACTGCAAACATAAGAGAGCAAAAGTAACATTTTACTCACATTCAATTACGCTACACTTTACCCTTGTCAGATTATATTAATTATAATTCAGGGCTTTAGCAAACCACTTTTACAGTTAAAGAGCACTCAAATAGGGAAGAAAAACAAATGTAATCTCTGATTCCAGTGTCTTCATGCAAGCCCTGTTAACCTACTGATTAAATCATCTAGCCTTGAATAATTACCCCTGTTTTATGGACCGGTAAACAAAGGCAAAAGGGTGGCTTTTGTAGTGAGAGCCAGCACAGGGAAATCTTATCCGTTATTTTCCACTGAAGCTTTAAGAACATTACTGTTAGAATGTTAGTATTTTGCCTTAAAGTTCACAATCTTCAATCAGGATAAATTCTTACTTCTGGAATCAATGATGGTGTTTCAGCAGGGGATGAGAGATGACATGAAAGCCCCTCATATTTTAGACTACGTGGGGGAGTTTGCATTTCATCAGCTATTACAGTTTTATATAATACCACTTAATAAAATTAAACATTTTCACACTCCCTCCCGATTTTTAAGGGCAGGCACTTGACTCACCTCCCCTTTAGAAGCCATCACATATAACCACAGTCTGTGCTAAGCCACTTCATCAAACACCTTCTGATGAAGCTCATCAGGCCCAACCTACTCCAAAATACAGAACTTGGCTAAGGCTGGGGCACTGAAGCATGAACTTGATATTCAATAATATTATTTGCAGCATATCAACTACTTGCTATGGGATGATGGTGAAAAAACACTTGCTAATGGACTGATCAGCAAATGACACTAGAGAGCTTTTCCTTTACTAAGGTTGCGTCTTTTCATACTGGTATCGTCAGTGCTATGCGCCACTGGAAGCACCATTCCTTTCTTTTCTCAGTCCATATTAATGCTTTCACATCTTTTTATGTTAAGAAATATTCTTTCTCTAAAACTATCTCCGCTAACATCAGTCTAGGGTAGTGCAGCAGTACCTATAGGAGACAATTTCTGATTTTAAGTGTTCCAAAGAGCCGCATTGCTTTGCAATACATCTTGACTTCAGTGCCTAGTTCTAGAGGCTTTTTACGGATCCTAAGCATTTCCAGGTCCTCCTGTCCCTAGCTGTTTGCATTTGCCTCTCACGTTCTGATTTAACTGTTTAAAGGGCAAAGAAAGTTTACAGAAAGGAAAGACCTTGGAGTCTACAATATCAAACAGCGGAGTGACCTTAAAGGAAAACATATTTCATTAAAAGAAAAAAGAGTTTCCTTGCAAATCCAGTTTGTTTTACCCACCCAGATCTGTCTTTTTTGCTGCCTCTGTGGTAACACATGTTTTATATGAATCTATATTAAGATGAATTTTAACCTACAAATAACTAGATACAGCTATGCAGTAGAAGGGAATGCCTACAAGATGATGTAAAGTTTTTTAAGCAGTAAAATTAAAAATAGACCAGAAAACCTGACCAGTAGATTTGGATCTGAGCCAAGGCAACACATTTGGGAAACATTATCAAGTTTTTCAGGGGCAACATATCACAGAAAATCTGCTTCTGTTTATATGCCATTTATTATTCATTTTTGACATTTCCCTTTTTTCTTCAACCTTTTTTACCTCTAAGCCAATGCATGTTAGACTTAACTGAAATGTGAGATAACAGACCGGCCTTTTTATTTTCTTTCCCTGTAAGACAAAAGCAGATTTGACTAGAGGTAAAGAAAAAAAAATAGAAAGAAAAAAAAATCTATGATATATAAATACAGGATAAAAATTTGTCAGAGTAACACTGGTAATAAAGCAGAAATCTGCCTTGCAATGAAAACCAAGAAAAATTAAAACACCTAACAAGATTAAACTAAGGGCCAAATTATGTCCCTAAGCTGTCTTGCATTTCATGATGTATAAATAGCACATGACAGACTTCTGCTTCATGCAACATACCGTATCTGTAATAAAAAGCTCTATTTTATGTCTAAGACACCTAAATTAACAGAGTTATGCCGGCAGAGACGTTTTGCCCATGGTTTTCAGAATGTTTGCAGTTCAAAACAATTTATAGTAATCAAGTCTAACTCAGGGAAAAATACAAAAAATGAAAGCAAATCCATTCTTGGTAAATTACCCAGTCCATCAACTTTACTCAGACAAATTCTCACTCATATCATTGCAATAAACTTTAAACGAGAAGGAGTTATACCTTCACTTGCTTTTCATCTGCCTTACCATTAAAAGTCAGTTTAAACCTGATCGCAAGTCAGCCATGAGTCATGCAGCCTTTGTACTGAATACAGTTCAAGTTGGAGCTCAACTTAAATTTTAATTATTTTATTATTTAGTTGTTTGCCCATCAGTAGGTTTGTAACTTTTTTCAATGGATTCAAATGCAAAATACCAAAATGTCTTCGAAAGCTGTTTTGGAAGAGTGGTTTGTTCTGATGCTGAGATCTCCAGCTGAGGTGAATGTTTATTATTCTTTGCTTGGATGAGCAAAGCTCTTGGAGTGGTTTCAGGAGCAGATCTTTCCTCTCTGTGTGCTCTAGAATACACACACCCTATCAGCAAACCCTCCTTGTAGCTCAAAGAAAGTGGAAACATTAACGGGTGTAAAATGGTGGAGACATTGATTTTAAAATGCAAGCAAATCCCCAAAATATTATAATTATATATATATATATAAAAAAATTAGGTTTTATTTATTCTTCCATTTCATTTTAGTAAATATTCCAGTTTGGAAAGTAGAGACATTTTTTAGAACGCATGTGATAAAACAGTTCTGTGATTTTATCAGTTGTTACGTACTGTTGCCAATGCAAAGGCTTTCTTTGAGTAGCTATTGAATATTTCCAATTGAACAGGTTTTTGTGATAATACAATATAACTATGAAGATTCTTGTAATTGCAACCTAAAATGAGTTTGGAAATTCACACTCAGATGTTATTATACTAAGGAAATTTTGGGTAACTCTCCACTACCGTGACAGAGCATGAAACTCATGTTTTGGTAAATGTAAGGTAACATGTCTTAAAACATGGTATTTAGAGAAGGTTTATTCCAAGTGGATACAGATGGAAAGGACCAGAATGAATAAGTCTAAAGGAGTTCTAGGAACCCAGTAAGGCTGAACTGTTGAACCCTGGTGATGCCATCAGGTAGCTGAGCGCTGCTGGGCAGAAAAGATGATTTGTTAACACACGTGAAGAAAGTTACAACTTGTAAGAATGAAGAGGTTTTGTTTGTTTAGTTCTTTTTTTAGTTTGTTTTCAGTTTGGCAATTTGAAGGGTAATGACTTGAACGGGCGTTATCCTCAAACATGAACTAAATGAGATTCAAAACCAAGTAATTTATTTTATACTGCTGCTTGTTTTGCTTCTCTTTCGCTAGTGCAGAAATCCTAGCACAGGATACCACAGACACTGCTCAAAGCAAAAACTTCCAGATACTGTGAACATGATGCTTAGCTGCCTGAGGATCAACACAGGAGCTGGAATTCCATCCAAGGTAATAATCCAGGATCTCCATGCTCCATAGCAGAGAAACATCTGGGGGCGACACTGTCTACCCTAACACACCAAAAAAATGAGGGTCTTCAGCATCTGTCTCTCCATAGTCTTCAGAGGGCTGCACATAGAAGGAAAAGCCCACGGCTTTTGCAAGTGGTGTCCCTCAAAATGTCAAATGAAAATTAAGGTTATAACACCTGCCATCTGTATCTTCCAGATGTCTGTGGCGTGCAGGACTCAAAAGTCCATGCTTCAAACAGCATATCACATCAAGATGAACAAAGTTGTGGAAGAATTTATCTGCTTCAAATGGAAGAAAAAAAACCCCACTTCTAATTTGGGAAAGAGATGATTAAAAAAAAAGAAAATCAATGCCATTAAAAAGAAGGTGAATGGATGTCCTTTCAGCAGCTCTGATGCCAGTAGTCTGACCATTAATTATTTTCATTCTGCTTTCAAGATCAGGAGGCAAATGACCCATCACTGCAAAGTCTAGAATGCTATCTTTCATTTTCATGCTTCCTGACCCCTGAAGTCAGTAAAAGATGTCTCAGAGGAATTCTTCCAGAAGAAGTTTCTAATATAAGTTTGGTATAATTGATTGAACACCCTAGGAAAAATGAACTTTCCGAATACACAAAAAATCCTAGACTGACTTTCCACATGAGGTCAAAACCCTGCTATTACATGGGCCTTTTTATTTTACACAGAAATGGCCCACTACTACCTGCCATAAAAATAATCTGAATTAAACTGAACCTTGTACCTGTCAGAGATAAAACGCACAGATGTTTGCTTGTTAGTTTTTATTTGGTTGACTTTTTATTAAGTATGGCATTTCAAATTGTTCTTGCAGTCAGAGAGGACAGCCTATTTTTCTTTTTTCAATTTCAGAAGTACGAAAGAACTGAGGAATCTCAAACTTTCTGACATGAACAGTGATCAGCAGCTTGAGCACCTGTGTCAAACTCCAGCAAAATCATTCAGTCTTGTCTCAGCTCTGCCACACCACACCTCTTCATTCAAACTGCACCAGTAAAACTTCAGCTTGTATTTGGAAAACACCTATAATAAGGAAGACTACTGACACTTGTTTGAAAAATAATCTTGTCTCAGAAGTAATACGTTTTAACAATTTAATTTAAATACAATAATTTAAACTGATTTTCAGATAGCTTGCATTTGAGCACTTTTGCTGACTCCACTTGACCTGCAGTAGATTTTATTATTTAAAAATCTGGCCAATTACATAATGAATGACAAAAACAAAGAAAAATAAATGGTCTTATTTGCATATCTCAATTAAAGTAATTACAGTTGTACAACATATAATTAGAGTAGTGGGTCTCAGTGTGAATGTGAAACCACTGAACAAAAGGCATCTTCATTAGCTTTTCAAGCTTCCAAATTTAATAAAGCAAATGTCACTTTGACAGGCTATGGAAGACAAATGTGGCATTCACCCTGTAGTTTTAAACCACAGCTGCAAAGACTTGGCTAAGTCAGTAGTTACAAATAAACTTTCGTCGTATAAATATCACAGACATTATTATGAATGTATACCTAAGTATGCATAATCCCAAATTAATCAGAAGAACAAATATGTACATTTCATCTGACAGATACAACAAAAATCTTCACAAAATCCTTTAATTAGATTGACTAGATAACACAACTTTTCTTTCTGCAAATTAAAAATCTTTTTAGAGATGTAATATCTGATTCAGTCTTATCTTGATATATTCAGTATTTCAGTAACTAAGACTATGTATCCCTCTTTGGTAAAGTTTATCTAAGAATCCTAAGTCAAGTCCACCGCAAGGAATCTTGTTTGGGAAGGTTTCTATTAAATGGCCTTTGAGCTGTGATGCTGTACGCTATTAAATCTGAGTTTAATTGTTAAAGTGCCTATAGTTGTATATTCCACTGTCTGACATTTATGAGTTTATAAAGACACAAATAGGATCTGCAGAGAAAATTCCAGTGGGAAAAAAAAATCATATAAAACCGTAACACTTGACTTAGAACTATATCTGAAATTGTCAAATACTAATACTGCTGTTCAGTAACCTTCACAGAAACATTACCAAAATGAGGTTCATTACCCATCTGTCTGAATTCACTCTGTTTACAGGAGCAGAAGGCAGAGGGAGACTGCGTACAGGTGAGCCAAGGTGAGCTACCTCACCTGCCCTCACACGGCAGGATAAAGCCAAGCACCACGGAGCAGAGGACACAGCCTGGGGTGGGCCCTCAGGCGGCCACTGGAGCGGGAACTGAGGCACAGAAAAGGACGTCAGGGCCCTTACACCTCCTCCTACCATGGCATCCTAAAATCATGTCTGCAAAGAGACCAGTTTCATCACTTTGGGTAGAATCCTTTCCTGATCAAAGCCCTTCAGAAGCTCCCTGTCCATCCACCATGATCTGACCTTCAGACACTGTCACAGGACAGGGTAGTTTCTGGGCTGCACAGTGACTGCATCCGTGTCAATTCTCAGGCTTTGTCCTCTTTTCATTATGGAAGATCTATAACACTTGAGGTTGGTCATCTTCTACTGTTCTCTTCCAACTTCTTTTGTGTGTCTAGAGAAGAAAGGCAAACTCTTCCACAGTTTTCAAAGCAGAAAAAGAGTAGCTGTTTGACACAACAAAAATCCATGGGAAAAAATCTGTAAACCCTAGGATTCCACTGAAGTGGATAGAGAATCAGAATAATCCTGAGTTGTAATAGCAATTTGGATCCAAGCCACATACAAACATTCTAACCTTTAAGTTCTGTTAGCAATTTTTAAATGTCAAGAGGTATGTCAAGTTCTTAATACCCAAGGCTACATATTGAATTGTCAACAACCCAAATATCCAAGAAAAGAGAGTTATATTAATTCCAGCTGGACCCCAAATTAAGATCTATTGAAAAATCACGATATATCTTCCTTCTGAACCAGGGATTACCACATGGTTGGTCTACTTTTTAACTACACATGTATTGATTTTCCAGAACATCTACTGCACCGTTCATTTTGGTTTTAATTTCAAAGCAGTCAAGTGCAAGAGATCTCTGCAAGATTATCATATTACAGCATTGATCTGCACTAGCAGGAGACTCAGTTTGCTCCATAATAAGCAACACAGGTCAAAGGTCACAACTGAGAAAAGACAAAGGTTATTGTTTACACCCATGTCAATCAGAAATAGGTCTATTGAAATCAATTGAGTTACATTTGTTTCAAATCAGTGTGAAAGAGAATTCTGTGTTTGCAGGATTTGGATTACGTGACAGTCAGGAATTCACCTTTATTAATCTGTAGCTGGAAGCATTAAAGAGTATTAAATTAAAATAATAGATCTGCTATATTGTTTTTTTAACCAAAATGGGTTTTATTCTCTTATTGGCACATGAAATTCATGTCGTTGTTTCAGCTCATTGGCTTCTACTGCATTATTTAATCTGCTTCATGGTATGAATTAACAGATTATTTTATTTCGCATTAGAGAATTCATCTGAGGTAACAACAGTAATGAGTGTCCCAGTTCTTAAAGAAACAACAAAACAAACTCAAACAAAATAAAAACAGACAGACAACCAACCAACAAAAAACCCCACCTCTTCCAACTACTTGCAACTATTAAAAAATTTTTGGATATCCAAGATTTTATATTTCTTAGCTTTTGATGCTCATAGAATCATGCACTTCTAATAGTCCTAGAAGACATACAAATTTAAAAGTATATTTCGGACTGTACAGCCACAAGATGATTCACAGGATTTAATTTGCAAATTCTAATTTGGCTTGTTCAGGGATCTGGATGGAAACATTGCACAAGATACAGCCCTGGAGAGAAGAGGAGCCCAGGAGAGCTGGCTTATTTTCAGGGACTATCTCCTCCAAGTTTGAGAACAGTTCCTCCAGATAAGCATGAAACAAAGTAAAGATAGCAGGAGGCCTCCAGGGATGAACACAGAGCTCCTGACTAAACTCAAACATGAAGATGCAGGAAGTGAAAGCAGCGACAAAAGAACCAGGAAGAATACAAAGATGCTGTCTGAGCAAATCTGGGCAAGGATGTGAAGGCCAACAAAAAGGGCTTCTACAGGTACGTATCAGCAGCAGCAGAAAAGCTATGGAAAATGTGTGCCTGCTGCTAAATGGGGTATGGGACCTGGTGACAAAAAACACAGAAAAGGTCAAAGAACTCAGTACCTTCTTTGCCTCAGTCTTTAATGGTACAATTTGCCTTCAGGAATCCCAGGCCCCTGAGACCAGAGAGAAAGTTTGGAGCAATGAAGACTTACTCTTTACAGAGAAGGATCAGGTTATGGAACATTTAAACAAACTGGTCATACACAAGTGTATGGGACCTGATGGGATGTACCCCAAATGCTGAGAAAGGTGGCCAATGTCAATGAAGGCTTGTTGAGCTTGACCTTAACGAGGCTCTTGACACTGCCTGCCATAACATCCTCATACACAAACTGATGAAATATGGATGAGATAAATAGACAATGAGGTATATTGAGAACCGGTTGAACTGTCAAGTTCAAAGGGCTTGTGATTAGTAGCACAAAACCCATGTAGAGGCCAGTCAGTAGTGGGACACCACAGCGGCTGATACTGCGACCCAACACTGTAACTTCATCATTAATGACCTGGAGGGTGGGAGAGAATGCACCCGCAGGAATTTTACAGAAGATACAAAACCGGGAAGAGTTGTCGATACACCAGATGGTTGTGCTGCATTCAGAGGGACCTTGACAGACTGAGGACTGGACAGAATCTGTACTGGGTTTTGGCTGAAACCAGATGTGGCATGAAAAAATGATGCAATATTTCCCAAATGTGCAACCACCTAACCGGCACTGTGTTTTTGTAGGAATATATTGATTCCATTAAACACCTCAAGAAGAAAATGGGGGAGGAAGAGGAGAGATAATTTCATATGAAGAATATATGTCCCATATGTAAATGTACGAACAGAAGTCATCTTATATATTACTTACATTTTCCAGTTTAAATTTAGCTGAAATACAACTCAGAAAGTACCAACTTCTTTTTGCTTTGAAAATTTTAGTCAACGTGGAAAACATTATTTATCTGAGTGATGTGGTCTATCACAAACCAGTAAATATAATGTTAGTAACTATCCATTGTGACAGCCATTTAGTAGCAGCAGAAAGCTTAGAAGTCATAAATTACGTTTCAAACCCATTTGTTTGCAGTAGCAAATTCTAGTCTTTCAGATTCATACCAGCCTAAAATAATATTTTCTTTAACCACAAAACAAGGAAGTATTTTAGGACTGTTCTGACCCAAATTACTCACACTCATTTATTTATGCTTACTCTGAAATGCTGCCATTATCAGGCTAAAATATTTATCATACTACAAACATGTATTCTTACATAATGACGAGCCAAAGAAAGAAGAAACAATGACAAAATGGAGATCAATAACTTTGACCACTAGTCTATTGTTGTGGTTTAACCTGGCAGGCAGCTAAACACCACACAGCCATTTGTTCATGCCTTGCCCAACTCGGACGGGGGAGAGAATAAAAAAAAATGTGAAACTCATGAGTTGAGATAAAGACAGTTTAATATGACAGAAAAGGAATGGAAAATAGTGATAATAATAACAATGATGATGATAAAGGAATATACAAAACAACTGATGCACAATGCAATTGCTTGCACCCACTAACCAATGTCCAGCCAAACCCTGAGCAGCAGCCACCACCTCCTGGACAACTCCCCCTGGTTTTTTTGTTCTGCATGATGTCATATGGTTCAGAATATGGTTCTGGACATCCATAAATCCATGGGTCCAGATGGGATGCATCCATGGGTGCTGAGGGAGCTGGCTGAGGTCACTGCTGGACCACTCTCCATCATCTTTGCCAAGTCGTGGGAAACGGGAGAGGTGCCTGCGGACTGGAGGAAAACAAATGTCACTCCAGTCTTCAAAATGGGCAAGAAGGAGGATCCGGGTAACTACAGACTGGTCAGCCTCACCTCCATCCCTGGGAAAGTGATGGAACAACTTATCCTTGCTGCAATCTCGAGGGACTTCAAGGATAAGAGGGTCATTAGGGGCAGTCAACATGGCTTCACCAAGGGGAAGTCATGCTTGACCAAGCTAATTGCCTTTTACGAGGACATCATGAGGTGGAGAGATGATGGCAAAGCAGTGGATGTGGTCTATCTTGGTTTCAGTAAAGCATTTGACACAGTCTCCCACAGCATCCTCCTGGTTTGGATGATTGGGTAGTGAGCTGGACTACGAACTGGCTGAAGGAAAGAAGCCAGAGAGTCATGGTCAATGGGGCAGAGGCTGGTTGGAGGCCTGTGTCTAGTGGAGTGCCTCAGGGGTCAGTACTGGGGCCTGTATTATTCAATATATTAATCAATGACTCAGATGAGCGAATAGAGAGCACTGTCAGCAAGTTTGCTAATAACACGAAGCTGGGAAGAGTGGCTGACACGCCAGAAGGCTGTGCTGCCATCCAGCGAGACCTGGATGGGCTGGAGAGTTGGACGGGAAAAAATTTAATGAAATATAACAAGAGCAAGTGTAGAGTCTTGCATCTGGGCAGGAACAACCCCAGGTTCCAGTATAAGTTGGGGAATGATCTGTTGGAGAGCAGTGTAGGGGAAAGGGACCTGGGGGTCCTGGTGGACAGCAGGATGACCATGAGCCAGCACTGTGCCCTTGTGGCCAGGAAGGCCAATGGCATCCTGGGGTGTATTAGAAGGAGGGTGGTTAGTAGGTCGAGAGAGGTTCTCCTTCCCCTCTACTCTGCCCTGGTGAGACCACACCTGGAATATTGTGTCCAGTTCTGGGCCCCTCAGTTCAAGAAGGACAGGGAACTGCTGGAGAGAGTCCAGTGTAGGGCAACAAAGGTGATTAAGGGAGTGGAGCATCTCCCTTATGAGGAAAGGCTGAGGGAGCTGGGTCTCTTTAGCTTGGAGGAGACTGAGGGGTGACCTCATTGATGTTTATAAACATGTGAAGGGTGAGTTTCACGAGGATGGAGCCAGGCTCTTCTCGGTGACAACCAATTATAGGACAATGGGCAAGGAGTACAAACTGGAACACAGGAGGTTTCACTTAAATATGAGAGGAAACTTCTTCTCAGTGGGGGTGACAGACACTGGAACAGGCTGCCCAGGGGGGGTGTGGAGTCTCCTTCTCTGGAGACATTCAAAACCAACCTGGACACATTCCTGTCTCTCATCTAGGTGTTCCTGCTCTGGTGTGGGTATTGGACTGGATGATCTTTTGAGGTCCCTTCCAACCCCTAACATTCTGTGATTCTGTGAGAATATCCCTTTGGCCCTCTGTGTCCCCTCCCAGGTTCTTATGCACCCCCAGTCTCCTCGCTGGCAGGGCAGTATGAGAAGCTGAAAATTCTTGACTTAATGTAAGCACTGCTCAGCAACAACTAAAACATTAGTGTGTTATCAACATTATTTCTCATCCAAAATTCAAAACACAGTATTATACCAGGTACTAGGAAGAAAATGAACTCTATCCCAAATGAAGCCAGGACATCTATTTGGCTCTTTTTCCCACGGCAATTCATTTGCACTTACCTTAAATGAATCATCCTCTGGTGACCTTATTGATTACAAACGCAACCTGAGATGGCAACCATTGCCTAGCACGCCTAATGTGAAGATATCAAAGTCATAGAAGGGATTAATGCCCTGTATTCTGTAAAGCAGTATCAATAACTTCCCCTGGTCAAGATGACAGACAAGTGCCAAAAATGATCTAAAAAACCCAAGAACTGTTTAAGTGACATGAGGCTACATTGTTACAGCATACAAGTGAAACATTTGAAATGCTTTTTAAATAAACTATGAACTGTGTAAGTGACCCTACTATAGCTCACATACAAAACTTTAAATTAAATACTTCTCACCTTGTTTATGTTTTCTCTAAATACAGACAGTCCCAGTGCTTACTGTACCAAACTTTTTATTATTTTAAACACACTTCTGTACAAAAACATCAGAGCAGGCAAAGAAATTCAGTGACTTGGGCAAACAGCACATGACAACTCGCAGAATGCTTTAAGGTTTACATTTTTATTATACAAGTGACAAATAGCTTTCCTTTGGGCCACTCAAAGATAAGACTTCATCGCTTGACAAATAATCGCAGGTAAAGCATGTATTAACTTCAGTTACCAAAGCTCAACAGAATGACCTGTCATCCACCTAGATTTACCTAACTGGAAGTGACTATGAGCAAAGCAGGATTTCCCCTAATATACATTTGTAAGTGTCCCCCCATCAAAAATGGAGTTTGTAAACAGTGGATTTACTACTGTGAAAAAGCAGTGTGATCACTGCATCCAAAGAAAATAACTAGCGTGATGTCTAATTCTGCTCCCGACAACAACACAGTGATCTGCTGCTACAACTGCAGATGTGTGACACGAATGCTGGAGTTGCGGTGCTTGTCCAGTACCACGACACATGTAACGTTGGCACCTCTGGGGTCAGATCAGGCTTGAGAAACCTCATAGTGGTAGTTCTGCTCAGAAATGAACTCTAAGGCAATTCCTACTCCAAAGAACTTTTGATATTAATACCGTTTAAGGACTCAGTTCAACGACTGAATTTGTCACAGTGCAGCCGAGTTTCAGCAGACCAAATGCATCTCCAAAGTTTTACGGTAATGTTTTTAAAAGTGGTATGTGTGAAAATTCCAGTGATCACACAAACCCTGATTTACGTACACAGGAATAAGCAAATACAAATCCGAATCTGTGCACAAGCACTGGAGTTTTCACACACACATGCAAGCAAAGTACTCAAAATCAAACACATTTTCAGAACGTGACCTCTGCAAGAATATGTACAGCATCTGCAGGCCACCCAGAAGACACACTTAACAGAGCACAAGCACTTTCCTGCTTCTGGCAAGGTATTTCTATTCCATTTACTGGAAAAATTACTAGAAATAATAACTTGGCAAGGAAATCAATCCCTTAAAGTATCAATCACATCTCAAAAGCCAAGGAAGAGCAGTCAGCTGATACATATTTCTGTGTTGACTCCGAATGATCTATTGAATAATACTATCAAGGAACTTGATGGAGTGACTAACAGCTCAGCTCTTAAAACCTATTTATACCATCCCTAGTTTGATGAGGCTAATTTGACACTAGGGAAGTTTGCTGCTACAGTGGAGCATTCTGCTTTATACTGGTTTTATCAGCAAAAAACTTACCGAGTAGAGCTGTCTGAGAGAATGTTCATCATGATATATTTACACTGACAAATCTTTTCTATTTAAGTCAAGGCATTAGTATTTTCCCTTTCCTTTCTAAATCTAATAAAATTATACAGAATTTTCAAAATCCAGAAACGGTCTTAAAACATTTTTTTCCATTTATTTATATTGAACCTGAAAAAAGGATATTGATTTCCTCAACAGTTGAGAGGGACAGGTTATACTTAATAAAAAAGGTAAACTGACCTCTTCGCAATATGTTTTTGGATCTGAGCCAGCACCTAATCCTTAAAATTAGGTGGATCTCCACTTATTACAGGAAAGACAATGTATTTTATGAGACTGATAAACATTCAGGTTTTCTTCTATTCATAGTAGCTTGATGAGATCCTAAAACTGACTAAAATACTGTGCAGATGTTCTTAAAACATATCCAATGAATTTTACTTTCTCTTACATTAACTTTCTCCTTCTTTAAAGTTTTTTGTCTATGGTATCTTTGACATTTCAGATTGTTTGATTTCTATTTTGTCTTCACTACTACTTACTTCTCTGATAGAGAAGGTGTTTAAGGATTAAAATGCACAGATATACTGTTGTAACTGAAGTATCTAAGTAAAAAAGTATTCTAGAAGTCAAAAGATAAAGACTAGCATAAAAACTTAGGCTGCACTATATAAAGTCAGTCAGGTTATGAACAGATTCATGTATTTTAGCAATGTGAAGAAAATGGTTATGTAAATACACACAAGTATTAACATCAAACTGTATTAAATTATGTAAACATACACATCTTCTGTGATCAATACAAACACTACTTGTCTCAGGATACTACTGCAGCATAGCTCGAATTTGTTTTGAAGTAGATTCATCATTCAGGTGTTTTGTAGTGAACCTAGAAATTACAAGTTAAAACAATATTTTATAAAATGAATAAGTATTAGAAAAACCTGAAAATTTCAGTGCCTGTTCAATCAGTGCAGTTCAATTACACAAAGGAGGAACTTAGACGTTCCTCTAAACACTGATCACTGGAATTTAACTTCTAGTAGTCTGGTGTTCTTTATCTTCTAAATATCTCTTGCAATCAATTATTCCCTTTTAATAGATGGAGAATTGTGGCTAAATCCTGGCTAAATACTGTTTGTGATCTGCCTATAACACTGTCATAATTTTGACCAAAAGGATCTCCTTCTTTCCAGCTAAAAGCCTCAAAAGAAGAAAAAAAATCATGGAAAGACATAAGAAAATAGGTAGATACTTAGGAATCTAGATTGAATTTTGGCATAATCCATAAACTTAATTTTAAGCAGCTTTTTTAAATGTCCTGGGAGGAATGAAGAGCTTTAGTGTGTTTTTTTCCACTTAAGCCCAAACATTCTCCACTGCTTATGTTCCTAGGGAAACTGATTATCACATAAGCTCAAAACACATCTGATACCTGTAGGATTTAACTCTACATCAATTTTAATTCAAAAGACATAATAAGCAAACATGGAGGTCGTTATGGCTGCAGCTCTCACTCGATTCAAGCATTCAACAGTTAAAAGAATTAATTACAGCTCTGAAAAACTTGGTACTAAGGCTCCCTTCTCAGCTTCAGAGAAGTGTCAGACCACTGTGTCTTGCTTCCTGAGACATCACCTTCAACACTTAGCTACAGGATTGGGATTTAGGTTGCTGTTCTCTTGACGTTGCATCATTTAGCAAAATCCAGAAAGGAAAAAAAAAATAAAAATCTTGATAAAAATGAAAAAGAGAAATATCAAAGGTCGGAGAAATAGAAATTCTACTCTTCACTTCTAAAACGTCTAGTTGCTGGGGTATTTTATATAACAAATCTTAGCTCAGATGTATTGTTTACCTTTGATGCATTGTTTAGCTTTTACATGGCTAATTTTTAGGTAATAAAATAAACCTTAAGTGTCTCTGAAGGACATTATGACTTCCAATACTCATAGTCATTGCTTATCAAAGTGAAATGGAATTGAAAGGAATGAATATTACTTAAGAAAACCCCAGGTGACAACAGCAAACCTGAAAGGACAATTTTCTTAATAAATCAGGCTTCTAAGGTGAAAAGTCTTAAACATAAATAGATGAGGAAAGAAGAATTTGTTAAGACTGCATAAAACAATTATTCCACACATACCTGAGAGCATTCAGAAGTCCTTCCACAGCGTCAGGTGGTTGCTCCTTTAAAACCTTTATGCATCCCTTCATCTGGGAACAGAAGCATGCCACTATTGAACAATAATATATGAATTGCACTAGCTGAAAACAAGGAAAAATTTCACCACACAGAGGTAGGTTTTTTCCTACTGAGAGTTAATGCTGCTTTATATAATACAATAAACGCATTAAAACTTATTAAAAATATCTTAAGTAAAAAACCTAATTTTTGAGAAAACAATATCTACTTTAACAAGCTTTTGTAGATAGCAAATTATATATCAAGTGTATATATTTTAACTTGCACATAATTTCTCCAATTTCAACTTAGAAAAAAAATTGAGAACAGCTGATATAAGCTGATAAAAGAGATTATGGAAGAGGGTCCCATGTCATTGCTGTTAGCAACTACCAGAAGAGAAGGTTAAACTTAGACTTTCATTCTCATACTTGCACACAAGGAAGTAATTTTCAGTATTCAGTTTTGAGTTGCAAACCTAACTGGTAATAACTTATGATTTGTTTCACCACAAGTGGTTATGAATTTAATCTGAGATAAGAAGTCCATGATGTTGATTTTAAACACCACACTGAACAGATGTCTTCGTGAAGACTGTAAAAAACAGGCTGGAACTCTGTACAAACTTGCAAAAGGGGAAAAGGAGAGAAAGCAGAGGTAGAACTCATTTCACCCACTATATAGACTGCCCATCTAGTCAGTGGAGAGAAGTAAGAAATTCCTCTAACCTATTTAGAGTATACTTTCACATTGAATGAATCGTGCTTCAGAAGTACCTAGTTATTCCCACTGCTATGAAGACAACTAATAGCTATCCAAAAATCAGTCTAGATTAATTCCATCGTATTTGAAATTACTTACAAAGACAGGGCAAAGCCAAGATTTGAACCTTCTAATTTTCCA
This sequence comes from Patagioenas fasciata, assembly GCF_037038585.1. Taxonomy (NCBI): domain Eukaryota; kingdom Metazoa; phylum Chordata; class Aves; order Columbiformes; family Columbidae; genus Patagioenas; species Patagioenas fasciata. The sequence goes on from NC_092522.1 coordinate 113,040,777, forward strand.
AGCCACATTACAGTGCTACATCTACATGCCAGTATTTTCTTTGCAGCTAAAGAGCAACTCTGCCTTATTACAGAAGTGGATGCCGAAACACCTCATGGAAGTCAGGGTCCATGTATTTGGCAATAGAAATTATTCAGAAAAAGTAGTTCAGCCTTCTGCACAACGACCAGCCTAAGGGTCACTGATCACTGCTCAATTGGTTCATTTCTACCTGGAAGATAAAACTAAAATAGCTTTGCAAACAGCAGATCAGATGAAATTCTCAGGGTAGATGAAATTCTCAGGTATCTCTCAGTACAGTTTCAGGTGCTCCATCAGATCAGAGCAGACAAACTCAAAGGGATAAAAATTCAAATCATTCTTTTCCATTTTTGTTAGAATCCCTAAAACAGTCCAAAAAGAGAAGCTGTTAGGACATCTAAGCTAGGAGACTGTAATCAACAGCTTGAAATATGGTCTCCAGTTGTGAAAGAGTAAGAAAAGGGTAATTTGTATCATTGTCCCTGAAATTCTCTTGAAATGGCTCCCAATAAGAGACTAGTTTGGAGAAATGAACTGTTTTTCACAGTAAAAAAACCTTGTAATCAGAAAAAAAGAAAACATACATATATATATATGTAATTTTTTTTAATTAGAGAAGAAACACTAAACTCATCAGGAGAATCAAGATTTGGGATCATTATACTCATTTTAAAAAACTGAGTCTTACATCTCCTACCTCCCATTTACATCTAGCTAACTTTCCTGTAGGATTACAGGGCTTTAGGATAAACGTGAGAAACAAAGTACACACACTGTATATTTGGTCCTATCAAAATTTTACTCGTCTCTGCAGGCAAGAGACAGAATGAGCAGTCAGGAAGTCTGCATTCAATTCCTGGGCTCTATCTGCTGCATGACCTTCAGCAAATCAATTCACCTCTTTGTAACATATCTTTTCCCTCTGTAAAACAGAGTCAAAGAGGAGATGTGGTAAAATACTGATATCTGCAGATGAAAAATGCTAACGAAGACTCACTGTCATGGAGCGCAATAACATATATGTTTTTTTCTTTTCTTTTGAAGTAGGCCCTCTTGTAAAGGGAAAGACTTAGCATATTTGTTCATGAATTACAGCTTATTTCTACTGAAAGATATGGTCTATGAGATTTAGATTTGTAAAAGCATGTATCAAAAATGAGTACTTTTTTGTGTGTACTCGCAGTATCTCAGATGGAAACAGAAGTCTGATTTCCCTGTGACTGGTCATGTAAAAGCTAAAACTGAAGGCTCATTATCAATATTGCAACAATAACATTTCAGTTCTGCTACTTCAGACCTCAGACAAAGCAGAGATGATGTAGAATATCTGCTATGTACAACAGCGCTATTGCCAAAGATAAGCATTCCAGCATAAATAAATTACATGATCAGTAAAAGCTTATGACCATAGAACTTATTCTAGGATAGGCGTAATACAAAATTGTTTTAGTGTAACCATGCAGTTGGCAGGAAAGCAAGACTAAAAGACAAATGAGCATCTGTGCCTGGAAGAAAATACAAAGAAATATAGACTGTTCCTTATTTTAATTTTAAAGAAACTGGTATATTAAAGTATGCAGGTGAAGATAAATTCAAAATTTTGCCATTCAAAAATAATTAAAATGATTCATACAAAGTAATAAGCTTAGGCTGAAAGAAAAAAAAAAAAAGCTGCAGACTAGTATTCTCAAACCTACAGAGTATTAAAGAAAAGTCACTCTTACATCAATCTTTGATGTCTTTGAGAAAGCTCCCACAGGATGAACGTGATCGTACAGAATAATAACTCCCACCATTACTCGCATGCAGAACATAAGGGTCTCTTCACTGGTGAATCTACTCCTGTACTCTCTAGAAAACAGAACAAAATAAACACTCTTGACTTTTTAGTGGACAATTTTGCAAACTAGACTATGAGTACATGAAATCTGACCATTGAATTTTAAGGTTGTAGACGAATCTCAGTAAGATTTTAAAGGGCTTCGAATTGCTAAGTCCTTGCCAATTTAGAAGGAAGGTTAGAAAGCAAATAAAGATAAGTGACCCCCTTCTAGCATCCCTTCACAGTTCAGATCCTCACTTCAGCAAAATGTCTGAAACAATGGCTTCACAGAAGACTTCCAAAGCTCATGAGAAGTTATGGAGACTGATCATGGTTCTGTTTAATCTTAGAAACACAACATACTAGGAACTCAAAGGAAAGCTACTCTTTTTGCTTAAATTCCTACTTCGAAACAGTTAACACTTAAATGGGATCTAACTTCAGCAGCTTGTAAATTTAGGGCTTCACTGAGGCAGTTCATAGTCATTGCTGTCTCTCTCTTTTCTATGTCCATCGGCAACTTCAACAACCCAGGTTCACTCAGCATCTAAAATGTGGAAAACTGAAAGCAGGACCGGACTGAACTAGAGTTTTTATTTGACTTTTCAATTCCAAAATAAGATTGTGGACAGCACAGTTAAGACAGCTCCTATCAGCTCTAATCCCTGAAACCATCATCAGGACATGAAAAATGAACTACAGCAGAGAAAAACAGAAATCCTGAAATAATCACAATTTTGCTAATAAATATTATTTTTAGTAGATAGTACACAGATTTATCTACTGTCACTCATTGGTTTTCAATATAAAATTTGATTTTTTCACTTAAACGTATTATTAAAAATACTAAAATCTGTACCATACTACCTTTCAGTTTACAATAACTTCAACTTTTATTCTTCTGTTTAAGTAACACAGCATCATAACATGAACAGATTTAAAGGCTACAGCCATTTTGACGTGAAAACGATTCATTATCTCACAGTTAGAACTAAATATGAGACAATCTTCTGGTAGATGACTCACAACTGTTTCTCTACTTTTGCCAAAAAATGAGCTGACACATAAGGTCACTTCTGTGATGTCCTGGGATTGTGAGATGAATCCCACCACCTACATACACTTCTCCAGAATTTTCATAAACAAACACAATAACCTCAGGAAATCTATCCTTTCCATGGCACCATGAACAAAGACAGGAAGACTACCTTGACTCTATCTTGCATTGTGCTTTCCACTCACAGAGATATCTAACCTAAAAAATACTTGCTAAATGCACAGCTAAACAATAGTAACCCCACTGGCTATACCTGTGCTAGCAGATAAGAAAACAATTGTACTGTTTCCATACAGCTGAAGTTTCTTGTACCCAGAGAAAGATGGCTACATCCAAAAAAGATGCGCTCAAGTGATCCTCAAAATAGTCCCTGTGTATCGTTTGTGAAAATGTTACTTGGAAAAGGCAAAATCTTGGCCTTAAGTTGCTAATAACTGAGCAGCACTGGGAACCGAGAGACAGCAGTTGGCCTGTGGCCCTGGTTAGACAAGACACAGACACTGAAGCCTATGAGTGAGTAAGATTACACCTGTATTTTAACCTTTTGTTGAAATCCAGGCTGGCCAGGTGAGCTCTCCCTAACAAAACTCAATGCTGATTCACTAAGTGTATCGTGAGGGGGTTAAAATAGGAGCCAAGGCGTTCTAATGCCAGGTCATGCTTTGTATAAAATGTGGTAACATCTTAAGGAATGAATTTGGAAAAAAATGTGTTCATCCCGGGCGGCTACTTAAAATAGAATACAAATTCTAACACGCAAGAAAAACAAGATTTAAGGTAAAACTTACGGTGTTTCCAACATGACTTTACATACACTAGCCATAGTACTTAGACAGTCCGTTGTATTTTCAATTGGCAACGTTTTGTTCTAGAAGGGTTAAAAACAGCCATCGGTCAGTAAACAATCTTGTAAAATTAAGAACAAAAATATCTGTATTAGACCTTTTCTCCCCCATTACCTACTTCTGATACAAAATGTGTAGTTGCATTACTGAGTGTTTTCAGCATTGGTGTGGCTTCTGCATAAAACAGGGACATCCTATTAGCCATTTCATTGTTCACTTCATTCTCAATGTCTAGCTGATGAAAACATGAGAAAAAATGGTCAGTAAAACTCTTTGAAATCTTGCCAGCAGCAAGAAAATGATATAGAGCATGCTCATGTCAGCAAGCAGATTATTACATGAATAGTTCCACTCTAATCACTTCATCTGGACTGCTGATTAACTCTCGGTGGGAAAGAACATGACAGCTAGCGAATCAAAAGAAAAAACATTGCCACAAATGGTATAAATGCATATGATGAATACCTCAGCATGAAGAATGGATCAGATTTTATTTACTTACATGCATGTTGTTTATTCTGTTGCGACTTATTGTCCGCCTATAATAACTGAAGTCATTCTGAATTGCTGGGTTTCTCATCTTAGAGGAAGACAAATAGGAAATAATGAGTCTTGGTTCAAAATACATGGGAAAAAATCAGCACGTATCCAAAAATTTTATTAACCTTAAGTTCATCAAAACGAAGAGTAAAATGTAAGATTTCCGCAAACTCTTTCGCTAGAGCCTGTTCCCGTTCCAGGTGCTGGGTTGGAGTATAAGGTGGGCACGTCAAGGACTCCAATAAGCTCTGCAGGGCTTTCTCTGAATAAAAATGAGAAGCACAAATTCCGTTCAGTCCACATCATGACAAAGTTTTCAGTAAGTAACTAAATACACTTTGTTTGAAGAGAAGGAACCCTCCGAATATGCAGAGCCCCAACAGAAATGTTTTCTTCTTGCTATTCTAAGGTAAGAAACATCAGTCAAAGACACCTGCCTCCTCAGGTTCTCAGCCATTTTCTCTCAATTTTGTATCACTTAGCTGTTTTCCCTTTTTATCACTCTTTATCTGGGTTCCCTATCAAAAATCCTAGAGAAAGCATTTTTCTTGTATTCAACTCATTCATCTTCCCCGATTAGCCACCAGTTCAGTATAGAGATTTTTCTCGCATCTGTAACTAAGAGTGTACTCTAAGGCACTGATAGCAAAGTAATTCAGCTCCCGTGGCTTCAATTACTAGCATAACTCAAAAAGCGAAAGACGTAGAAAGGAGGAGGATGTAGAAGTACTCCCTTGCATTGGGAGCTCTCCCACTTCATACATGAGATTTTGCACACTGGTTCTTTTTCAGAGCTGTAATTCAAGGAGTAATTACATCATGTTTTGGGTTTGTAGGGATGACAAAGTCAGTGCAAAACGTGCCCAACTTTGGATTTTCACGCTGTGAGAGATTTTGTTGATACTCTTCTCCATCTGTTATCCCTGTTTTTTAAAAGTCTCAAGATATTAATGGTTTGCATTCCTTTTAAAATGATGAAGGATTCAAAATATGAAAAATAAATTTAATTAGTACAGTATGGACCAATGAAGTGCAGAAGCAGGGCAGGCACCACTGAAAAACTTCCTACGGTTTTATCATGTTGTTTCCTTGTATTCTATTTAGATACTATAGATTTATTTTAAGTGACAAACTAACAAGCCATAACAATTTTGAAATGAAATTAAGATTAAAAAATATGCCTTGGCAAATGCAATTGCAGTTAAATGTCTGTTGATATTGAACAAAATGAATAATAAACCTTTAAAAGTCTGTGGAAAATTAAACTATTTATATACAAAGTAGGCTAATAAACAGGCATACTGAAACAAGGCTCACCTAATCTGAGTGAAAACTCATAAAAGCGCTTCAGCCTTACAACCAGAGGACATACTGAATTCCAGGCTTTTTCTTGCAACTGGATATCATTGGGATTTTGTATTGCCTGAAATGAAAATATTACTGTAAAGAACTACAGCATAGGAATAACAAGCAAAAGGTGGTCTGGAATTTTTCCACTATATTATTTTAGAAACTAAGCACTGCAAAACACAGAATAATTACGAGAAATTATGTTGCACAGGAACAGGAAATTAGTAAATTCAAAAAATGTTTTCCACCTTCCCTCTCCCCCTGTAACACACCCATTTTAAATTATTCATTCCAATGTACCACTGACATACAGAAATATGTTTTAATATATTTTTTGGGGAGCAAAACTATTTTAGAAGCATCAGGTAAGACCTTTTCTATGAATAGTGGTTGCAGAAATAGCCTTTTTTTCAGCTTTTGATATCTTCAAAATACCCAGGTTCTTAAGTAAGCAACAGCTCACGCTAACAGTAACTGTGAAGCTGATGCAGGAAAAAGTTTGGTCAGCTGAGAAAAAAACTAAGATACAGTTCAGAATTGTATTGTGGGGCCAGTTTCATAGAATAAAAAGCTTGTAAAGTGGAGGTAAGGTTATAATTTACTGTGGTTCATACACAGAACAACTATCTTCAACTTTTTTTATAGTGTATTTCTGACATCTGAGCGCTATTTCTTCCATGTCCTCAACTTTGACTTCTACCGCGAGAGACATGAAATGATGTATACGAACTGGCGTTTCTTGAAGTGAAAAATAATTAACGATTGCTACTAGTAAGCTTAAAACAAGGTCCAACAGCCATCATTTAGTTTCACATTAGCACTTTATATTCAACGTTATGTATAACCTGTACCATATTTTCTAAATACAACTTTTACGAAGATTTTAATATAATTTCATAGAATGTGCTTGGATACAGAACAGAAGCAAGGACCACATTAAGTTTTGCTTGATTTTGCTTCCAAAGAACTGTCATTAACTCTAACAAACATACATCTCTAATTTCTTGTCCAGCTCCTTTGTAAGCCTGAAGGTCTGCAAGCATACTTTCCGAGTCCTGCAAAACTGCACTGATCTGGTTCCATACCTCCCTTTCTCCATCTGTGGGCTGCGCATCTAAGAAACAGAAAAGCCAAATGCACAGAGTCAAAAGGCAGCTGCAATACAAACGGAAAGATTACTCAGTCCTACTTAACAACATTAAATCCAGCTTGACTATGTGTAACTCCATTCTGATGTGGTTTTTTAAAATATACAATTATCTTGCACTGCTATTCTGCTAACGTCCAGGTTTCTGCTTCTATAGCAAGGAAAGAAAAGAAGTACGTTTTTTTGTATGTTCTGGCTCATAATGCCTCTTCTCAAAAAGCAGCATTTTAAAGTGAAGCAGTATCATACGGCAATGTTAGTAGAAAACAGGATAATGCATCAGTCCTTCAGTAAAAATGTCCCTCTCTTTCATGAGTTCCACAGCTCGATTACAAAGAATTGTTCACTTTTCTTGCAGCTTGGGGATAAAATCAGGCCTTTCAGTGGATGGAGCAGTGGGATATTACACCACTTTTGACTTTCCTCCAGGTTTCCTTAAGCAGGGTAATTTATGTCTCCTTTTGTAAAACACAGATACCGTACTGTTAAAAATAAACATTTTTCTTATGTATGTCAGAGATTGTTCCTGCTACTAAAATAAATCCAGCTCTGTCAATGATCAGTTTTCAGGGTGGGAGTGACCTGTAGACCTTTATTGTTCAGAGAAATGACATTTGGAAGCAGATCAATTTTCCCATTCAAATCCTATCCGATGGGATTTTAGCTGCAGTGAAACACCAGGGAGGGATGTTATCCCCAGAATGCCTTAGATGAGGTAGAGATCTTCTGCCTTCTTTTGCTTTAAAACATAGAAATGACTGGCACTGATTAAATTAGATGTCCTATATATAGAATTGTAGTCAGTATTTGTTGAAACAGTCACATTGTCCCAGCAAATTTCTACAGAGAAACAACTCTTTTTTTTTTTCCTTAGATTTGTATTAGTTTATAATTCTTATGGAAAGAAAAAAAAAAACACTCTGAAGGTGAACCTTAGGATTTAAGGACCACTTGTTTGAATTAAAAGCGATGAGATACCTTCAGTTCAAAACTCAACAATTAGGAAGAGCTACTGTACACACCTCTATATCAATGGACAAGAAATGCTGAAAATACTTTTTCTATTTAGTCTTCCCAGGGTTCTTAAGAAATAAGACACAGTTTTCCACCCATGTATCAGTACAGGATTCATTTACTCACCCTTCACTAGAAACAAATGAACCAGTCCACCTTGGAAAGTATGGAAAGAGCAGGGATTCTCTCCATGATATTTCAGGTCAGGATAATTTGTCTAAATGTGTCAAGTTATCCACAGACCTTGCACAAACTAGACACAAATGTCTGAGATTTACATGTCTGTAGCTCTGAAGCAACTAATACTTAAAATCTTTCCTGTATTCCTATGTCACCATAAGTCCCATGAGGCTGGGCACAAGAAAGAAAAACTGATTTGACTTCCCTTTTATCCTATAAGTTTTCCTTTAGCTTGTTTAAAAGAACAAGAGAAAGTAAAAATAAGCTAGGCTTACTCGGCTGGGTTTTATATCCAAAATACTTAACGTAACTAAACAATTTCACCATCCTTCAAAAAGTGAGGGTAAGTGGCACCAAAGGGGAAAACTACCCCAAACAGGAAAATCCCAGCTGGGACACAGCTGTTGAACCGACCTACTTGTCACCCGGAGTCCACAGAGTTACTGACCGGTTATTTCCCCAAGCTGCAAGAAATTTCAGGTATACAGCATAAGGTGTCTGTCACCTTCTGATAAAGAAACAAAACAGTAAATGCCTCCAAGTTTAACAAAGAAAGTGGTAATCTTGCTGAACAGTTACATACCATGGAATAACAGAACGGGGGAAGGATAGGAGTCACCTATAAATCAGCATCTATATTTTAAGAGTTCAGTAAAAAATTAAAATAACATTTTCAGTGAAAATTAAGACAGAAAAGAGAATAAGTAATTTATTAGTACAGTTCATGAGTGTAACATTTGTGTGTTCATGTCACTTGAAGCGTGGCTTGGTTAACAAGGTACTTCTGTGTTACGCTTTACGACTCATTTGCTTTAAAAAATATTAGCCCCTAATAGAAACATAAATACTATAGACTGCTCAGGACTTTGGGACTTAAAAATGGCCTTAAATAACACCCTTTATTGTTAGTCTTTTTCAATTTTTTTCCAATTCATCTTTTGGAAGTTGGGGGAAGGTTGTATATTTGAAACCCATTGAGCTTTCTGTAGTAGCCCAGCACCTGGGGAAGCCGGAGGAGGAGGAAGGTGAGTGGGTGGAAGAGGGAAAGAAAGGGAAGGGAGATGAAAAGGGCTGCAAAGGCTATAGAGCAACAGGCTTAGCTTGCATTTGCAGAAGCAGTTTGTACTTATGCTGAAAGTGTTTAACTTAAAAATAAAGGTAAGGAGCATGATTCAGGCTCTACTTTAAGAAAACATGCATCTTATGAAATACATGCTATGCAAACAGATGTTCTGATAAGACCATGGCCATGTTTCAAAAGGGATTTTACATGAAGATCCTGCCAAGAATGGTCAGTTAGAATACCTGTAATTGATCACTTTGAAAAAATTTAATCTTGCTGTCAACAACAGTAATAATAATAGCAGCAACAATAACTAAAACAAATAGAGACTTCTTTGTTACAGATTTTGGTTTTCTGTTCCAACAACACCAAAGCTTGTTTCTCTGTTCAGAGTGAAAAAAAATGCCATTCCTGAAGCAAAGTGTGGAATCACTGCTTGGCAGTGCTCACCTGTTACCCCAAACCACTGAAGAACCAGCACGCACTTAGGCAATTTGAGCCCATTTTAAATAAAACTGTAGCCACTGACTAACCAACATTGAACACAAGCCCTCTCAATAACGTTACCATAAACACCAGACTTACAGCATTTCAAGTCTGAATTTTTAGAATACTCATGATTAGCATATGGAGCATGCTGTCTTTACTAAGACAAAACAGGAAACCCTTTCATTCACCTGTTTGTCCAAACGTTTCTAGCATGAACCCTAAACCTGACAACTACAATAAATGAATCCTCTATCAAATTAATTCAAGAGTCAAACCAGGCTTGACTCTTCTGTATAGAGACTCTACCAGCAAATTCTGTGGCTCCATCAGAAATAGCCAGGATATGACAGTTCATCCATTCCATGAACAATGTTTTCTTTCATCTTCACACATGGTCTATTCCATGTTTTGGATGGGGCTTCAGACTGCATTAAAAAAAGAGGGAAAGCTGCATCCACTACTGTCCATTTGTGGATGCACTAAATATTTCAGGTGCATGGTGGGGTGCAAAGGTGGAATCATCATTCTTTTCTTAGAAAAATATCTGTCGTTTGTTCCAAAAAAGTCCAACCCTAACAGCACAAGGTATCTACCTCATCCTTCACCAAATGTGCTTTAGAAGTAACATAGAAATGGCTACGTAGGTAAGACATTAGTACTCATAGGACAAGATTAAATATAAAAAATAACAGATTCGAGGCCTTTACCAATACAAAATCAAGTATAACAGTATCTCAGTAACTAATTTTTATGAAGAGATAACAAGACAGTACTAAAAGAAGTGCTTCCAACCCACACATCCTTTGTGTAGATGAAATGCAAACCAAATAGCACGGAACTTTATCCCACCCTCAGTCGAACTGGTGTTAGGTTAAGAGGATTCCCACTGAAGCTGGTTGGTGTTTGCATTTCAGTGAATGTGCAATCATGTTTGTCAGAAAAACATCACAGCCTCCCAGCCTAGTGAAAGAACAGTGAGTAAAACGAGATGTCTTACAGGCTGTGCTCTCAGCTTTTCTTGTCCTGTCCACTGTTGAAGGTGGTCAATAATTCCACCAGCCACTCACAGCACGTTAGAGAGCAATACATGTATTTTACTGTATAATGCTAAAGTCCTATTTCAGGTTTGTCACCACAACAATGCTTTTTCCCATTCCAATCTAGGACAAAATTAGACAAAGAGCTACTCCCTAGAAAAGACAAAAGGCATTACAACTACAGTGAATACTGCATTTTGAAGGGTATCAGAACCCACTGTTGTCCACACATTAAAAGATAGTATCGGGTAGAAACAGTACCCTATCCAGTCAACACTGGGTTTTTGAATGTCATCCTTTCTGAACTAGCTAGAACAAAGTGAAGCTCCCTAAACTGTTAATACTTGCTACAACACGGTGTGTGCCAGGGTTATCAGCGCCAGGCTCCGGCTCCACGCCCAACAGAGAGGACAGGGTCCCTTGGGCATTCGACAGTGCAGGAGAGCAGAGTTTAACCTCCCACAGGCTGGGTACAGATGACATCTCCAGCCTTGCCACCCGTGGAGCCAGGGTGTTAATTAATAACCTCTTACACAAATGTGGGCAGTTGCTCTGCTGCCAGACATGTCCTAATAATAGACACTTTTAATCATACATGAACAAGGAAAACTGAAAGTTTCATTAATCTTTCTGGGAATGGGGGGGTGGGGAAATCCTAGAAAGTAAGCGTCTTTGATTCTTGGGAGGATGAAGAGGATTAAATTAGGATCAGGTAATGAGCCCACTCAGGTAACATTCAGGAAAAAAGGGAACATGCTTAGGTTAAGGTTAGAGAGCTTGGTCTTACAAAAGTTATTTGTATCTGAGGAGTGGATGGGACTTAAGGACACCTCCTCCCAATACTCTATAAGCTTTAGTCTTTTACAGAATCACAAAATGACTGGGGTTGGAAGGGACCTCTAGAGATCATCCACTCCAACCCACCTGCTAAAGCAGGTTCACCAGAGCAGATCACACAGGAAGGTGTCCAGGCAGGTTTGAATGTCTCCAGAGAAGGAGACTCCACAACCTCTCTGCGCAGCCTGTTCCAGGCTTTGGCACCCTCAAGGTAAAGAAGTTTCTCCTCATATTCAGGTGGAACCTCCTGTGCTTCAGTTTGTGCCCATTCAGGTTCAAAACAAATCGTTGTTACCTCAAGCTTCGAATTATTTCCAAGAATTTGTGTGGAATTAGTTACTTTGCCCGAAAAAAAGCCATCTACGGGCAGCAGTAATATGACAATGTTCTGCAAAAACAGAGCACTCGTAAGCTGCTATGGAAAGCCCCTCAAATACCCAGAATTCATTTACCTGTAACTAATTTAAACAAGGCCAGCAACTAAAGAACAAAACAGTTATTGAACTGACAAAATCAATTTCAAGGTAATTTGCCTTTATGGCTCATGAAATCCTGAAATCCACAGACTCTGAAAACTTGCCATGCACTCACTCTTCCTAACGTTATTTTTGAGCTGAGAGCTAAAAAGGAATTAAGGTAAAATAAGTGGTATATAATCAAATCCAATTTGTAGCAGTTTGATTAAGAATACCCACACCAAGACCCAAGTGTAAAACAGCAATGTGGCTCACCTTCTGTTAAGAAAGAGATTATTTGTCTTTAAATAAACGTTTCAGTAGACCTTCAAAAAAGTCATTTGGCTGACTGCTTACAGTCTGCACTATACCTAAAGATTTTTTGACCTACACAAGAGAACACTTTTCTCCGTATTACTCACTGAGGTTACCACAGTTCCCATTTGTCCCCATTTGCTTTCAAGGCTGGACTGAATGGATCTTCAAATTGTTTCTTCTTGCACAGATCCCAAATAACTGCATAAAGTCTTAAATGATTACTGGACAGCATACAGAACTGCTTTTGCTATACAACATTAACTGGAACTAATGCTGGATTCAAGGTTTTTCAAGTATGATCATGGAGTTATGAAACCTGGTTCCCAGTTTGGAATGAAGAATAATGCCAGTAAAAGATGTCGTAAGAATTGCAACTGCTGATACAGACAGCTGCAGGAAAGGGGGGGGAAAGAGATGATTTCAAACTTTTTTTTTGGAGTCTAAACTTTTCTAGGGAAAAATTAAAATAGCTATTAAAAAAAACCAACCAACAAAAAACAATGGGAAGGTAAAATTTTGAAATGTACTTCTCTTTCTTTCATGATTCATTCCTGTTTTCAAATATAACACAAGACAGAATTTTTAAAAAACCCACAACTTTTAATTAGGTCAGAAAACTTAATTTTTCTAAGTTTTCCTGCTTCTACCTGCCCATTTTTCAAGACCTCAAGAATTGCATAGAAGATGAGGGGGGAGGGACCTAAGCCTAAATATAAAAGAAATCAGGTTGGTAAAAATTATTATTTAAGAGAAAAGTGAGCATGAACCTGATGAAAGCAACTTGTAATAAAGTATATTTTAAAACAAACACACAAAAAACCCCAATGATGAGATTTTTCAAAAGATGCAATATAAGATTGTCTTCTTCAAATTTGTCATTGAATCAGAACTCTGCCCTGAACAATAAAAAAATCACAAGAAAACAAATCCATTTTTGTTGCACAGAAGAAGTCATCCTTATAACACATTGCCTCTAGAAAGCATATTAACCATAGATAATAAGGTAAAATAATAAAATAACCTACCACGCTGACCTTGCTGTTCAGCTTCATGGTTGACCTGAGTTATCTAAACCTGTACAAGTGTTTGCCACCCCCTTGCACATTCTGTTCCCATTCTGTGCCACCGCCGCAGCTCTCCCACCCACACTAGCATCCACAGCACCCTGACCGGCTGGAAGAGCACTCGGGGACAGAGGTACTTGGGTGGGTTTAACAGCTAGATCTTAGCAAGTTCATTTTCCCATGCAGCCATCATTCACGATGGGAGTAATCGTTTTTGTGCGTTTGGATACGAGACCATGTGGCAAAGCATCACCCATGGGATGGCCCCTCTGTCACAGCACACACTATATCGACTGCAAAATGAAGTTAACACCTCAATATTTTTTTCCCACTTTCTTTGTATAAACTCTTGTATTAGTTTTGACCGACATCAGCCCACAAAGCCTCTGATTTTTGAGGCATGGAGACAGACTGTATGTGTTCTACTCCTGTGCACAAGGAGAAAGGCTGTTTCCATTTTTTTTTAAGCAATATTTGTGTGGTATGTTGTGCACTCAGCAGGAAGGAGTATGTCACACACCCTCCTTTTAGGTACAATACATATAAAATGAAGAGTAGCAAAAAAACCACAAGGGCAACAGTATCCCAAAACTCCATAAAATTTTCAGCGATGCTGACAGATTTGAGATTTCAGCTAATGAAAAAGTACACAAAAACCAGAAAGCAAGATGCTGATGCAAGTAAGGAAATACAGTAAACACATTGACTCAACATATCCCTCATTCTCTGAAGGGCCCACGGTACTGACCACTTTTGTCCATGAACTCAAACTGAAAACTCAGGCCACAAAAAGTTACACATCCAGCAAGCACACAAGCGGCTCTTATCTGTGTCCACTAAGAGAGTCCTTTTACACCGTACCCTGGCTAATTAAAGGAGAACAAAGCACACACCTACAGGCATCTTCAGTCACATCCCTTCAACGCAACATGGATTTTGTGCCATAAAAACCTATAGGACATTATTTCAACAAGTAAAACATTTTAACCTTTCACTCAGGAGCATCAAACTCACTGAAATTTGGAAATGACAGATCTGTTTCTCTCTAGGTAGATGTGCCTGATTAGCGTGTCCACGCGCTTGCACTGACCATTGGTCACTGCCCATGGGAAAGGTGCTTCACCCCGCTCAATTCTTGGCAATGGACTTTTGGAAAATAAAACAACCTTAGCTGTCAAGGCAAGGAAACAGACATATTCACCTTTCACCATCACCTCTGCTCCACCAAGGCTTCCTGTTTCCAGAGCCAACTGTACAGCCTGGCTTGGGAGAACTTTCTTACCACCCAGGTCATGATGGGGCTGATTAAACCTGGAAGCTCAGAGCAGCTGAAAACCCTCCTAAGAGCTTGGCAAAGCCACCGAACACTACCGAAGCCTTCAAAAGTTTGATAGAAAGAAAAAATATGTGGTGGTTTGGATAAAGGTTTGACATCCCAGGTTTATAATTAAACTCTCAAATGATATGGGCAACAGAGAAAAAAGACTACACGGCTCGCAGGACCTTCACCTAAACCCAAACTGATTCTTCATAATGAGAGAAAGAAGATCTAGATGAGAAGGTATGTGCAAAGTTATAGTCATACACTGTAGCTTTCATCCAAGGAAGCATGTTTGAACAATTTCATGAGATTAAATATGTGTTTAAATGACTTTTTTAACCAGTGCTTCAGAGCGCACACACATGTACAGTCTCATATCACGTCAGTAACTTTTTTTTCAGAAATGTAAGTCAGGAGTAAATTATTCCAGAAAACTATTTTGAGGTGATAAAATATGTCTAATCACGTGACATTCTCTCTTAAGCCATGCATCAAAATAAAGTTATTTTAAAAGCATTGGCTTTTCAGTCAAAACTTGTTTGGTTTTGTTTTAGAATATAGGTATTAAGAGACAAAACATTGCACACTGTTAGCATTTTAAATAAAAAGCATTTCACGTAAGTGGCAGAGTAAGATAAAACCCATATTTAAGGATTTGATGACCAGTTTTTCAAGACAATGTCTAGAAGTACATGCAGGGAAACTGTAACCACAAAAGTGAAATAGTTTTGAATAAGATATAGGTGTGACAAGGAAATTAGAATGCAAAACACTGTTTTGCAAACTGATAACCATGCAATTAAGAGAGATGCAATCAAGCACATACACCATGACCACTTCACTACCTTTTAGCAGCTATAATAATCCCAGTTAAATCATCACTGAACTAAGTAAAAGTAGTGTCACCTCCACTGCTTATATTTTTTCAGCTTTATATTTCTGTTTCCAATATATTTCTATTCACGGAAGCAACATAAATATTTTTTTTAACCCAGATTTGTTAAAGAAAGCTGAGGTCAAGCTCATCCATACGTAAATTTAAGTATGGCTCATTAATGTTTTGAAACTAATTCAAGGTAAGGTTTTACTTGTATATCTATCATTCTGCCCTCTTCTCTGCTCAGAATGAATTTAAGTAATTTTGTATGGCTTTATGAGTATCAAGTAGTAATATCCAACTGAAGTGTAATTTGATTTGTTTGCAAATCCCTTTTGAATTGCTTTATGATGCGTAAGCGCATGCAGTTTATTAGGAAACAATAAGCAAAGAAGGCAAGCCAGGCAAGAAGCTTTGCTCACTTTCAAAGTCAAGGAAAAAATTTGGCCCCTGATCAAGCTCTGTGCAAGTGAGAACTTTTAAAAGATTTCCCATTTGGTTCCTGAAAAATAGAAAAGGAAGAGAAAAGGAGTCCTGAGTGAACAAATGATTTCAGAGACAAGGACTTGGACAGGCTGGTTGTGCTGGAAAATACAAACTGCAAGCAATCACATTTTGAAAGTTTTTCCTCAGTTTGCTGTTAATCAGGGAAAAGATTCTCTCATTGTCTTGTAGTTGTTTGAACTTACTTTCAAAATCCAGGAAAAAATGTGGATAGTTTTCAATTTCCCTGGTAAGGACCTTAAGAAGATTACCCATCCCAGCAAACCTAGTAAATGCAACAAAATCATAAACAGTTATATACGTAAAGTTAGAATACTACAACTAAGGGCTTGATACAGTCTGCATCATATAGTAAACATTTTGGCAAGTTCTGGACCATGAGAAACATTTTGATGGTCGGTTCTGCAATATTAATGCATGGAGACAGAGAGAGTAAAACCTTAGATAAACACAGAAATAATTCCATTCAACAAACTGGAATTTAAACATCAGTATAACATCACAGAGTACAAACATATATTTATGAGTTTATTTATTTAGTAAGAGAAACAAACTTGGAACTATATCTGTATTTGTAAATTCCCTCAATTGCTAGATACAAGATTATAGAATAACATTCCAGGCAAAAAAAAATATGAGGTCTTAATCCTTGGTTTGGATTCCTTAACATAAATCCATGTTATTCAATGAAAATAACTCAATTACATCTAATTTTTTCAATCAGTAAGGTTTCAAAAAAATACTACTATAAAACATATCAGAAAGACAAGCTAAAAAGCTTGGTTTTTTAACCTTGTAACTTTAATACATGTATGCATTTAAAAAATAAAAAAAAAAAGAGGCTCAAATTCTGTCCTTTTATCTCTTTATCTTTTATCACCTTGGAAGCCTTTGCATTTCAAGTTATGAAAAAGTCCCCAAAGGAAAAGTGACCAATTCTCAAAAAATTCTCTATGCAAGACAAGAAGGAAGGACGTCTGAAGAAAATTTTTTACCAGTACAGTCCTTAGGAAGATACATTATTCTAAAATTATGTAAAAATATAGCTTTCTTGGGCAAACTAAACTTCTCCTCAGAAGAGAGAAAAATTAAACCATGAAAGGCACATACAAGGATAAAGAGGCCTGCCTGGAGGGATGCAGAAAAAAGTAATTTTAGATTTAAAACTCAGATTGAAAACTGATTTTTGCCTCAAAGATAAATATTCTCAGTACTCTAAACCATGGCTCTTGGGGCTCACATCTGATGCTCATCTATTCTTCAGTTTAACTCTTTTCCCACTTAAGAAATCAGACCGCAAAAAATTATTCTAAGCATGTACATGGTTCATACTCCATATGAGGAGACAAAGTGTTTTTTCAAATTCTCCCCCAAGCATTACAGAATAAAAGTATCGTGAACCCTCATTTCTATATGCATATTAGGGATACATTTCCATAGCAGGAAAACCTAGAAAGGTAATGTAGGTCTTGGAAATTTTACAGCAGACACAGTCATTCCATAAAATGATATAAATTTAACCAATAATCCGTTCAGTGCATGCAGCTTCATGTAAATGAGGTTTTTGTTAGACAAATGGCTTCGTTTTGCATTAACTACTTCTTCAAAATTTTCTCTCCAGAACAAATCCAGTGAGCAGACTGTCAAGCCCTTTAAAATTAGCAACATCTTGCATATACAACATTGAAACATGAAGAAACATTCTCCATTATCCATACAGTTACAAGAAAAACAAAATACACGGTTTTACTTTCAGAACAAGATCTGCTCTTTATGAACCAAGCCTGACTTTCTGTTTAGCCTACAAAGGGAAAAAACCTGCAAACAGAGCAAAATAGATTTTATACAGTGTTAAAACTTGTATCTTCGATAACGTTTTCATCACACTGGTATAATACATTTTATCAGTACCAGGTAAAAGGGACAAGATAATGGGCATACTTTTAATTTCCTTTTCATAACCTTCAAAGAAACGATTGCGATTATTATGAAATACCATCACAATCTAACGACTCAGTTTGGATTCTTCACTCTCAACTGGTTTCCAGCCGTCTCTTACCTCATTGCCTTCGATCTTCAGAGAGCCTCCAACCATTTCTTCTGCTGCCAAGGCGGGCGCTGCAGCCGGCGTGGGGCTGGGCCCGCGGCTCCTCCCGCCAGCCGGGAAACCTTCCTGCCAAAAACCTGCGGATCCACGGCCTCACCCGTACCCAGCAGCTCCAGGGCATGTGCCCAAGCTCTGATCCTTCCTACAGCTCTGGAGATTGAGTACTTTTTCCTGATTTTTGACTATATTTCTTAGCTTGCTTTTCATTTCATGCCCCTCTCCTTCAATCTCGCTATAGAAACCGATGCAGCTATTCAGGCTGCAAGTATGAAACAAGAGCCCTGCCACAAACTTTATTCCCATTTTCATGGTCAGTCTGCATCATTTTCCAAGGATCTCGAAGGCACTGGTTTGACATAATTTCTGATGTACATCAACCCCCCAAAATAGTGATATTCAACATCAACATCTAGGAGATATGGTTCAGGCAGTTGCTAAACATACTTTACTTCTTTATGATTTGAAAAAAACCAAACCTAAACATTTCAAGAAACTTTTACGTTAAACTATAACTCATCATTCAACACTAAGTTTTTAACTCTGCATTAAAAGGTCAACCTTCGCCTTAATGTAAGTGCTAATAAATATATTCCCTTGCCCCAAAATGGATTATTTTTTCTTTATGGTTTGCTGCTTCCCAGTACCTGGATTTTCTAAATTGTCTTTTCCTGGAAACTGTAACAATGTATTCCTAACCTCAGCAACTACAAGTACCTTCCAGGAAAATTTTTAATGATACTTCAAAGTAACTAATGACACAAATTCTGAGCAGGTCAGTATATACACTGCAGTTGTAACAGATATGCAAATAAACAGCTGATGCACAGAAGCAAGACAGAATGGTTTAACTGAAGACCATAACATTCCATTTCATTAAACTGGAGAGCATTTTGTTTTTCTTACTGTTAAATCAGTTTAAATGTTGAAATGAGACACAATGCACATATAAAATCTTGCTGTTGCAGCACTTCTAAATGACAGCAGCTTCTCTTTAGTGTCCCAACCCCTTCAAATCCCAGCTTAACAGTATGCTTTAAAAATGATGACACGCTGACATGACAATGATATTTTCACGTTTTCTACTGTTTTCCAAGACATTAAAGTTTACTCTAAGATATTACATAAACATACAGAAAATACTTTCTAGCATAATATTGACAGTTTAAAGCTCATTAGTCAATTTTTGATGCTCAGTATTTAATTAGCAGCACACAGACATTAAACTGTAAAAATAGTTACGAACAAGTCATGAACATGTAGCATTTTGCATTTTTATATACCATTATTCAGGCAATTATTTCAAAATGCTGAGCTCTGAACAAAATAAAGCATGCTGGTTTTCTAACACACCACTTTGTTCCTAAATTTTCATTAATTTAATTTTGACATTTTACAGGCATTATGTAGGATGGGAAAATAAATTCCTTCTCCTCCACTAAAATGATCAATTTATTTTTGAATTCTGATGGATAAAATACTACCCCTTCAAAACAAATCAAAACGCAACCTTTCAAATCTGACATGGATTTTATACACACATACTGGAAATATACTGTAATACGTATTTATTATATTCTAAAAGAGTTTTGAAAATTTAGTAAATGTTCACAAACCGGGTTATTATCTACTAAATATAGCATGCCTAAAAATAAATCTCATGTTATTTAACTCTTTAAAATATTCGTTTACACACAGTTTTAAGTAATTACATAATTTTGAAGTGTGGAGTTTTGCATTATTTTGTAAATGATAGCTTAGCACTATATAAATTGCTACAGAAGTACTAATTTATGTCTTCTTCCTTTACAGGACTAATTTAATCAATTCCAACCAAAGACATCAGCATCACTGCAGCTACACTGAAGGTACGACAGACAAAGCATTTAAACCTGGTTTTAGTGAAAAAAGCCACATTCTCCAGGTCAACCCTTTGCTCCTCACCACTGCTCCTTTGCCAGATAGTATTTTCCTAAATCTGCCTGCTTACACAAACATAGTCTAAAAGGCTTGCGTCAAAATGAGCTGGATCAGCAAATACCTACTGCTTAAACTCATTCAGATCTCCCTAACGAAGCAGAGTTGAGAGTGTTCTCATGAGCGGCTCCATCGGGAGTTTCAGGAGAAACAGAGACTCCCAAGTTCAGGAGTGGCAATGAATGATTAGGAAAGATAACCCCTAATGGCACATCTGCATGGGCAGAGACAGGCATCCTGTCCGCAGTCTGAGGGAACTGTATTGCACGAAGCATATTAGCACCATTAAAGCTGTGTAACTGATCTTACTGCATGAATAATTAACTGTGGTTTCAAAAAAACACCAGCATCTGAACTCAAGATCTCCCAAATCAAAAGCACGACTCCAAATCGTTGTGATATTCATCGCTATAAAGTTTGTTGAGGTGCTTAGAACAGCAGAAGAGCAAGACTCAGAGAATGGTTTTATTCTATTAAGGAATAAAACAAAAATGAATAAAGATTAAAAAGAGCAGAAGTTTTTGAACAATGATCATCTACTTTGTTTTCTGAAGGAAACAGTGTGTCACTCACTAGTTTTTGGTTGGGAGAGGAAAGAAGATATGAAACAGAATTTTTAATTGCATTAGCACACTCTATTACTAATGTTTTTTCTGCTTTTTTCGTTTTCTTTCTTCTATGCAATAAACAGGGAAGCATTTTGATTCACATTGACAGTGGTGCTATAGAACTGTTACAGTTGGGGTTATCTAGACCCCAAAGCAGGAACAGCAGGAGCTCTGTCATTCTGCACTGATGTTTGTCTAAACTCTGCTTAAAGCTCTTCAAAAAGCTCCTTAAACTCAATCACGAGAGTTCACATTTTATTATACCTTACCAGTCTCACCGCCCTTCTCAGAAACCTCTCCAAGAGGTAAAAATTCCACTCAGCTCTCAGTAGAGTGCTCCAAATGCATTCAAGTATGGTGCCTTATAAAGAAGGAATCGTGTTGCAGAAAACTCTGCTTTTCCCTCAAATACTATTTGTACAGTTTCGTTTCACTCATTGCTTTCCCTTCTGCATTTTGGTCTTTCATTCATCCTGCTTCTATACAGCACCTTATATTTATCACCATCAAACTCCACATAGGGCTTTTTTTTCAAATCATCTCTCCAATTTCCTTACAGTTAAATATATTTTCATGGATATAGTAGTATCATTATCTACACTCATTTTAATGGTAAATGTTTTAATTTTATAAACTGTAGTTGCATTGCTGAAGAGAAATATAACAGCTGATATTTAACAGATAGCTGTGCAAATAGATGTTGTATTTGAAAAGTAGTATTATTCCTCTCTGGACTTTATTTTATAAACAAAACTGCATTGTTAAGAAAAAAAAAAAGTGTATTGGCTTTATAAGATTTTCATAACGTAAGTAACATATTCACACAACAAGATGCACCAAGAAGCAACCGACACACAAGCAAAGAAAAAACAGTGCCACACTTTCTTTATGCAAGCGATGCAAAAACCACCCCAACGAAACTCAAACCCAAAAAACAGATGTAAAGAAGTGAAAAGCATAATAAGAGAAAAAAGTTGCTTGAGGTGAAAGTAACTCAAGATAAAGGAATCATTTCTGCTTTGAACAATTATTTTATTACAATTCCTAGATAAGCAACACTTCAAGCCAAGAGCCTTTGCTGTTAACTGATTCGCAGATTGCAGGACACAATTAAAGCATACAAAAAAGGTGAGGCAAATCAAAGGGAATTAATAAACAGTTTGTAACGACAAATACATTTTTCACTAATCATAAAATGCTAAAAGAGCTGGCCAACAATATTAGTACCTGTAGCTCCAAGGATTAAAGAGCTTGGCTCATGGTTTCACTAAAATAAAAACGGTTAGAAAAGCTGATTACCTCAGATGAACTTGTAACTTACTCAAGGGGGCAATTTTTCCAGATGCCAGCTCTCACACCTGAACATACTTTGAACAGAACTCCTATATATTTTTGAAGTGCATAATGGCAGAAGAGCCATCATGAAAGGATGAAAACCAGGCAACCAGAATATCTGGATTCCAATTCATAGCTCACAATAATAATTTTTAAAAAGAGCAGAATGGAAGTCAATTAAGTAATTAGAATAGAATTATATATGAAATGAAGAAAACACTGCTGTACTTTGATCCTTCCACAGGAGTGTACAGTGACTACAATAACCTAGTTTGAATAGGGTTTGCATGCACAGACGCTGCTACAGAAAACAGGGAGACAAGTTCCCTGCACGCAATAAATGAAGCCTCTATCAATTGATGCTGTTTGGTAAGAAAAGCACGATACTAATGTTTACCAAACTGATACACAGGAGAGAGATACCTTTAACAGAAACAGAACAGGTTTGGCTAGTTCAAGAGTTTCTTCCTTCAAAACAAAACCACTTATTTTTTTTTTTTTTCCAGGTGGAGTTTGACTTAGAAAAGCAGCCACATCATCATTTTTGTCTTAGTTTTCTTGTCCTTGTCTTTTCTCACCAAAATCATAGTGAAAAAGAAAACACACCATTTCAGAACATGCTCCATTTTGGAAATCTCAGGATTTGGGCATTTGAACAGGTATCTGGTTTTGACATTTGTGAATACGTGTAAAAATATCTACTCTAGATCATATACATTCTTCGATACAGGATCACAAACAGGAATCTCAGGTGAAAAATCAGAAACAGAAAAAAATGTGGCTGGTCCCTTCTGTTAATGACTGTCAAGTATTCAGCCTTTTGACTTTACCACACGGAGTACTGTGTACTATACTCACAGAAAATCCAAGGCAAGTGTCTGAAAAAACAAGATGAAAACCATCATATTCTAGTTCTTTGTGCAACTGTGGTAAAGATTTTCCCCAGAGTGATTTTATTTCCAAGTTATTTCTTGTGCCAGTTGATAATGGAATAAGTCTCTGCATGTTAACTTTGTTCTCTATTTATTTTACTTCTCTGTTTAATACATAAAAGCCAAACCAGCACATGTAATCTGAGTCGAGCAAGACATAAATCCCAGAGTGACTGGATTTCTTATTGCATATTTGCTAGTGATCTGCTCTGAATGTGTCAGTATGTAGGACATAATGTATTCTGCTGGCTGAATTTGTACTTCTGGTTTGGAAAGCAAGGATCTGTAAGATATAGATCTGAAGCAGTCTTTATAAGTATTCTTTACTGGAAAGGGGAAGAGAAGTCAAACAACATCTTATAATACTAATCAGACAATTCATTCTGATCAAACAAACATATACATATTACTGGAATTAAAATAACTGTCTGACACAATATGTATCAATAGCTCAAGATTTAAGGAATTGAAGATGAAATGTGGTCTTCATAGGGATTAGCTGCCATTAGCTTAAAATACTGTCGTTTGTATAATAGTGGTCTGCTTTAATACCTCATTACACAAAATAAGAAAACTTGCTGAACAATTTGCATTATGATGCTGTTGATGGAAACAGCAAGAGTTCCACTGGGCTGGGGGGGGAATAAAATAAAGCACTGTAAATGGACTGGAGGACAAAATATACCTTTTGTTAAAACTTAAAATCTCAGAAAAATGTCTCTGGGTGAGGATAAAAGAGGAATGAACAGGTATCATCCCAAGACAGCAATGTGAGAGATCACCTAATCCCAAGAAAGTGGTAAAGAAATAAGGTTTTGCTGAACTATAGAGGCATCTGAATAACAGAATAAGACAAGAACCTACAGGAGGGTTCATTAGCCAGATATCTGTAGAAGCTCCTGGAGCTCACTGGTGATAAACGTTCCTTCTATAGCACAGAGGAGTTTACCAAAGGAATGGTTATTTTAGACTTGTTTGGTACTTATGTGGAGAATTAATTGAATAAGGATGGAAGCACATGAGAAATCATTAAAAACAGCAGACGTTACTAAACAAGGAGAAAACAGCAAACTGAAGATCATGATTTAAAAAAAAAACAGTTTCAGCAATTTCACATAACTGGAAGAATAGGTCTCTCAGAAAGATGATTTTTGGGAGAAGGGAGTGCAGGAAACTCGACAGTTAAGAAAATACAAAACAGGTTATTCCCATGGACAAAACAGAGACTTCAAAATCGATATGCCTGTATAAGCGTACGGAAGAACTAAAGCAAAGGAATATATAAAGGAGGGAGTTTTGACAAATGACTGGAGATGAGAAAAGAGAAAATGCTATTTAGTATCATAAATTTGCTGTGACACTGAAAATCCGAAAAAGTAGTTGCCACTGGTTTACTGGCAAAAAAGATTATGGTATTTTTAAACAGTATCTGCTATCTGCTGTATAGATCTGGTTTTGTTCAATAATTTTAATTAGTGACAGAGAAGAAGAAAGTACCCTTTTAAAATATGTACCAAGCTAGAAGGGAATTAAAATATCCTGGACCCTAATTCAAAATCACTTTGATAAATTTGTGATATCCTCCAGGAAAAATTCACTAAGTGCAAATGGGAAATACTCCAGGAAAACAACAAATCAATCCCAGAAATGCAGATGGAATGGTAAGCAGAAAGTTAGAGGAAAAAAAAAAAAAATATTATTTAATCTTTATACTGGACTATACATTACAAAGGGCAGAAAGCTGCTAAACTCCACAATTGTTCAAAGACTGCTCTCAAAGTCAAGTTAAGCGACAAAGTTACTGAATACTGAACAAGAAGAGATATTCTCCAAAACACTAGTCTAATCTGTAATTATGAAGGAGTTACAGAAAATTATAAATTCCGATAAAACTTCCCCTTTTTTCTTAGTCAGTTTTGTGTCATTTTTTAATCCCTTCTGATATTATTTTATTAGTTCATGTTCTTTCACATTAAACACTCAATTCATTAAAACGTATTTCGGCAGATTGGGTCCATGACATTTTTCTGCAAAACAGTCAGTCTTCAAAATTGCCTTTAGTTAACAGGCAAAAACACATTAATGATGTTAACATAAAGAGATCCTCAATTTTGCATTGTGCCCAACACTTTAAGAAGTGCATTCCCTGGTAAATCTATTTTCAAATAATGTGTTTTACACACACAGAATACCAAACAAGCTTTTGTGCCCCAACATGAGCTACTAAAAACCAGTGCAACCTCTTTTTATACATTAACAAGCCTGCTATTTGCCTAAGACGACCAATAAGGAAGGAGTACTGTGGATGCCGCTGAGTTAAAACCATGTTTAATTTTAAAATTAGATTTTTTTTGTAAGTGTAAATGAAAATTAAACCTCCACACTGACCCTGACATGCTTCACAGTAATTAATTCAAATCACTGCTGAAAGCTATTCCTAATTTAGCAATGAAATTTGCACAGTAACTTTTTATTAAGACAATAAAATTAATGCACAGTGGTGACTTTATATCCCACTCCTGCCTTGCTATAAAATCTATTTTTAGCTAATTGACAAATCTGGACGGCGATTAATCACCAGCCCATTCACGGCACAGCTCGCTCCCTTCCCCGTTACGAGATGCACAAGCCTATAGAGGCCCATTATACAAAGAAAACCGAGCATTGTTCAACCAAGCGAGTGAAATCAAACACACGCATAGGGTGGACACGGGGCGGGGCCGGGCCGGTGACAACCCCGGGGCCGGGCCGGTGACAACCCCGGGGCCGGGCCGGTGACAACCCCGGGGCCGCGGTGCCCGCGCAGGACGCGCCGAGCCCGGCGGGGCGGGGGCGCCCCCTGCTGCCCCGCGGCCGCCCCCGCCAGTGGCCAAGCCAGGGGTTTTGACACAAAGAGCAGGAAAATTCATGCTCTGGAAAACAAGTGGTTGACTTCTCTGAAACACTTGTACCTTTACGCCTCAGCAAACGGCCGGGGCTAGATCTCATCATTAGTTTATATGCGCACCGAGTCACTGCGGCCTTTCGGTACTTAAAAGCGGTCTATAAGAAAAGTGGCCTGTAAGAAAAATGGGGACAGGTTTTTTAGCAGGGCCTGTTACAACAGGACACAGGTTAATGGTTTTGAAGTAGAAGATTCAGGCTTGACATAAGGAAGACATTTTGTAAAAAAAAATACACTGTCCCAGGTTGCCCACAGAGGTGGTGGATGCCCCATCCCTGGAGACACCCCAGGCCAGGCTGGACGGGGCTCTGAGCAACCTGACCTAGTTCACAGAATCCCAGAATGTCAGGGATTGGAAGGGACCTCAAAAGATCATCCAGTCCAGTCCCCCTGCTGGAGCAGGAACACCCAGATGAGGTTACACAGGAAGGTGTCCATGCGAGTTTTGAATGTCTCCAGAGTAGGAGACTCCACAACCCCCCTGGGCAGCCTGTTCCAGTGTTCTGATACCCTCACTGCGAAGAAGTTTCTTCTCATATTTAAGTGGAAACTCCTGTGTTCCAGTTTGAACCCATTGCCCCTTGTCTTACTGGTTGACACCGAGAAGAGCCTGGTTCCATCCTCATGACACTCACCCTTTACATATTTATAAACATTAATGAAGTCACCCCTCAGTCTCCTCCAAGCTAAAGAGCCCCAGCTCCTCAGCCTTTCCTCATAAGGGAGATGCTCCACTCCTTTAATCAACTTCTCTGCACTGGACTCTCTCCAGCAGTTCCCTAAAGATGTCCCTGCTCTGTGATTCTCTGATTCAGGGGGGTTGGACTAGGTGGGGTTTGAAGGTTCCTTCCAACCCAAACTATTCTGTGATTCAATGCTCAGTGCTAACCCACTTCTGCAGGAGATGCGCGCTTCAAACTGAATTTTTGCAGGGACTACAGCTCCAGTACCAGTGGATGACTTTGTCTTCTACTCTTACTTTTCAAAGCCAAACTAATCTAAGTAATATTTTAATAACCACACGTCAGAACGAGTAACAGTATTAAAAAAAGAAAATAGATCATATTGCTTTCCCTTTCTTCCCACTGAAACTCAGAATTTAGTTGAAAAAGAACTGTGTCTGCATCGAAAATTTTGAAAAACATCATTTCTACTGGAATGCTAAACAGGGTAACCAGGCTTAGCAGAGAGCGAAGTCCCAAGGCTGAGAGCATTCTTAGCAAGGCATCCCAGCCCGGCATCTGACACGGGCTATGTCAGCCCTCAGCTCCAGTCCTGCACCCTCCATGTGAGCAGAAATACCACTTTTCTTTGCCTTTATCCAATGAAGTTACAAAGCAGACTAAAAGCTGAGAAGGAAAAAACTCTGGTTTCCCTTTTGTAGTCACTGACTAAAACCCAGATACATGGGATGAGATACGTTTAGCTTTAAAATGCCAATAATCTACAATGAAAAATGGAGTGAGGTAGTTACATTCAATATTTTCTTATTGCCTATTTAATACTCCTGTTTGAAAGACAAATCAAGTCTTTTAAAACCAGGAACTATAGAAAAGGCACTATGTTTAGATTCAGAGCAAAATTTAAGTTTTGATTTTACTTAAAAAGATCTAAGAATATTGTTAATGTCATTTTCAGTACAAAGTTAACTCCCCATTCACACCTGAGTACAGATGACGTAAGTCAAATGTAAAATACATACACCCGTGTAAAGGTACAACACATTACTTTCTGTCAAAACTTCAATTTATTATCAACTGTTTAAATAGTTCATTTAAAAAAAAAAATTAAATGCATATAACTTATTAAAAACTTAAATTGTACAAAGATCACACATTCACACAAACATGCATAATGTATGTACATATACACATGTACACACAGCATGTTCAACAAAGAACTGAGAAACATTTGCTTTCTACAGGAAAAAAAATAGATAAATCAAGAATACAACTTAACACAACAATAGAGATTAAGATTAAAATAACTGACTTAATGACACTGAGTTTGCTGACTCAAACCCATCTCCAGGTGTCTGCAGAAACAAGCAGTTGTAGACCCGCAGCACAGGGTATAGAGTCAGGGAATATTAAAACGTCTTAGCTCATGACTTAGATGTTGTGAGTTCTCTGGAGGATGGGATGGGGCAGAAAAAAACCCCTCAATTATTCTCAATTTCATAACGAACAAATGGAAGATAGAAATTTTCTGAAAAGTGTTAATATTTGTCATTAATAAAACCATTTTGTGGTAAAGCACTGAAACGTGGCTGGAAATTGAACTGATCTTTTCTTCCTCCTTCTTTGAGCCAATCATTATTTTAGTTGCAGTTTATTCAACTGGCTTACTAATAAAAACAACATAACTGAAAACTTTAGAAAAGCCTGAGAGATGAAGTAAAAATATGCTCAGTGACTGAAGATTATCAGGGTTGAGAGGAGGTAACAAAAATTAACTTAAGGAAAAAAGTTCAAAGAACACAGTGTAAAGACTGAAAAGGAATGGAAAGACCTAAAACAGTGTATGTTTCAACAGTGCAAAAAACCTTTTCCACAAAAAAAGCCAATAAATTGCAGAGGATAGTGCTATTTTATTATAGATTTTTTTTTTTTTTTTTAATACCGATGTTAGAAAAAAATATACGTATATATACAAAATATAAACTATATATGCATACGGAAAACGGTCTCAGATACAAAGTTTTAAATTTTATATGTATATATCAGATATACCATGTTATTAACACTACCATCCAAACTACTTAGAGAAGTCTCTGTGAAAATAATATATTCAA
This sequence comes from Patagioenas fasciata, assembly GCF_037038585.1. Taxonomy (NCBI): domain Eukaryota; kingdom Metazoa; phylum Chordata; class Aves; order Columbiformes; family Columbidae; genus Patagioenas; species Patagioenas fasciata. The sequence continues at coordinate 113,069,412 of NC_092522.1, forward strand.
GAATTAATAACTGTAAATGACAGTGATGGGACATTTGGCGTCTCTCTCACCTTTCTGACATTTTAAAGCAGGATTATTTGAAGTCCACAAAAGTCCAACTAAAGCAGGACCCAGCCCAGTGCTCCACTCCCCTTTTCTGTACGCTCTCCACAATGTCATCCAAGAAAATGCATTAACTACTCTCAGTCTGTTTCTCTTCAATTGAGTTCTTGAAGAACTGGCTTGTTCCAGTTCAGTTTGCCCGGCCACCAACCTTACAATCGCAAGTGCCAAAACCAAGCATTGCCTAAACCACCAGAATTATCACCATATTACCAACTAAGAACCAGTGCAAAAGGACCAAGATTGTTGTTTAATCTATCCAATCAAATTAAATATGCAAATAAGAAGATAGTTGTTTTCCCATAAGAAGCTTAAAATTCTGTTACAAATGATGCCCGCATTTTAATGCATTTTATCTACAAATCAAATTGGCTATCAAAAACATCGTAAAATGGGGTTAATAATATAAGGTTCTTTGAAAACATGCTACAGTCAGCACGTTCTAGCCAGGAGGAAAATCCCAATATAAACCAAGATAGCTGCTGCTGCTACCCGATTATGTTTTGAAAAAAGGCTGCAGTTAAGGCTGTTATCCACTAAGTGGCATCATCAACTCAAACACCTAAATTTGACAAAAAAATAATCATAGTCCACTGCCTTTTAACTCCTACATATAAATTGATGGAAAACATTTTCTTAAGTTGATTCATTTTATTCAAGTTTTTCAGAAATTTAGGGATGATTACAAACAGTCAAATGCATTAGTAAATGAGCAGTACCAATTTACTTTTCACACCGAGACATTTGTAAATGTTTAGCAGAATGGTCAGGTTAGAAATAAAATTATCATGATAGACATATTAAAGAAAGCAACCAAAACGCTGGAGTAATATGAGCTCAAATCAGACACATGAAGGCATAAAAAGGTATTTTTAAAGTAGCTGGGGTTTCAGAAGAAGTGTTGTACACCAGCAATTCTAGTATTTCGTGTTGTGAAGCGTGAAAATACCAAAAGTCACACCAGATGGTTAAACACTTAAAAAAAACCACCCAGTAAATCCAATAGAGTAGATAAACTGATGCCACCTGATGCTAGAAGGTAATGAAAAAACTACAATAATTGGGAAATTAAGGAAAGCATTACGTTTCACTAATTATTTAAGGATCAGTTTTTAAAATGTTACTTAAGGATTAATGACTGTAAATATAGATTGTTGATAATTGTTCAGAGGAAAAAAAGCATTTAGGAACAGCGTAAATACAAGAAAAAATAATAGAACTCTCATTTAAAAATAGTTTTTGTCCTCCCTATTCCTATTGTTTGTCCCTGGTCTTTTATCACTGTCAAGTCGTACACACTTAAACAGCAACTGAAAATAAAGGGAAAAAAGAAATCAGCATTGCCATGTATAAGAGTACAAGAAAATGAAATAAGCAGCTACTTCTGTGTCTCTGCCTCTTAAAAGCACATATTTTAAGCTTGTGAAATGTCCTATACATGCACTAAAATTCTGAGCATACTTCAGTGCTGGAAGGACTAAGACATTCTTTTTTTTAAGTTATTTTTTTTTCCTCACTGGCCACAGAGGATTCGCATTAGGACATCGTCCTCCTTCCCTACATCCGCCTATGACAACAATTTGCTTCAAGTCAGCGACTCCAAAACCAAATTGTTTACAATTAACTCAAAAAGCCATTAAAAAACTTGTTTCTTTGTTCCAGTTGGAAGGGGAGACAGCCAGATGTGTGGCTTGTTGATCTTGCTCTTTTCTGACCTCTGAGTGTAGGAAGAACTGCAGCTGAGGAAGGAAGTCAGCAAGTTGTGTTAATGAAGGTGAACATGGCAAAAAAAGATGTTTACAATCTTTTTTTCGTGGAAGAAAAATCTCTTTGAAAGAGTTTGTGTCAAAAAAATAGATATTGCAGAGCCTTAGCTTCTGCTATTGCTGGGGAAAATAGAGCATTTATTTCTAGAGAAGTTAGCAGTCTGCAGGTTTTCTTACTTTTGAAAAATTCTACCCTTAATTTCAAGAACTTCATGAAGTTTCACTGCTGTAAATTAGCAAACGCCTCATCATTAAAAGCTGCTGGGAGACCATCCCCCTCTGAGGATGCAAAATTCAGGAAAAGCATTTTAATTTTAGGCTCTGAGTCACAGTCTACCACTACAGACTAAAATCAGGCCTAAAACTGAATTCCAGACTCAGAGAGCGCGCCCACTTCTTTGGGAAACACATCTGGCCAACAGCACGAGGCAACAAACTACAGTTACCTGTCTTCACACCTCGCCCTGAACCAGGTTTCTGCACTGAATCTGTAAAGCACCTGGCAGTCAGCGAACTAGAAATCCATGCTGAAAGCTTCATTGCGTGGTGCTCCTCACAACAGTACAGAACAGCCCTGTACAAGATACCCTCTGAGCATAAAAAAGAACAATCTTTTAAAGATTGCACAGTAACAGATGTGAAACATTATCATCTTATTTCTGAACTTGGAATTCTTTTCTAAAAAAAAAAAGAAGTCTAGAATGCATTCTGAATTTCTACAACCACAATGTTCCTCATTTTCTCACAGCGCCTGAAGCACAAAATCACTCCAGAGATCCAGTTTTAGATATTAATTCTAGCACCTAAGCATCAATCCAGACTCCTTACGCAGTCATTGGTGACAACCAATGATAGGACAAGGGGTAATGGGTTCAAACTGGAACACAAAAGGTTCCATTTAAATTTGAGAAGAAACTTCTTCTCAGTGAGGGTGACAGACACTGGAACAGGCTGTCCAGGGGGGCTGTGGAGTCTCCTACTCTGCAGACATTCAAAACCCACCTGGACACCTTCCTGTGTAACCTCATCTAGGTGTTCCTGCTCCAGCAGGGGGATTCAACTGGATGATTTTTCGAAGTCCATTCCAATCCTTGACATTCTGTGATACTGAAGCTTCTCAAATGTTCCACAGGCATCCAACTTAGTTGTCTGAATTTGGTTAAATGTTTGATATCACTCCCCCTGTAACGCCATCTTCATCTTAACAGCTCACACTAGTATTGGTAGAAAATTATGCCTAATTCTTGTCAACCAGTTACTATTTTAAAAACACACCATCTGAAGACCTGAATAATATCATCCTAGTTCATCTTTCAACTTATGTTTATTACAATATTAATTAAGAAAATTTCCTATGTGTTTTTAGAAAACAGGAAACCGAAAACTCTCTCCTCACTCCATGTTCTCCTACCTCCAAGGTAATTTAAAAAACAAGATTAATAGATCACCATGCACATGCATGTGAACACGCAAAACTATTTCCGCAAACAGTTACATTTAAACTGATAAGAAAATTCAAATTCTGGAGAATTAAAACAATATTACATGTCATCTTTTTCAGAACAGTTGTAAGGGATACTGGTCATTTTAAAAACAGCCTAAGAGTTTCACTCTTTCTCTTTGCAGTAATAGAAATGAAAAACCTGATCATGTAAGACATTCAGCACAGCTCAAACAGCTCACAGTTACAGGCACAAAGAATTGCATCTACTGCATTAATATTTAGAAATCATTATTGGCTTGTCATCATATTAAGATTTTATTTTCAGAACCTTTTATTTTTGCGAAAAAATAGTTAGATGCTTCTACGGCCCATATTGTCAATCTCTACGGTCATTAAAGACATATTTAAGAGCTTCATTTTGAAAAAAATAATTGGCCTTATCATCTGTAAAAGGTCTCTAATAGCAAGCAGTTTGGACTTCAAAAATTTAGCAAGTAAAAAAATTACTAAAAATTTTTTCTGCCAGTTGCAGTTCCTACTAAGCTATCAGTTCCTACCAATGGAATGAATAAAAGCAGTGACCTACACTGCAGTAATGTTAACTTTCTACAGACTAAGTTGAAAAGAATCCATAATTTGGCAAACCTCTGTTTCCTCATTTCACACTCCTCCTTCCTCATCACTTCCTGCTTCTTCTGACGTTAAAGTGCTCATCTCCATTCCTGTCACTTTTCCCTTTAATTCTTCCTTTTCACTCTGCTTGTCCTGTCTCTAAGAGATCCCTTCAGCTTATCTCAGCCCCCCCTTTAGGGTAAGCCCATCCAGAACACTCATTTTCGAGATCCTCTCCAGCTCAGAAAGGCCTTTCTTCACTTAAAAAGTAGAATGGACCTTAAGTTTAATTGAAAATCTATTTCACTAAAATTTATTAGGTCTGTCATAAATTCCATACAAATGTAACAAAATAGAAGGCTGGAAGATCTTTAAAGTGATAAAATAAAGGGTAAAAATAAAATAGACAAAGCAGCTTCACTGTTTAAGTATACACTCCTTACAAACATCACACGATCAGTTTTCAAGGTAAGGAAGAATAGTTGACTACACTGCAGAAATTGTCAAAGCTACGATGATAGCCTTTAATCTCAGTAAGTCTTTCCTTAAAAGGTTTAAAGCAAATAAAACAATTTGTTGCTGCAAGTACTGGCACCGATTTCCTCGTGTCGACACCAGTACTTGTTTGAGTCCGCAGCGAGCTGACGATGCAGAGGTCTGAACTGACCGAAAATTAATCCTCCAAGAAGCCTTTGCAATCTTGTAGATTTTCAGCAGCAAATTCCTTAAACCAGCAGATCCCGGATGAGTGCAAGTGTTGATATAAGACAAAGGGCAGACAGAACTGAACCGCCACTTCCAAGGGCAATGAGCTAATCAAACAACTACATACTCCATCATAGATAGACCATGCAGAGTTGCTGGTGTCATTTCTCTCAGTGAATATAAAAATTTTAAACAACTGTTATTATTTAACATCTCAAATAACAGTGGACTCATTCAACAAATACATAAACACTGTACAAAGTGAAGTCCAGCGTATTGTATTCTTTAGCTTTCTCACAATTCATGTATAAAAGAAAGGGGGTATGTAACACAAACACTTGGTTATGTCTTACCTAGAAATACAGTCGTTCCAATTCACATCCAAAAATCCAAAGAGGTGATGCTAAACATTCAACGTCCGTCTGTCATGAAAAACATTCAAGATTACACTTGGGATCACTGTGGTTTTCCCTCTCTCAATTTTCAGATAAAACTCGCTGTCTTTAAAAGGAAATATACCTGATTATATCCATGCAAAACGCAAATTATTATTTTAAATGTCAAATTTATAACTTGCAAAAATTTTCAAAGTAATACTATTAAGAATCCTGCTGGGTTGAAATGATCAGGTACTTAAACTGAATTTTTATCTCATATAATTCTGCAGAACAGTTTCAATTTCATTTCAACTTCATAATGAGGTGTTGCTAAGACTGGTACAGCCAAAGGTAAATAATGTTCACTAGTACTGGTATGCGTTGTACTAAGAATTAGAAGAAATAATAAGGAAATAAAGAAAATGCAAATCCATTTCCAAATTATTTATTAATTTATTTTAACAGCTACATTTATTCAGAACAATATTTACACTGAAAGAGGTCTGGTTAAAGCTGTTCTATGTTCAGAAATGAATTTTCCAATCTTTTGAAACTACCAAAATACATGACGTAATTTAAATGCTTAACTGATCATTTCTTTCTGCAGGCGTTGTGAGAGAAAAACAAGGGGACCAGGTCCTTCACAAGGATCTAGAGCAGGGGTGTCAAACTCATTTATACAGTCCTGAAATTACATTCGGCCATTTGAAGGCAACTGTGAGGCCGATGTGGCCCCCAGGGAAAATTAGTTTGACACCCCTGCCATACAGGGACAGTTGTGCTTAAGGTCTAGCTCTTATGACACTTTTAAAACTTGTTCAGTAAAAGAACTTACAGCGATGTGAGTCTGCACCCAAAAAAAAAGATGAAGTCAAGAAATCTGCTACAGAAAAGCTCAGGAGTGAACTTCTGTCTCAACCATAACCTCAACATCGCTAATATAACTCCATAAATGATCTCCTTCCCAAATATTCTGGTTCACTATTCTGACGACTACAGAACAACAGAGGTCCACAACTACAGAAAAAGCGAGGTCATCGGGTCCATAAACCAGTTGAATTAAGTTTTGGCTCTGAAAAACCCATGGCTGTTTTTCTGCAGCTATATTTATAAAGATATGACTTAAACCTGGTTCTAACTAAGGATTTTAATTCACTTAAGTCCAAAAGACTAAGAGTGCTTGATCACCACTTAAAGAGGAATTATCTTTTGAAACTCGGGGGTGGTGGAGTGCAGATTTTTTCTTTTTTTTTAAACTACATTCCTTACTGAAAACTATAACAATTCATTATAAAAGCAGATTAAATTAAATCAGAATGTAACACTAATTTCTCAAGTAGAGCACCCACACAGGGAACTAATTAGGAATAGCTCCTCTGTGTAAACAAACCTTTGTACCAATTAGTAGCTGGTCAAGTCAGGGAACACCCTTTCTCTAGGGGAAAAAAGTCTATTTTCAGCATTGTTTTATTTTGCTGCTGGTGGAAAACTGCCTCTCCAATTCTGTAGCAACAGAGGGTGTTTAGAACTTATATTTCAGAAACTCTGATGGGAACTTGGTCAAGACTTGAAAAAGGAAAAAGAATGGCAGCAGAAGGCCTAAAAAAAATTTCATAAATTAAAAAAATACCATAGAATTAGAATTTCAGAAGGGATGAGAACAAATCTTGTTCACTGTCTAGGCCAACTGGCCAATTCTGTCCCAAGGGTTTACACAGACCAGAACAATAACAGTGAAATGATTCAAAACAAACAGTGGAGTAAATGAAAATAGTACATGGGAAGAACAATTCTCAGTTGTTGTTCTATAATAAGAAAAGCAAACAAATAAAAACCCCAAGGCGATCATATTATGCCCAGATAGCATTTTCACTGCGTCAGTCAGGTGCAACAGTAAAACTCCATAACTGGAGGCCAATCAAGGGATGGTGAGAATTTCATTTACTATGTTCAAATCTGAGAGGCAGCTGCTCTATGCAGGACAGAACCTACCAGAGCCAACTCTTACCTGTTGAAGATGATCCAGAGCCTTCCCGTTAATTACACAGAGGCTGTGATCTGTGGATTTTAAAATTTGTTTAGAAAAATTGTTATTAATTACTAAGTAAAAATCAGAAAAGTTACTTAAATGTAATTTCCTTTTCTTTTTTTTTTAAAGCAATGACTACTGCTGCAAGGTATATTTACTGTGCGTTACGCCCAGAGCAAAAGGTCAATTAATCCCATGGTACAGTGCATCAGGGCAGTGAATGACCATGTTTAGGATGTTTAGTTAATTCTGGAGAGTGCTGGAGCTTACACAGGAAAGAAGCCGGGAAGGAGGAAATTGGGAATGGGCAAAGCAGGAGCACCTCGAGACAGGGAACGGCCTGGGAGCACCTCGCAGAACCCAGAAACTCATCATTTGCTACAGAGCGGTGATGCAGTAAGAGACAACTTCTCACCCTCCAGCCGTGCTGGGTTGCAAAAACCAGCTCTAGATACCACCGTTTTCTACAAAATTTAGTGGTTGAAGCTATAGGAAAACATGACCCCTTCCCTCTTGACCCAACAACAAGAAGAATGACGAGTCTGAAGGGCTGAGGAACACTGGCACTAATTAAATGAGCACCCGTGAAGAAAGTTCCAGAGAGGGTATAGATGAAAATGATGAGAAAAGATCACAGGTGGGAAGAAGACACTGGAAAGAACAGAAGCAGAGACTGTGGAGGTAAAAAAACAGGACTGTGAAGTTTAGATGCTCATCAAAAGTAAAAAAGGTGGAAGTTAGCTTTGAAAGGGCAAGTTTAGCACAGACGATGCTGACACAACATAAACTGGCTTTGGAGGAACATCACAACATAAAAAAAGACCCTAAGTCAGTTTGAGAAAGGGGTCAAAAGCATTTGTTGGCTAAATACCTTAAATACATTAATTAATCAATCAATCAACCTCGTACCAAAGCAAGCACCTGCAGAACAAGATTTACAAGTTTAATTATAGCAAAAAATTGCCAGGAACATTTAAATCAACTGCAAGTGGGACAGAAAAAAAAAAAAAAAACAAGCTAAAATTCTACAGAATAAAAATAAAAGATTGCTATAAGAAATGAAATAGCATAACAGTTGTAAAGCAGATGCAAGAACAGAAGGTCAAATATATTTGATTGAAACTTTAGAATTTCCACATGGCAAAACAGGACAACCGGATTGTTTTAAAAAACTGTATGCTCATCAGGGCACACAAGCACATTATTAAAAATCTTGAGATCTAACACAGACCAAAAGAAAGGTAAATGAGAATTTTCTTGAATTCATATTTCCATATTTTTATGTTAGACCAGTTTGTTCTGTTACGTAACTTGGCTTATTTGGAGAAAATTAACAGTGCTGGCACCAATAAACTCTCATATAAGAGGGGCAAAATATACTGACAGAAAACTTACAGACTGTGGCTGGGAAATAGACTATAACGCAGTCATTCTGGAAGCCAAAACTCATTTTTATATAGAAATAGTAAATTTTGGAAATAAAAAAACCCAGCAAGTATCGAGGAGCACCTCCTCTTCAGCTGAATGATGAGACTACCAAAACTTTGCAGTTTAACACAGGATAGCCATCCTAAGCAGAACCTAAGCAGTAGCTAGCACTGAATTTGATTTTTAACAAAACACACATTTCAATCTGGAAGTCTGCTTTTTAACCTTTTTAAAAAACTTGTTTCAGATATCCAAATGTCTTTCAGTCTAAACCAGAACCAAATGAAAACAATCTCAATGCAATTCACAGAGCTAATATGACAAAGGGGTGGGAAATGGGCATTAAAAAGGACACAAACGTGCCACAAATCACTTCTTGTTCCGCAGTGGGAACTGCATGGAACGGCCAGTTCACCGAGGTCAGACGTAGGGACTGACAGAGATGCCATCGAATGGCAAAGCACGTGCCACAGGACAGAAAAAAGACAAACTACTCCGACTGGAAGAGCTTCAAATCTCCAGTTTTGTGTCTTTAAAACAATATATTCCTTTAGAAGTGGAGAAAAACAGTCCAAGACTGATAACAAAGTCTTCCATAGGAAAGACAGGCGAAATCAAGAGGGACAAGACCTTAAAATGTTTATAAAATAACTAAATACCAAGATAGTGCTTACAACACTTTGACCTAAATATGGGGTGAAGGAACGTGTTTATGAGCAACTGCTCCTCTTGGGAGACTTTGCAAGTCAGGAAGAAAGGAAAATTAACATCTCTTAACACCAGCATGATAAAAATGGACAGAAGCAAATAAGACACTCTGGAAAACTTAGCAAAAACCTTAATACTGCTCTAAGGAAAGGATGTCAGCAAGGAGGCAAACCACCACATACTAATGCAGAAGGGAAAATTCTCTTTTACTGTTTTGGTAGCAGCCAGTAAGTCAATTTATCCCTAGTTAAAATGCATTTATAGGATGAAAGACAGAAGTCAGGTCAGTACCCTCGGTGTAGTAGTCTGGGGGACCTGTTGGCAGCAAAGCTTGTTATCCACTCAGGGATTTGAGCAGTCAAATTCAACTTAAGGCAAAACACAGCTGCCACTTTGAAAGTTTCCTGCCGCGTGAGAAATAATTAAGGCTGTATGATCAGTAGTCAACAAAGCATTAAGAGCAAAGACGCTAAATTAATTCTACTTGCAAATAAAGAGTTAGGTGAAGTTGCATTACAGAACGGACTACGTAATGTTGTAGTTCAAAGGCAAAATAGAAGAGGTAAATAAGATGAAATGTGCATCAGAGGCCAGAGTCTGAATCCTAACTATGTAACTGCAATATCACTTTATGTTTTAGAAGTTCTTTACTCAAAAAGTACAAGGTATCTCTTCCAAAATGAAGTTACAAATCTATATTTTGATTTAAGATACAGGGAAAAAAAAAAAGAGGAGCAGAACAAACACACTTAGCAATAAATGTACTGAAAAAGCACAGGGTCATTAAAGCTTTTACTACCAACCTCCTACTATTTAAAAATTACGCAGAAAGCTGTGAGAAATGTCGATGGTAATACAGGTAATTCAGGGCGGTTCACCCTGCAGAGCATCCTGACCCGAGCTTCCTTTCTCTCCCCACACAACCCTCAAACCACAAATCGCATCAAGAACTCCCAGCCCAGGAATGGCACTGGGCCCGTCACTGTCTGTGTGGGGACCAGGAGCTCGGTTTCCCATCGCTGGGACCACTTCCAGGCGCAGGGATGTGTGGCCAGTTCACCAGGCAGCCCACGCCACCCCCACAGCTATTCCTCACCTCTAACAAGAGAGACCCTGCGAGACAGATGGAAGCGCTCCACCGACCAGAGTCAACCCCTAGGTTGTCTGTTGGACCAGACTCTGTTAAGTCATTAGGATGCTAAAAGCTTTAGCACTGCTAAAAAAACCCCACAAAACCACAAAAAACAAAAAACACATAAAAACCCACCACACCTACAACATACAAATAACAAAAAAACCTCACACCCTACAGTTTTTGCTAAATATGAAGTTAGGAGGCAATCGGACAATTACAATAGGGCTGAAACATCTGCTTGAGACAGGGATTCCCCAGGAAAAAACTAAAGATCCTGCCAACTCAGGTTTGCACTAGCAGGTTACTACTTCTCCTTTAGTTAAGCTTAGGACAGGATATATTTTACTGCCGGGATATACACCCTCTGGTTGAGGACAGTGTAGATGCCATCTACTTACATTTAATTTATTCATTTTGATTTAAAATGCCAGGCCTTAATTCTTTTTTAAAGCTAGCACTTTCAAAATGGTTAATTACACCTGTGTATTCCCTGGAGCTTTTCTTAGAAAAACAAAATGAAACTCAATTATTCTATAATTTTAAATGGCTCTGGATTATTTTTCCCGTTTTCCAGACACAGCTTATCACTTTCAGGTTTGACAGAATTTTTTCTCCTACCCTTCTAAGCACACAAACCCAATCCTGCCATTCTCTTCCCAAAGGAGCTGCTGAATCCCAGCTTCCTGGAAAGCAGGATCTGTGGCCACATATATGTCAAAAAATAAAACAGACCAGGGCACACAGCCATGCTCTGGGCTTGGAACCAGTGAGCATGGTACAGCTCATGGCTGTACAACTAAAACCCTATCCCTCTGAACAGTCTGGACAGATCCAAATAGCCTTTTGAAAACAGCCCACCGTCTCTCTTAACCCCAGAACTAGGCTTAGGTATGATCTGGGAGAGTTTTATTTGGCACAGCACAAAACTGTGTCACGAACAGTACTAAAAATGTAACAGTGCAGTCGCATGCCATATCCATTCCTCATTTAGTTCCTACTATGAAAAGGCATCACAATTATAGTACCCAGTTGCTTCTGGAGAACATCGTGTATAGAAGTTAATTCCATACGTAGCCAATGCATTTCAGAATTAACAGGTCATTTTTTCCAGGAATTATTAGTTTCTGGCATTAACATCACATCATCAGCTAGGTGGCTGTTGCTTTCAAACCGTGACTACAGAACCAAATAAACATGTAACAGTTGATCATTTGTGTTTCTACATGTATTACATGCAGCACGTGAAAATCCGCACTCTCTAGGTTTTGGACTTTTTCAATGTGTTCGGACAGACTGAGGATGAGCGTCTGACTTCTTCATTTCAGCAAAGCCTGGACTGCGGCCAGCAGGACGCTGGTGGAGCCTGCCGGCTGGTGTGAGCAGGCACAGCGCTACCCACAGCTTCCCTGTGCTCGGTAGCTGAGACGCTGCATCTCCAAACCTCACCCGCATCAGGGCGGTGGGCAAGGAAGAAATCCAAACACTTTACATGAGTAGTGTTTCAGGAACAAATTCACTGGGTTTTTTTAAATAATTCACAAATTTATCTATGTCTTCACAAGTTTGTTTATTTCTTCTAAATCCGAATCAAAAACATTTACCTTTAATTTGCACAGAAAGAATCACAGGCAACAAGTCTTTGTAAACACAACAGAAGCACATAAAATTTTCCAAAGGAAAACATGACTACCCTACTGCAAATTCCAATGTAAATATTGCACTTAACAGGAATCGCTGTGTTTAAAACTTTGTATATATGTAAGTGATAATAGTGTCACAGGATACTGAAAAATTACACTAACAGTACAAAAGCCTACACCCCTTTCACAACTGCTTACCTACAGATCATCTCACTACATGCTTCTCCATTCCGAACTCTGCTTATCTTGAAATAGTCTTAAAAATGTAATGGTACCGACAAAACTGCGTATTATTCTGTAAAGCCTGGACCAATCATTTATAACTGTTGGAATACTGGCTGCCAATCTGGTCTAGTGAGTTCACCTAATAACCATCTGGTCCAACCTAATAGCCCCAGATGATGAACTCCCACACCCTGATTTACCTGGCAATACTTTAATCATAGCGCCTTGAACTACAGGTACAATTTATGTCTCAAAAAGATGAAAAGATGACACTTCTACCCCAACAGCAATATCAAAACTTGACTAAAGACCATCACTCCAATTAACCAGAAAACTCACTATCAGACTGTCCAAGAAAAAAAACCAAAAACCTACAACACAAAAAAAGCCATATCACATTAAGTGAAATAATGAGTTTATTAAATTCCAGCAACGATAACACTGCTGGCATGAGACAGACATACGTTTCTCACAGATCTTGGCCTACATCCTAGTTCTGACGTGGAAAAAAATCAATAAACCATCTTGAAGAAAATGTGACCTCAGATTCAGAATTAGCATGGTCCTTTTGCTCTGCTCCCAGGATGCTTACAGTGACACTAGAAAAGGATAATGTTAGGAAATGATTGCTCATTACTAAGATCTTCATTTTCTCTGGCTCCCTTTGGAATCCTTAAAAAAAAAAAAAAAAGCTTCATTTCATAAGAAAGTAAATGTTTGGGTTGAAGATCTCCACTTTTCAAAGCTGTCAAAGAAAAAAGCCTGGTTTCCACAGGTAGATTCATTCTGCTGTGATTTCTAAAACATCTTGTGTTGGACTGCGCAAGAGAGATGGCTCATGTACGTGCCTCCATGTCAAGTCATTTCACAGCATCAGTAAATAAAGGGAATGTACAAGGCTGACTAAAGCCAAGCTGATCAATACTATGAATCATTGACTCATTGATGGCTTTGAGTGCACACAGAGGACATCTGCAGGCAGCGTGGCTGAAGCTGACAGTTTGAGACCATCCTGCATATTCTGAAGCTGAATCAGGAGCCCATCGAACACCACTTAGTAACCCAGGATAGAAGCTGGGTGGAACATATTTAGAACTGTTAATTGTCTTCACTCTGTGGAGAAAATGTGACCCTCATCAGCGGGAGGGCAATGCTTTCTGCCAATGTGTCAAAGGGAGTCAGGCAACTCCTGCTTCATTGTACTCTGAAAGTCACTGTCCGATGGCAGTAAGTGGGCTCAAGGACTTTCTCAGTCATGCAAAGGCACCAATATCTCCAGATTTGATTTCTGGACAAGTCTTCAGAGAATCAGCACAACAGTCCCTCTTCTGGAAAACTGGAGATGAAACTTTTTAACTGTGCAAAAAGCAACAAACTTAGGCATGTCTACCTGCAGTCACTGGCACAAGATGGGAGAACACCACACACAGTCATTCTTGAACCAGCAGCAGGAAAGTGTCTGCAGGTTTGGAGCAGGGCCTAATCTCAGAGAACTGGGATTTTCATCTTCTTTCCAAACTCATTTATATCCAACTTCCCTTCAGAATCTCTCATCCATATAGAAAAAAACCAAACAAAAACAAACAAAGAAACAAACAAAAAAACCCACAACCCAACACACATTATTAGAAGAATGAAATGTTTTACTTTGGTGTCAGTTGAAAGAAGTACTACCACATACTCTGCTAGCAATATCACGCTGAACACAGCAGAATGTCTCGCACTGTGTACAAGAGACAAAGCTACCTGAATAACCTCCCCCCAATCCTCATCTTGTGATTCTCTCTACAGTGACTCATATGGCAGCACTTTTCTCCTTTTATAGGAAATAAAAAAGGAGAAAGGAAGTCTGCACCCCGAGCGGGACTGCACTGCCACATGAATTGAGAAGCTCAGAGCTGTATTACCACTCACTCGTCCCTACCTCAGTGCATTAAGAATATATACCCTGAGAGTTGGATACCATGAATCAACTGGTATTTACTTAAAGCAGACATAATTATATGTCACCAAGCGTTTTGCGCTGAACTCGTCACTACAGAATGTCTTAAAGAACTACAGGATAGAAGGCATGTAACATATTTGCATTTGCTTATCTACCATCTCCTTTCTTCGTGTGAATGTCCTGTCAATAGCATGAGAACCTCTTCTTCGGGAAACAGCTGTAATGACAGTGTGACTCAGAGCAGCAATTAAAATTATAGTACTTTCTGCCACATATAATTCCACACATGTCCCACACTGCCCCAGTGCCCACCACCCCCACCCAGCTTGGTCCACCTTCCTTATCTTCAGCAGCTCTACCAGATGGAGTCAGGGAAAGTTACTAATCATCTCACTTACCAAAGTTGGCTTTTTTTGAAAGAACTGTGGAAATTTTGTTACCCCGACACTAGAGAAAGGTAAATGACATACATAACTCCCTGTGTATTGGAGGGGGGTGGGAATAAATAAATAAAAGCGTTGTTGTTCTTTTATCAGTAGAAAGAAATCATTGTTTCTGCCTCAATAACTGACACTAGAGTTAAAAGCCTTTATCATGGAGGACTCCTACCCATAAATAGCTAAAGAATTGAAAAATGATAAGGAAAGCCTTTTTCTCTCCATGCACAGGTGATGCGATCAAGACTTTGTGAGCGCTCCCACCCAAGCACAGGTGCATCTCTCAGAGCATCTGCAGGTACCTGCAAACATCTCCTGTGCAGCCCTGGCACATACTCATCAGCCTCACAGGTATCCACCGCTGATCCAGAACCACCTCGCTTTCCCTCGGTTGCTTATGTGCAACCATTCTGAGTTTCATTTGAATACTGCAGCTCAATATTTGACTGCTTTGTTTGGGAGTGATCCTGAAAACAACTGAATTCAATTACATGAGTTTGCTTGCTGGGTCACAGCCCACACATCAAAGTTAAAAGACAGATAAGCATTTCCAGGGTCAGAGTCTCTGTCCTTAAAAGCTTTTTTCTATTTTTTTTTTTCTTAAGGAAGGAAGCAGTCTCCTTGGTTATCAGATCATTATCAGATCAGATGGCCAAAACAGCAGAGTTCAGTAAGGAGTTAAAAATAATCTCATCGTTTTTTGAAGTCTAATATGGGTCTCATACAGAAAATGGAATTTGTTAAATACATGTATATATGTATTTGTTCTTGTTAAAGATTACTGTTTGCTACTTGGAGGTTTAAAGTGCTACCGGTGTGTATTTAATTATCTACAGACAAAATGTTATTCCAGTATAAATATGAAATATTGCTTTAAAAAATAGTGGTTTAACCTGTAGGTGTCCCTTTGCCTTATGAATAAATTAGAAGACACTGAATAACAGCAACCACGAAAGTACAAACACTTTATTGCAATTGTGGTGACTCAGACTGCCAGGATTTGGCAGCCCACAGTGTTCCTCAGCAGCAGAACAAAAGGGTTTTTTTTTTTTCTTAGAGATTCACATTTAGTTCAGTAAAGGACAACATGATACTGTCTGTGCCATAATGAATCAAAACCTTAGGCGTAAGTAGTCAGACCCCAATCAGTTTCTGTTCCACAGTGTAAAAACGCACAAGCAGATTATTTATACTTCTAAGGTCTCTAATATGGTTCCCTCTCCCTGCCTTTTGGGAAAATAAATAAATAAAGGTAGTAAGATTATCTAGTTGCAGAAATGTGAATCAGTTCCCAGAATACTTCAGGAAATATTTTCTATTTTCCTCTTGAATACAAGAGACACTGATACAAAACAGTAAGTGGATTTCTTAACACCTTCTCTAATTAAAAACATAAACCCCATAGACCTGAGTATCTCACTCTAACAAAATCTCTCAAGCATTCAGAGCATGAAACACATTTTGAGAGACTTGTTTTCCAGCACCCTCATCATGATCTCATTTGGAACAGCAAACCATCTCCGCAGTAATTGGTATTACAGAGCTCGGCTGCAGCACAGCCGTGGGAGAGGGCGAGGGAAATATTCCAGTCCTACAGGGCATTTATGCTTTAATAATAAAAACATACGAAAAACGGTTACAGAATATCAGCTCCCATTTCCTCTGCCACCATCAATTACTAGGGAGATGATTACAGACTTATTTCCAGAAGCTTCCAAAGATGCCAACCTTTGTTATGAAATCTTTATCTGAAGGAGTCACCAACAGTCTACAGATGATCCTTGAAACAAAACACTGTGAAATTACAAAGCAACACAGTACAGAGGCTCAGACTGTGTATATGTGGGTGGGAGAAAGTATAACTGAGACAAAATTAGACAGTTCCTGGAAATAAAACATAACGAATTTAACAATCTAGCCTTCTAAAACCTAAATCCCTTTAAACGACTCTGAAGAATATTATCATAGAATTTTCCCCTTACCATTGCCTCTATCCCCCAACATAGCATTAAATGAACCCCTTCTGAAAAATTAGGACCAGCAAAATCATCTGTACCAAATAAAAGCCACTGCACATCTCTCATGAAGGCTATTTAAACACAATCCTGGAATCAATTTAGCGGAGATAGGATCATATGGATCAGTTACCAGAGAGCATTTTCCTTATTCTCAAAAACCAATTCAGCTCCGTAAGGGGCACCATCACTCAGCATTTCTGTACCAGCTAACAACCGACAGTAATGAATTTTTGCCCCACAGCTCCACACCACTATTAATATGCATGAGACAAACCAGAAGATGAACTTTCTGCCCACCTTTCCCAGAAAGCCATTAACTCAAGCTAACCTCCCAGACTTAATCTGGGGTGGCTGCAAAATGAAAACTATAATGACGGGGCCTGGTACCAAATATACTTGCAATAAAGAAAATAAAACAGAAATCAGTTTTTCTTTGAAATGTGTTTGAAAAACAAGAAAACAACCCCTTCCTCCTGCTTCTCAGTCTAACCACATTCAGCCTAGACAACAAAAGTCTTTGGACACTATGGGGCTCAGCTGAGTTGTAGAGGCAAATAATACTGAGCTGTGTTAAAAGCTCCCACTTTCCCAGTAGGTGCTACTCCAAGGACATGGGTCTTCTGGCCATCTTGCATCTGCTGGCCAAGTATAGACACAGTGGATGTTGCAAAGCATCTCAGCAAGGATGAGGTGCTGATGATGAACAACTGAACCAAACCAGGCTCAAATTGTGTTCTAACCCCAAAATAAAGAGCTTCTCCTGAAGCGAACCTCAGTCTTGCCAATTCTGGATATCATAAAAAAAAAACCTACACTTTTCTTAAATTTGCTGGTTCATATGAGACTAAAAGCACAAAATGGACTCACAGGAGAATTTTGAACATAGCTATAATAAATATAGGTATATAATCTAAATTAAAATAACTGGGATAGTAAGCAGGAAGCCATCTAACCTAATAGGAAACAAAGTTGTGAAGGCTGTACTTTAAATGTCACCTATCCCGAGAACTCAAGAGCTACCTCTGTTATTAAAAAGGTTTGTAAAACCTTCGGGCCTCCCCAGGAGCAAGACACTAAGTCATCCCTTTCACAAGCTGGTGAGGAAAGGAGTCATGCAATTTTGAAGCTCTGGATGAGCTGGCAGGACCATGCCCCCAAGCACCGTCAAGCAATTTAAGAGCATCAGGAAAGCAACCACAGAGGAAGCACAGTGGGCGGTTGGCGCTTTCCAGGCTAAGGCTGGCTCATAACAGCATCTTCACACGCCAGCCGAGTGCCCTAACCCACGGACTATAGTCTGTCCTAGGCTATTCCTGCTTGAAGCTATGACATGGAAAAATATTTACTGGATGAAAGAATGAAACACCCATAGAAACCAGATTTCCCTCACCTCAGCTGAATGCCTTGATCACAGGGAAAGAGTCACTCTCCCTCTGGTCTAAATTATTTTTTTGTTCAAAGTAACATGGCTGCAGGTGAAATAAAGGACAGCTTATGACACGCAGCTTGTTCCCTGGGAAGAGGGACGTGAGCTCAAGTTACTTCGCGCTGAAAAGCGAACAGAGAATGAAGCTTCACACTTCATGAGTAAGGGATGTAACTAATGCACCACTGAACATAAGAAGAGGAAGAGATAAACATCCTTGGAAATGCTTCTTCCTTGAGTTTGAGTAAACAGCTTACACTCGCTTGTTTCTTAGCAAAACAACCTTTTCAAATCCTAAGAGAACATTCCCATTCCAGGTGCCAAAGGCAGTCAGGCAGGAGGGAGATGGCGCTCTCCAGAATGGTCACGGTAGTAACAGCTCTGGGGGGGATGCAGAAATGAAGCTCTGTGCATCTGATTTTCTTTGCAGTAAAAACTACAGACAACAGCGTGCTCTCAGACATGAGTTGTAAGAACACTGGCCTTAACTTTGAGGCATCTAATTGTAAAATAGGCCACCTAAATAATTTATGAATTCAGGCTGTAATACAACAGGGAAAAAGATTTCCCTCCCTCCAAATCCCATAAATTATATATAAAAAAGCTTCTAGCAACTACTTAAATTTTAAGTTAAACCTATGTGCATCAGAGAGCTATACGAGAGTACAGAATGGCTGTTATTTAAAATGTCAGTGTGAATCTACACATCCCCTTAAGAACACCAAGCTGCCTCCACAGTGTTATTAAATCGTGCAAACACCAATGCCCAGATATGACTCAGTCATCCAGAGCTCACCACAGACAAACAGGGGACCAAGCTCCAGATCCCAGTACGCTCCATGCCATATTCGAGACATGGCAAGTCCCATGCCATACCATAGAGTCAAAGAATAATTTTGGTAGGAAAAGACCTTTAAGATCATCGAGTCCAGTTGTCAACCCAGCACTTCAACAGGTCTGAGGGATTTACCGTCATGAATCACATTTATCAACATAAGACTTCAACCAAACCAGACTAGCAATTTGTGATAGGCACATACACCACAAGCTGCAGTGCAACAGGAACCTTCAAATGAACTTTTTACATACTTCACAAAATCCTTACACAGATTTACTCAAAAATAAGCCTCGGACTTATGCATTAGCTTCACGTTCTGCATGGCCATTCATCCAAACCATGATGTTAAAAAGTCAACCCGTCCATTTCTACTACAAACAGACCCACAGAAGTGTTGTCACAGACAAGAAAAAAAAGCATAAAATCCACAAAGAAGTCCCATAGAGGACGGGTTAGGTAGTCTGTTGACAAGTTCATAAATGAGACAAGAATATTCTACCTGTTAATATGCAGAAGTAACCATTCCTGAATTAAGGTAAGACTGACTGATATTCAGCTTAATGTAAACATGGAGAAACCAACCATGAGATTATTTCTAAACATTTAAAATCCACGTGGATAAATAAAAATCAGTGCTGTACTAGGACATATCTGTCCTAAAAGGTATTTGTCCTATATCCATTACTGTTATTTTTCCTATAGAAGCAAATCCTGTTACCAGTTTAAATCAAGAACTTGTATCAAGAAGTATAAAAAGACAGAAAATAAGACACGTTTTTCATTTTAATTGGAAATGGGCATTGAAATTCTGCAAAAGTAGAAAAATGGTAAATTCAGGATTTCAGAAGAATTAGGACCTGCACATCTCACATCATTCACACCGCTCTCATCATCATTTACACGAGTGCATAGCAGCTTCTATTACAATTTTAATTTAAACAAAATTCAAATCTATGATTGCGTTTTTCGCAACTCTCAAGCTGCCTCATCTACTAAGTATTCTAATTCATGCCTCTCAAACTGTTTTGCCTGATTTAATGTTGCTGTTTTGCATTCCTAGATAACATGAGTAGAAGGCACTGCTAAAAAATGATTGATAATACTGAAACAGATCCAAATACATACTGAATTCAGCATGGAGGAAATACTAAGATGTTTTGGCTCCTTCAAATCAGCATATATTGTTAATATGCATATATCCCTGTCTGCTGATGTTATAGGTCACACCGATATGTTCAGTTTGTCTCTGGGGTTTTTAAAAGTATCACAGTAGATCTGTACACAGGTTTTGAATATAGAATATCCTTCTGTTTTGATAAAATGTTAACTGAATGCTCAAGTTCATGAGCTACTGCATTCATTATAACACCTAGTGCTAAAGAATGCCAGAAATTCTACAAAACTCTTACAATTTCTCTAAAAACTCTAATTAAAATGGTACTTGGAAATACATACAAATACGATAAATTAAAGAGGTCTTATTTCTAGTATCTGTAGACCGATAAAATATCACTTCTGTTAAAGTATGGGAATTGTTATTCATCTAAAAAACTTCTGGTATTTTTGACACACATTTTAAGTTCTCATTTTGTATAACACCTAACGTAGAAATCTGCAACAGGGCACATGCAAATCCTCAATCTTTGTGAGACTACCATACTGCTGAGGACAAGATATTTCAGCCTGACAAAATAGTGTCAAAAATGATGTCATGAAGACAAGCTAAGCACACCAACAATGAATTATCTTCCCACCGCTGCAAAATTCACTAATAGACTCACTATTATAGTGAAATGACATCTGCTGACACTAACTATGCAGTAGTTTCCACAGCAATCACCATTTTTCCTTTGTGAATTAACCAAGTATTTTTTCTTCTAATTACTGGTGCACATTGTCTTTTTAATCACTTGCAGTTTGTTTATTTTCTGTTTTTAATAAAGAACAGAAGTTCACAGAAAAATGAAGTGTCACTGCAAAAACAGCACAGGAGGGTAGTAAAAAACAACAGAGTATAATACAGTAAAATATTGGGCAGTCATTAAGAAGACATATAAATCACCCAGAAAGCCTCACTTATACTTACTATAGTTTACATTTAAGTGAAACCTTAAATACCAGATAGACTATACTATAGTGGTTCAAATTGAAGTTGAAGAATTTTATTCATGGTTGCTATTTTATGCTTTTTATGAATTTAAGTCAAACCCCTCATGCTATTCCAAATAATCCTGTAAATTAATTTCATTAAAACTTTTTTTTTAAAGTCTACTCTAGGAAAGCTAAATTCATGAGTAGTAGGGATTTATAATTAGCTTTAATTCGGGCCTGGTGAGGTGGCAGTGTAGGGGAATTACAGGAGAGTTGAAAGGAGAATCAAGCATGAGAAATTACAAGGTTTATTCCTTAAAAAATAAAGAAGTACATTGCTGATGTATAAGTCTTCCTTACATGTTACAAAAATTAGCATAATGGAGAAAAGGGAAGTATCAGCTTGGTTCTTCCCTGTGTAATACGAGTTGGGGGATTTTCGTAGTGCAGTGCTGAACATGTGAAATTCTTTGCCCACAAGGCAATCTCATGTCACAACAGCATTTAATTCCAGATCTCCCCACCTACGAGTTCACAGCCAAAGTCATTTTCTTCTTTTTCTGACCTTGCAGATGGTCAGAACAGGAGAAGCAAAGCAAAAACATCCATCCCTGTTTCCCTTAACTTACCCTCTCCTCTCCCCATACACACACTGACTTTAGGAGCTAGTAAACAAAAACAGAGCAAAGACAGGATATATGGCAATGAAAGAATACCAGGAACAGGCTGGAAACCAACCCACATCACCATCCTTGGCAAGTCATTAGCAACGCCACTGAAACCATGTGAAGTTAAGAGTCTTGCTGTGTTGCCAGTGAATTATGGAGCATTCGATTTCACACAGTGGCATCATGTATTGCCAAGACCTTAGCGTAACAAAACCCAGATAAATAAAATTAAAGCCAAACGGTCTTCAAATTGAATTAACGAAAAAATAATAGGAAGAGTAGATGCAAGCATGGTATCTGCTCACTGTAACACAACTCAACATGGACAGAGATTCAAATGACGAGATGAATGCGGTATTACTGATCGAGTTTTTCCTCTCACACCCAGGCACATCCCTCTGGAAACACCGCCTTTACAGCCCCCTGCAGCCAACCACCAGCAGCTGGAACAGAAAGTTGTCGGTATAATCAAAGTTGTGAATCTAGCCCCCCTCTCTCCCCCACTACAGCAGGGCCGTACTTACTCCAGTAAGGCACAACGACGAGCTTGATGGATATCCTTGGCCAGTGCCAGAGTTAAGCCAGGCTTCCCTGGGCCCGGGTGCAGGCAGAGCCAGATCCCCGCAGCTGCGCTGCCCTCCCCTGCGGCCGCGGCGGCTCCGGCATCCACCGGCCGGCAAGGAAAACCCGGAGGTTTCCACCCTGTGCCCGGGGGAAGCGTCTCCCCGGGCTGGGGCGAGGCCAAGCGCGGAACCTCCGCGGGGGCTCGCACCGCAACCCACGCCCCTCCAAAGGCAGCCGGTAGCCGAGGCGAAGCGAGCCCTCCCAGCGCCCCCCGCCCGCTGCTGCAGGCTGGGGCCGGCGCTTTCTCAGGCAACAGTTGGCTGTGTCCCCCGGCGTCCCCCCCGCCGCCAGGCCGCCCCCGCGGTGCCACGAGCAGCGGCCAGGGAGGGGTGACCCTGCACCGAGGAGGCGGCAGCGAGGGCTCCGCAGAGATGGCAGCGGGGCGAGGGGAGCCCTGCGGCTGGAGAAAGCCCAGGTGCTGCTGCAGAGCCTCGTTCCCGCCCCGCTGCTGGCGGAGCTGATGCGGGGGGCGTTGCGGGAACCAGCGGCAGAGGCGGCTCAGCCCGCCCGCCCCCGCTTACCTGAGCCACCCGTCGCCGCTCGCCTCTGCAGGGACCCTCGTCCATCCCCCGCGCCTCCGAGACAGCCGGCGGCGCGGCCCGGCCCGGCCCAGCGCGACGCTCACAGGCCCGCCCCGCCGTGGCTGCGTGCGGCTGCCGCCGGCGGGCGGCCCCGGGCGGGCGCGGCTGCCTCGGACCCGCCTCCTGCCGCCGCGGGGCAGAGGGGGCGAGCGGGGCGCCCTGCGGCGCCCGCGGGGGCTGGAGGGGGAGGAGGGGGGCCCGGGACTGTGGGGACTGCGGAAGGGCAGGCGCGGCGGTGAGGCTGTGAGCAAGGGGAACGGGGAGAACGAGCGGCGGGGGCGTCCCCCACCTCCGCACAGACCGTACACTGGGACCCTCGGGCTCCTCAGTGCGGTGGGTGGGGGGGTTTGGGGGTGTCTGCGCAGAAATAAGGACAGGGAAACCTGCCGCTGTCACCCCGACCCAAATCCGCCCCGTTTCGCAGAGATCCCGTCCTCTCCCAGCAGCTGGTGCGCCTCTTTTTTTTTGGTTTTTGTTTTTGTTTTTTTTTTTTTCTGAGCGGGGAGTCGGGGGTGTTCAGCGGGACTGCAAATACATTTTTTGCATTTCTGGCTTTGCAGGAGGCAGCACTTCCTCAAGACGTCAAAACCAGATCTGAGCCCATTCGCAGCTCGTGAAAATACTTTGTACTTCCTCTTGCTGTTTTGAGGGTTAAATAAGGTTAAAGTTGCAAGAGTGCCTATGAAGCCTTTGGCTTCCCCCTTCCCCAAAAGCCACTCTATGAGTCATTTACAGGAAGAAAGAAAGAAAAGAGGAAAAAATAAATAAAAAAGCTTACAAGTAACAGTATTGGAAGTACAGCACAGAAATATCTGGTTACTTGTTCGTACCGGGGTTCTGCTTGCCGACCTGTGTAAATGTGAGAAGCCGTGATGCTGACCACAAAGCCATTACAGCACTGTGCCAGTGAATCCAGAGTTCACAGCTGCCTTCTGCCTGGGGCAGACACGTTGCAGAAAGGGCCTGTGCGCACCCAGAGGTGTGATTCTCATGAATAAGGCATGTTTTGAAGCCTGTGAAGCTGTGTGGTTTGGTAGAGCTGCGAGCACGTAGGGTCTGCTGCTGACCTGACCCTCTGGCCTGTCACTCCCACTGAGCAAGTGTCCCAGAGCAGCATCACTTGCAGGCTTTAATTTCTTGCCTTTACCCAGGCTGTATCCATATGTCTTTGAATTGTTCTTCTTTGGTCTGAAAATTCCAAATTTTCTAGTTGGAAAATAATTCAAATGACATACTTAGTCTATTAAAAGGCTTGGTAGCATACTGTAGCATATATTTAATATAGCTACCTTTATAGCACCCAGCTTAGTACAACACTAAGCTGCTGGCTTGCATTTTTTATCCACAAGTCTCAAAGTATCTTTTAAAAGAAGTAAATAGCATTGCTTCACTTTCAAGTGGAATAAACAGTCACATGGAAAACTTGAACCAGGAGAGAGAGACGAACCTCATATCCCCAGCTAGCAGCTTAATGTCCCCTTTTACTTAGCTTTCTGGGGCATGCCTTCTGACCGCTGTATCATGGACATGAACTGGATGCTTTTCCACAGGAAGAGGCAGCTGTCACCCATCATTTGGAAATATTCTAACTCTATTAGTGCGTGTTATGAGTGCTTTCAGATTGGCTGCACTGAATGCCTCATGGACTTAAGCAGAAGAATATTTTGTTTCTGGATATGAATAGTATTCAGGAGTTAGAAAAGTCCAATTTTTATATCCTGCCAAAACAAGGGGACTGTTACGTATTGACGAAGTGGACTACAGAACATCTACATTGCTTTAGCATCACATACCGCCATAAGACTGAAGTTGAACAGCCTGTAGGGGAATGGTGGGTGAGTGATAGATTTCGGATTCTCAGCCTTGGACACTGACGTTAGAGATCAGGACATTATTGTTTAACTGGCTACTTGTGTATTAGCCAAGCCACAGCAATTGCCTGTGCTAAACTGTTATCCCAGTGCTGGTGTGAGACAAATTCTGTTTGAGGCACATTTGTAGGGTTCAGATTCCCCAATAAAGTAATCTCTTACCACTTGCAAGCTGTGAGGGATCTCACATAACACCCAGTTTTTGCTTTGAAGAAATGCAGAGTTTCCATAAAGTTCTGTCTCATCTCTACCAGCCCCATCCCTGTACCTCAAACACCCTGCATTTTCTCAGATGAAAGGATGTGCCTGTATTTACATAGGTGAATTGTACCTCTAAATTTGGGTATATAGACACTTGCATCTTCTTAGACATTAAGGAGGTGTCTGATCTCCCAGTATGGTCAGTAGTAGGGTCCAGGTCTGGTACTTTCATGTGGTTGTCTCACACATCACAAGAAGCAGGTAGGTGTCTACAATCAGTTCTCTGGTTAGCAACGCAATGGAACAGCCACTTAGAGGCTGTGTTATCATAACTCAAAGCTCCACAGGCTTGGTTTACCTGGGTCCTGATCCATGGGTGGGATAGGCTTTTCAGGAGGCATTTAGGTATTCTACCTTGTGTTTTGCTGCTCTTCCAGAAGCATCAGATCTCCTGTAGGTCCTGTGACCCACAGAGGTAGGTCAGGTAGCTCAGAATGCCCATTGCTAGACAAGTGAACCTGTCTTCACTACAGTGGAAACTTAAGCACCTAGCTGAAGATACTTGCATACAGACATCTAAAATTTAGGACTCTGAGTCTCACACTGAATCCCATCCAAATTGATTTGCAATCTCAAATCTCAGGGGAATTTAACACATTTTATTTCACAGTTATGACAACATATTCACAACCAGTTGCTGTGGCTCAACTGGAACATAGCAGCAATCTCCCAAATTTTTTAGATGCTGGCCTTATAACATCTGCTGTAATTTGAATGGTGACATGGTTTTTTTCAGGAATGATGCAAAAAGTAATCTACAATGTGGATTCTTTTATCTACCTGGAACAGTGTTGTCTAGTCTTTTGTAGCGTATGGTGCCTTGCAAGGCTAGAAACTCGTGGTTTTATGCAGAATTGCACTAACAATCATCTGGATGTAACCAGCGGTCTCAGAACAGGTGGGAATGTGAGTTTTCAGCTTTTGATGTTTAATTTGCTAAGCAGAACTGATGTATTTATCTAACAGCTTTCTCAAGGATTACATGTAGGAGTTGTAGAATAGGAGGACATCTTTCTTAATGCTGATTTTAGCTCTGTGCAGACTGAAATGAAGAAGGTTAGTACAAAGAGCATTCTCAGGAAAATAAAGGTTTAGGGCCCAGTTCAGAGATTACCAAATTCAAAGGAAAGAGTCTTCAGTGCCAGTGGCAATTGAATTAGCCCCTTAATCATCTACTTAGTCTGGAAGTACTTTATTTTTGTAGTTAACACAGAAAAATGGGTAATTCTAGTGTATTCTATGAAGTAAATTATATGAATATTCAGT
The DNA here is from genome assembly GCF_037038585.1 of Patagioenas fasciata. NCBI lineage: Eukaryota > Metazoa > Chordata > Aves > Columbiformes > Columbidae > Patagioenas > Patagioenas fasciata. The sequence goes on from NC_092522.1 coordinate 113,095,609, forward strand.
ATGATCCTGTCATCACTTGCATAATTCATGGTACCACTGATATTGTTTGGAATTGTAGCTGTTCTTCACTTCTGAAGGTGAACCTGTGTGCTATTTTGGAATTTAAGGGCATAATTTTATTCTCAGTTATACCGCTGAAAATTAGGAGTAAAACCAGTAACATTTGGGACACAAGGAATCAAAAGAGGAGAAGAGGAAGTTAATATATCATTTTACAACTCTGAATTGTACGTGAAATTGTTTCCTATGAGAGAAATGTGTTGCTGTGGTTTTCTCAGTATTTTTTTCTGCTCTCAAAGAGCCAACCACTAGAAAGAGAAAACTTCTGTGCTTCAATTGTTGTAGATATCTTCAGCTTGAAGAGCTTGCTTTCTCGGCATACATTGAGCTTTTATTGCAGTAAACCCCCAGTTTGTTTCTGGTACCAGCTGATGTGTGACGTTGGAAGAAGCAATGGGCAGACAGCCCTTTGCGGGCAAGGGACCAACCCTGGCAGATCAGAGCAGCCACACCGCTCACCAGAAATACGGGCATCTCAACCAAACACAGCTGGAAATCTGACTTGTGTTTATATACCTGTTTGGAAATTGATATGTAGGAAATATAATCCCCTTTAAAGTACATGCACACACCTTGAATGGCACACAATGAAAATGTAGTTATTTTATACATTAAGTATTTTCATTAGGCATTCAACGCAGACTCATTGTCATTGTGATTCTTATACAAATCAAACAACTTTTCTCAGGCAAGTGATATGATTAAGGTTCTGGTACAGGCTTTTAAAGATATCGATATGCATGCATACAGCTTAAAAATAGTTGAGATTTATAAAGTATATTATAAAATAAATTATATTTTTAATAATTTTTTAGCAAGTTAGCATACTATATATTAAATAATGGGACTTTGGCTGTGTAATTGTATAGGAATGTGATTAGATCCTCGGACATTTTTGGTTCTCAACTGTAACTACCTTGTCCACATACACATGGACAAAGCATAATAATAGTGTTCCTGTACACTGATAGATGCTTATTGTTAATGCTGTAGCACTGGAAATAATAAAAACACTTAGCAGAAAACTTACCTTTGAATTCAAAAATTTATCAAGCAGCTGACATGGAATATTTATTAATTCTCTATGATTCTTCTACAATGAAACTGCAGGATACATTACTGGAATTACATTGTACAAAAAATAGTTCAGATTTGCTTAAAATTATATTCTTAATGTGAAAAAATAGCAATAATTTCAATTGCTCACTGGGTATGTAATGTTTCATTTATCACTATTAATAAGAAAACGTCTAAGTACCAAACTATTTTAAGATGGTCGGCACAAACCCATTTTCATTTGCATCTAGCAGGATGTATCCTGGCAACCGTATATTTTTGGATATGTAACAATTTATTCTATTCATTTTATGCAAATGGAGTAACCAATACTGCAAGAATAATGAGAATTCTAGATGGATAACTTCCATCGTTCAGAGCTATAGATAGATGACTAGGATTATATGTGACTCATATTTTTTTTTTAATAATCTATCAAACATTTTCTTCAATGTATCTACCCAGCTAAATGTTTATCTGGCATGATTCATGTACTTTTACTCCAAAATGGAAAGCAGTAGCAACACGAGCTGTTTTCTGTGAAGTAATGATTGCGCTACTCCACAGCTTTGCTTCTGCTTTGTTCAGTTTTCTGAGCTGAAAATGCTGCATTTTTTCCCAAACTCACATAGAGCTTATGGAGAGAGGATGAAGAAAAGAGGCTCCAAACATTGACCACATCTGTGCATGCTGACTTGAAAATTTGATAAGCTAACACAGGACCTACAGCAAACACCACATTTACATGATATATATGGGGCTCCTATCATATTGTTTGCAAGTGTCATTGAAAGGGTATTTTTCAGAAAGCTGTCTTCTGGTTTTGGTGGGTATGTGTGAATGATTTGTTTGCATTTGCTATAGAAGAATGTTTACAGTGACCTATGTATCTTCAGTATATTCTAGTATTATCAAAGCCTTTTTTGTTTGTTTTGAGAAGATCTAAGGAGTTCATCTGGGACAAAGTTATGTTTATAGAAAGGTACTGTGCATAATACCCACATAAATGCAGAACATTTATAAAAATAATTAATTCATTTTTTAATTTGTATTCTTCAAGTGTTTTCAGCCTGGATCAAAGTCACTGAACCTGAATACTCTAACAGACAAGTTTACGTAGTTCCTCCTAAAGCAACAATAATAAGTGACACTTTCTGTAGCAGCAAAGCTGGTGGGCGTAAGCAGGACCCTCCAGCTATTCCTCAGGGAACACGATAGCTATTGTTCCACTGTGACACTATGATCTTCCATTGCTGACTAGTTGGACCCAGTTGGACCCAGAATAAATTCAAATTGGACAACCAAAATGGTCCTCAGTCACTTTTCCTGTCCTTGTATCGGAGTTAAGTATATATATAGCAAGAGTGGTTGAACAGTTTCTGAAGCAATTCCCGAGACACTTCAGTTTTCAGCTGATGTAGGACCGTTTTTTCAATTTACCTTCATACATCATCCTGACCAACACAATATTCAGATCATGCTTCATGATCTAACCAGTGGAGCCTTGGGTACAACAGGCTCTTGTCAAAGGAGAGGAGGATGTAGCTAATGAAAATGGAAATCCCAACCATCTGGTTTTGCCCCATTGCTACATGGCAGTCAGTGAACTCGACTAAAATCTTTGTTAGAGAGTTAAAAGGTCAGGACTCCAACTTGGTGATGTGTGAAGTGATGAGCAGTTGTTAAAGGAAATTACACAAATGTGTTAAAGTAATGGTTAGGTTGCTAAATTAGATTCTTGGCTTTTGCAATAGGAAAAGCCAGGATTTTAGTTGCCCATACAGTCTTGGTGTGGATCCTGAGATGTATACGTTATGGTATTTTTTTCAAACTCCATATATATGAATGCCTAATGCTTATAAACCAACACATGTAGCCTCTGACTCAGACAAGAAACAGGCCAGGTGTCCAACTGGACTGCAGAGGAGTTATACTAAAATCTCCATTCTGATATATCCTAATTATTTAAATCTTCACTCTACAACTGTAGATACTGTGTTTACTACGTGTTTTATGTATGTGGCACAATTACTAAAGGAATACAACAGATAAGATCTGATACCCTGTTTTGCATGGAGTATTTGGAAAGGATTTCCAGGATCCAGGCTCTCCTTTGTAGAAGCACTATGTCATGTTATGGGTGTTGTGTATGTTATCTTCTCAGTTCACTGAATTTGTAAAGAACATTACCACTCCCAGCTGTTTGTCAACTTCTTGCCTGTGTTTATTGTCCCCTAAGATCTGCTGGATTGATTTGCTAATGTAGTCAAAATGAGACAGGTTAGATTAAACAGTTTATGAGGTCTTTTCTGGGTCACTTTATTTTGAATGAACCATGTTACAACGTACTCATTGTGTCAACTACGCAAGAAGGCAGAGTAAATGTGGCAACTTCCATCACAGTGTGCAGAGAGACGGGCAGGTTGTTCCTGGAGTGCGCGTCTGCTTGGCGCTCAGCAGACCGAAGGGGTTTAAAACTGGGTTGTCTCTTCTATAATTATTTGTCTCTTCTGATAAAGCAAAAATCTTAAAGCACATGCTATAAGTTTTATTAAAGTCACCTGGATTTATCTGTTGTTTGCTCTGTCAAAAGAATTGTCAGGGTAGATAAAATATCGCTAGGAGTAAATCTAATGATTTTTCCTGCAGGGTTCTTTTTTCTCTTTATCCATGTTTCATGAATTGTGGAAGACCTGGACTACCTGCAAGACAGTAGAAGACTGGCTTGTCTCTGTTTACTGTTTTTATTTGAGGACAAGGAGAACAGATAACTTTAAAACTGTCTTGCATGTTTTAGTCATCTGACAAAAAAAGCCACATTCCATTAATTACTATTTTCACCTCAAATCTGGAAAATAGAGTAGTACCTCTTTTAAAATGAATGGTTTTATCTTTTAGTCAAACGTTCAAAGAAAATTTAAGTGTAACAGCACTGTTAAAGACTATTTGAGATGGTGCCAACATGAAAACAATTTAAGTCCTTTACAGTCTAGGCATTCCAAGCTTAGACTATCATTTCTCTGGTTTGTAATACAAACAGAACAGTAATAGAAGTGCTGGGAACATTGAGATAACGGTTTCTTCACTTATCAAAACTGCATTATTCTTTTATGTCTTATTAGAGTTAGAATAATCATAGCCCATATACCATCCTCTGCTAGTGGTGTTTAAACTGCTTAAAAAAAGGTAAACGTCCTTATTAGTAGTAAACTAGTTGGTCCTTTTCTAACATCTAGAACTAGGAAAGCTAAACATTCTCCTGAGTTCTCTAAACAACCATTACATCTCTTCTTGCAAGCATTGGGTCTATATGTAAATGAAATAAAATATTAATAATCTGAAGGCTAAATACAGCAGTAATTATGAAAAGTCAATAGTCAGCAGTCAAGCAGATGTTTATAATGAACAGTAATTAATGCAAAGTCAATTATAAGGATAATGGAAAGTTAATTCATATGAATGAAAAAAGACCTGTTTCCACAATAAACTGAACAATCATCAGATCACAGGATCATAAAATAATTCATGTTGGAAAGGACCTCAGGCAGTTTCTAGTCCACCATCATTCTCAATACAAGGTCAGCTGCAAGATCAGATAAACGCTGGATCAAAATTCAGTGTTTATGTAGTTGAGTCTTGAAAACCCCCATGAATAGAAAGTGCACAACCTCTCCGAGCAAACTGTTCTACTGCTGACTGTGCTCGTCTTGAAAAGGCTTGTCCTTACATCCAGTCTGACTCTCTCTTTTTCCAACTCATGTGCATTGTATCATGTCCTCCTGCCGTACATCACTCTGAAGACCCTGGCCCTGTCTTCTTGATAACCTTCTCATGGGTATTAGAAAGCTGCTGTTAGTTCCTCCCTAATAGTGATATATGATAGACTGTAAGTCTTTGCCTTGTTTTTCCCATTGGTTGCAATAAATAGGAAATAAATATCTTATTACATCTCACTTTCTTCTGTTTACCCAATACTGCCACCTCTCCTAATCCTCTGCCCCTTCCTTGTTCCGTCTTTTGTGATTCATTCGCCCCAAAGCCCCTGGAGACATCTTACACCATGATGTTGCCTTGAGCTTTTTTTATTGTAGGGAAAGGAGCTCTTCAATTACCAGTAGTAACCAGAAGTTTCTGGGAGTAAGAAAAAGTGTCTCACTGCATTGGCACGGCTGCTTGCAACAGTCCTACTCAGACATCCTGCAGTTCTACCTTGTACAGTTATTTCAGCTTTGTCACTCCACTACAGACCAAAGTATTTCTCTGACAACACGAAATGCAAACAGTCTTTTCTAGCTAGGTGGCAACAGAAGGCTATTTCTGCTATGACAAAGCTTGTTTTCATTCAGTTATTAGGAGGATCAACCGAGCATTGAATTGTAGAACGATTAATTTTGCATGAGACAAATGAAACTCATAAAAGGCTTTTTGTCAGCTCCTTATAGATCTTGTAACAGGAGTGAAGCATATTCTCTGCTTTAAGTCTTCCAGTGCATTTTCTACATTTCTTTGCATATGAGAGGTGGCTGCAGATATAACTTTTAAAAGAGGTTGTAGGACTGAACTGAGAGCTGTATCACAGGGCAGCCTTAACAAGAAAATGACCAGCTGTGCCATAGCTTCCATCAGGGTTAAAGCAGAAGAAAACCATGGATGAAGATGGAAAAACATTTCCTGGGTGAGACAGCCTCCATGTCTCAGAGATGGCAGAGGAGAAAACAAACTATATACCTTTTCTTGCCATCCTTACTAGATCAAATAATAAGCAGATCTATCTTCATCAGAGATTTTGAAACTAAGTAAAAATCTGAAAAAAACCCGTAGGTGGATGCTGTTCTTCCTATTACTGCATGCAGAGTAGAAAGGAGCTCTGCCTTCTGCTGCGATCAAGATGAGGGAATGAATTTCTTTTCTGTGTGTTTTATTTGTGTGACCGATGATTGTAGATGATATTTTCTTTATCCTGAAAGTTCAGCAGTAATAGGGAAAGTCATGCAATGAACAACATGTGATGTGTCTTTAGAGCTTTTCCTTCCCAAGGATTAGTTTGTATCACATTTTGTACTGAACTGTACTGACTTCTTCCCACCAAGTAAAGCACAGTATAAAGAGGAGGCTTAATGCAACAGAGTCAGTGAGGTAATTAGTGGTTTATTCAAACAAGCAGGTTCAATTCATACAGTACCAAATAAGCATTTCCAGCTCTGCTTCACTGGCAATCTTTACTATTAATTGAGCACATTTAGCTTGCTGTTTGCTGAATAGCACAAAGATGACGACATGGGCCGTGCCGCTGCACATGGCTTGCAGTCCATTGATTACCCTACAGCAAATGCAGAAAAAAGGGAGAAGGTTAAAAGTTGTTTTTTAATCTCTTAATGGCTATGAAACCTACTGACTTCAGGGTCTGGTTCAGGGTTTCAGTGTCTGGCAGTCAGCAAGGTTCAGATCTCTCGAGGGCTCCTCTCTCTCTCAGCAGAAGCAGCACAGATATGCATATTCAGTTCTGGGTACAATGGCTCCATTCTCGCTGTCAGGTCAGCAGTCAAGTTCAGTGTAAGTCCTCCTTCTGTTTCTGAATCATGACTTTATGGAAATGCTGAGGATTTTTAATAAAGCAACTCTGCTGTGAAACAGATCTGCCCTTCGTGACAGCTCCTTGCTAAGCAGCACCAGTGCGGAGCTTATTAAGTCAAAATTTTAAAGTTCAAAGGCAGAATCAGGTTTCCGTAGGCGTCTCTCCTCATCTGCTCTTCGCAGCAATTTAATTTGTTACCACCCATATTTTTATTACACAAGTAACGTCTACATGCTCTTGCTGTTGTAACACTCAGTCTATTTTAGTAACTAGTGAGCTATTCACATGTTTTTCCTCAAAAGCTTCAGATCTTTAAACTGATCCTCAGCCTCTTTGTACCTAAATTTAGTTGCACCCTGTGATTTCTAATGAGCAGTAAGCTCTCCCATAGCCCTAGAAATGGTCATTTTCGGTGATCCATATCACTGTGCAAAATTAAATTCATGCATCACAGAGCAGAGAAGAATATTATTCCGTGACTCCCAGTTCAGTCATTTGTATGAGCTGACTTATGGTCAGATGTTGCTTCACAGAATTTGATTTCTCATGTAAGTAAATTACCCTTTTAAACTTTAGTGTTATAGCCTTTGCAAAAACAAACAAACAAAAAACTGTTGCAGGTGATTATAGTCCTGAGTGAAATCAGCATCCAAAATACTTCTTTTTTAAAACAAAAATGCAAAGCATGCAATTTCTGGCAACATTCAATTTTTTGTTTGGTTTGGCTTACTTTTGTTATAGAAACCCTGAAACCCTAAGAAAAACTTTTAAAAAAATATCATTGCACCAACTCATGGTAATTTCTCTTGTTTTTATACTAATTTCTGTGCTTGGAGCTGCACTCACGTGGAGCCCAGTTTTTAAGTGCACAAGGCTTGTAGTAGTGTTAAGTGCATGGAAAATGATTTCCTTTAAATGACTCGTTCTCGTGGTGCCTGCCTGTAGGCGAAGTATTGGTCAGCCCTGCAGTTCCCCATCATTGCAAATCCATCCACTGGCTTGAGTGGGTCTCTGGCCCCAGTTTTTGAGGATTTATGAATACAAACATACTCCTTTCCTTGTTCATCCCACAGCAATCCTATAGATTTTTTTAATTAAATCAAATAATTCAATACCATCTTCTGGGATTAATTTCATATATGACCAGTGAACTCAATGGGAGATAGATGGCTGTGTCTGATAAAAGGATCTAACTGATATATTTTTTCCAAGCTAAACTCAGCCATATCTTTTTTTGCTATTGTTAATTTTTTGGTCAAAGTTTCCATTTTCTGTACAGGAAGTTTTCACCGAAAGTGCTTTGGTTTCTGAAATGGTATGTGGTCTATCATGCAAGGTGACAGTAGAGTAAATAGGATGCCTGTTAACGAAAGTGAATTTCCTTCTACACAGTCATTACTTTTGTCATGTTAACTTTCCATATCCTGTAAATACGAACCTCACTGTGAGCAGGAAACACATGTGCGCACGTTCTTGTCATTGAAAAAAATTATAGAAGGCAAAGTTAGCTGGCACTGAACTTTGAGACTGCAATGTTTGTGAAAAGCCACAAGCATAGCAAGAAGAGACGTATATAGGAAATATGAAGCGTGAAATTGTGAAGTGAGAGGTGAAAACCAACAGTGATATTGATTAGATTTTCTTAAATAAACCTGAGCATTCTGACTTCCTTTCCTTCAGGCTGAAGGCTTTTCTTGTGCATATAACAGAACCTAAAAAACTCTAGTAATGAGAATTCATCTTTGAAGTCTTGAAAAGTTTATAATACTGTACCTATACAGTTCTATAGCTGTCAAGGGCCAGTTTATGTTAGCATAAACTGATATAGCTTGAACAAAATTAAAGGAACCACTTGTGAAATGCTTGCATGTGTATAGTAACCTCTGTTTGCATATATACAGAAATATTATTACTATTTTACAGAGCAACAAAACCCCATCACTTCACAAACAATTATTCTTAAGGGAGGCTTTTTATACCTTGCACAGAAAAACATTGCACAGATTGAGTTTTAATGAAGTTTGGGAGTGCAACTTCAGGGAGTCAAGGGAGAATCTGATGAAGAAAGTCTCTGATAGCTTTTAATTACAGAGAGACTACCTGCATGCAGTAAGGAAAAATGTGATTCTTTATCCCTGTGTTCCCATTCACGGCTGGATGCATTAGGACTGTGCTGCACTATGTGCACTTCAGTGAGGCATAATGGCTATGGTGGCCTGGATAAGTTGCTAAGAACAGCAGTAACGGGGCCAGGAATATCGACAGCTATAGCAACAGTATGTGTTACAAAGGAAAGAAAAAGGAGAAATCTTACAATGTATTTGACAAAAATATAACATGGTTATAGAAATTTACCTTTCTATAGCAGCTGTCATCTCAAAACATATAGGTAATGCCTGTAGTGTTGAATGAAAGTCATGGTAATTCAGGCCAAAGCTGAAATTTGATGGGTTGATCTGGAAAGGCAGTTCTTAAAATTCCCACTTCACTTTGTGGGTAACTCAACATTTCATCACTAGTGTTGCTTACAGCTTTGATTCGAACATTTGCTTAAAATTGCTGCCATTTTAGAGCAAGCATCTATATCCTTATTTCACAAATAAAGCCCATTCTAGGAGGCAGAAATAGTTACTCTGCATCAATCATGTGAAAGGCAGAAACTGCCAACACATTCTTGGTGCACACCAAGGGGAAGGCAGAAGAGCAGAGCTTCACCCACCGGCCTGGCCACAACTTGTGATGGGAGCTGCCCTTGGATGTCACGAGCAAAAGGATGTGGGCTGCTGAGATTGTCACGTTTGTTTTTTGCAGAAGACACCTTGGGAAGGGCTGGGAATTTCTGTGCTTCAAAGGATGCTCAGGGAGCAGCAGGAGCAAGGGCTGGGCAGGGTGGGGAGAGATGGGGATTTCCCTGAGGTGGGGGATAGGGTCAGCCATGGCCCCGTGAGGTCCAGACTCCGCTACCATGAGGTTTTAAATTATTTTGCAACTCTACCCCAGTAAGAAATTTTATTTTTAATGGAAACAAGGATATAATAGGCTTAAGTGAAATGTTCTCTAAGAGAAGCAAAGCTCCTAAATTCTTTCTTCTCACTGATTATGTCAGAAAATAGTAATTATTTTTCTTAACAGTTATTTAAAAATCCAGTGACCCTTTTTAGTTCTACATCCTTATCAGAGGCTGGCATTTCTGGCAGTCCAGCAATGTCTGTTGGGGCATTTCATCACAGATCCATATGTAGCACTGCAAACATTCAGTTGTAACATGGGATCTATCACAAGTTAAATGTTTGTAGGCATTTGTAAACATACAGGTCAGTTCTTAATCAAGCCTTGTATGGCTTTTCTTCTTTATAGGCACATGCTTTTAATTAGTTTTTGTTTAGAAGCATGCTAAAAGAAAAGTAACAAACTGTAGGCCTGGTGTCCCAGCTGCGACTAGAGAGGTCACTTGAGAGAAGGCTTAGCTGTTCAAAGAACTGGCAAATATGGGGCTTGGCAGCTGCTATGTAACCAGTTCTAAACAGCCCTTACAAAAGATCTAGTGAAATAGAATCTTCTTAAAAAAAAAAAATACTGCACATGCTAAAGTGCTGATTGTAGGAAGCAACACTAGGGACATTAGATGTTTGTGTCAGAGTCAATGAATATAGCCCTTAAGAGTCATCCCACGTCTTTTAAATGCCAAAATGTCGCTACCTTTTTTTTTTTTTCCTGCCTGTTGGAACGTCTTGTAACAAAGTCAGACCAGTTATGGTAGCAGGCTTGGGCTGCAGGAGGTATTCATTCCAACTGCGACAATATTTGTAAAAGAACATTCCTGGGAAGTCTACTGGCTTATTTCAGGATGATCTTTTTTATAGAGACCATTTTTTTTTTTTTAATACTTCAGTAGTTGTTGCCTTTGGTTTTTTTTTCTTTCGTTCCCTTGGTTTTTTATGGAAAAATCGGGGTGCAAAATTCAAGACATTTAAAAAATTGCAATGTTCATAACTTTCCCAGAGATATAATGGTTATAGATGATACACAATACATGAAAGTACAACAAAAAACCCATATTACAATAATCACTAACATACCCTAAAAGTAAAGCCAATAAGAAGTCCTAAGACATATAAAATCACTTTTAATAAATATTGACACCTCCCTGACTACTACAAAACACAGGTTATTTTCTCTCTCTTCCTTTCTATGAAACCATGTTTTCTGGGTCTCTCTGTTTTCCATTCATGTGAAAGATCGAGGTGTTAAACTTTGATCCATTCCTATGACATCCAACTGTTACAAATTCCAGGCCTAGGGGGTGGAGAACAGAACTGGGTCACCCAACTGGGAGCTGCCAAAGAGAGCAGTCTTCTCATTCTGAAGGCATATGAACAAAGATAAACAATACTGACATAAAGGCTTATAAAACACAGTTTCAATGTAAATATAGGAACACGTGTATTTATGTAGTATTTAGATTCTAAGGGTTTATCTCATCCTTCATCTGACCAACTTATAGACGCTTCGCAGTCCTCTGGCTAAGGATATGTGTGTACCTCCTTCAGTATTATATCTTCAGGCTGCACAAGAGCTGGTGCTTCTCTGAACTCTGGTACAGTTCTTCAGAACTGCCTTTGAAGGATATTCAGGTTTGGTCCTCCATGTCTTTTCCTTCTTTATGGATTTCTTGGTCCTCAATTTCATCAGGAAGATGTTTCAACTTCTTGTCATTGCATGGTTGTTCAGCCCTTGAGCTTTAGAACGATGTGCTTTTGTCATGGCTACTTGCCGTTATTAACTCTCTGGTACTAAATGTGGTATTTTCTTGACACCGAAACCAGATTGACAGTGAAACCTACTCATCCTTTTCATGCCTGTTTGCTGTTCCTTCTCCTGTTTCCTGGACTTTTAGATTATGCCAGTTATTTTTAACTCCCATAATTTGACTGATCTGCTTACAATTCAATTTCACAAAGGATTTTATTTGCAAAACTGCAGATTTGATGAATTGGGACAAAAGTGAAGGTTCTATGCTGAATCAAGCATTTAGTAAAATATTCATCACAGCAAGGCCTTATTCAACTCTCAGTCTTTGTTTAGAGGACATGGTAAATTTAGGTTTAGGATTCCTAACACCAGAGCAAAATATAATGACGTGATAATAACACATTATAATAATAATTTTTCTAGTATAAACCAGCTGTATAAGTTCATGTCTCTTCTCATGATTAATTTATGTGAGACCTGGACCTTGTAGTGGTAGGTTTTATGCACAGTGAGTCGTTTTCTGTCTAATCCATTTTATACTGCATCAAATGCCTGCTGTTCTCCCATAACCAGCATAAAGATGGCAGGAAGACACAAACCCAACATGAATTTTATGTTATATGTTTAAGACTAACTCTGTGAAAGCATGATTATCTACCTGTTCTTAATCCAAACCAGTTTCAAATTGCTGGGTCATCAAAAGCTGCTCTGTCAAGTATTGATAATCATATCCTTATTTTTCTCAGTGTGAAACTCTACGTATGTTGAGACATATATAATAAGAACATGTGAAATGACAATCATACTTTATATAAATATGTAAGTGGAATTGATCTCTCTGACTTCTGACAACTCCAGACACTGTGGTAACAAGTCACTTCAGAAGGAATGTAACTCCTCCCTCCAACTCTGTCCTTGAGGGATACCATACTACATGATTCATCTGACCTAACTTTAGATGTCTACATCTGAGCTAGCCATACTTTATAGACAATGAAGAGAAATGGGTATGTGATTCATCTGACCTATTTTAGCCACATATGTTAGGATGAGTTTAATTGGCAGTCAAGAAATGTGTCGTAGTCTCTTTGACTATAAAATTAGTCTATGGAGGCCTGATCAGATGAAGATGTCTAAAATAGGTCAGATAAGAACCACTCAAACTATCTGAAAGCAGAGACCAGACTATGTCAGACATTCCACAAAGGAAGGGGGAAAAAAAAGAAAAAGGATTGGAACTTAAATCCATGCAGTGCCAGGAAAAATTAAAGGTGTTGGGTGCTTGCTGAGCCGTTTTTATGTTGTAAAGGGATTAATAAACACAAAATATCCTCCATTCACTTGCTCTCACATAACATCTACTGCTTTTTTGAGATGCCTTGGGTATTTGAAAGAATTGAAAAGGTTTATGAAATATGACATAGGTGATCCAGGCCATTTTAGAGTGGCAGGTAGGGACCAGGTAAAGCAGTAGGGTATACCAGGCAATCCTAGATGCCAGTGTGTGGACAACCACATCAGATCCCTATTCTCCTTGTGAAAAGATATCTAGGGTGGGATTCAGGTCCAGATGGAGAGACCTATTCTTAGGTTTCTACCTGCAGGAGTTTGTATATGTGCTTGGTGTCTAAAGATATTGTTATAGTCAACAAACCTTAAAGCTGGAACTGACCCCTGCATATAGGTAGGTAATGGTGTTTGATATGCCCCAGAGAATGATACCTTGCCCCAACAACCACTACAAAACCATAAGTCCTATTTCATTTGTTAAGCAGCAGCAGATGGCAATTTTTGCAATGACTGAATTAAACAGAGGATGTTCAAATCTGGATTTGAACCCCGTTCTCATACTGTGTCACTCAGTAATTGTAAAGAAGAAATGATATTTTATGAAGTCTAAGCAATCATCTAAAGCAAAACTTCTTTTTAGAATTATTTAACAGGACTATAGAGTTCAGAGAAGACTGTCAAGGACAGACTCTTTATCAAGTGTACTGAACCTTCTCCAGGTTCCTGTCCAAAACAACTAGTTTGTATTGTTCTGTATATAGGATCATATACCAATTTGTATCAATTACACATTGACCTCAAATGTTACCAGGTCAGCATATTGTTGCTATACATCTACTTTGGCACATTTAATGGATAAACAAATCTCCCATGACCAATATTCTTTCTTCAGTAGCATCAACTGTATTATGATGCCCAAATTCACACCTATTTAATGTGGCATTTGAATCATTACTATCCTCTCTTTATTGTTTGTGTCATAACATGTTGGTTTTGTGCTGTAAAATTCGATAATTTATGGTAGCCTTATTCAGTCATTTTGAAACAATTTTAGTGACCTTAAAGCAGAGTATAAAAATGCAAAAAATCCACTCTTGTTTCTAATATGCAAAACATAGATTTCTTATTTTAAGATATCATGTCACGTTGCCTGTACATTTTATGATTAATGTCATGAATTATCAAAAAAATTAAACCTAATTTGTGCCATGTTTTCTAACACCTCTAATACAGGTAGCATACTTAATGTTTGCATGTGGAAATTTAGAAGTCTGCTTCTAATCAAACGGCAAAAGTGGGTTTTTTTACCTAATTCAACCCAAGTTTTTTCTAGGTATAGTTCATACTCGAGAGACATGCATTTGTTACTCTTCTGTTTATAACCTTTAGTGTCATACAGATCACAAGCATTGTAAAAAATGCATATTTTACACAGAAGTGTAACACAGCTCAGTACCCATAATCCAGAGGTTTCTGCATTCTGCCATCACCATCCTCTGAAAAATATTGAGAGTTGAATATTACAGGTGAAGACCTTGCCCACATAATAATTCTGAGGACTAATCAGAACTCTAGAAATAATTTCTAGGTATTATTCTCATATGAATGTTGAAAAATAATAAGCTTTATGAGTGCCTTAAACCCACAGCAATATTTATTCCTCTACTTATTGTGATAATAAAGTAATCACTAAATAAAGATCCAGATATGGCTTGAAATTTATTCACATTCGAGGCAATTTACTGTGTGTTAGTGCAAGTGCATATTATAGATCTTGTTGCTTAGAGACATGACAAGACTGGACTATCTGCAGAATAGGAACTCACTATAAACACATATTTCAGGGCTCTGAGCCAAACTTCCAAACACAATGTCTGTTTTCCCGCCCTCCTGTCTCTCCTCCCTTCCCAGCAAACGCATAAAGATATGAGCTGAGAAACTCTTTGCCAAGATTCATCTTTATTATTAATTTCCTGCCTTGAAGAGATTAAAATATCCAAATCCCTACTCCTCTTTTCTTCTGAATTCCTCTTTTTTTTTTTTTTTTTTTTTCCCCCTATGGTGGGAATGACTGGGCCTTTGATCAATGGAGTGATAGTTTTTTAAGACTGACTATCCCAGTGCACTTCACCATAGTGCAGAGCTGTCAAACTCATTTTCACCAGGGGCCACATCAGCTTTGCAGTTGCCTTCAAAAGGCCAAATGAAATTTTAGGGCTGTATAGGAGAGCTTACACTTTTTACAGTCCTAAATTTACATTCGGCCCTTTGAAGGCAACCATGAGGCTGATGTGGTCCCTGTGAAAATGAGTTTGCTGCCTCTGCCATAGCAGATGTTGGTGTGGATGTCGATCTCTGTTCCCAAGAAAGAAGTGACAAGATGAGAGGAAATGACCCCAGGTTGCACCTGGTGAGGTTTAGATTGGATATTAGGAGAAATTTCTTCACAGAAAGGGTTGTCAGGCATTGGAACAGGCTGCCCAGGGAAGTGGTGGAGTCATCATTCCTGGAGGGGTTTAAAAGACATGTAGCTGTGATGCTTGGGGACATGGTTTAGCGATGAACATAGTAGTTTTAGGTTTGTGATTGGTCTTGGTGGTCTTAAGGGTCCTTTCCACTCTAAATGATTCTATGATTCTTTAATTCTTTTAAGAAGAGGATGGAAAATGAAGAAATGAATACTTTTTAGAAAGCTGTCTTGCAATATTTGTCAAGTTTGATGTTTCTTTGATAACACTGCTGTACAAACAATGTTATTTTGTATCCCAACATTTTCTTTTCTCGAATGTTCCAAATGAAGAAATAGAGAAAATAATAGTAATAGTTAAATCATTCAAAATGGAACAAATTTCAGCAATTTCTTGAAATTCATCAGGGACTTTCCTATTATGTTTGACTTTATGTGAAGACACTGATCTACTTGTGATCTACTTGCGACAGATGTCCCGGGCCTGTCTTTCGAAGATATGCTTAAAAAGTTATTGTAGTTAGACATTTTCCCACAAGTAAGAAAGTTTTTCCTCACCTTTATTGCTATAAAGACAGACTATATATTAATTGTGTGACATGCTCCCCAGCAGGCCTTGTATGTTGAGCTTAAGACTGGCAATCAGACAGAGATTGAATGGCCTACATTTTCTCACTGAAGTCAGTGGGAATGGATGCCTTCCTCCCTACGCCTTTTGGAGCAACCCATTCCCTGCAGAATGCAGAGAAGGTGTAGGACATGCCCTCTCAGGGAAGACTGACCTTGACGTTCATGCAGGAATGTTGAGAAGAGAGCTACTTGAGTTTTATGAAGGAACCCACTAATAGAAGAGCCACAACTTTTTAGGTCTGAATAAGCATCAGCTGTCTTAAGTTTCAACCAGCAATACCAAACTGAGTGTATTGGGTGTGTCTGAGAAGCTCTTTTGATCCTCCTTTCTCCCAACATGAAACAGATTCCTGTTCCCCAGGATCGAAACTTGCTTATTTGTGTTACGCTGTTGTTCTGGAAAGCTTGGGTAAAATTATTTTTAGGGCTACCAATAATATTAATAAACGCATTCTGCACAGGTGACCACACTCTAGAACTCCTTTCTCTTGTAAAACACCTTTTTTCTGACCATAAAAATATGTGTAGATTAACTTTCAAAGAAAATAAAAAGGTTGACAAACTCTGTGGGGACAATTAAGTATTATTTCATGAACCTGAAAACTTACAGTGAAAGTTTAAGTTCTAGGTAATCATATTGATGTGTTCTTGCTTAATCTAAACAAGACCAGCTGTATTTAGTTTTAGTCTCTGTCCATATCCTAATAACATTTGTGTAATTGCTGAATAAGTTTTACTCTATTTCTACCTAATCTACTGTTTAGCTAAATTTTTATATTTCTAGTTCATTTACTACATTTTTTTTTTTTAAAGTAAGCGTCCTTTACTCTTTTTATAATCTCTAGTAACCTACAGTATGTAGGTTATATGTAAGAATATAGTAACCTATTTATTGTTTAGTAACCTATTTATTGTTTAAGGACACCACTAATAGTAACTCAGGTGACATAAAACAGTGCCATCTTGTGGCACACAGCAGTTGCATAGATATTTCCTAATTTTTCAGTTGTATTACATTATAAAGTCAACATTTCCAAGAATGTTAATTTTTGTTGAGACATAATTACCACCCCTAATTTTAAGGTCTTCAAGATTATTCTTGAAACGTTGCCCAAGAAAACAATTAAACAAAATTACCCTATTCACGCAGGAACACTTTTGAGATCTTTTGTTAGGCTTTTGACAAAATTTTTCATACTGTTAAATAAAATGAAAAAAGCCTACCTCTTCTAAAAGTAATTTCAGGATTTGAAAGTATGCAAGCTGTCTAATTGTGCTATGAAAATATGTTGTTAAAAAGGTAGATTGACAGGTTGCCCTGATAAAAATGGGGTTCTTAGAAAATTTTATTTTTGGAAAGGATGAAGAGTGTCCTGAACACTAGTGTACTTTGGTCAAAGCACTGAACATCTAAATTACTGAAATCATCTCAAAAATCCGTCTACTTTTATGTTCATCTATCTAGCTAGGTATCTTTCTCCCTAGAACTGTGGAAGTAATTGATTTTCTCATTTTTTACTCTGTGTTGCTCCTGATGAGAAGGTCAGCACCTGGGGAGGAGGAATCTAATTCATCATTTATGAGTGTGATATACATCAAAATAAATTAAAGGATTAGAAGGGAGTCCTCCTCGTGACTTCTGTTCTCTGCATGACCTTGAGTTAGAAAAGGTAGAGTGAGATTTTCAAAAGCACTTGGCCTTGACCTAGTTCTCCTCTAATTGAATCATTCCTAAAACTCCCACTCAGTAGGAGGTCATTTAGGCCATCACTGCAGACTTTAAAATTAGTTTTGTTGCTTATTTATGCTTCAGTTCCTCCCCTCTGCATAATGGATGTAATAATTACCTACTCTGTAGGAGTTCTAGAAAGCTTCATTAGCGTTGGATAAAATGGACTAGAGAAGTCCAAAGTGGTGTGTACTTCCACTGCGGTTACATTTGCTGTGTGTCTGCACACGTGATATTTTGCTGTACAGCTCATAGGAGGGAGTCTCCAGCTGATAGAATTTCATTAGGATATTATCTTAAGAATAAATAACATGACTTACACGATATGATTATTAATTAAATAATAACTACAGCTAACTACAGTTTTTCTCTGGAAATTCACTTACAACCCAGCACAACAACATTACAATTTTATTACAGCAGCAAAGTTTATATGCAACTCATGTGTATGTATTGCAGCGAAGCTGAAGAGCATACTGGACTGTGTTAGTAAGACCACAGCCAGCAGGAAGAGGGACGTGACTACTGCCGTCTAGTCAGTCTAGCACTTGTAAGACTCCATCTGAAGTACTATGTCCAATTTTGTGCTCCTCAGCATAAGTAAGACAGTGATTAATTAAAATGAGTATGGCAAAGGGCCATCAAGATGATTGGGGGGCTGCAGTACTTGTCAGAAGACAGTTGTAGAGAGATGGGTTCATTTAACCTGAGGAAGAGCAGGCAAAGGATGATGTAATTGCTTTTTTCTGCCATTCAGTGGATGTTTATAGAGAGAATGGAGCCAGATTCCTCTTGGAGGTGCACAGCCTCCAATGGTAGGGACAATGGGCACAAGCTGCAGTTAAAATTACAGTTAAGTAGTAGGACAAATCCAATTGCTATACCAAGAGTGATGAAACACTGGAGTGGGTTGTCCATAGAGGCTGTGGAATCTCCATCCCTAAAGAGACACAGAATTTGTCTTGGCAAAGCCATGAGCAGCCTCATGGTTTTAAAGCTGGATTCAACTTGGAAATTGGCACTAGTTTGAGTGGTGAGTTGGACCACACAACTGCCAAAGATCCATTTCAACCTCAATTGTGCCATGACACCCTGATTCTATCTCAGTAAATGTGTTTTAATGTTAACAGAAATTACAAGAACATTCTTCTCAGACAGTAAGAGGATTGGCTCCTTCGTATTGCCATAAATCTTAGTATTTCTGTTTCCACTTCTACTGGAGCACAGTGGAAATTGCACTGTGCCATCTGGAACACACTAATAGCTCCAGTGCTGCTGACTTCATTTTTTGAATATCAGTGGCATAAAATAATGTCCCACATTTTAAATTCTGTCCCCCAGCAATGTGTTTCTTTGCTTATAAAAATCCCTAATGTTATCATTCAAAATGTTAGAATAGTCACACTGGGACTAAGAGGAAAAAAAAAACAGGCAGTTTTTCATTCTAGAAATCAATGCCTCTAAGGAAATTAAAAGGACATTTTAGGATGAAAATATTTGACATTCATAATGATGTCTCTTGCTCTAGCATTTGCAGATATATACTATTATCTGGAGTCCTATGTTCTTGATATGTTCCCAATAAAATCCAAAGTAGAAGGCGTTTATTTACTGTAAGCTTTGTAGACTGTATGTTCCGTTTGGTCTACATGTCTTTTACTACCAAAGGAAAAATAAAATATGGAAATTTTTCTGAGGCGATTTCTATTTGACCCATGTCTTTCGTTGAGTAAATGACTTTTGGGGCATGTGGATAGAACCATTCTGGTTCTAGACAGGCTCTATTTTGCTCCCTCCTTCTGCACAACTCAGTCTTGCCTTTGCCCTCAACGACACCTCCATGCTGCCTCCATTTACAGGCAGAAATCAGAGGTTTGTGACAGGAAAAAAAAAAAAAAAAAAAAAAAAAAAAGGCAATTCTGGAAGAGAGTCTTTCTCCTCTAACTTATTTCCTCTTCAAGGTATAGTTCTTGGGTACTTTCATGCTCAAAAACATTAAACACAGTTCTCTTTATAACTGTATTCACACAGAATCACAGAATGTCAGGGATTGGAAGGGACCTCAAAAGCTCATCCAGTCCACTCCCCCTGCTGGAGCAGCAACACCCAGATGAGGTTACACAGGAAGGTGTCCAGGTGGGCTTTAATGTCTCCAGAAAAGGAGACTCCACAACCCCCCTGGGCAGCCTGTTCCAGTGTTCTGATACCCTTACTGAGAAGAAATTTCTTCTCAAATTTAAGTGGAACCTCTTGTGTTCCAGTTTGTACCCATTACCCCTTGTCCTACCGTTGGCTGTCACCAAGAAGAGTCTGGCTCCATCCTCATGACACTCACCCTTTACATATTTATAAACATTAATAAGGTCACCCCTCAGTCTCCTCCAAGCTAAAGAGCCCCAGCTCCTCAGCCTTTCCTCATAAGGAAGATGCTCCACTCCCTTAATCATCTTCGTGGCTCTGCGCTGGACTCTCTCCCTTCAGGTCCACACAGATAATAATTCTATGTTAATGACTCATCACAGATAATAAAAATATATTACCATTTTTCCCCAATGATTTGCATGAAATACCTGTCATAAAACTAATCTTAACAAGATTAATGTAGAAGAAAAGCAGCAGCTCATAAGAACCAGTGTTAATACTTCTTTAATGTCACAGTTTGCGTGCACATAGATGGTAAGACATGTAAAGTGGGGGTCTTGGGGATTACACAATAAGATTGTGTTTGCCTCGTAAAAGTCTAGTGTTCTCTAATGGGGAAGTATTACAGACCTTTCAGAGAAATTTGGGGTTTCCTAAGGTACCAGGGTATGGCTGCTACATTATAACAACAACAACAACAACAACAACAACAACAACAATAATAATAATAATAATAATAATAATAATAAAAAAACAAATATGGAAGGTTAAAAACCTATTTTTACATCTGTATCTTCTGGCACCAAGTAAACACGAGACTGATAATTAGGCTTAGAGTTTGCGCTTCCATAGGCATATTCTGGACAGTTTTTTGCCTGGTGGTAGGAGCAGATTAGTGCTTGATGCACAAACACGCAGCTGTACAATTGACCACTCATATATTTTAGCATTTCAACAACAGAATGTGAATTTGTTTACATACTGAGCGTCCCTCATGCGTTTA
The DNA here is from genome assembly GCF_037038585.1 of Patagioenas fasciata. Classification (NCBI taxonomy): domain Eukaryota; kingdom Metazoa; phylum Chordata; class Aves; order Columbiformes; family Columbidae; genus Patagioenas; species Patagioenas fasciata. Next base: position 113,116,313 of record NC_092522.1, read on the forward strand.
AAAATAAATGTGTCAGTCACCTACGTTTTACGAGGATTAGGAAGATATTTATGTAAAACGCTTGTCGTTGTATGCGAGGGCAACACCCGCCTCACTGAGCTTGTGTGTGTGTGTGAATAACCTGTTCTTCAGTCCAGGGGTGGGCACTGGCACATTCCAGCAGATGGAGCTCAGCACTAACAAAAAGAAATTAAAAACAAAACCAAACCAAACCAACAACAACAAAAAAACCAACCAACCAACCAAACAAAAAAAAACCAAAATAAACCCACCAAAAACCAGGGAAAGCACTTTTTTGTTGTTTACATTTTCCTGTGACTAACAGCTATTTTGGTGTCAATTTTTGTGTGTTTTGTCGCCCTGTGGCTAATATAGCAATGTCGTTCATAAGTGATTATAATGAGTTTTAGGTGGTGGATAAGTGAGGTGGTGTTGATTAGCTGTTGACAGATCTGCAAGCTTCTTAATGGCATCCTGTGAGATTCAGACTGCTTTGAGATTCCTATAAACCGGACTCCATCATAATGTGAGTAGAAATGACAGTTAATTGCTGTGGAAGAGCACCAGATTTTTAAAGAGAAATTCTTCATATGCTTTAGAGACCTAGTCCTGGTACACACTATTCACTATAATACATGAAATAATATTTGACATGAGTCACATCTTTTAAATGCTTGAACTCAGTATTAGCAAAAATCTTCAGAATATATTTTGGGGTATTGATTAGGAGAAAAAAATTAAATATGAGTCAAATATTATCCATATTTACAAGTGACTTGCTTTCCAGTGAAATTACATTATAAAGCAAAGCCGGATAAATCTCAATTATTTGTTTTGTCTTTGTACAAGAAAAAAGAGCCTTGAGGTCTGTTGTCAATGGGATCTGAGTTAAAAACTGCCTAGCAGATATTTGGGAGGCTGGACCTGTCACATCTCCATGCCTGAGGGTGAGTGCAGAGCCCCTGGCAGCCGGGTAGGGGACACAGACTGGCGTTTCATTGTCTCTAAAGACACCGTGTTGGAAGCTGTGCCCTTGCTGGCAAACAAACTGCTATTCCCTGGTGTAGAAATACCAGGACACTTCTTCGGGGATGGTCATTCCCTTTTTAGTGCACTGCTCGCCTCTTTCTAACTTCATGTTTCATTTTGACCTTTCAAGCACATCACTGTATTAATAAAACAACAGCTGCTGAATCGTCTCCATTCAGAAATAAGGTTAATCACAGATCTCACTACATTTAAATTATAAGAAATCTTTATTCTGGTCTGTATCCTAATTCAAAGGTTGATATGCAAATAGCAGAAACAGAATAAAAAGTAAAAAAGCATTTTCTTTTTCTTTCTTTTGCTAGATAAAAATCTTCTGAATTCAGAGAGCTATATTGCTCCTCCTGCCTTGTATAGGGCTCAAAGTGAGCGTAGAATCCTTATGACAGCTCCTTGCTTTAAATAATGTTGCTAGTGCCTAGGACCTAACCACCGGATACAGTAGATATATTGCTGTGTTTCAAAGCAATCATACAATGTCATAAGGCAAATTAACCTGTGTAAACACCCAAATCTGTCTATTCTCAGTAATTGCACTAGTGGCATATAAAACCTGGTAGAAAAATGTACCGTCAAGAGAGTCCATAGAAAATTTGGATTTTTGCGAGTTTGTCATTGACAATATATTTTATATGCTAAGCAGTAACTTTTCTCCATTGTATGTATGTAATTTTCAAACAAAAAGAAATGTTAACATTTTCAGGAATGACATAAACAATTTCTATAATATTGCGCTGAGGTAATTTGCTGTCTCTTAAAGGCCAGTTCTAAGAAATGTTTCACCGTTAGGAGTGGATAATAATAAGCTGGGTTTTTTTTAGGTGGGTGAAGGCGAAGTATTCAGAATAAAGAGTAAATTAAACTCATTTATTTAAGGAAAACCTCATGGTCCTGACTTAGCTCCCTCTATGACCGACTGCACATGACCATAGAGCACAGCACTAGGCCCTGTGTCCATATTTGATGGCCCTCTGGCCCAGAGACAACGTTTTTGTGGAATTTTTCTCATGTTTCAGAGTGCCTGCAGCACAGCTGGGAGCAGCAGGTACGGGGCAGCCCGGCTTTTGGGTGACACAGAGGGGACAAACTTGGGGAGATTTAGTGATATTGCCTCATGGGTGTAAATTACCCCCAAGCTTGTCCTAGAATTTGTCTTGGAAAGACGTTGGTGGAGATTTCCAGGAAAAGGCAGGGAACTGAACATTGCTGCCGTGTGGGAAAAGGGTGCGAGTGCTCAGCATCCCTCCCAGGACTTGCCTTGTTCTGCAGCGCAGATGTACAGGGACATGGTGGAGGAGGCAGCTGTGGATTCAATATCCCAGGGATGAGAGCAGTACACCAGAGCTGAGAAGGCGTACAGATGCAACAGCCTGTGTTATAAAAAAACACAGAGATTGAGAGACAATTTCTCTTCACTCAAACCCTCCAGTCTTCTCTTTTCAGCATCAGTCACAGCCCACCAAAACCGCTCTCTCACTTCCCTCTTCAGTTGGACGGGGAGAGAAAATATAATGAAAGGCTCATGGGTCGAGGTAAGGACAGGCAGAGGTCACTCAGCAATTGCTGTCATGGGCAAAACAGACTCAGCTTAGGAAAACTACTTTAATTTATTACCAATGAAATCAGAGAAATAAAACTAAATCTTACAACACCTTCCCCTCACCATTTCCTTCTTCCCGGGCTCAACTTCACTCCTGATTTCTCTGACTCCTCCCCAAGCAGTGCAGGGGGACAGGGAATGGGGGTTGTGGTCAGTTCATCACACCTTGTCTCTGCTACTCCTTCCTCCTCACACTCTTCCCCTGCTCCAGTGTCCTCCATGAACTGCTCCAGTGTGGGTCCTTTCCATGGAGACACAAATCCTGCCAGCAAACCTGCTCTGGCGGGGCTCCTCTCTCCAGGGGGCCACAGGTCCTGCCAGGACCCTGCTCCAGCGTGGGCTTCCCACGGTGTCACAGCCTCCTTTAGGCATCCACCTGCTCTGGCGTGGTGTCCTTCATGGGCTGCAGGTGGATCTCTGCTCCACCGTGGACCTCCATGACTGCAGGGGGACAGCCGGCCTCACCATGGTCTGATGGGCTCAGCCTTGTCCAGTGGCAGATCCATCTTGGAGACAGCTGGCATCAGACATGGTACAAGCTTCTAGCAGTTTCTCACAGCAACCACCCCAGTAGCCACCCCACTACCAAAACCTTGCCATGCAAACCCCATACAATGAAAAGCTACTTTGGATTAAGGTAGAGAATTAATCTAATCTGCAATAGTTATTCCTGAATACCAATGTGTTTAGAAATCTTCATTAGAGAATTTTATCTTTTATTCACATTAACCCAGGAATCAAGTCAACCTAAATGTCAATAAGCTACTTTTTTTTCAAAATAGGAATATTTAGAAGGAGTTGCTGATTTAATTTAATGTGTAGACAAGCTCCCAAAAAGCCAGTAACAAAGCAAAGAGTACCAAACAGTGTGCTGAAAGGAGGGGAAGAAAACATTAAAGAGAAATACAAATGAAATCTGACAGGAGGTTGAGTCTGAGTATTTATAGGTGAGAGAGTGTTAATGTATTATGCAAAAGGAAACACAAAGCTGGTTTCTTTTTCAAGATATTGCACAAAATACAATATAGTAGAAGCACATCTCTCTACAGTTTTGTGTTCCTTCTCCAGCTGAAATGGAGTAGCCTTAAGAAATGAAGTCCAGATCATCTTTATTATCCTGCATAATTCCACAGGGGGCTGAGGAAAGGCTGGTGAGTGTAATTCCAGAGAAGAAGAAATCTGTAACAGCGTGATCATTTTAATGTGTTGATTTTTAATGGCCTATCTTCAAAAATTGGTGGACCTTCTTGTTAACAAAGATGAGTCTTTCAGATAATGCCCAAAGTGTTAGTGCCTTATGATCCACAAGTGCAGGTAGAACTTTACAGCTGCTTGGCAGTAGAAAAGCAGGATGCTAATGTCTAAAATTGTGTGGCCAGTTACTAATGGATCAGGTAAACCATCTCGTGTGTGAATCTTGTGTCCTTGCAACATAAAACTAGGCTTTGCATGTTGTGGTAAACCACTTGGAAATAAAAAGCTCCAAGTGTGAGTCTACCTGGTCTGTCATGTTCTTCGTGTTATATGAAACATGCTGTAGTCTCATGCTCAGCTGTTGCTCTGATTACCACACTGGTTTTAGCTGGGCTGGAGAAAGTGTTGCAAGTATTCCTGTCTTCAGTCGTCCTTCTCCCTGGTGGCAATTCATGACAAGCAGTAACGCAGCTCTCAGATCTGAGTTCCTCAAGAAAGGACTGCCACAGTTTTTGGTGTGAATTCACAGTCCAGGTAACTTGAAATCAATTTGACCCTGATCTAGAGTTTGGAAAAAACTGTCAGGAAACTACTGCCTGCTAATAGCATACAGCTCTTTTTCTTTCTTTTCTTTCTTTCTTTCTTTCTTTCTTTCTTTCTTTCTTTCTTTCTTTCTTTCTTTCTTTCTTTCTTTCTTTCTTTCTTTCTTTCTTTCTTTCTTTCTTTCTTTCTTTCTTTCTTTCTTTCTTTCTCTCTCTCTCTCTCTCTCTCTTTCTCTCTTTCTCTCTTTCTCTCTTTCTCTCTTTCTCTCTCTCTCTCTCTCTTTCTCTCTCTCTTTCTCTCTCTCTTTCTTCCTCCCTTCCTTCCTTCCTTCCTTCCTTCCTTCCTTCCTTCCTTCCTTCCTTCCTTCCTTCCTTCCTTCCTTCCTTCCTTCCTTCCTTCCTTCCTTCCTTCCTTCCTTCCTTCCTTCCTTCCTTCCTTCCTTTCCTTTCCTTTCCTTTCTTTTCCTTTCTTTTCCTTTCCTGTTTCCTCTTTTCTTTTTTGCTAACTTTAAGATTATCATCCTTTTAGCAGGAAATATGGATGTTACAGCTTTTCAGCATGTTTACATCTCGTGATTAATTATGCAAAAACGTACTGTAGCATTTATGAGTAACAAACTCTCATCTATCCAAAGAGAGTTTACCCAATTTACAGATTAGACAGTGGCACTTACTCTGCTTGGACTATTAATTACGAGTCCAAGTGTAGTAACATATAAGTGCATTTCTATAACTTCCAAGAGTAGCAGCATAACCACTTAGCAAAGCTCAAGACAACTGCTTGTGGGGAACAGACCTGTTATCAGAGCAGTGAGCTGTGCTCCTGAAAGCTGTAGTTCTAGAGGTTACAGTGAAAAGACACATGGCTCTATTCCATGTCAGCTCTTATCCAGAAACATTTATTAATTTTGCCTGAACACAAGCTCTGCGGGAGATGTACTAACTCAGGTAGATCCTCTTGTAGGTGTTATTTCTAGAAAAGAAAATTACAGAGAATTCATGCTGCAATGCTACACCACACATGGAGTTAGAAGCACAGAAGCAAAGAAACACAGGTTGTATTTTTTAGACTGAACAAAATCATGTTACTGTAACAATGAATTAGCCTTGTACCAAAATCCTGTAAATGCATGAAGTTTCATGTCTCATAATTCTTTTTTTTTTTTTTAATGTTGTTGCCCTGTTTGGTGTCATCATTCTCAGAAATACTTTGTCTTCCAGAAGGGAATATTATTTGCCATTTTCTTCTCATATCTCTTATTAAATTGTATTTTTGTTGCAGTTCCAGCATTAGTGTATGGATAAATTGCAGTCTTCTAAAAACATCATGTCATCCCAATTCCTTTGAACCTAACCATAACCAACCTAACCATTACCAAAGTATACTGACTGCTGTATATCAAAAACATACGTAGTTGCCTCCCTCCAAGTGCTGCAGCTTTGAGAAATCAAGTGATTACAGGAAATATCCAGCTTTTATAAAAGAGGTAAGCTTTGAGCTTTCTTGTTATTAGAGAATAGGCCTAAAAACATTCTGAGATGCACCTAAAGCATGTGAAAACTAGACTGTAAATGAAACAAAGAATACTCACACCTCATTTTATGACGAGTATTACCACCACATGTGAATTCCGTAATTTTAAGCTGCTTTTTACATTGCGGTCACTAGGTTTGTACTTACGGTTGTATGCTTGAGAACATGTTCCACACCAGCATAGTTTTAGGGCCAAGACGAAAGGACTTGAGTCGTTGAAAAACTTATTTGTGGTAAGAAGCTTACAGCCAGCCTTACATGGCAAAGTGTAAAGCCTGGAGCTGTAGAAAGTTAGCAGCCTCTACATCCTTTGAGTCCTTGAGGTTTATTAGAGTGAATTTCACAGAATCACACAGAATCACAGAACGTTAGGGATTGGGAGGGACCTCGAAAGGTCATCCAGTCCAATCCCCCTGCCGGAGCAGGAACACCCAAATGAGGTTACACAGGAAGGTGTCCAGGTGCGTTTTGAATGTCTCCAGAGTAGGAGACTCCACAATCTCCCTGGGCAGCCTGTTCCAGTGTTCTGGCACCCTCACTGAGAAGAAGTTTCTTCTAAAATTTAAACTTCTTGTGTTCCAGTTTGTACCCATTACCCCTTGTCCTACCGTTGGTTGTCACCGTGAAGAGCCTGGCTCCATCCTCGTGACACTCACCCTTTACATATTTATAAACATTAATAAGGTCACCCCTCAGTCTCCTCTTCTCCAAACGAAAGAGACCCAGCTCCCTCAGCCTTTCCTCATAAGGGAGATGGTCCACTCCCTTCATCATTTTTGTTGCCCTACGCTGGACTCTCTCCAGCAGTTCCCTGTCCTTCTGGAACTGAGGGGCCCAGAACTGGACACAATATTCCAGATGGGGTCTCACCACGGCAGAGTAGAGGGGAAGGAGAATGTCATAGAATTAGTCCTCTAAAATTGCTGTGTCCTTTAGCTGATCTCTGCCAGCTTAATCTTTATTCTTGTGCTTTGGTAATTCTGCTCACAAAGCAGTCCTGTGAAGCATGCAAGAAAACAGCATATAATAAAGCTGTCTTGAGCAGTTGCTTGGTAACTCTATGTATTAAAATGCTTCTAATTTTGAAGAGAAACGTGGATTACAATAATGAAAATACAGGAATACAGCAGGGAATCACTAACAGCTGTTAGAGATTTAACACCCACATCCAGATGCTCGAAAAAAACATGTTGTACTAATAAGCAATGGATTATTAGCTGTTTGAGTAACTGCTTTGGATTCAGCATAATGATCCTCTCAGATATGAACTTTCAAAAATATTTTACATTTTTTCATGAGTAATCCTTAATATAGGTGTGTAACAACAGATTACAGAATTTAAGGTCATGGATTTAAATCTTATTATTCTCTAACAACAAGATTTAGGAATCTAGATATAAGAAATAAAGAACAACTATTCCAACAGAAATCACATGACCTGTTGCCTTGTGTTTGCTTTTCCATACAAAGATCATAGCAAACGTCTGTGCAACAAACATAGGGAAGAAAATGTCTTGAAAAGATATGGTGCTTCTATGAATGTGTTTGCATTTTAAAAGTGTGTTTTGTACTGAAATGGACTTTATTTAGTAATGTAAGCCAGGATGCATAGGATTGAATGTAGATAGCCAGAATCTTCCTTCCATAACCAGCAAGAAAGAATATTTAAGTTTCTCTCATACTACCTAAACAATAAGTTATTGTAGCACTTACCTACAGTGACTGTACTGGAGCCTTGCCTTAGTCTGGAGCTCCTGTGGAAGCCAGACACAGTGTGAGATGGGGCATGAGACCAACTCTGAAGGCTGGAGGTCAGGGCAGTCCTCTGGGGAGTCAAACAGCAGTGTTCTAATCCATGCTCCAAAGAGTATTAAAACACATTTATACAGACCGGAACAGATCAGTCAGGAAAGACTAAGAGGATGTTGTGTCCTAGTGGCCAAGACATTATTACAAATTAAAAAAAAAGCCTTAAACTGGGTGTAGAAATTGAATTCTAGTTAATTTTCTAACTTTTGAGTTGTTATAGTAAGAAAAGGGAAGGGAAAGTACCACTACATTTATTGGATGAACACTGTAAGTGGAATTCAGTTACCCGTAGAATTATCTGGCTGAAACTGTAGAAGGAAAGGCATATGTCTTCTACGGGTCCTGTGTCATATCCCTGTAGATGCCTTATGGTCTTTCTAGAACATCTTTTCGTGTACTATTGGATTGAGGTGGATATGTCTGACTTCCTGCCACCTAGTGGAGATCTAGAAAAATACTCTCAGTGTAGTACTTCAGCTCTTCTACAGCAAAGCCTTAGATACCCCAGGGCATCTCAGATGATGTAATATGCCCATACTACTGGCTTGAGCTCCTTCTGGCTGTGCAGAGAACAGCTCTGTCCTGGCTGTTACTGTACTGTCCTCCGAGCTCCACTGTCTGTGCTGACTGCATCTCTGTAATGAAAATTCAGCACAAGTGGACATCTAAATTTAGGTGTTTTAAACTCAAACTGAATCCTGAATGATCTGTGCATGTCCACTGGATCAAGCCCCTCATATAGCATTGGAGTCAAATGTAAGTCTTGACACTTCAATAATGGTGTCATCATGAAACACGCTTCAGGACTTCTGCAGTTTTATGTTGTGTTCCACAAGAAAGGTATACATCACAGGAGTTTAGGTTATTTCAGGAAGGATGAAAACTTTCAGTGATAGTTTTTGCTGACACTTCAGTGCCAGTCTTTTACGTAAAATAACTTTTTGTACATTTTATTAACATATTTGCAAAATTGTCCAGTAGACTTTTCTTCCCCCAAATGCATTATCTTCTGTGTTAGCGTATCTGTTAATAGTAACAACAATGCAAAAAGTATTCCCGTCCTCTTTTGAAAGACTATCCCATTGATGGTGAGATCTTATGGTTCCTAATTTTTCTCCAATGGCTTTTTTTGTAGTTGAAGATCCGGGTTTTACAACGGGAACACAGCCTTAACCTCTACTAACACTTTCAGGGAGGGCAGGTGATGGGGTGACTTCTCATTTGGGGTCAGTTTTCAAAGTCTATATTATGAAATATTACTGGCTGAATAATTTTTTTTCCATTTCTGTCTGTTGTGATGAACACATATTTGATGGCAACCGTAGCCACAGAAGTGAACTGAATGAAGTCCCTAGACTCCCTCTACTGAACACAGAGAAAGAGTTACCTCCTCTCAATGTAATTCATCATTGTGAGTTATATGGCTCAAAGAAACAGGATGTTTTTCATTCTGAAAGTGTGTAATGTGTGGTCTCAATTCAGATGTCTGGCATCATTTGGGATGTCCTACTCTGTCCAAACATCTGCATGAGGTTGACAAACACAACATACAACTTGACGGAGACTTGCACCCTTCTGTAGCAGCAGCTGGAGGCTTCTCTAGTCTGTCTCAAGTAGACATGAATGCGTCTGTTCAGACAAAAGAATTAAGTCTGCTGTCGCTCTGTTTTGGATAAAGAGCAAGAGATTCAAGTCAGGCAGAATAAATCTGATCAAAAACATTGAGAATCAAGTGAAACTGACATGATGGATGACAGCGTTGTGCAGGTGTGGTCAGAGTTTTGTAACATAGACAAGAACTCTCAATTCTGTCCTGTATCTATTTGCCAGAATTAATTATCTAATTACTTTTGTTTGGTATTATAACTTGTTCTTTGTTATAAAAGAAATTGTGATAGTGCTGCAAGCAGTGAATGTTGTGAAGTATAGTAGTTTGAGTTTCCTTCACAGAAATATAATATCAGTAATACTGGAATGCTTTCTAAATTTCACCTGTATCCTTTTTCTGACATTAATAAATAATCCTTTCCCTTTTCACTGTTATTCTCTGTTGACAAATAAAAAAGTTGCAATGTTATAGGATGTAACATAGCAGACAACAAGAAATATAGATCAAGATGATGTCACTGAAAGGTAAGGAAAAAAAAAAAAGAGCACAGAAATATATACAAAACTTAACTATCACATGTAGCCACCATTTTAGAAGAGATATGGAATACAAATACAGAATACTACAGCAGAAAGAAGCTACCTTAGCTATCTGAACTGTCATAAAGTTTAAAATTCAATTTCTCAAGCAAATAAGAAAATCAATATATTTTGGTGCATTTATAGAGGCACAAAAATCTAACTTTTTACAGTATTCTTCTGCATATTAACTCTTCAAATATTCTATTGCTCCCTTTTCCTGCTTCTTGTAATGGAGTTTAATGATATTATGTATACTAGAAGTTATGGACCAGATGATGAGACTGTTGTAACAGTACTGAATTTCTATCTGTAGCTGCTAGAGCTCAAAGCACAAAGATCACAGCACATGGTGAAAGTTGTTTTATTTTATGGATCAAGTGATGAGATATGCATCCTTGCACAACTCATTTAACAAAATAGATTACTTAGATGACAATTTGTAGAATTGAATATCACAGATGCGACTTTTATTTGCTGGGCAAAATGAATTCCCATATTTTATATATCATAGTTGTAAGATCAATCATAATATAGTAACAAAAATTAGCTATTTAATGGTTTTAAAATTATTAGCAAATAAGAAATTTACCTTGCAACTTCTAGCAGCCTATTAGAATTGATGAATTCATATTATTCTAGCAGTTACCATAGGTGGTTCTAGCTTAATCAAATATTTTAAGTATATTTATAAAAATATTTTCATTATATGATTGCAGAAAATGCAAAGACTATTTATTGATCATATGTTCATTTTTATTTAGGAACAGCTGACAAGTGGGAATTTATTCTGCTTGTGATTGCCTTTTATTGTAATTCTAAAAAGTGTTTAGTTGTTTTAGTCTAGTTTTTCAACAGTATGTGTTAGGGAATAGACTGCTTTAGCTTATTGAATTATTTGGTATACTGCTTCTTACAGAACTTGGTTAGAAACTGCTTATATAGAATTTACTTAGCATAAGTGAGTTTGCTTAGCATAACCTCTGCAAGCTGTGAACCTTTGAACTTTCTGCTTCACTAAGTAAAAAAAGGCCTCAGAGTCTTCAAGCTAGAAGATAAGAGGAGCTGTGTCCGTGAAGATAAGTAAAGGAACAGAATGGCATCTAACAGAAGATGAGAAATGGAAGAATATTTTGGCTATTGACAAGAACTTTTTCCTCCAGCTGCATGTGCAAAATAGCAACTGAAATTCAGAACTTTGACTGATGGCTCGCCTGATTAAAATGAAGAGACCCAATGATGAAAGGGGAGATAGAATCATAGAATCATTTTGGTTGGAAGAGACCCTCAGAATCATCGAGTCCAACCATAACCTAACTCTGGCACTAAACCATGTCCCTAAGAACCTCATCGAAACACCTTGTAAACACCTCCAGGGATGGTGACTCCACCACTTCCCTGGGCAGCTTGTTCCAATGCCTGACAACACCTTCTGTGAAGAATTTTTTCCTAATATCCAATCTAAACTTCCCCTGGCACAATTTGAGGCCATTTCCTCTCATCCTATCACTTGTTACTTGGGAGAAGAGACCAACACCCTCCATGCTACAACCTCCTTGCAGGTAGTTGTAGACAGTGATAAGGTCTCCCCTCAGCCTCCTTTTCTCCAGGCTGAACAACCCCAGTTCCCTCAGCCACTCCTCACAAGACTGGTGCTCCAGACCCCTCACCAGCTTTGTCACCCTCCTCTGAACTCTCTCCAGCACCTCAATGTCCTTCTTATGATAAGGGGCCCAAAACTGAACACAGGATTCAAGGTGGGGCCTCACCAGTGCCAAGTACAATGGCACAATCACTTCCCTAGTCCTATTGGCCACACTAGTCCTGATACAAGGCGGGATGCTGTTGGCGTTTTTGGCCACCTGGGCCACTGCTGGCTCATGTTCAGACAGCTGTCAACCAACAGCCCCAGATCCCTCTCTGCCAGACAGCTTTCCAGCCACTCTTCCCCAAACCTGCCTGGGGTTATTGTGACCCAAGTGCAGGACCCGGCATATGGCCTAGTTGAACCTCATACAATTGGCTTCAGTCCGTTGATCCAGCTGGTCCACATCCCTCTGTGGGGCCTTCCTACCCTCCAGGAGATCAACACTACCATCCAATTTGGTGTTGCCTGCAAACTTACTAAAGAGGGTGAACTCAATCATTGATAAAGAGATTAAACAGAACTGGCTCCAATACTGAGGCCTGGGAAACACCACTTGTGACCGGCCACCAACTGAATTTGGCTCCTTTCACCACAACTCTTTGGGCCTGTCCATCCAGCCAGTTCTTTATCCACCTCAGAGCACATCCATCCAGGCCATGAGCTGCCAGCTTCTCCAGGAGAATGCTGTGGGATATGGTGTCAAAGGCTTTACTGAAGTCTAAGTACACAACATCCACAGCCTTTCCCTCATCTGCTAGGTGGGTCACCTTGTTGTAGAAGGAGATCAGGTTGGTCAAACAGGACCTGCCTTTCATAATCCCATGTTAATTGGACCTGATCACTCGGTTTTCTTGTATGTGTCATGTGAAGTTACTCAGGGTGATCTGCTTCATGACCTTTCCTCGCACCGAGGTCAGACTGACAGGTCTGTAGTTCCCCAGTTCCTTCTAGCCACTCTTGTAGATGGGCATCACGTTTACCAACTTCCAGTCATCTAGGACCTCCCCAGTTTGCCAAGATAGATAATGGTAGATAATGGAAAGTGGCTCAATGATCACCTCTAGTAGCTCCCTCAGCACCCTTGGGTGCATCCCATCTGGCCCCATAGACTTGTGGATGTCCAAGAGATGTAGCAGGTCACCAACCATTTGCCCTTGGATTATTTGGGCTTCATTCTCCTCCCCATTCCTGTCTTCTGGCTCAGGGGCTGTGTACCTGGAACACAACTGTTCTGACTATTAAAGACTGAGGTGAAGAACGCATCTAGTACCTCAGCCTTTCCCTCATCTTCTGTCACTATGTTTCTCCCTGCATCCATCAGGGGGTGGAGATTCTCCTTAGCTCTCCTCTTGTTGCTAATATATTTATAGAAATATTTCTTGTTGCCTTTTACAGCAGTAGCTAGGCTCCGCTCTAGTTGGGCTTTGGCCCTTCTGATTTCCTCTCTGCATAACTTTACGGCATTCTTGTATTCCTCTTGAGCAGCCTGCCCATCCTTCCAAAGGTTATAAAGATCCCAAACTCTAATTTTGCACTTAGCCCAGGGTGATGTGCAGTGAGTGTTGGCTTGGGTTGTGGGGGTGTAATTATCCAAGTTTTTTTCTGCTGAGGGTTCCTCTCCAGGAGGCACCAGCTTGAACTGATCTGCTCTGTACCTTGCAAAAAAATTATTTAGGAAGAATTTCTTGTAGCCATGCCTGAATCTCTGGTACAGAAAACTTAGGGAAAAAAATACTTTCTAAACAGTGTGCCTGGCTATCTGCTATGGATGTAGATATAGATATTTATATTCGTGTATTTGATACAGAGAGGTAGATTTTTTATACTCATGTATTTAATCTGACATAGAGAAGGTAGATTTTTTATACTTATATATTTAATCTGACACAGAGAACGTAGATTTAATTAACAGTTCATAAATCATATCATATTGCTAATCTGGTATAGCTATACCGGAAGGTTTTGATCTAATCTGAATTTCTATGTGCACCGAGTCACCAGTCATTTTGGTACTGTGACAGATATAATAAATCACATACTCATAATAAAAGGCACTGAATAACTTGATTGCTGCTTGCACCTTCACAATTCAACACCTTGATTTTATTCTCAAATTGTTAACAGATTTTGCAGAAAGGCTTCATAGCAAGTGGCAGTTGGATGACTCTTGTCTGCAACCCAAGCTGTATATGCATCATCCACAGCAACATGAATATTCCTTCTAGTTTGTGCAGAGCAGTTTACTTGGTACACTTCAAACTGCTGTGGACAGAGAAAGAAAAAAAACAAAACGTAACCCCAAACACTGGAAAATTCAGTGTTATATTTGTAAGTCATCCAGGATGTTATTTTTACTTCTGCAGTGGAAGCCAAAGAGTTCATTTGGAATTAGTTGGTTAGTCTTCATCATCTTCTCTGCTTCACTGAAAAGCCATGTTCATGCTCTCTTCAATACTCAGCCTGGCTGGGGTCTAAGTAACCTTGAGAAATCTTGAACACTGCTTTAAAAAGAACAGAGAATTCTGTAACCAGCCTACAGGATTAACTTTGTTCTTCTAAGTCCAGGTTATGTGCATTAATCAGCACATCGTCACTATTCATATCAGCACTTTCTTAGAATTAGCTATGTCTGGAAGCTATCAGAACTGTTAAAAATTAAAACCAGATATGAGCACAACATTTTGGAAACTCCGACTCCCCTCCTCCCCCTGCCCCCAATCTCCTTTTCCTGAGGGAACTTCTGGGTAATATACTGTCGCTCTGCAAGAAACATTTAATCTATGGAGGAAACAGAAATCATAAATCTTTCTTCATATGCGTCAAGGAAAATAATTGTTTGTTTGTTCATTTGTTTTTGTTTTGTTTTTAATTTCTTCTACCATGGTCTGTATATCCATGATATGTGACATTGAGGCTATAAGTCATTTATCAAAGGCAGAAAGAGATTATAGAAAAGGAAGTAAGACAACATTGTAGCATTAGAGGGCTAATGGACAGATGCTTGTGTCAAATTTGGTGAATAATAAGAGAAATACCACTTCATACTTCCTCGCTTACAAATCTCTCTACTTCAAATTAGAATTTGAAAGTCAAGCACAGAGTAAAAACACACAGTTTATTATAGCACAGGCTGAAATTCTGGATATCCTCCCAGAACAGGATAAAATATACCTACATGTTGAATTCCCAGTCAATGGGATCCTCATTCTTCACAAATCAGGGGTCTAAGCATTTTCATTAAGATTAAGGTGTGAGAATATATAAAAGGAGCTGGCAAGGTTTTCTGCCTTTTTGGATGATCTGTATGTTTTCATATGTTCTTTCCTTGAGATCTCAGGATCACTACTGTTCCAAATGGGTCCAACACATAATATGGTTGTTCCAATGTGAACTTTAATCAACTTCTTGCTGTAGCAGAAGTAGATGAAAACGTGATCAATTTCCCGGTCTCAGACAACAGGATAGTTTTGGTGTGATCAAGGCAATAGATAACCAAATTACAAAAATAACTTGTAGATCATCAAGAAGTGTCCAGAAATGTCCAGAACAAGCAGATCGTGAGCATCAACAACAGTGTAGCAAATCAGAAACAAACAGCAGATCAAAACCCAAATGATCTGATCATCAGCAAGGTTTTCTTTAATCAACCCTACAGCTAAGGACACTGAAGAGTACTGGGATAACCAAAGGGGGCTGAAAAACGACTGCAGGGAGGGAAGTCCCACAACCGTGCACCAGGATTTGGGACCATCTCTCCAGCCCTGAGAAGCCTCCCAGCCCTGCACCAGAACTATGCACAGCACAGCAGGAACCACAGTGCTCACTGCCAAGCCTCTCTGCAGGACTGCACCAGCTCTCGCGTGGAACAAGGAGGTCGTGTAGGAGCCTCCATGTTAACCCAGACAGCTCTTCTCTCTCACTGTAGCATCTCTACCACAGCATCGGGAAGTCTTGTTATTAATAAAACTGCATGTATCTGTGACCAAAGTGCTTTAGTATACAAATATATTTACCCTCCACACTGTCATTTGATTTCATATGTGACCTTTGTAGGCTGGACTTACAGGGGTAAAGGGGAGTCAGGGGAAGCAGTTGTTACACAACAGCAACCTAGTGAAAGAAAATGGATGGTGATGCACTACATTGATCCCTTTTGGAGCTGAGCAATATTGAGCAGCACTAAAATCTGAGTGAGGAATCTGCAAGTAAAATGTGCCGACATTGTGACTCCTTGCACTTTGAGAGGAAGAAGACAATTTAGAGAGATTTTTTCACTGTTGTTAGATGCATTAGCATGATCCGCTCAATATAAACTGAAATTTTCCCACTCTTTTACACAGAAATGATTTTAATTCTTTTTTATTTAGATGCAAAAAACTTAATGAAAATGTTTCTCAGATTCTATATGATTTAGACAAAATATATAATTCAGCAGGGACAAAATGCCAAATGAAATGGAAATTATCAGTGATGTAAAACAAATCTGCCTTTTACTTATCTAGCTGACCCTTAGATGTCAGCTGCGGAGTGCTGTGCGTTATCTTTGGGCCTCCAGTATCTATTGGCATTTGTAGCCTTGTGCAGAGAGCAGTAATTTGCAGTAAATCTCCTCACACAGGGTTATATTCAGAATGAATTCTTATCTGAATAGTGCAGTGAATACTGATGATAAGATACTGAGCTTTCATGCTTGCCAATAAGAGACCAACGGTTACATAACTTGCCTGCAAAAAAGAAAGTCCAAATTAACACGTAGGAAGAAATAAAAATAAGGAATATAACTGAATAATTTGTACCTGGAAAAACTAAAAAAAACAAAACCAAAACCAAACAAACACACCAAACCAAACCAAACCAAAACAAAAAACCCCACAAAAACAAAAACCAAAACAAAAACCCACACAAGAGATCTTTACTTAAAACAAGACAACATCTTTTTGTTCCCTTTATTCCCTTTTTATCTTATCTGTTTGTTGTGGCAGATCAAACATCTAACAGCACACATACCCCTCATACCATTCTGTATTTTGGCTTCACATAGACCCAGAAGGGCAAATACCTTTTCTAATCTCACTAACAAGTGGCTCGAATATTGCTCAAGACTGGTCAGTTCTTTCAGGCCCCAGTGTGGGAAAGAGGTACAAGAGCAGAAGCTGCTGTAGTGCTGCTATTCAGTTTCCTCTTATAAAAAATTATACTGCTGTTAATGAAATAGTTACGAGTCTTGTAACAGAATTACAATATTTATGTAGTGACTATTATTCTTCTTTGAAGATATTTCCAAGAGCAGGTCTTCCTTCTCTTCTTATTCTCTGTATCTGCACAAAAAATATAGATCAGGCACATTCTTGATCACAACTCAGTCTGTCCTTGCAGCTGGTTTTCCTTATTCCCATAAAACAGAGGGTTCGAATTCAAACTTTCTGTTGCTTAAGCTCCTGGCAGGTGCTAACCCTGAAGCATGCCCAGGCATTGTCTGAGGGAGCATTAGTAAGCTGGAGACAAAACCGCGCCATAGACCAGGGCAATTTAAGAGTGTGGATAATTACATGGCAGAGCTCAGGCCTCTTCCCAGTTTACTAATGTCGACATAGACACGGAAAAAGTTGGGAGTAACAGGGAACCAGATATCTCAGTACACAAAACAGAATACTTTTTTTTGCAAAGGCAGTTTCATGTAAGTTTTGGTACTGTTGAACATCAGATACACAGATTTAAAGATTGTTTAAGTGGAATCCTCTTTTATAGGAAGTACCAAAATTTTGAAGTTTTTCTTCTTAAAAGAAGAAAAATGTAAATAATCTAATTTTTTAGGACAAGAAAAATGGAAAGAAAGTGATTCATATTTATCAAACATTTAATTCAAAATAAGTTTGAAATGTCAGAATGGAAAATTCAATACAAAGCAACAAGGTCAAATGCTTTTCATGTCAGAACAAAACTAGAATGATTTTTATTGCTTGTTCTCTCTAGAAGATGTAATCAAAATAGAAATGTTCATGCAAAAGCTCCTAGTTTTCATTGGAAAATGATTTGGCTGTGTTTTCCTCCATGATTCCACTATACCTGTTACAGAAGAAAGGACGGGTCATCCAGCAAATAGGGGTGACATTTAAACTGATGACTGACCACTTCTAAGCGAAAGTGTCGCCATTGTTTCATTGCAGATTTCTTTCAGTTTTGGGGGATGGAATGACAATTCTAGGTTATTACTGTGTGTGAATACTTTCTGTGTGTGCGCGTGTGTGTGTGTGTGTGTGCGCGCGTGTGTGTGTGTGTGTGTGTATAGGAAATGCGTTGCATTTCAAACACATGCAGTGCCTAATTCAAAACCACTGACATCAATGTGTGCAATATGTTGGTATCATCTCAAACTGATTTTACAGAACAGCTTTTCTCATGGTGCACTGGAATGAGGAATACTCATGGAATGTCTTAACCTACTGTTAGATTTTGAATTAAGATGTGCCAAGAGATCTGACGTAGCCTCCGGAAGACCATCCTGCATCTGTACATGCTGACATACAGACACCCAATTGTAGGTTTTTTTAAAAATCGAACCAAATCCTGACCTTAACTACTAATTGACAACTACATATCCAGTGTCTAAAAACAACATTCAATAAATATGAAACTTGAAAACATGAACAATTCAAACAGTGTTAAACACAGATCAATTTATTTAATGGTTACAAAAAGAAAGTAAAGATGTTTAAGATAATGCATTAATGTTATAAAATATTCATAAAAGCAAAAATTAATACCAATATTTAAAATATATTATTTTCTTCTGGAATAATATAACACTTAATCGTACTTTTCTTTTACTTTCTTATTGGGTCTTATACTGAGGAGCCTAAATTTAATAGGCCTTTTCAATCAGGAATTCTAATGAAACCTTCAAAAATACAACTTTGCTAGTGTAAGCTGTGACTACACTTCAAGCTATGATCTGATTTATAGGAAGTCTGGCATAAAGGAAATCACTTCCTGCAGACCAACATTCCTGAAGTCTTCGCTCTGCAAACATCTAAAAATGCAGGGTGTAATCTTGGCTTCTCTAAAAATAACAAGTACCGTACCGTTCAGCTTCATAGAGTCAAAAATACACCTCCAATTTTGTAAGTGTCAGAGTGAGCTACTACCATGAGATGAACATGTTCTGTAGTAGAGAAAATTATGATTTGTCTTGATAGAATCATAAACAAATTTAGCGGAGCTATATTTAGGACTGCAGAGATTGTCAATGTCCCTCCACTCACAGCGTAGCAAAACTAAGCTGATTTGGGTTGCAAATATCTCTACTGCATGCAGAGATTCCCCACTTCACTCTCACTACTTATCTCACAAATAAAAGATTGTGAATTTTAAGAGCAGCCATAGTTAATCAAGTAGAGCCAATAAAGAATCTTTATTTAGTATACATCTACCACTACTTGCATCAGTAAACCATATCGTTTGGCCTGACCTCATATGTTACATATTTCTGTCATTAACTAGATTCAGTATTAGCGAACTATATTGCTGTTATGTCAAAATAGAATGAACTGAATTCATTAAGAAATGAAAAACAAGTAAAAGACCAGACATACAAATGAACTTGTTTAAAATATAGTTTTATAAATGTCAGAGAGAAATTGTATGGGATTTGTAGGTATAGTAAAGTAATAAGGTAATTAACTTGTTATTTAATTTGAAGTTCATGTTTGTATCTACCTACTCCTGCAGTTCTGTAATGCTACAATTACATGATTTCATAGCTAATTTAAATTTCCACATTTGACTGCCTGACTTTCTACTGCCTATGGACATAGAGTGACAAATGAGAGGCAGATTCGTGTCATAACTGGATTGCAGGAGAAAAACCCAGCCAGATGTGTCATTTGCATTCACTGCTATACTGGGAAAATGATGAAGAAAACTATATTTGGAAACTCCTTCTAATTTAAAGCTCGACCTTCTGATTCTGTATGCTATAATAGCAAGGGATTTCCAGAATTATGCGCTCTTCACAGGAAAATACCTTAGAGTTGTCTACCTTAAAAATAAGTATGTAACAAAAGCACAGAGTGACAACTAGTGAGACTGTAATGCATTTATATTATATTCAGGAAAGCTTTGCATTAGTGGTTGTATTAGAAACTGCAGAGGCTCCTGCAAATAGCTGGCTGAAATGAATCTATGAAACTCTTCAGTAAGGGAGAGACTAATTGGGTTGGAAATGCTTGGGAATTTAGGTGTTAATTTTGAGGGTTTTGATGTTTATAGCTGCTACTCCAGATTATCACACCTGTTAGGACTGAGGTGCACTTGCAAGACAATTTAGAAATTATACTGCAAGAAAATCACCAACTCTTTCTAGGGAACGTTGCTGCTGGTGAGTTGCCTCCTATACCATCTGTGATTTCCATGATTATTTTTTATTCAAGTTACTCAGAATTCAGACTTTGATATTTTATTTTTATCTGTTCTGCTTGAAGGGATCCTTAAAAATGGATTGGACAAATCTTTAATATTAGAGTTCATAATTAAGGGGTTCTTCAGGTTTAAGAGACCTTCAGCATTCATCCTACCCCATCACTTTTCTTTCCCTCTCTACCCCCACAGTGAGAATATTCATGTCACTGAGATGTTGTAAGATAAATTATAGCTGAGAGATATTTAAACCGTATCTCATTTTCTTGTGCATAGGAGGATAGTCAAGTTAACATCTGGCAGAGAGAATTACTTGGAAGAATACCATATGCCTTAAACACAGTCTGGGTAAAATGAAGGTGATTCTGGCTGACAGTAGAGAACATTCTGAGGAATTTGAATAAGAGAAGATGTCCATCTCTTACTGTGGAGATATTTTTCAACTAGGACACCCACTGTAAATCCAGGCAAGGGAGAACAGAAGTGACTTCTCTCACCTTTTAGTTGCCAGAAGGCTGTATATATTTTTCCCCATAGATGTAATCTTCACTGTGGTTAATTTTGCCTACGCTATTCTAAATTTTAACAACTAGCAAATCATTCCAAACTGAGTGATGAATGCTGCTATTTCATTCCAATAACTTAAGGATTCAGCTACTGTTTTCTGAGTGGGAAAACATAGTGAGACCGCACTGAAAATCATATTCTGTGCCATAAATTAGCTGCACCTTCATTTCCAGACTAACCGAAGATTATTAAAAAAAAAACATTAATTAAGTTATTATTAGACAGAAATACATCGTTTGCTTCTCCCTTTCAGGGAATGCAATACACGTGAGTCAGAAGCAAAGGAGTCTCAGCTTTAGCCTCTTACACAGATACAGCTGCAATGAACATATTATAACTGCATGGCAATAAACACCTAAACAATGGTTCATTCCTGATAAGTTTGCCAGGTGCTGTTAAGGACTGGGCACACCTCTAAATTTAACGTGCTTCTTCTTTTTATAAAAAAAATAAATAAATTGCTGTGAATGCATCCCTAGTTTCAGGACCATATCAACTATTTAATTGATTTCCTCATGTAAAATTAATTGCCTTTTCATAACAGCATGCTTCATGTGCTCAGGAAAGAAAATAAAAACAGAGAATTCACAAAGGTTTATAAACTAAACAACTCCAAGATAATGTGCTGGTAAATCTCAGAATAGCAAAATATTTCATTATTGACAGCGATTCTTGTCCTTGAAATCTCAGCATTTTAGGCTTATTCGCTGTAGGAGACAGAAGAGATCAGCAAGTAGTTATTACACTTTGTTCCATTTCCATAGCAGCAACAATAACAAGTTGGTGTTTCTTTTTTATTTTTTCATCTTTACAAAGCTCCCTTTTCCTTCCACAATACTGGAAGTTTCTGGAGATAATAAGCTGTCTGCCCCCGAACATATGATTACTCTGCTCCTGCCTAGGAAGAGCTGTGTTGTAACAAATATCGGGTATTTATAGGCATATGCTTGAGAATTTGAGAATAGTCTTGTGTTGTGACATGGTGAAGTTTACCGTACAAAATAAAATGATACTACTTATGAAACTATCATGATGCAAACATAATTCTCCCAGGCACTAACTAATGTTTCAGTTCCCTTTAAACTCTCTGATAGGGAAGAAGCATTGTTGTTTGATGTGTCACAAGAAGAAGCATAATGAGACATCCGTTCCAAAAATACTATCTGATAAATCTCAAATAATACTGACAGTGCTCTCAACCTTACTTATACAGAGCATGGTCAGAACTAGTCAGCATTGATCCTGTTCCACGGGGAAGTCTGAGGTGAGCCACATCCTGTATCCTGGCTTTCATGAAAAAAGCAAAAATCAGGAATCAAACAGCAATCAAACCCACAATTTGTTTCTTATCTGATCTTGAGTGGGACAGCTCTGTTTTACCCGCTCCTGGAGTTTACCCCAAAGCACTCCTGGACTTTGCATATGTCCTTTTCAGAGGTGTCTCAGGCAGAAGTCAGCTCTTGTTAGATATGGCAACACTCACCTTATTAATTACTGCGTGGAAGAAAAATACAAAGGAAAATTGAGTTAAACTTGAGTTACAATGTTTCACACAGAGACCAGGGATGCAAAGGGCAAGCAAAACCGTCCTCTTGAATCATGAGATTCAGAATGGACATCTTTGATTTCTAAACTCCTTATGGACCCCAGGTGCAGCTAGGTCCAGTCTTAGTCCCAGACTTGGTCAACAGTTTTTATCTAAGGGGAAGGAAGAAATACAGAGTAAGGAAGAGCCTCCCACTGAGTGACAAGACTCAGAACGGACATCTTTGCTTTCTAAACACCTTCTCAGAGAGGAGTCAAGGTGTGGCTGGATCCAGACCTAGTCTCAGACTTGGTCAATGGTTTATGCCTAAGGATAGAGATACAAAGAATAAGGGTAATATTGAATAGCTACATGGATTGGTAATGTTTCCTTAGTATCAATTCAGCATGCAATCGAAGCTACCAGGGCAAACTTAAAAGTTACACTACTACAAGGTTGTATGCCACATCAGTCAATTACCAAAGCTCTGCTGGTGGTAAAAGCTTTCTTGGCCGTGAGGAGGAACCTTGAGAGGTGTTCCAGCTCAAGGGGAGATCACCACCACTGTACCACACTGCCTGGCAGGGAGAGCTCAAAGAAGGCTCATCTTGTCTGTCATTTTTATGGAAAAAAATACTTGGCTTGTAGTCAATCAATTCATAGGAAAAGGTATGTGGGAGACTCCTTGTACCCACAACTTTATTTGTTCCTTGAGAAATGTATCTTGGAAAAACCACCTACTACTCGTATGTTTATCGCATGATTGGTGTTCCGAGCTCATACGCATCAGTGCTCACTGTGTCACTCTGCTCCTTTGTGGGTAAACAAGAGGAGTTCATGACCCAGCTATGCCTCAGGTCTTTGCCACCTTTGGAGCCTGTAACAAACCACTGCCAGTTTGGTCAAGGGGTCAAGCACACCCACCACACGGTCGAGGGAGGAAAAGCTGGAGAACGTTTTCCCCAGAAAAGGAGAAATCCCCTTGCTATGGAAAAAGGTAATGGGTGTCACATCTCCTGAGCTCTGCTCGGTGCCAGATCTGGAGGAACTGCTCTTTCTATGAACAAGTTAAACACACTGCGAACTCTCAGTGTGCTCAGGATATCCAAGAAACAGGCACTGGATAATTATCACAACTTTCTTTTGGTCTGTTTTATCTGTCTGTCTGGATTTTGACTTAATGTCTCATGGAGGTCAGTTGACTTTTCTTTCCCATAACTTAAATCTCTCTATATGTTTACTTTTGTTTTATTTTGTTTTCTCTGTATGCAATATGAAAAGAAAGTTTTTAACTTTGGTAGCACAGGCACAGCCGCCAAACTGATTTTAGGGAGCAAATTCATTGTCAATAGAAGACAGAGTTTCATAATTTACAGCAAGAACTGCTGAGGGAAAAAGCACTGTTTACTTTCATAGTATCTTTTAACTCTAAGGCAAAGTCAGTGGCATTTTTGATAGTATAAGTGTTCAAACTAAGAAAACACGTTAAAAACCCACATTCTATGTGACAACTTTCTCATTCATTTGCTTAATGCCATGGTCCAAGGTCCATGAACAACTAATTGTGAGAGGCTGTGATTTAGTTATGTGTATACTTTCAATTACACATGAATACTGAAATATCACAAATCTTCTCACCAGGTGAGCTCTGTATACCTTTTTATCATTTCATCAGATATTAGCCCACAGTCTGAGGAAGAACTGGTTAGCTCTGCTGTGCTGGCTGACATGAAAAAGAGCCTCAACAATATCTTTAGCAACTTTCTGCCTGTTTTTTAATGAGGAACTGAAGACTCTTTTGTTTTGCTAGAATGAAAATGTTCTTTTATAAATCTCTTCAATCACTGAACAATTCTAAAAATGAACTTGGGTAAATGTGTTGTGCTTTTGCTTCACTTTGCTGTGAAGTCAGTGTAACAATTTTGGAAGTTCAAACAATTCTTCCTGTCACCTTTCCAGAGCAAGATTTGTAAACTCAGGAATCAGAGTGCATTGCACATCAGCCCTCAGGAATTTACTTGAGGACTAATAGCATTAACATCAGTGCTAAGTGACCCCTCAGGGGTCTGTACTGGGACCAGTACTGTTTAATATCTTCATCAATGGCACAGACAGTGGGAGCAAGCACACTCTCAGGAAGTTTGCAGATGACACCGACCTGAGTGGTGTGGTTGACACCACATGTCAGGTTTTTTGTGTGAAGAGATAGTGCATATCCTAGAAGTAAAAAAGTCATTTAGCTTACCTGTGTTCAAAAGCTCTGTCTTATGCAGATAAGTGAATTTTCTGTTCGTTCACATCTACACATGTGAACTGCAATGATACAGCATGAGAATAATACTGTTCTCAGTCTTCATTTATGTAGTATTTCATGAATAGACATAAAATGGTCCATGCCCAGACCACTATGTCTTGTGTGGCAGTCAGTTCTGTCAGCACAGGGCACAATGCAATAGAGGAACAAGATTTGTAATAGCTACTCAGATTACAAACCCACTTAGGGTTGACCTGTAAATTAATATATAAATAATCAAACCGAAGGTGAAAAGGGAATAGGATGGATGTGTGGATATAAATCCTCTTTCATTTGCAAGTAAGAAAAGTGAATATTTTACCCTCCTCCAAAACCACCAGAATCGAATATGCAAACTTTTCTTATACTGGCTAGTCCTTATTTACATTAAAGTAGTTAAAGAAATCAACTACTTGTGAACTAAAGGCAAACACTGCTTTGTGTAGTTGTGGGAGCACAGTCTGTAATTTAAAAAAAATATTTTGTATGATTTTGTATCTCTGGTATATGTACAAAACTTGAAACAGATCAATAACTATAGCATAACTTTTTGATACACAGTATGTGTTTTTCTCAAAGTAGTCCTGCAGCTTTGAAGTACTTCAAAACTCAAATTTAATATGTGCAGCTTAGGGACTGTTAAGTAGCACGAGGGCTGTTTTAGTGAAGGACAAGCTGCTCATATCTTCCCTTTGAAAACCTCAGTGGAATCCAAAACACATCCCACTTCAGTAAGTACCTTGAAGTTAATGGCTTTATTGACAATTACAACTTCATCAGTTCTTCTGGTTTATTTGAAATGGCTCATATAATCCAAATGTATTATGTACACTTAAACTGGAAATATTCTAGTTGTATTTGTGTAATGGCTTAGCAAAAACTCATGTACCCAGTAGCCATGGTTTAAAAGGGAACAGGAGAAGGCATTTAGTATCACTAATTCCAAAGGATCATGCTTTTTGTGAAATTCAAGCAAGTTTTGAATGCTTGAGGAAAGAAGGAAAAGCAAAGCTCAGGTCAAATCTCAAGCATTATTATTAAATTCTGGCAACTCAAGATGTTTCCTGTTCATTTGGATGGAAGCTCTCACGCAAATAAGAACTGAGTAATGTGAGTAAAAGTTCAAGAGACTGACCTTTCTCTATTTTCACATAATTGTTGCAACTGTGTGCTGCAGAAAATAGCCAATGCTCTCCTATCATTTGAACAGTCAGACCTATGTAACACATTAACTCAGATGTCTTCTTAACTTTCTGTTACAACATGGCTTCACTAAGGACATCTTGTGCCTGACAAGTTTGATGGCCTTCTATGATGAGGTTACAGCATTGATGAATAAGGGAAGAGCAACTGACATAATGTGCTTGGACTTTTGCAAAGCATTTTACACTGTCCCACATGACATCCCTGTCTCTAAATTGGAGAGAGATGATTATGATGGATGTATCACTTGGTGGATAAGGAATTGGCTGGGTGGTCACTCTCAAAGAGTTGCAGTCAACATTTCAATGTCCAAGTGGAGACCAGTGATAAGTGACATTCCTCAGGGGCTGGTATTGGGACAGGTGTTGTTTAACATCTGTGTTAGTGACATGGATAGTGGGATTGAGTGCACCCTCAGCAAGTTTGCCAAAGAGACCAAGCTGTGTGGTGTGGTCAACATGCTGGAGGGAAGGGATGACATCCAGAGAGACATCTTTTGCAATCTGCTAAGAGTGGCATTATTATCATTGGTCATACTGACAATATAAAAAAAGAAAAAAAAAAAAAATCTGCAATTAAAAAATCCTTCTTTGTCAGATTCCAGCACACATGAAAATAATTAAATTCAGACAATGACTAGTCAGATTTCCCCAGCTTCCTCGAGCCAGTTGTAATCATCAATCTAAAGATCAAATCCCAGTTTAGAATCTCTGACATTCCAACTCAGGGCTGTGAACTGAGAATTCATGTCAAATCCCTGACAGTCAAGACGGGCTCTTGCAAAGTACCACAGAAACCCTCACCCCAAACCAAAATGTAATATTCCTCACAATGAATCTGAATGGAGATGTATACTCCCTCTGTCTAGTAATGCTCCTGATGAGACACATATAGTAATAAGAATACTAATCACAATATGAAGAAACAAGCCTTCAAACAGCAACTTATGGCTAGGACTCTGTACATTTCAATCTTTGATTAACGTCACACCGGCATCCTCTGACTTTTAGGATAATTCTAACTGTGCATTTACTGTCCTTAGCCCACAGGTTGCTGTGATTTACCCCTCATTTCTGGATGCATTTCATATCCTTGCATAGTCACCCAAAGTAAGCGCACATGCAAAATTTAGTGCAGGATCATGGATTTAGTGCCAGATCCTGGATCTGCAATGCACTTCAGCAATTCTTACACATCCAAATGGGCACATTGAAAGCAGCAATTGTGCCACTTACATAAACAAAGATTACATGCAATTTCAAGAGATGCAGCCAGAAATTCTCTGAGAGGCTGTAGACATGTCACTTTTTCTATCTAACTTCTACTTTCCAAAAAGCAAACACAAAGGTAAAGCCAGATAAGCAAATTAAGGCATTATGAATGCGCTGAGAGAGCGAAAAATGGAAGAATCTTGCCTTATTAATGAGTATCTGTAAATTAAGTACTATTGTCACTTCTAATCACATCCTGGTTTCTTCTTTAACCATACTGGAAATCGTCCAGTGTATATATTACCTTGGGCAAATATTCTCATTGCTCTCCTTCTATTTTTTTCATTTTAATCTGAATACATAGCTGAGACTACTAAAGTTTAGATTTTTTTTTTCTTCCTAGGCGTGGAAGCTTTTTGTTAAAGAAAACAAAAAAAATCCGGCAATCACTAAGACATTACTAAGCCACTGAGCTACACTACTATCTAATATGCAGCTCTTGAACGAATGTGAGATTTATTAAAAAAAAAAAAAAACAACAGAGGTTTCTTTTGAAATTTCTATTTTGTATAGTTTAGGTTTTATGCAGCAGACTACTCAAAGCTGGAAGAGTTTGTGCGGCTTAGCTGGGAAGACAATTAGGTAAATTTATATAGCTTTGTATTTTTAAAACATCATTAATCTCAAAATATTTGACAAGCTTTTGCCAAAAATCAATAAAAGGCTTACAAAGTTCTCACCAGTTTTAGAGGTGAAGAGAAAAAGTATTTTGCTCATATCTTCCCTTTGTGACAGATCAAGCTACACTCACAGAGTGAGTCATAGACAGGGTCAGTACTCAGAAAACTTGACTTTATTTCCCCATTTTTTCCATTTCTGTACCAAATGTTACCCACAGGACTCTATAATATTTGCACATTGGTTTTGGCTAAAAGTTAAATGAGTTCTTGGGCAATGACACATACACTTAAGGAGAACCTTTGTCTTTAAACAGATCACAAAGAAGAGGAACTGTTTCCTAGGACGGTATAGTGTTCTATCAGAAAAACTTTTTCTTCAAGCCAAATTCCTTTTTGGTATATTGAATGGGGGAAATGAAATGTCAAGCTCATCTAGCCTTCAATATATAGCCTTGTGCTACAGCAATGTGCAAAAAAAGCTGAAGGCTTACTGACAGCAATATAATCTCCCTAATACTGAGATTGATCTAGTCTGCAGTGAAAGCAGTGGCTGTGGTGCATACAAATGAAGAAACAGTACGTTTGGAAAGACTGCAGAGAGTCTGATCTGTCTGACAGCAAAAGAGTGAGGTTGTTCACTAAATATCATATCCTTCCACTTATGAAACCATTTAGAGGAAGCAAAAAGAAGATTACATGAAATATGAATGAAGAGAAGAAGCAACTATGTTCTCTGTGTATGCCCTGATTAAAACACAATAGAGGAAACCATTCAAAGTTCAATGGATAGGCAAGAGAGACATGACTGATAGACAAGGGCACAGTCAAGTAACTTTTTTCCTTCATCCTGATGCTGCCAAGACTGTGAGAATCAGAATGAAACCATAAAATATTTAACTATTTTGAATCAGATTCTTTTTCCTATTCTTGGTGAGAATCGTCATGAAATGCTTCTTGAAGCTATTACAAAGCCTATCCATTTGTGTGTTTGGCCAAGTGATAGTAGTCAACTAATTGACAGCAGATTCCAAGGAATTTGGTAGCATATTTAAAAACCATTGAAAAGCCCAATTGTTTCCGACCTGTATACATTATATCCTCAGTATGGACCATACATATCCTATCTTACTCTTTTTTTTCAGTTGCTTCGTCACATCTTTAATAAGGCATGTTTTGGTTTGCTTGTTTGTTTGTTGGTTTGTTTGTTTGTTTTAAATGCCTTTACCTTTCCTCATATGAAAAAATGGAGGAAAAGATGTGCAAATGCCTATAATGACTGTGAAATCATCTGAATGTATCTATATCCTTCACTACCCACTAGGCCACCACTGACGAAGTGAATTTGATCTCATATATAAGTCATGCAGTTAAACTTTTGTGCATGACTCGGAAAACTTCTGTGGATAATAGCTCGCTGTTGCAATGTGCTGACCTCACTGTAGCAGGTAAGCTGTAACTCGGAGGATGACTCTGTGGATTCCTCCGCTGCTCTTGTTATGCCTTGGCATGTATCTGATGCCAAATTAAAAACTGAGTGACTCATCTCATTGAGTAAAAAACTATATATTCCCCTCAAACACTTTAGATGTTTCTCTGAAACACTCCTTGTCTGCACACGGGCACATGAAGGAAAACAGAAAACAAACAATTAATGCAAAACTGTAACATGTTTACCATGTGATTTGTGAACTGAGCTAGGCTCCCAGATGTAAAGCATAGATTCACAGTACCATTTCGGAGTTATCCGGATCCTTTTACAGAGACAATTGACTGTGCCAGGGACCGGATACAGCTACCAGACCTGAAGAAGATGACTAACAGGCAGTTATGTTTGATCGGACAAGTGGGGCAGCTCCTGCTACATGGAGCAGTAGTTCCCAACTTCCCAGCCTGCTCTTCCCACAGTACCCAATGCAGCAATTCATCTAGGTCCAAGATCTGCATTTTTGCAGGATAAGAGAGCACAGTCAAGGCACTGTAGCAGGCAGCCTGAGGCTGGTGGTATATGACTTAAATATGCCTGACATCGGGTGAGGAACAGAATGCTGAAGCAGGCTTTCCCTTGAACTTGCAAATACAGTGGTGCTGCTCACAGACAACTGTTGTTGCTTGAAAAAGTGACACTTGGGATCCATTTTCCTTGAAACAAAAATGCTTTCTCTACTCATCAGATTTTTCATTGTTACTAGACAGAGGTGGGCTGTACTAAGTTTAGAGTTGTGAGCTCTCAAAAGGTTTCCAATGAGAATGAAAAACCCCTGCCACCTAGTACACAGAGGATACTCTCTCTTCAGAGCTGGACACTGAGCTTTCAGTTCTCACACAGTTAGCAGCAAAAGTTTTTAACAGATTGTGCAATGCTCTGTCTATAACTGTCTTTCAGCTTATTGATCATGACCCAGAACACATGGATGCAAACCATGATGTAAATCCAACAGCAGAAGTATGGATGACTCCTGCAGTTCCTTGTGGATGGCATCCTTTTTTCACATTGATTTCCTATTTATTAGGCAAAGGAATTTATGACTTCAGATAGAAGTGTTTGGCATGACAGGTGGAATCCCAGTAAAAAAGAACAACAAAAATTAGACTGGAAATTTTTCTGTTATGTTTTCTCCTGGCTCTGTCCCCCTTGTTTTTTCCCAGCCACTCAAGTCTTGCATGTGTGTTTTTAGCATGCTCATGCTTTCTTGACAGGGACTGATATCCAGCAGAATTTACATTTGTCCTCCCCTTTCCTGGTCTGGTCTCACAGTTGTTCAGGTATGATTTCTCTTTCACTACCTCTAGAGAAGTGTTTATGAGAGATTGTGGTTTCTGACAGCGGTTTCAAATAAGTTTAATTTTTTTTTTCTGATTTTCTTTGTTATTCAAAGTCTTGTATGATAAGCTAATCAAGAAGAAACAGAAACACTTAAACTACAGAGGGACTGATTTTTATTTGGATGTCTATTATTTTCAGCAGGCTTTCCACATATGTCATCATTATACTTCATGAATCACTCCTCTTTTGTTGTATCTTTTTCTTGTCTCTGTACAAACAATAAATTTCTCTGAGTTTGTATTGAATCAAGCTAACAAAGAAGTTCACATCAATGACTTGAAATTATTGAAATTGTCTTGTTCAACCTTGCTTTTTGTGTTTCGTGAGGTTTATAAATCAGAGCAAGTTACATATTACATTCACATTAGCATAGAAACATGTTCCCCCAAAATTGTGAAAGCTACTCATTCCTGCCTCCTATCATGAATGGCCAACATAAAGTTCCTGCATGTATATATATGCCTTGCTGTTATAGCAGCATGATATGGTTTATAGTTTAAAAATTGGATTGTTTATTAATTTGTCAGCAATAAAGGCCAATATATTTTTAAACATTTAAAGCTACATACTCATTGCAATACACCAATATACATTCAGTCATTTCACATCCATCAGTTTCTAATGGCTTCACAAACAAGCACAACTAAGTATGAGTGCCAGCAGCTGTGGGTCAAAACCGTTGCAAGACTGGGTGAAAATTGAGTAGTATGGACAATTTTATGTCACTGCTTGGGTGTGTATCCTTGCTTCATTTAGTGTAGATCTAGACTGGAATCCAATCTAGAGTAACATGATTAAAAAATCATAGTAGTTTCTTGCATGAAGGTCCATCTGAAATGCTTCCATCTCTACCAGAAAGAGAACTGGGCACATAGCTTCCTCAGTTGCGCACCTGTTTTAGGTTCTAATTTTCACAGGGATGTGACTCTCAGAAATACCTTTGTGTTGATCATTTTTATCAGCTTATTCCATGTGCTTCCATTTGGCTGTACTTTAAAGTGTCTAATTGTCCCCAGACCGTGTTCAAGGAATGCAGGTATGGAATCATCAGACTTTGTTTTACACTCATGAGGATGCTGGAGGTAAGTGAAAGGATGCTCAGTCTAAGTGTTTTAGTTTATCTGGACCTAACAACTCTACAAAATCTTACACAAAAATTCACTGATGAACAGTACAGTCCTCTGTCTTTTAACCAGTCTTCCTGCTTCTGTCACACAAAATGTTTTATCATTTTCAATGAAAATTCATACAGTATGTTAGTCCTAAAAGAAAGATGCTTCAAATATTTAGAAAGTGAAACTGCTTTTTGCAAAATGTCAAGAAAATGAAAGAGCTGGAAGCAAATTGAAAGTTTCCCAGCTAGGAAAAGCTATGCATAAAAACACAGGTTCTGACATGAAACTGCTTATTACCTGAGTGCAGTCAAAATAGTAATAGCAAAAGTCATCTATCATGGAAGCACCCCAAAAAGACTCAAAACAAATGTAAGCTTAAACCAACTTCAGTTTGGAACTGAAACCAAAACCAAACTACAGAAATCAATGCAAGTGGTAGTGAGGGGGGGGGGGTGGGAGGGTGGAAGGGCAGGTAATCCAAAATCAATCAGCACTCCAACAACATTTAATAAATTGCGGGTTTGATATACCCATTTGGAATATTATTACCCTATGAACACACAAGAATAATGATCCACAGCATGTGCACACTCATGAAAAGAAGAGGTCTCTCTCATTCAAGGGCACCCAGAGGAAATCATCGCTTACCTGGGGGGTGGAAGCAAGAGCTCACTGAAGGATATATCCACAAGAAATAATCACTCACCATGGAGAAGATGAGGGCTCTCAATCCCGAGAAGCCCCCGAGGACCCCTGATAGGGTCCCACAATAAGGATAGGGCTCCTATTACAGTCCCCACGCTCTGAGAAGAGCACTCAAAGGGTATTTTTGGCAGGGACCCCATTTTATAGTGTGGTGGGATCTGGCTATGGTCATTGCAAGCATGTTCCAGAAGCTTCTTTGAGCCTGGAGTGCCTTGTTGGCTGAGGGCCCTGTCTGTTGACTGTCTCACCCCTCATGCTCCCCCACCTGAAGGGGTGTATGTGACTGGAGTCACCATGCCCTGGTGGGGAGGGGGACATGAAAATCAGCATCAACCAAGATGCATAGGTGACAACAGCCACGGTTGGTCACAAAAAGTCGTAAAGAGCCATCAGCTGTTGTACTGAAAGCTATGGACTTTATCAGGATGTGTGCAACCACCACACACTCTGCCCAGTGAGGTTCTACTGCATGCCATCTTCTGATCAGACCTAAGGATGCCTGAAATTATATTTATTTTAGTTGTAATCTCAGAAAGATGTCCCTATGAGTGAGCACATAGGACCAGCAGTGAGTTGCAGATAGTTTTTGCATTGAGTCTTGAGTAGACCTTGCAAGAATCCTTTGGCTCTTTGAAGACTGTAAGAAAGTTATTAAGCAGAGTCATTATTGCTGAAGGTGAGCTATATGGCTCTTAGTATTGGAAATTATAGGGTTTTTTTTCACAGCTTAGATGGCTTTTTTTTAATAACTGCAGAAATCAAAAGGACTGATGTTAAGAAAGTGGTAAAAGTTTGGTTGTCATAACAACTGAACTCCTGAGTAGAGAAGCCAGAATAACCTAATTAATTTTTCCCAATGTCCAAAACCTTTAGGGTTTGTTCAACAGTCAAGTAACATTGAATCAATACCTAAAAAAGAAGGAAAACAAAATAACATCAAAGATAAATATATATATTAAATTAAATATCCTAATTTCTAACTCAGACTAAATTCCTTATGATTGAAGTATGAAGTATGTTGGATTAAAAAAAAAATATTCTGAGAGTCTGCACAAAATTATTTTGGAAACAAAGAACAAAAAAGCCTGATATCATTGGCCTGAGGTTTTGTTAAAGATTTGTGATTTAATTTGTGATTCTGTGAAGAATTGGGTGCTGCCTCCACTGAAATCTTGTATTGTTTTACCCAAACAAAGGGTCTTGAATTTAATCTTGACTGAGGGTCTTGTACTGAGACCAGGTAAATTATCTTGACTGTATTAACTTCACTGTCACCGTGCAAATTTACCCCCACAGAAACTGAGTCATGACCTACAAATCTACTTAATCTTTTACCAAATCTTTGTTCAAGGGACAATAACAAAAACATTTGAATTAAACATTAATAATTAATTTCCTGGAATAAAAGGCTGCAGATATGCCTACAGTTTTCATATAACTTGTTTTTCTCTGTGACTCTGTCCCAAATGAAAAGTAGTCTAAATTCAGCTGCTGAACTCCATGCCAACATCTCAGTTAACCAATAATTCACCTTTAATGATAAACAAAAGAAGCACTGTAATTACTTTTTTTTTTCAGCAGACAGTTTAGTAGTGCATCAAACTGTTTTATAACACATGCCATAAATTGTCCTGTTTGCTGTATTTTGTTTGCTCCCTGCTACAAGTTATCATCATTTGTGCTTGTGACTCTGCTGTCCTGTGTAGAGCAAAGTGGATTTATGAGAGCGCAGCTTTCACTGTTCCGATGGTGTTAGCCAACTTGCACCTCATGCTACATGACACAAAGCAGCTGAGCTCTCTACGACAGTTTTATCACCAATATGGGAACCCTGAGGCACCCTGAATATTGTATTATACACCTAGGCTTTCAGTCACTCATGACTTTTCCAGATGGTGAGTACACAGGCTGAGCTTAGTCTGTTTTAGGCAGAATTCTGATAGGGATTTAGTTACTTTTCTTACATAATCTACTTCTTTTCAATATGTCTTTCTGTGATTGCAGTGGTAGTTAACAATACATAGTAACTCAACGTGACACCATACAGATGACTCATCAGATCTGCTGGGGTACCTGCCAGTCCATCAAGGTAATGCACATTATCCCTTTCATCATCCCATGTAAATAAATACAAATCACTCCCTTAATTTTTCATCCCCTGAATCTGTTTCGTGAGTCCCTCGCTCACAACAACAAAGGATGCAGTAAATATCTTTTATTCTCAATTACTGAAAATGAATCTTTTTTGTCAAAGATATAGTTACTACTTAAAATCTCAGTATCTCCCTCTATGTGATCACTCATGCACCATCTCACTTCATTTCATGGCGGGGAAAGAAATTTCTAAGGAAATAAATGCCAAGTTATCTGTAGGTAAAAAAAGCTGTCTGGTATAGGCGTACTGTATATACCTACATGAACTTCAGATGCATTTGCACTGTAAACTTTCTTCTCTAAGTTTAACACAGATGGCAAGGAAATAGCATGTTCTTTGGTCTTTCCTGGGGGAACATCAGAAAAGTGAATCAGTCACCCACAAGGAAGCCTGTCAGACCTACAAACTAACAGGAATTATCACTGAAATATTTCTTATTTTCAGGTAGTCTTGTCAAGACAGCACATACCTTGAATTTTTATCACCTTCTGGACAACTGTCTGAGGTGGGTGGATTCTCAGGCTTCTGGAATTTATGTCAGGAAAAACACATTTACAGAGTAAAAGTAAACTTTAAAGATAGAGTTTAAGTAAAAAAAAGTAAAAAGGTTCACTTAGTAGCTGCCAAAATATGCTAGCAGAGGAAAGGAAAGGTAGTCACAGTTCATTTTAGAGCTTCTAGGAATGTCAGTAGAAACTTTATTTAATGCTGAGCAGTGCTCTCACACACATACAAGAGAAAGCACAACATTTATTCACAAACAAAAAAATCACAGTTATTCCCATTACTTCCTGAGACATCTCAAGCTTATCTGGTATACAGCAGAGAGAAAATGCAGCGTTTTGAGGGAAGGAGGAGGTGCCATCTTCCTCTGTGGTTTGGTGTGGTCCAGTAAGTGCTTAGACCACCTACCAGAGCCAGCCCTCCAGCAGGTTACTCGCAGCAAACACCTTCTCTGCATATCAGGCTGGGATTAATTTTGC
Organism: Patagioenas fasciata; assembly: GCF_037038585.1. Classification (NCBI taxonomy): domain Eukaryota; kingdom Metazoa; phylum Chordata; class Aves; order Columbiformes; family Columbidae; genus Patagioenas; species Patagioenas fasciata. The sequence continues at coordinate 113,151,550 of NC_092522.1, forward strand.
TTCAGCGTTCTGGCCCTTGTCAGACCCTGGTTCTGTCCTTGGGGCACCTAAAACTTTGGTAACTATGATGACATCTAAATTTGAGAGAGTAATAAGAAATTCAGACCAACAATCACACATGGTTGAGAGATCCTTTCTTTCAGGAATAAGTCCTGATGCTGAAGTAGCCATCTCAAAGACAGGTATCCAGTTTAAGCTAGACTCTTCCAATCAGTGTAAGGAGAGAAGTGTCTTTTACAACTTGTTAGGGTAGGTGACTTGTTCATTGTAAATGTCTATCTTCTTTCATTCATTAGAGAAAAATACTAGATGACTGAATTAAACATTACATTTGTAGTTGGCTAAATTTTGGTGTGGTAATTCCTGTTCTAATCTTGTTGAAAAGTTTGCACCTTACTCCTCTTCTGTATTTCAAAGATTAACGCGAATTATCATTTTTAATTGATTTACTGATGGATTTTTTATAAAAATAGAATGAATTAATGTGCCCCTTAGAATACAACAGTTTTGCCATTGCCTTCAGTGGGAACAGATTTTTACATACGTCTTTGACTCACTTTCTTAAAGGAAATACTATTTTTGCAGTACTGAAGCTAACATGCCTCTCACCTTTTCCCTTATTACCTGCTTAGTGAATGGCTTCTATCATTACAGTATTTGTCATTTACAAAACATTTTAGAAGTGTCCTAAATTAACATTTACAATGTTATGACTGTTAGTCTGTTTACGCACAATTGAGGATACTAATAGGTGAATTGGCACTATAAAACAGCTGTCAATGGGGAATTTAGATGACAGTTTGTATATATTTAGTGCTACAACAAGGTTGGAGGACATCTTACATAAATGCCCATTTGTATGTGCAGGTGCTAATATAATAAACCAAGGGCTCCGTTCATTATTTTTCCAATCTAATTAGGGAACACAAATATTTATTTTGTCAAAGAAATTACAGGATAACTCAAAGCACTGAAACTGAAAACACTGTAGAATTAACTTCTTTGGCTTCGGAAGGGCATCTGGGTCAATATGCTCCAAGCAAACCAACCAACCCACTGTGTAGCCGACGTTGGTAATTGTTATTGAAATTGCTAAAGAACAAACTCAGTGCTGTATTACGACGTTATTTCATAGAGAAGCATGCACATGAAATCTTAAATGGTGAATACAAGAAGACACTGATCTCTGTCAGAAGACTTGCCATTGGATCTGATTGCTGTGAGGACAGATGAGCATTGGTTGGTGCTACAGTCTCAGCTCTGCCATCCATCAGTGTCATTCAACTACTGAAGGAACCAGCTCCATTGCAAACACTCCTGTAGGTATGCACTTGCATGAATTAGGATTTATACACAAAAACATATCTTGAAGGACTGGGTTATGATCTGCAAGTTGTTTCTTACGAAAGTTTTGTTAAGAGATTATAAACTGTAAGATTTTTTGCATTATCAATGCAAAAGCTCATTATCAATGCTGTTTTCACAGTCAACCAGGGAGAAGTACTTCTAGAAGCTGAATACACATGCCAACCTGAGTTCAATGGGAAAAATCGCTCACTGGAGACACATATATCTCATCACTGAGTGTTGAGGGAGCTTATTTGACTTGCTTAGACTAGATGCCTAAACATTTGAGAGCTGATGGTGGGTAACATGAATCCCTCTCTAAATTGACAAACGTGGAGTGCTAAAAGATGGAGTCTCTTTTCAGTATTTTTTAAGGCAAATTTCTATTGATATTAAATAGCAAAACCTTACAGGTGAGGTTATCTAAAGAGAAGACTGAAAGGATTTTCCACTGTAAGAAAGCATTTTCAACTGTTTCTGACTTCGTCCACCTTAATGATGTAAGATGAAACTTTCCATTAATATTTTTGAAGTTTCAATGAAGACATGATTGACATGTCTAAAATGAGATTTACAAAATTAGATTTGACTCTCCACAGTAAAAAAAAAAAAAGTCTGTGAAGACATTTTTAACAAGTGCTCGTTGCCTTCTTTGGGAAAAGCTATGTAATATTCCACTGTGTTGGTTAGCGTTAGGTATGTGTCATTGACTGCTAACACAAAAATATAGCTGGATTTGCCCAATTTATAAATCTCTATACTGGCAAACTGAGTTTTGACATTTTATAACTTTGAGCGCCTGCATATGTAACTATGTTATTTTATTAATGGAGTTTTTGCTGCCCTATCAATCAAAATATTGATGACAGTTTTTATTACTTAAATATGAAACAATGTACATACTAGTGGCTGGTTCTTAGCTTCCTTAAGGCAGGACCATGATGAACGTCAATCTCAGGCATGTAATTTCAATGGGATCTACATCAGAGACTCTTGAAAGGCATTCAGTCTTGATTTAAAACTACAACAAATGGTGTAGGTCTAGTTTTTGCAATTAATTATCCTTGATTCAACTTTTATGTTTCAATATTAATCTGAATTCCTTCAGCTTCATTTTTCAAACATTGCATTTCATTATAGCTTCTTCCACTGAAATATTAACCATTATTACAAACCTCTCCGCGTTGAAGTACAATGTTATCCAGTTCATTCAACATTTATTTTCAGTTTGCAAACTATAGAACTTGAAAATGTAATGTAGTGAAAGCTGCCCATCTTTCTGAAGATCCAACATACAACTCAAGGTATGCTGCTCCAGCAGACTTTTTCATTTATTACTCTTAGTCCTCTCATAAAATTGGTCTTTACAGTCAATTCAAAGTTCCTTTTCCATAATCTTTAGTGTAGATAGCAAATTAGTCACTTTGAGTATAATTTGTATTTCAATATCAGTGTTTATGTCTACATTTTGAACTTTTTTCAGTTAGCTACTGAATTACATTATGTTTTCAAAAATGCAAACATCCTACAAATCATAAATGATTATTGACAAGAGAACATAAAGTAGCACAATAGCAAGACTTTACTTGCCAAAGTACCGGTGCAGATCACCAGCTAAACATGGGAGAAGAGCCTATATGCAGATCAGAAAGTACCTAGACAAAATTAAAAGAGCCAGTGATTCTTTTTTCACATGTGATTGTGAGATCAACATCCAAGAGGAGATGAAGTGGCTGTCCATCTACTAGGGATTCAAGTAATCTACCTCTATATTTAACTCTGTTTAGTGTATTTTATTAAGATATATGTTTGCTCATAGTCATTATTTTCACCTAATTTTGTTTATAAATTTAGTACTTTTTGGTATCTCTCATTTTCAGAGGAAAATAAAGAGAGTAAATGACTCTGGATTTTGATGTTGCTGACACCTTGACGTACAGATGATATAATCCATTTTGTAATTGTGACCTGGGTCTGGTGACTGAGCCTACAAAATAAGTCTCTAGAAATATCATTATACAGAGGTGTTTCAAGAAGCACAGTATTTATTTCATTTTGAAGTGATGGGACACTAATTCTTATCAATACACCTGAATATATTGATGTAAGACAGGTTGAATTAAGGATAAAAAAAGAACTATTCTTGTTCTATTGTCAGCACGTCTAGTGATCCTACACACACACAGCAGCCAACTGTGACCTGACAGTTTCCTTTCATATGTGAATTTACTTGACAGTTAGTAATACTGACCTCTGCAGCAATAAGGGTTCCTCTTTAATTAGATGGGGATTTGTTCTCATCAAAACTTGTGACAGTAGGCTTTGACATTTTTCTTTCTTACCTTCAGATTTGATAAAACCACTGTATCATTACTATTATTTCACTTACTGGAAAAGAAAAAGGAAAAAGATATTTTAACTACAGGTTCAAAAGTATCAGACACAGTGCTTGTAAGTGCAGTCCCAGTCTTTCCTGACTGTGCAGCACATACAACTTCACGGCAAGAAGCAAAGAAAGCAGCAAGCAGCAAATGGCTAAAAGCCCAGAAATTCAGAAAAACCTAAATTGGCAGAGATTTTGACACTCATTGCCTATCTATTTTATAAATATCCATTGGGCAGCTGATACATTCTCCAGACATTAAACTATCTGCTATTTGATTTTATATTTATGTCTAAATGAGACTTAAATCCGTTCAGGTTACGGTGGTATCAAAAATAACCCGAGTGAGAGTGCCATCTCTGTTACTGAAAAGGTTGCTATTTTTTACCTGTTTTCCCTGTGTGAAAATACTCTGAATGACTCGTCATACATGCTAACAATAGGGAACTATTTTTATCAAAATAGAAGGGCTGTGAAAGCGTGTAATACTGAAGAAGATTTTAAAAATTAACTTTTTATCTGTGGCTCTGTAATTTCTCCTGATCTAAGGTAAAAAATAGTAAGACTATTCCTTTTTATACCACTGCTCGGAATGAAATATGTCTATGTTGCACAATGCACTGTTGCTCCAAGATCAAATCAGCCACACTTTTATATCCACACAGTGCCATAGTGCTGGAAATAGTTTTTACAAATTTTCCTTGGTTCTACCATCATACTAATATAGCTGCTTTGTTTCCATTCCCCAGATCCATCTCGACTGAAACTCTCCTGAAATCTCCGGACTAAACAAATTTCAATGATGTCTGCAGCTGAGACGGCACAACGACGGGTGGCCTGGCAGTGGCTGCTGAATTCTGAAGATAACAGGGAAAGGGTGACACACAGTTTTTAGACAGGTAGTTGCCCCTTTTAAAGACTGAAATGTCTTCAGTGTTTAATGTAAGACCATGCTTTTTTCCAAGATTTTTCCAGGTAAATGCTAAAATTGGTTGAAATTGAAAGCAAGACTAAGTCCAGAAAAAAACAGAAAGGCAAAATGTGAAATGCTTAATGGGTTTTGTTACTATTTTCTGGCAAGCTGGAGACGTATTATACTTTATCCTTCAATATTCTGGGAAAAGAACCTCAAACAAAGGTACTGTGTACTCTAACAGGTCAGTTCTGCCAGAGACAACAGTCATTGCCCTTGTAGTCCGAGTTCAACCTGTCTACAGAGCCCATCCTTTCCTGTGGCAGAAGAGAGAAGGCCATTCGGTGAAGGAACCTGCACAGCTTCTCTACCTGGCTTTGGTGGCATGATATCACTGCGAAGGAAGTGTCTTCTTAGAAGTACATGAGCCAACTACTTCCCAAATACCTGTAAGGCCAAACATGTTGAATGTAAACATGCCCATGGCTGTGATGTAAAACACAGGGCAAACCCAATCAGCCCCAGCTAAGTCCCTGCACTTGCCGCAAAAGTAGGTTTGACATACTGCAAAGATGCCAACAATATGGATTATCATCTAAATATGGCTCTGTGTTTTACTTAATGGCTGCTTTTCTATGTGCATTATGCTAGATGAAACTTATATTATCATCACTCATAAATATTAAAAGCAGACATCATCTGACTTTTTGCTTCCCATTGCTCCAAACTACAATGAGAAATAGCATATGAAATTCAGTCAGAGCTGAAAAAGGGCACAGAAAAATTATGTCAACTGAAAAATGATGAATAGCATGGTCGGTATCAATAGCATTTGCTTGTTTAATTCCAGTAAGACAGTAGTGACATGGATGTTCAGCATCTGTGGCACAGAGATACTCTACTGCATGCCTGTATATCAAAAGAACTAATGCAGAAGCATGTTCCTCCAAGTTTTACAGGAGGAGAAGCAGAAGTGAAGTGACGTGGGCATGGCCATACTACATTAGGTCAGATTCAGAATTATCATCTGAGTTTTCAAGTACAAGTGTTGTACTGATGCCAGGGGAATCCTACTCTTTTTCGCAAGCCAAATGATGGTGCAATGCTAAAGAACATCACAGATCACAGTAACAGTTTCTGCTCTGTTGCTTGAGTACATGGTTTTAAAAAGATAATAATAATAAAACCCCATAACCCATCACAACAGTGCAATGTTTCCTGAAAAAAAAAATATCATGTGGTTTAACTGGAGTGTTCCAGTACTCCCCAGAGTTAATATAAAACTTCTGTAAAGAAAGGCAAAGGAATGTGCAGCAGGTGCACAAGAAAAGAAAGTCCTTTTTGCTGTGTCTTAACAGCAATCTCAGAAACTCTCCAGTACTGGTGATTCTGCACAAAATTGAGGTGACAAGTGATAAACTGGCTGAGTGAGCAGAGGAGCTGGCAGTGGATTAGCAATACAAAAAGTCCAACAAGCACAAAGGCAGATTAAAAGGCAATGCTGAGGCGTGCATGAAGAGCAATCCTACAGCCCCATTAACAATTAGAAAATATGCCAAAGCTCCTTGCTTCACCAGGGTGGAAAAACAGCTGTACTAGACATCTGTACAGGATCCCATATACTTCAGGATTTTCAATGATTTAAACTCTTCTACACTGAATTATATCATACACATGATCTTTTGGATACATTTGTTTGAATAATGTCCTGGCATAGATGACAACCTTTCTTTTTAACAGGGGATGGCATCAGGGTGGTGTTGTTCTGCAAAATGACGGCAATGCAAACAGACCATTCATCTCCTTTCCTGGTGAAATTTCTTCTTTTATTCAGAGTATAGTGCCGACAGATGAAGCATGATGTAAAGGCATAGAAGAGACATGAGGTCTGTTTCTATCTCTGTCACAGTCTTTCTGCACTACCCAGAGAGACTGCATATGAAAATTCTCAGCAACAACATGTCGTAATTTATGGTCCTCTTTGCTGTTTCCAGAACTGGAACAGGGTATCTCAAGATATGAAACTGAATTTATGCTTTAAAGACATGCAGGGATTCAGTTCCATGTGTCTGTTTTTCCCCATGTGAAAATGGGAAATGTTACTTTTTCAAAGGCGGTAACTGATTAAATGCTTAAACATTAAGGATCAGAAATTACAAGTAACAAAGTACAACAACTTTTTTTCTAATTTACATGCTTCTATACAATTAATACCTCTAATGTTTTGTATGTCACATGTAGTCTGGTAGATGTCTTCCACCTATGGATTGTTAATTATTATTATTATCTGAAAAAAAAATGCATTGATGTAAACATAATTCAAAGATCCCTGCTATGAAATTCCCCAGAATTAACATCTCTAAAGAGTATTACTGTACTAACTCTGCCCATTTAGTATCAGAATCTTGCATGAAAAATGTGAGGTAAAAATTCTTGAATCTGATCTAATGGCTATTTTTCTACAGTCAAATTACTCCTCTTTCAGAGCCTATTTATGCCTTTTTTTCTAGAATTAAATCTAAACAGGAACACTTGTGAAACAACACAGAAAATCTTAGTCAGCTATGTTTAATGGAAAAGAACCTATTTGTATTGGAACAAAACACCTGGGACTTCAATTGAGAATTCATATTTAAACACTCTAAATATTATACCTACAGCAGTGTCTCCTTAGCTGACATTTCTGTCAAGATAATCCGATTTCACTGATCTTTTTACTTTCACGGTGTGAGTTGGCAGAAATAATACTTACCTACCAACTGGAAAGGCTATGCATAACTTTGGTTATAACTTGCACTTGATTTGTTGTATTACAGCTTTGGAGACTTGTAACTCAAAATAAGAATGGAGGAAAACTAGAAAATATGTTTGACATTATTCCATTTAGAGAAGTTTGTGTACAGTATTTGCCAAGGTACTGGTTGGTTTTGTATCGTTTTTTTAAAGGTCAAATAAACATGCCGTGTACTAAAAATAATTAAAAAAAATATTGCAGTCTGCTAATTTAACTTAATTTCAATACTTACCAGCATAGTTATTTCACAGCTGCTTTAATTTCACATTCTGCTTCATATTAATTTTCAGGTGAATATAGTTTTCTCAGCTACCATTTGTGCTAGTTATTAAATTAGCGCATACTGTTTCACATGCAGATTTTCCCAGTGCTAGTAAGTGTTTTCAACTCCAGTTTTATGTTTCAGAGTTTTTAACAAGGTTGCCAGGGCCCTACATATAATATTTAATCACTGAGTTCTCTGTTGGGCTGTTATTAGCATTAGTGTTCCTGAGCTAAAAGGAGATGCTACGGGACGTATTTTCACAGTGAGCTAGATGGCATTTTAATCTTGCAGTCACACTGAGTATAATTGGAGACAGGTGGCTAAAGCTCCACATTCTACTTCAAAACTGTAATGTTCTCTCCATTCAGATATGCCTAACAAATTCTTAAATTTGTCTTGCTATATTTTGCCAGCTGAACTTTGCAAAATTGAAAGTAACATACGCTGTAAAGCCTGTGTGTTCATTCAGCTAAGCTCACATGGATTTCAGGTAGTTTAGGACCATAGAGTGCATGCTTACAGTATTGTATATCATAGATTTTAAGCCAGAAAACATCATAGTGGCCATCTGTTCTGACCCTGAGCTTTACGCTGGCCACAGCATTTCAGGCAGTCGTTCATACAGTGGAGAGATGATTACTACATCTTGCAGAACAAAAGCTGATTCTGGGGAGGATACTGTTTTGCACAGAGACTTCAGGCTTATATTTTATAAAGTGGATAGTTAAAAATGAAGCATGAATAAGACTATACATAAAAGGAATATGAAACCTCAAATCTCCATGATTTTAAAACAGCAAGAATGTTGTCTTAGACAGATTACTATAAAGCCAAAGTCTTCATGCCTCTGCATTGATAATGATTTTGAATTGATTTGTCAGATGCAACATTACGCATCTAACACTGCTCCCTGGCAAACAGCATGAATTACTGATCTGATCCAGTAAGGAGATTCTTATGATCTTAACTACAAAGTGGCTTTAAATCAGACATTTGGGTGAAGAATGTTTCATGTCTTGTGGAGCAGTTTTAAGAAACATTTTGAGACATTTGCCAATCTTTGGATTCAGTTACTGGAGTCTTTTGAAGTGGCTGAACAAGGGAGACCATGTCCTCTTCATTGGTGTTAGACTAATGCCATCTGTTTCTCACAGAAGCAATCAGAGGTATAAAACCAGACTCAAAAACTTTAAATCTCAGACATGTGAAAAACTATTTGCATTTTAAACTCCAGCATATTCACTTTCAGACTCGCTTTCAATAATCCAGCTTCCTGGTCTAGACATGTCTAGTAAGTAGGCATTTATTTACCCAAGTTTGCTGAGAACTTTTCTAGAGTGAGATTGTAGAAAATTTTAGCAAACTTGCATATGATTAAGCTGGCTATAAAGTGCACTGCAGAGATCTAATTTTAAAGCAATATAAATATACTGCTCCAACCTTTTGTATCATAAACTATGATTTAAAACACTTATTCTGAAGAAAAAGAGACAGTTTGAATTCCACCTTCAGCCTTGAAAGGATTCAAACCCATAATGCTTCAACCAGTGTTAACAGCCCTAACTGAATTTCTACTGATTGGGTCAGGTGAGGACACTGGCAGAACCGTCTAGACAGAATTATAACCCAAACCTTATGAACAAGGTGTGCAACAAGGTACAAAGTGTGCTTGGAGTTTCTCATTCTGGCTTTAGAAGGTCTGCAGTATAAGCAGGGAAAGTAAGGCTGTATTCAAGAATAGTTGGTTTGTTCACAGTAGTCTTATCACAATCTTAATGCCTCGCTGTGCAGCAACAGGTGTTTTTTTGGCTCTGTCACACATATGAGTAATTCTTTTTGCTGTACAACTGACCATTTTTAGTGGGAGAGAAACGGGATAACCCTTTCTGGTTTTTCATTCCAGAAAGACCTGGTGGAAGCTTGCCCTTTAAAAGAGGTAGAGCTCCATATTTCAGTTTTCTCAGGACTGCTGAAGCTATTGCCCTCACTACTTTTCTTTTCAAGCAAATGCTATGAGAAATAATCAGTATATCTTCAAAAAAGACAGCCAACACTTCTTAAAACAGCAAGGACGTTCTAATTCTTATGCCTAATTACTATATGACAGAAGAGGACAGATTTCAGTGTCTCATCAGTTTCCAGGTTTTTTTTAATGGCTGGAATAACTTGGGCAGCGTTTTTGAAGGCACCTCAGTCTTTATGAAAAGAGAGCCACCTCTGTATTGGAACACAAAACACACCACTGAATTTCTAGCAGAGTCCATGGCACAACTGTGGCCCATCTGAACTGTGCTTCCAGACAATGTTTTGTCACAGCTCAAGGGTCAGGAGGAACCAAGGAGCACCCAAAAAAAAGCAGACTGGATCCAGCCACTCTGTTTTGATAAGGATGGAGTCAGCAGAGCTGCCTGAACACCATCCGTGCTGTTCCAGTAAGACAAAGGGATCAAGGTGCTCCCTGTCCTGTTTTCTTGCTGTAGAAATGCAGACAGATGCCTACTTCTGGACAACAGCTTTTTTTCAAGGTGGCCAAGACACAGAATTCCAGGTATGCAATTCTGATTAGTCTATTTCCTTTGGTTCATTTAGAACAAGTTCAACGCAGAGAACAGGTAAATTCCACAGCCAAGGATGAGCCTGCATCGTGCCTGTAAGGCCTGTGCCTTCATGTGTTACGCTGTTGACAAAAATTGCTGCTCAGGTCCTTTTATGCTGAGAAATGATAATCAGCACCAATTATCTGAAATTGGTGGATTCATGTACTGATTAAAGCACTGCTCAGTATATCTCTAATGAAAGCCTGCTTCAGCAAATTGACCAAAGCAATCTTTTTAGACTTCCCAAGGATTTACAATGAAACAAACAAAAAACAATTAGTTGTAACTCTCACTGGGAACTCTCCTATCTAAAAACTCACTCACTGGCAGCAAGTATTCTATATAGTAACAAATACATAGATAGTTCCTTACTAAACTTATTTTGTGTCTGCTTGTGTATACACAATTTATTGGTTTCATAAGGACTCAAGTGTTTCCTAATATATGTGCACAAATAATTTCTAAGGAAGACATAGGGTTTTTTGTATTCAAGCCCGAGCAGCTGCTAATGTGTTTTTAATGAAAAATACCTTTTTTTTTTTTTTCATTTGGAAATTAAAGAGAACAATTAAAACTTGCTTTGATATGGAAAAACTCCTTATGCATTTTATCTCCTAGACACACTAAAAATGGCCTTGACAGTCTTTGGAGCTGTAGGAGAAATAGAGCAGCAGCAATTTGTAGCTAATCTTCCAGTCATCAAATACTTCATACAGAGGTGCTAGAAGGTCTGCCTGCATATGCCTGTGCTACCTGTGGGGTGGGCACTGGTGTCTTGCACTTGGCAAAAAACAGCAGACAATAAGATGGGTCACACAGGTTAGAATGACTCTCAAGATCTCCTTTAGAAAAAGACGCTGCTCCCACTGATTCATATTGTTTGTTTAGATTGTGTATTTTGACTTTACAATTTTTAATTACAATTTACATCACTGAGATATATAAATAGTATATTTTCTATAAAAACAAATCAAGATGTCATTTTGTCATCTCAAAAAAACACAGACATGGGTTTCAAAGCTGAACAAGAGAGGAAAATTTGTTAGTTTTGTTTTCTTGTCAAATGTTGAAATAAACACATTCCATCAAAACACATGCCCATTTTAAATCTAGCAGGACTGTATTTTGATTTATTTGCATCAAATTAATGCTCATTTAGATCTCAGCATCTAGCTCATTTAAATTTTCACATCTATTTGAAATTGTAGTGGTATTAAACTTCCATCTGCCTTCAATTACATCAGTTATAAAATACAACCAAGCCACTATGTCACATTAAGAATAGAAAGTTTATAGAAAGTTGATTTTTCTTCATATTTTCTATTTTATATCCTTAAAGATCAGGAAAAATGCATTATTTAATTTTGGAAAAATAAAATAAAGACAATGTTTAAAGCTGAAAGTTTATGCTTAATTTAGGAAAACTCACAAAATTGATATACAGCAGCAAATACAGTGAAAAAAACCTCCAGGTTCTGAACTTTTTCGAATTATATTTCAAAGTTCTAAAATCCTGAAGTTGTCTTCAGTTTAACTATTCATATGAGAATATAAATCTTCAATAAAATGCTTTTGTGAACCTAGGTCTTAAATTCCTATTCTTCCATCAGGATGTACCTAAGTTCCTACTCACAAAATACATGCCCAATCATAGAATCATGGAATGTTTTGGGTTGGAATGGACCTTAAAGGTCATCTAGTTCCAACCACTCTGCCATGGGAAGGGATACCTTCCACTAGAGCAGATTGCTCAAAGGCTCGTCCAACCTGGTCTTGAATACTTCCAGGGATGGGGCATCCACAGCTTCTCTGGGTAGCCTGTTCCAGTGCCTCAGTACTCTCATGGTGAATAAGTTCTTCCTTATCTCTAATCTAAATCTGCCCATTTTCAGTTTAAAGCCATTACTCCTTATCCTATCAGTACACACCCTTGTAAAAAGTCCCTCTCCAGCTTTCTTGCAAGTCCCGTTTAGGTACTGGAAGGCTGCTATGAGGTGTCCCTGGAGACTTCTCCAGACTGAACAGCCCCGACTTTCTCATCTTCATAGCAGAGGTGCTCCAGCCCTCTGATCATCTTTGTGGCCCTCCTCTGGATTTGCTCCAACAGGTCCATGAGGTCCATGTCCTTCTTATATTGGCAGCCCTAGAGCTGGACACAATACTCCAGATGGGGTCTCTCAAGAGTGGAACAGGGGTAGAGAATCATATCCCTCAACCTACTGGTCATGCTTCTTGTGATACAGCCCAGGATATGGTTGGCTTTCTGGGCTGCAAGTGCGCATTGCTGGCTCATTTGGAGCTTGACCACTGTCCTTATAATTACTTTAGTATCTTCCATTTTCGGTTCTTAAGAAATTCAGTTGTCGCTGGTCCACATATCCTTAATATGTAGTACTACAGGATGCAATAGTATTAGTACCTCACCACCACCACCTGAAATTAGGAAACTAAGGTATAGAGAACATATTATAGGATTGGCTAACAGAACTCAGAGTTCATGATTTTCAGTTATGGGTTTTAAATCATACATAAGTTCTCATTCAATAAGGTTCAAGTTCCAGTTCAGTTTTGTTAAAGAAACAATTAGCCCAACTATATTTTGTGATCCTAACAGGCTTTATAACAGGCTAAGTGAACAATCTTTTCCTCTACTAATGTTTCTGATATTCATGCTATTCACCGAAGACATTGTGGTTGACACTTTTAGGAATGATACCATCTACAGAGTTTTTCTTATATTTATACTTATTAGAAATTTGTAGTCAGTGATGCTATCTTAAGAGGCTTGATTATGTTTCTGTTCATCAGAATTTCACAAAATTAGGTCTTCTCCAGTTACTAACAATTTATAACTGGCCCTTCAGTCATGACACACATTGGAACTTGTGAAGATCTCGTATCACAGAAGGAACATCCCTTTGCCCACACTAGCCAAAGAACTGAATGAAAATTAAAAGTCAAAGCCCTAAATTAATTATTAAAATGTCCAATAATAGTTTTCTTTGGGGTGTGTCTACTGCAACAGAATGTCAAAACTCATACTGAGTAATACTTAGGATGAATTATTCAACAGACTTCAGTCAAATTCATGGTCAGAAGGTCAACTGATGTCAAAGGGCTCACAGGGTGTTTAGGCCGAATTCTCAAAAACTAGGTTATTTACACGAAAGTCGCAAAAAATATACAGCCTGTGTATTTAGTATACAAGCTATAAATTTAGTGTCATAGTCTGCCCAGAGAGCCTTTTTCTTTACAATGTGAGCAATTCTCTTCAAGGTCCAACAAATGCAGAAAATAATGCTAAAAAGAAAAATATATTTTGAACATCAAAGAAAGAGCTCCAGTCAAGGAAACTCAGAGAAAGTAAATTCATCAGAACTAGTTCTACAGTCTCTGAGCAAAGTACAATTTACCCTAAATTACCCACAATAATTTCTGAAGTGACTTCAAAACAGTCTGTACTCCCTAGGCATTTAGTTCTAGTTTTCTCTAATTAAAGCAATGTATTTTCTTAATTATATTTCATATAACTATTTGAAAAAGTGTAGCTTTAACATTGTGACGCAGACTATACATTTGATGTAAGTCTATATAGACTATGCTAACAAAAAGTTCAAGTGTTAAAACAAAATTTAATTAGTAAAATCTAACTCAAAGTGAAAAAAATATATTACCTCATTACTGAAAACGTTAATAATGTCTACACAATAATATAATTTACTTCCAAAAAAACGTAATTTAGCCACATCCACATCTGTGTTCAAGTTGCATTTTTTATATATAAAGGATTATTGCTAAAACAATATATAAAGGAGTAAAGCTAGAAGAAGAGACCAGCAACAATTAAATCAGATTTTCATTGCCTGCATTCATAAGAAGTTACAGAGATTCCCACATAGGGCTTTTCATTTACACAGCTGGAAAAACCTGTCTCGAAGAGTCATCACCAGAAGTTTTAAATCAAATTGATAAATTACAGGTGACCAGCACCCATTCATCAAGAATTTTTCACTGGAATAGCAACTCCTGTATGAGATCGTTTGCTTGAATCGACCACCCTGGAACGCCATCCTGCCACAGCCCATGACCCCATGTCACACCCCAGGGCCATCAGACCCTGACCCAGGAACACCACACCAGGGCCCATCCCTAGCTCCCCACAGGGCTTCCCTGCTCAGCCATGGGCCCCACTGAGCCAGGTCTGCCCGCAGGCCCATCTCCCAGCCCAGCCTCAGCCTGTCCTTGATGCCCAGGGGCAGGGCTACAGTGGCTTCAAACCAAATTCAAACAAATCCCTTATTATCTTCCCTTTCCTCCCCACCTCCTCGATTTTGCTGACTGCTACTGTTTGCATGGCTGCTGCACCAAGAACAGTGCCAGTACAGTCTTGTTGACATATGTTCAATCTGCTCTTAACACGTTGCTCTTTTTTGACATAGACTGAGCTCCTGAGTGTGATCATATCACCCTGTCCCAGCCAGGTCTGTGTGTGAAAGTCAGAATAGCCTGTTTCAAAGAGCAAGAAATACTGAGATCCTGCTCCTCTCATGACCTGGTACTAATGTGTTCGAAAAAAAAAGTTCCTAAGGAGAGTTATGAGAAGGTCTGGGTTTAAAAGATTGTCAGAAGTTGATGCAAAATGTGGATATAGTACTTTAGAGGCAATCCCTCCCTAAAAAATAGGATATAATTTTGGAAAATACCTCTTCACAGTTTAAGGTGCCATACTGCCAGCTGTGGCTGGGTATGTGTTTACTTATTTGTGAATCCATATTCAGTTATTAAGATAAAATCAATCTCTTCAGACATCTTCCAAGCATTAAAAAAAAAAAAAAATTAAAAACACAGTAAGTCAAAAGTGTTAAGAATACAAAGGAACATTAAGAAACTAGGATTAGTGAAAATTTAAATCTGCTGGTGGAATGAAATGCAGCCCAATTAAAGACAGAAATAAGAAGAAAGACTATTTGCTATTTTCATGAATAGGCTAGATCAACTAGAGTCTTCATGGAACTGAAATGAAATTTGTTTCCACAGACCAATCTGATATCAGGAGAAATCAGATAGTGGAAATACTCATGGCAGTTTTCTTCACTCATTTTAGCAGAACAAAACAGCTGTGTTATCAAATTTATCATCTGGCAACTTAAATTCCAGTTTCTGAAGTAAGTGTGTACCTCTCCATTACATTAAATTAAATTCTATGTTTGCTTGATCATAATTTCTTGAAGGTCAGTGGTTGAGATAATCAAAGGTGGTTTTGGTTGCCACACTTATTTTTGAGGGAAGAAAATTTTGTAAATCTAGCAGCACAGAACAAAGTTTTGGACTTTAATGAAAGCAACAACCTTTAGCGCTACATGCCTCTTGAGTGGGCAGTAAAGGTAACTGATTAGTATTAATTTATGCAGCTTTGGTTAGCTGCAGAAAACTGCTTAGTGCAAGACTACTGATTACATTTGCAATGACAGAATGGAGCAGTGGTTTAGAGGTGGCTACTTCTCCAAAGACTAAACTCAGGGGGTTGCAACTGTGCTGCCATCAGAAACTGCAAACTCCAGCTTTCTCCTGCTAATTGCTGTTGCCCTTTCCTCCTCCTCACTGCCCACTTTGTCTCCTGTTGCTACCTCTGCTGACCTGAGAGCTGAACTGTTTGTATCAGCATGCTTTCAAGTGCTTCTGTCAGAAGACACTTAAAAAATAAACAGATCTTTGCTAGCTCAACTTATTTTGACCACAGCAGCGTAGGAACCACCCGTAGGATCAGAGGGAGGTGACTTCCACAGGGTCTGGCTGAGGTCAGTAACTTGTCAAACTGCTGGGATTAACTGGGGTCTTTCCTGGCAGACATTCTCATGGACTGACCATTCTAAGAGCTTTTATTTCCTTCCCCCCCACACACACTTTATTTTCCCAGAAAAAAAAATACTTATTAATTGCAAATTACCTGTGTGAAAACATGCAATGTCCACCAGCTCTGCTTTTGTAAATCAGGATCATTTTCTATGTGGAATGTGGATGCTTCCATAACTAAATCCTGGATAATATAATAAAACTGACACTAAGCATAATGCTGGAGAGTATTACACTGGCCCAGGCTGCCCAGAGGGGTTGTGGAGTCTCCTACTCTGGAGACATTCAAAACCCACCTGGACACCTTCCTGTGTGGCCTCATTTGGGTGTTCCTGCTCCAGCAGGGGGATTGGACTGGATGATCTTTTGAGGTCCCTTCTAATCCCTAACATTCTGTGATTCTGTGAGCAGGGATGCCAAACTCATTTTCACTGGGGGCCACATCAGCCTCGTGGATGCTTTCAGGGGGCCAAATGTATTTTTAGAACTGTATAAATGTAGGACCATTTGCATTTATACAGTCCTAAAATTCCATTTGAAAGTAACCGCAAGGCTAATGTAGCCCACTGTAAAAATGAGTTTGACGCCCCTGTGTATCAGAGTTCTCTTAAATGAGATTTTATGTTAGCAATATACTCGATCCTAAAATCCATAGGAAAGATATGTACTATTTTTACTAAAGCATTAAATGATTCTGAGAATACACAAGATTTTATATTTCTTAAATGCCATTATACTAGATGCCTCCAAATTATCAGGAAGGAATTAATACAACCATATCGAGTCACTTGTTTACTAAACACTGGTAATTTGAGTGACGTGACTCTTCTGGGGTTCATAGAGCTGCAAGAGAAAAAATACAGTTATGGAAGTGCAGTTTTTATTTCTTTCACATAAATCAAACAGGACTGATTTCATCCCTGCCACCTTGTAAGTGACTTGGGAGAAATTACATACAATTCAAATACAGAAGAAATAGGAGAAAGTTGAACCATGTTAACAAACTTTATATAATGCAGGCAAATAGAGAAGCAGGAAAGAAACAAAAAGAATAATTACGAAGATATGTTTTATGATATATATATATATTAGATGAATTACCATCACAAATGTCTGTTTGCCTCCATTGACTTTAAGGGTAAATCTGTTTGGACTTCGATATGCAATAGCAGATTTGTTGATAGAACCTTTATTGATACTTAGCGGTTAAATGGTGATTTGAGGGTTGAGAAGGATAAATAAAACTGAGTTATATAGAAAAAACAAACAAACAAACAAAAATAAAAAACTAAACCAAAACAACAAACAAAACCCCCCAGTACTGCTGGACCACTGGTTTGAGTGACTTATCAGTCAGGGTTCTCTCCTTTACTTTTTGCTCTCAAATATGCACACACACTTTTAAAAAAATCTTTAAAAGATAAGACTCTAAAAAAACCCCAAACAAAATGGGGGTCCTGCTTTCAAGTGTAGTAGCTGGCAGAGGGAGAGAGGAGGCAGATGGACATTTTCAGTTGTTCCATTTTTCTCTATATTTATGACATCCTGAAATTGCAAAGATTAATCTTAAAATTTTCAAAATTTTTGTTTTTCCAAAGGCAAAATGGAACATTAAAATGCATATTTGGAATAAATGAACCAAATAGCCTGCAGACCTACTGTGGACCTTATAAGTGATTTGTTTTGCTGGAGTTCAAAACACCATCTTTCGGTTTATTGAAATGTTAATGAAATTTTTATTATAATATAAAATATAATTTTTTTATCTAAGACATTATTAATGCCATTTCAGAGATTAATGTTGCAACCAGAATGCTTCATTTCTCATTAATCTACCAGTTCACTGCTAAATTTACTTATAAATCTCCTCCTTCATCCAGTTTATATCTCATTGCTCCAGCGAGTTTAAATTCTGTCTAAAATTTTATGACAGCAGAAGTATGTTGCTACAATTAAAATATCAATAAAACAGACCATAGCACCATTTTTACTATCATTTATATCACGCTGGCAAGATGCAAGGATTAAAGTGAGCATGGGCCCTTTTATGATTTAACTGTGCATGGGGAGAATCCAATCACAGTGTCAGAATGGAAAGATTTGAGAACATTAATCAACACAATGAGACCAAAACCAAAAAGGATACTCAATCCCATTAATCATGAAATTAATTTTCACTAATGCAGTACCCTTTTTCCCCCATTGCTGTCACTGGTGGGCCATGTACTGATGATGAGTTTTGTTGCTGTTTCTGTATTGCCCCTTGTTCTGCAGTCACTATCATAGCATCTGAGCTTCTGCCAGTAGTTCTTTAAGCAACCTAACTACCATTCACCACACATATTTCTCTCATACTGTCACTAGGCAGAAGAAATGTAGCTGGCAGTGCGCTTTATTCTAGAAAACCGAACTTTTCATCGAAGGAATATTCTTCCCTGTGCTTGGTGCTTAATTTTGATGCAGATTGTAGCTTTCAGAATTCTTACCAGCTGTAAATCCTACCTTAGAGTGTGCAAAGTCAGAACAGATTGATAGAGGTTTTACCTGCCTTGCATATCCTCAGAGTGGGCTTGGGAAAAACCCTTTACATTCTGTTAGATGCATTCCAGTGTTTGCTTCACTCTATTGAGGTCTGACTTCTCACTGTCTCTTGCTGTAGCGAAAGCTGTTTGAAAACCCAGGCGATCTATGTGGGAGCCAAGAATTGGTTACCAAGACTCAAGTGTATCAATGCAATGATTCACCAGACTTCTTGACTTCTTGTTCTGTGGGTGGAGTGTCTTTTAACAGCTATTGATACTTGATTGTTCCTCACTCCATTTTCCTGATCAAGAGTTAATTTGAGATATATATGCACACAACTGAATATCCTGAGGAGTTCAATCTGTTCTAGATTTAGTAAACCTCACTATAAACCTGGGTAGTGAAATACAGGGTGTATTTCTATAAAATGCAAAACAGTTTTGCAATACCTAGTGTATCCACAATGCGTCTCAGATACTGAATTTAAGATTGTGCTGTATGTATTAATTCATAGGTAAATATTACTCTGATATTACTCAATTTGAAGTCAGTAGATGATTGTGTCTGTGGGATGCATAGGGCAAGCAAAGGATATTTAATGGAGTGATATTCTTTGCGTGTCTTCCAAGTCAGAAAACAGAAAAGTTTATACTAATTTTAGTTTAAAATAGTAAAGAATGAAAATAATACATTTTTCAATTGCACTAATATTCTGCATTTTAAATTCCTGGTGGATAGGGCTCTTCATGTAATCCTAGGTAATTTACAATTAATGATAATTCAAAATTCTAACAGGATTTGTGTTATATCAACAGAGTAATTTTTTTCTAACTGAACCCTAATTTATTTCTTCAAAGCTTTTTCTTTATATCAACCAATAAATGGTCCTACTGATGCACTAAATTTGTCCTTCATGAACTTTCTAGGTTCTGATTTAGGTTTATGCAAAAGTGTTGAAACTCCCACTAATCTGAGAGAATAACAAGTCATTTTGCTGCTAGCAACTGTAGGAAATAATTTATGCTGCTGTTATCTGGGAGAGAGAGCATATTGCCAAGGCTAAATGCTGACGCATGAAGTTATTGCAGAGACCATTACCAACTTGCTTTTTAAATGTAAATCTTTCATCTGAGCAGGGTGAATTACTGTGCAGCTTTTAATTTGAGTTTATTTCAAAATGGCTTCAATGTATGTAAGCATTCTATGGTGTTTTTCCTTCATCTTCCCCTTTTGTTCCTCATTCTTATGTGGTTGGGCTGTGCTGTATTCTCAAACATGACTTCTTCTGGCTTCCAAAAAGCTATTATTCAACAACTTTTCATTTCATAGGAATGCTTGAATATCTGAAACTGGGCACACAGATTTTCGTATTTACAGCCCAAATAACCAAGGGATACATGAAAATGGAAGAAAGAGGAGTCTTGCCTTGGTCCATAGTGTAGTAGCGGACTTGCTTTATATATATGCTTATATGTATACTTCCAATGTATCATGCCTTGCAGCTGATTTGTGCTCCATGAACAGAGATGAGGGGCCTGAAGTAACTGTGGCCTTTCTTGCACATTAATCCATCAACTTTTACAGCTTCTCTATTCTGTGACCATAATCAGGCAACAAACCTATCCTCTATCACTGGTATTTCCTGCACATGCACAACATTCTTGATTCTATACAATACACATATTCCTTTCCACCAAATTTTGCTTAGTCCTCTCCCAAAACACTATCCTAAGGTCAAGTAATGTGAACTACTGAGATTTTAACCGTACTAATTTGATCCTAGAGAATATGTAGCTGTGTCTCTTGAATTAACCTCTGTAGTTTTGGTATACTAATAGCAACACCAGTCTTAAAACCAGAGAAGAAAACCACAGATAAAGACAGATTAGGGAAGGAAACAGATAAATGGAAAAATCAGGCTGAGTTATCAGAGGCTTGATATGATAATTTTAAAGAGTTTCAAAATATTAATTTCATGAAGCCAGGAAAGATGGGATGAAAGAATCTGATGGAGTGTTGAAGTTTGAGGAAAAAAAATCTGGTAGATGTTTAATAACCCATCCTAAAATCTGCTTACTCAGAGTGATCAACAGTGATAGTTTTGCATGAGATGAATTTAAACTCAGGGTAAAACAAAGAAAAAATTAATTTTGAGGGGAAAACCAGAAAATAAGTATGATGTGGCCTTTGCTTTTGAGTGATGAAGGAGAAGAAATTCACACTCAGCTCAGCACCTCCTTCTGAAACATAGAAATGCATCAAAGTAGTTAAGCAGATCAAAGGGTTCTTTTAAGCTGCAACACTACAAAGCTACAGAGTTCTTCTCTCAATTAAAGCTGAAGTAGTAGACTGTCAGCAGCACATCAATTTCTGACATATTGCTGTTAGTATTTTTAATGGATAGATATCTGTCAATAAGTTAATTCCAAGAGCACTTTCCACAATGTCTCTAGCAGGAGTGTCAGTTTTCTGTCAACAGTGTTAACTGCAGAAATGGCACACATTGTTAATTCTGGCAGTACTGCACATGGTGGGAATATCTGAAACACATGATCCCATCTGGTCCCTTCGGTTAAGCAGGAATAGGATAAGACAATATTTTGATGACAGACTTTGATAGAGAATTTAGAGTCTTCAACGCGTGTGAGCTACTTAGGTGATATTCTTTTTCTGGAGTCAATAACAGATGTGCAACGAAATAGCTGGGTTTATTCTGCCTGGAGAATCTGTGCACAAAATGTCCCCCTGCAATCTTGTTTCTGATACCCAGTGTTGGAGACGCTCTCACTTTTTTAATCCTCACCTTTGCAGCGCGAAAAAACACCATGGTTTTAAAACTGCAAAGGAGAACCATCACAAGAAATATCTGCAGAGGCACAAGTTCTCTCACACAAGCTGCCTCTCGAGTCCTTCACTCATCAACAGCTTGTGCTATTTGTCTAAATAACCAAGACACGGTCATGTCCTGGGTGACCATTAGAACTGCATGACTATCTTCTCCTCGTTTCAATGTCTGTTCATTGCCAACATCCTTGGCAATAAATTGTACTGATTTGCTGAGGTTTTAATCATGTTCTTCTCAGAAACAGAAAGGAATTGTACCTGCAGTTTGAGGTGAGCTAGCTTTCAGTTGCTACGACTTTCCCTACCTATAACTGCTTAGCATTTCCTTGCTAGGTGGGGTTAAATGTTGTCCTAAAGACTGAACCAGTGGAGATGAGGCTACACAACACCTTGTGGAAACAGACTAGTAGTATATGCTATTTAGTCATATATTGTAATCACACAGTTATATGAATCCTCCAGGGGTCCCTCTCATCCCAGTGTGACAGAAGGGAGACTGCTGCAGGTCTGTGTTCTCTGTGCCAGCAGTGAGGCTGAGCGTGTATTCATGGCTGGTGCATGGGCAGACACGCACACACACACATGGCCAAACAGACCAGCACAGATGGAGGTCAGTGCCTTTATCAGCACCCACATAAACACCCACAGCACTCACACAGACAAGAACATCACAGGTGGCCTCATGCCATTCCTCCTCCCAGGGCAGCTGGGATTGGCATCAGAGTATATTCATGCCCTCACTCTTGATTCGCAAACACATATCTATGGGTTCCTTGAGTATTAGCACAGATTCTAAATTCATCCAGTATCTGTGGTCTGTTCCTACACACAGACTGAGGCTTTGGGTGTTTCCCTATATGGTTCTCTTTCTACTCACCAGCTGGTCCAACTTGAAATTCATGAGCAGTTTGCACACACAGGCTCAGGGGGTGACCCACACAGAAAACAAGATGGATTTAATAAGAAGTTATGATAGGCTGTGGTAATCAACTACCAGGTTTGTGAGGCTTTTGCCTACTTCTCCTTTTTATTCCCTTTTTTCTCTCTGACCCAACTGGATGCCTTCCTTCTCCTACTTTTGATCCTTCCCCTAAATGTTTTGCGTATTTCCACACTCCCCCAAAGACACCCCATAGTTTTATACCATCTTCAAATCCTCTGTTTTCCACCTCAAAATCCTCTTCTGCCTGCATCCCAAAATAAGTTGTATACCCCCGGTACTCCTTTAGTTTGCATGGTGTTCCAGGAAGACAACTTCTTTCCTGGAGTCATCATGACAGGTGGGACAAGCAACAATGATCCAGTCATTCTACTTTGACAATCTTAGGAGTAACCGACTTGGTGTTTTCCATATTTACTGATCAGGTCACTTGCTGGCTACCTTGGCCTCTTGTAGTTCCTCAGATACTTGCCAAGTCTATGTTTTTACTGTGATAGTCTTTTTAATCACATAATGTACTAAAAACAAGTAATCTCATATTTTATCACACAAATATCATTAAAGATACAAGATATATATTATATTTCCACAAAGAATGAAAATAAACTGTTATCAATATGAGAAGGATTCTGTTTTCTGCTTTTCATATGCAATTTCCCAAGAACACTTTGTCTTAAAATGTTGAAGATATTTTGAAAATCTTGTCCATGTAAAAGTCTTTGTCAGTGTAGAAAGATATTCTCATGGTCACTGTTTCTATTCCTGCCCTCTTCAAAATTTTCAGAAATAGCAATTACAATATTAATGCATTTTAAGTTTTGAGTTTAATTGATATTAGTTTTATTAATGAATACAATCTCCTATATGAATTAGTTATGTTTATAATCATAATACACATTAAAATTATCCATGTCTGTAAAATACACGTATCTTTTCTACATCAAGGAAGATAAAATTATAGAATCAAAATGAATTGCTTCCAAAAAACATTGTTCATGCCTCTTCCAAATTTCTTGTAAGTCTGCTGAAATACAATCCAAATAGATGATGGTGCCTGCACAAGTTCAACCCATAAAGGGTGAAATAATTTATAAACTTAGAAAGTCAAACAGATGATAGTGGCACAAATGACTGTCATATATCAAAACACTATTCTTTTGACCACTGTACGTCATCTTGAAGTTCTCCTTCCCTTGCACACTAATTATGCAATAGCAGTAAACTTTGGTTAGGATGGAAAGGCAATCTTATTTTATCTTACAAGCCTGACAAATCAGTCAACTTCTTTTTAAGAGAGTCTTAATTCAAAAATCCTTCAGCACATATTTTTAAAATTTATGCAGTGCTTCAGTATTCAGAGACAGAAAAAAGACTGCAGTGCGATCCGTAGTGAATAACTGATGTGCTCACATGCATTTAGGTCAATGAAATCTCTGTGGAATTTATGCTGGCATAAACAAAGTTGACTAAATTTAGCTGAATCATCACTTCATTAGGTATTGCTTTATATTCCTTCACCAGATAAGAATGAACACAGGCATTTTAAAAATTATTTCATTTTTTCATAGATACATCTTTTGAATTTCATGCTTAATATTTTTGTCTGGTACAACTGTTGTGGTTCTGGATAGGTACAGTCTTTAGAAGCTTAGGAAAAAAAAGTCTTGTAGCAACATTTTTCTTTAAAAGAAAATACTTTGTATTCAAGGTGATATCTAAATGATGCCATTTACACGTATGTCAATTGTCATACTTCAATGACAGAATTAAAATTAAATTAAAATGTCTGAATTTGGTTCTCTGTGCATGTAGGCGTGTAGGTATGCCACTTACCTTAATCCCCATGGAGTCAATAATATACAATTACTACAATCAGTGTAACTCAGAACTCTGCTAGAAGTTGACCGTAAAGTAAACACATAGGTCTTTGATTCAATTGCCCGCCTATAGGCACTTAATTCTATATGACATGCTCTAGAACAACCAAAACACATATGTGGTGCTGGTGGACCTGGTACAGAACACTTGTATCCTTTGGAATCAGCAACTGAAAGATAGACATGATATCTGAGAATATCTGAAATTCCACTAAACACGTGTGGGCAACAGAACAAGGCCTCAGATCTCTTTTGACTGCAATGGTTACCATGTCTGTAGACAGTGATGTACAGAGAGCTACATTTAGCTCTCTGATTTCTGAATTTAATCCTTCACAGATTACAGTGAGTACGTTCTTCCTACAGGACCTTCTAGAAGATGGTCTGATCATCCTGCATCCATTTACTTTTGCTATCTTGTATTGTATGCAAATAGTGGAATTCAACATTGTTAGGGATCACCATCAAATCTACTGTTTGTGAACCTAGATTCAAAAAGCTATCTTGTGTTTTTCAGCTGCCATTTTAGACACCTGTGTCTATAATTTAGACTCACAAAATCCTTTTCAGCTACCATTCCATTGTAGAAGCAGCAGAAGGTTTCCAGTTTCCAAACATTAGATGGAAGTCACGTAAACACCTTCCTTTTGATGCTGTACATCAGCTTTATACCTATCTCTTCAAAATTACAAAGCTCGGTATTTTTTCTGCCCAAATATGCTGACAGACTCAGTGCAGAAAGGTTTGCAGAACATCCATGGCTAACAGGTTCCACATAAGTCTGGACTGAAGTTGACTTATTTTGTCCAATATACTCAATGAAGACTTTCTTCTCTCATTAAGAACGTCAGAGATCCTGTCTCATTCCTATCTTGACCCTGCTGGAATTCAAACCCCAGTCCCATGTTTCTGAGACATCACCAGCCACTGCTTCATCTTGCAGCACTAAAGCAGATACTTCCAGCACTTATCTTGCTAAATACCTCTTGAACCTTGTTGAGGTTCTTCCAATGCTGGATTTGTGGGCTCTGCTCTAAGATGCCTCTCACCTGAGAGAGTTTGTAAATTAGTGAGGTTTTGCAGTAGTCACTATTGCACAGCATAAGTCTCTTTTCTTGTGTCTGCCCCAAGTTTTCTTTTTTAGGTACATAAATTGAACAGTTTGGTTTGATTTGTTATTATTATGTCACATAAATTACACACTGGAGAAGCCATTTAGCATAATTTTCCCTCCCCAGACTGGTGCAACATTATTGTCTACTGAGCTCTTCACAGTATGTTTACAGCTATAAACTATTATTTCTTTTGTTATACTTGCAAAATGGATTCATTCCAATATGCCTAACTATCCTTATATGAGAATTATTCTGAATAGTGTTTACACATCTACAGCTGAAGAATTAAAGATAAATAACCATTCTAATTTACATTCTCCTGTTAATTAGGGAAAAAAAAAATCCTAAGGAAACTTCTAATGAACTACATATGCTTGCTTGCATATCTGGGCTGTATGCCTGTGTTTTTTTATATAAAGGATGCACAAGAACTGGAGTAGATCAGGCTTTTCTAAGAGTATTAGCTTCTTTCCAAAATGAAACTGGTTCTTAATTCTTCACAGATCAATGACTGACATAGCTTGGGATTTAGTCTGTAATCCTTTTATCCTTTTTTACCTCTTGTAGTCTAATGCCTGGTAGAATTATACTGAAAAAAAAAAAAATGAAGGAGCAACTCCTGTATTCAGCAATGGTTTCTGAAGCCAAAAAAAAGGGTTTCTATCTATGGCATAATGTAGAAAAGAAAGAGCTTAAACCACTCACTGCAAGAATGATATATTGGCGACCTTTGTGATTTACTAACTGATTTATCAAACCAAGATTAAATTACCAAAATATATCTCAAACAAATCTGTAGGGGGTTAGTGTTACATGCAAAGTGTTTCTAATTTTCTTTAATCAGCATGCGAGAAACAGACAAATTGCTCCATTTGAGAAAATATGTTCAGTGACTGGTAAAAATCATCCTGGAAGAGAGCATGTTAGCTGATAGGAGGGATGGAGGGAAAACACTCGTTATCTATTTTTACAATCATCAGTGCCATACTTCTTAAAATAATATCTTTGACTATTAGTTGTCACATATGTATGTAGAAAGTTAATCAATTGTTCCACATGACTTCTTGCTTGTCATGAGCATATATTGCAAATGCAGATATACTTGCAAAGGCACAGAGAGGTGAAGCAGTCCAAAGAAGACAGCTCCTTTAGATCCACACAGACTCAGTATGAGGGGCTGGACTGATATATTGAAAAAATCCAAGAAATAGCTTGATCCAGCTTCTGCTGAATTATGTCAAAATACCCAGCATAGATTGAGTTTTAATTGCAGCTGTGTTGGTTTTGCTAAGGAAAAACACATGTAGGCAATCCATAGATAAAATAAAAATAACAATAAAAAAATTGTTAACACACTGAAATAAAAAGATAATGTTAGTACCCATTTTTGCATCATGACTGCTCTACCATAATTATGTTATTCAGTTGCCTGAACACAGACATTCAGTACAATTTAATTTCCTAGAGTCCTGAAAGGATATTCCCGAGTCCCTCCATGCACCTCCTAGTCTAGCAGAAGTGACACACACAGCACTAGATGCTTATTTTTATACAAATTAAATCAACCCCAAGGTTAAGGTTAATTTAATGTATCTCTGGGCATTTAATCATTAGATAACCAGTCTAACTTCGTCACTTAGACAATAGTTCTTAAAGAAATGGGAAACTCAGGTGGGAGACTCATGCTAACTGAAGATATGTTATTATAGAAGGGTAGGAAGAACTCCCTTTCTCTCTCAGAGGACTATTGTGAAAACTAAAATCGCTAAATAAGACAAATGTTAGATAGTTATATTTAAGTGAGATTGATCTCTCCCTGAAAGATTGAGAAATCAGTGTTCTAATCTAATATTTTCTAATTTAATCTGTTCTATCGAGTTTCCGGTCTTCCCTGGTGGTCTAGTGGTTAGGATTCGGCGCTCTCACCGCCGCGGCCCGGGTTCGATTCCCGGTCAGGGAAACCGTGGTTTCTGTATGGGCCGTAGAAGAGGATATTTTCCGTTATTTTAAGTCCATTCTTATCAATATTTACAATTTATACTACACACCATTTTATATTCAACATACAGATTTATACATGGTCCGTAAGTACTACTGTCCTCTTTCCCTTAACACACAGATATTCTCCCATTTCCCACTTCCCCCAAATGTTTATGAGAACAGGCTATGACTTGGGTGCTCAGCACAGGAGACGCAGCATCTTCAAGCACTGGGTGCCAGCACTGACCCATTGCACTCACCTTGTTCCTTGCAAAGCTCACTCCTTGTTGGTTCAGGTCGTTCCTGCTATGTTACTTCCTATAACATTCAACTCATATCACAGCTTATTTTTCCCCCAAGATTAAATTTCCTTGAGATAAATGCTAGATCTCCCCATCCTGCATTACCCACCAAGTACACCCAGGTTCTTGAGCAAGACAATCTCATGAATGGGTTTGACTTTTCTCAGGGGAGAAGCAACCAACATCACCTTTCCCCAGATACTTCCCTATATGCACTTGTGCTGGTTTCAGCTGGGATAGCATTAATTTTCTTCATAGTAGCTGGTATGGGGTTGTTTTGTGGATTTGTGCTGAAAACAGCGTCAATAACTCAGGGATGTTTTTTTATTGCTGTGTCAAGGGCTTTTCTTCTCCTCAGACAACACTGCCAGTGAGTAGGCTGAGGGTCCACAAGAAGATGGAAGGAGATACAGCTGGGACAACTGACACCAGTAACCAAAGGGATCACAGGATCACAGAATCGTTTGGGTTGGAAAGGACCTCTTCAGATCATCTAGTCCAACCCACCTGCTAAGGCAGGTTCACCTAGAGTAGATCACACAGGAGTGTGTCCAGGTGGGCTCTCTCCAGAGAAGGAGACTCCACAACCTCTCTGGACAGCCTCTTCCAGTGGAACCTTCTGTTCTTTAGTTTATGCCCATTGCCCTTCATCCTATCATTGAGCACCACTGAAAAGAGTCTGGAATATTCTGTACCATATGGCATCACGCTCCACAATAAAAGCTAGGAGAAGAAGGAGGAAGGGGATACATTCAGAATGATGGCATTTGTCTTTCCAAGTAACCACCGTGCATGATGGAGCCTTGCTGTCCTGGAGATGACTGAACACCTGCCTGACAATGGGAAGCAGTGAATGGATTCCTTGTTTAGTTTTGCTTCCACAGGCATCTTTTACTTTATCTATTAAACTACCTTTGTCTCGACCCAGGAGTTTTCTCACTTTTACCCTTCCCTCCCTCCCCCATCCCACCATGACAAAATGAGTCAGCAGCTGTGTGGGGCTGAGTTTTCTACTGGAGTTAAACTATGACAGCACTGCAGGGACCATAGCTTCTCCTACAGTATGTTGGGGTTTTGTTTGGCGAGGATCAGGACCCTTAGATCCTCTGGTGTTAACGAGCCAAGCAGCTTCTGTTAAATTTATATCCCGGGGCTTCCATACCCAATTGCCCAATGCTTTCAGCATAGTCTTTAACAGTCCATTTTATCTCTCATTTTTTCCAGATGCTTGTGGGTGATAGGGGATGTTTCTTGGCCCAGGAGGTTATGAGGTTATTCTGGAAATGAGTCTAATGGTCTGACTCAATTATTTCTGGGGTACCACATCACCACAAATTTTGCTTTCAAGACTTACGACGGTGTCTTGGATAAGGGCCTGGTTAAAAGGAAATGTTTCTAGACACCTGGTAATTGCACTCGCCATGGTGAGTATGTGGCACTTGCCTTCATGTGTTCCTGATGGTGGTCCAATACAGTCAGTTTGCCAGGCCTCACCATATCGAAAACCTAACCGCCACTCTCTGTTCCACGGAGACTTTACTCATGTGGCTTCACATTCGTGGGTGACCTGTGTGTTGGCCTCCATGGTCAGGTCCACCCCTTGATCACAAGCCCATCTGTATGTTATTGTCCAGATGTTTTGTGGGCTCATCGAGCTACAAAGAGCCCATTTTTATGCTCCCAGTGCAGGTCATCCCGAGCCACTTTAATTTTGACAGCCTCCGCTACCTGTTCGTTGTTTCAATGGTCTTCAGTGGCACAATTTTTGGGCATGTAAGCATCTATACAATGTACCTTCAGCACATGATACGTCATGGTATGTAATGATAAACCAGTTACTCTAATGAACTGTTAGGTATACAGACAATTTTTTGTATCTCCCTACTTTTCTTGGTCTGTTAATTTGGCTTGTAAAGTGACCACTTGGAAGATAAACTGATCTCTCCTTCTTTATCATGTTTGTGCTTTACGACTCATTTGTAGATGGCTTGAAGGCAAGAGTAATTTACAATAAATGAACTAAATGTCAGTTTTTGTGCTTCAGAAGTTCCTATTCCACATTTTACAACAAATTATGTCAAGATGAAACTCAACCGCGAGTGGGATGTAGCCTTCAGTTCTGAGATTAGGGTTTGAACTGTGCCATAATATCATGAGGGTTGTCTATACAGAGATGGGCCTCAGATTTCATACTTCTCTTTTATTCCCAGGTCTGGGGCATAGGTTTATTTTAAAGAAAAAATCACAATATCCATACTGTTACATCTTTGCTAAAGATGTTCTCTCATAATTTAGTTGGTATTTATCATCATTAGTTCATGCTTTGCTCTGGAATCATTGGTGGCTTATTTGTGGCTTGAATAAATGGGACCAGTTCAATTTGCAGGACTCAGTTCACTCATCAGTGAATTTTATTGCTTAAAAGTTTTGACCAACACTACATAACATAAGCATCTAATTTTGCTATTCTTTTGTGCAATTCATGGTGTTGGATGTAGTTACATATTTTTACTTCTGTACTTATTATCATATATTAAAAACTTAAGATTTAAACAAAAATAATGTCTATTTTCTCTTATTTTCCCCATTTATTATATTATTCCATTTCTGTAGTTCTATTATGGCCCAATGATAGATATTATCTGTACAATTAAATTGACTTGAAGAAAGGCTTTCAGCTTGTTAAATTTTTTTAACTTATATCAGTTATTGTCATTCATACAATCTAGTTCCTCTTCCTGAAAACTTTTATTTCTTAATCACCATCCCTATCAACAAATTTTTCAGTATTTGTTTTGGTTAAGCTTTTCTAATAGATATGATTTATTTTATCTGTTTCTTTGCTTGTTTGTTTGTTTTAGGGATCTTTTTAATTTGAAACCTCTCATGCTTGTTCACTGGAGATAAATAATTCTCTTTCTTTTTAAGGTTTTGTCTATATATTACATATAGCAACTGAGGGAAGAGCTGCATTGCCCACAAACCTTTGAGCTTTCCATTATCACTCCAAATTCCATAGCTTCTCCACTGCTGTGAGTCAATCTAAAGCCAGTCTCAACAGCAAGAGTAACACTTTAAATTGCTACTTGTCTTTTATTGCTATTTTAAGCCATGGTACAATTTATTTGGAAAACTTTTGTGTAACATTCCTGGAATAACAAATATGACATGTAAGCATTCTGCTGTCTTTTATATAACTAAAAGATTCTGTACTTTCTTCTGTAGCTGTCCATTATCCTTCCATAAAGTGCTCTGGTGAAGAGTAGCAAAACATCAAAACAAGTACAGTTAATGATGACTAGCAATTTATTCTTAAACTTTCTATAGGATTGAAAA
Organism: Patagioenas fasciata; assembly: GCF_037038585.1. Taxonomy (NCBI): domain Eukaryota; kingdom Metazoa; phylum Chordata; class Aves; order Columbiformes; family Columbidae; genus Patagioenas; species Patagioenas fasciata. The sequence goes on from NC_092522.1 coordinate 113,182,619, forward strand.
TACATAATCTTCCTCCTCTGAAATGTCATACTTTTAACTTTTGTTTCTTGTCTTCAGTTTTATCCACTATATACAGGAATTCTTTGGTACTGTCAATAAAGCTGTCCTGTGACAGTAATTGCAGTTTGACAAGTATTTTTCTTCAGCAGTTAGACAATTAAAACCATTGTAGTTACTACTTTATCTTCTTTCAAGCATTGTTTCAGAAGTGTTTTCAGAAATGGTGTAGTGATATTTTGGTCACCTTTAGAAGCTGGTTACACTTTATTAATAGTAGCTTCTTAGTAGCACTTGCAGTTTTCTTTGTAGTGCATAAGGTTTTGCAGATAAAAAGATGTGGTGAACAATGTAATATCTATAAAGATAATCTAATCTTTTCAGAATCTCTTGAAAAAATATCCATTTTATGGATTAATCATCAGTGTAAGCATATTCTCCTATTGCTTTTTGATAGTAATGATTATTTCCTTTGCCACCTATAAAGCTTTTTATGTTTCTGTTATTTTAATATTAACTTAAGTTACGTCTTCTGAGTCATTAATTTCGTGACTCCATTTTGCCTCACTATTGTATCTGTGTTTTCTGCAATGAGGCTGAGACATTCCAATTTTTGTCTCCGTTATTTTTCACATGACCGAATTATGTTTTCCAGAAATGTTATATTTATTTAGTTTTCAAAATCTTCCCCCAGTTAAATATTTTTCTAATGAATTTGTAAGTTTAAATTTATGCTCTTCTTGCCAATATCATATTATGAGTTTCTCTGCTGGAGCATATGATCTAACTATGACTGTCTGCTATAAAGGATGGCCACAGTATGTCACTCACTTCATGTAACTATCCATCTTTTGGTTGTCACATCCATCTTCTCCAGTCTCAGTAGTTTCGTTCTTCTTGGCTGTCTCTCCCCTGGACTGCCTCTTTTACATTTTTACGAGCACATTTTTAAGGGCATGCAGTTCCCAGTGAAAGTACCCCATTTTTCTGATGTAAATAGGCATTTTATAAAACCTCCGATGTGCAGAGGAGTTAATTAGTGTATTTTATGGGATCTACTTATTATTCAAAACTTATTCATATACATTATGTTCGTAAAAAATCAAATATGCTGACCAGGCCATTTCTCTGCTACATTATAATAAACAAGGCATATAAAATGTGTTTTACAAGCAGCAGTCTATTTTCACCCATGATCTAGAAGCTGACTTTTTTTTTTTCTTTTTTTTTTTTAAAGAGTTTGAGGTAAAATTTGAAGCTACTCATTGCTTTGTCCTAGGTTTTCCACACTAGGATAAGAAGACAATATTTATGTAATAAAAGCTCAAACAGTTCATACATAAACCACAAAGGATTTAATTATGACAACATATCAGAAAGTAAACCAGCTGTTGAGAGATGGCCCTGGAGCTGACTCCAAAGAGCAGAACTCTGAAAAAGATCAAGGCAATTACAAAACTATGTGGTTCAGTAGTAAAGATATTTCACCAACAGCTTGTAAACCTAATAAAATTCACATGGACTTACAAGGTTAGGTGTAAATTTGTCACAGCTCACCTGATGTGGCTTGAGACGCTCTGTGGAGTCAAGATATTCAAACCCTGCCTAGAAGCACCTACATCACAGTAGATGCTTATCATCAGATCAAATTTGTTCTAGCGTATTGCTATTCTGAGATTATAAGTATTTAGATTACAGAAATAAAGCAAAAAGTTCAGTGTCTGTCTAAGGTTTACAACATTATTCTCTTTCCATTATCATAGCACTCCAAATACATACTTCGTGCATGAAACATCCAAATTTTTTGATGGGGATCTGTTTGCCAGCATTTAAGCTGTAAGCCTTTTAGAATAAAAAACAATGATTGATCAATAATAAACCATATGTTGGTGGCATGAACATTGTTGGACAATTACCTTAGACACAATAGAAAGACCACATTACTGAGATCTTAAAAAAAAAAAAAAAAAAGAAAGGACAAAATACATTGATCGAGGGAAAATTGTTTTCCTCTTTTCATTTTGTGGATTTGCTTCAACGTTTTATGGGAAATGATTCACACACAGACAATTTCACGTTGGTGCCTCTTACACTTGTAGTCATTTGTCTCCATTTTTATTGCTTACCATTAAAAAAGCTGTGGAGAAATGTTGCTGTTATTCAAGCTAAAAACCAACTTTATTTGATTGTGTAAAAAAACTTGTATGCAAATTCATAAAAACCTTTCAGACTTCCTATCATCATTAAAAATTATTTTTTATTCTTTACTGATAATTTTAAGAAGAAATTTTAGTGCTGCTGCTTAAATATTAAAATTTCACAACAATAATATTCATAAAATGGTTCCTTCGTGATTGAAAACAATTGTTTATTCAATGAGCAAAAATGTTTCTAAAATAAATGAACCTTATTAAAAGAACTTTGACCTGTCATAGTTCTGTTTCCAAATGTTTTGTGAATCCAGAATAAGGGAGTCTTACTAGGTAAGCACAGATCTCTGTGTTTTCCTACTATGGAATGCCTGAGGTTGTTTACCTTTTCCTGGAGAATCCTTTGCTGGCTCCCTTTACGTAGGGTTGGCTTGCACATTGCAACTGGCTATTGCCTCCTTGTCAGGTATTTAATACAATATTATAAGAAAAAATTGTGCTTATAGCATTTTTTGATAAATTAGAAGGTTTCTCTGTTATATATCTCTTCAAACAAAGGGAAATCTTGTCCTTTACACAAGACCTTTTTCAAGGTATAAGCAACTCTAAACTCTTGCAATATGTGTATATCTTTGTCAAGAGTCCCTCTGAGGTTTCTTCAGTTTTATTATTTTATCAATTATTTATCTCAATGGTTTTATATCTGTTTCTGTATTCATGTACATGACTGACGTAGAATTCCACAAGTAGTTAGCTAGGTCCAAATAAATGGATTAATATAATTAAAAGTAATTATAAATTCTCTTTGCTTCACAATTCTTGATGTCAAACAGAAATATGCTAATAACATTTGTAAATATTATAATTTCAAAACTATATTATTAACAAAAATTATCTTGATTGAAAACATTTATAGACTCCAGGAGGAAAATATGTGATAAAGAAAACATTAGTAACCTTACTGTTGTAAATTTAAAGAAAACAAATATTTATGAATTGTTTTAATAAAAGAATTGTACTGAATATGTTACAGTAGACTTATTTTACACAGTGATGGTATATATAATTCCAGCTTCCTCAGATGGTCCACAAACTGAATGCAGAAACACAATATCACAAGATGACATTTGAAGATATTTCAAGCGTGCCACACAGCTTAGGCAAATAATTGCCCTGAAAAAGTAACATCTTCTGAAAGTACTATATATTAAATAGTGAAACTAGAAAAAAAAATACAGTTACTATATACATGTCAGAAGAAAAATAATTCTGTTACTTTATTGTTACTTTATTATGTTATTTACAGAATTTTCCTTCATGACAAAAAATGTTTTTTTACTATCTTGGAACTTGAAATGCAATGTTTTCCTGGGAAACATATAGAAAAGTCCTTGTCTGAATTCTTCATAAGCAAAATAGGATCTCTGCGAATCCAGAATATTTTTTATTTATAACAGAAGTTGAGTTTACACTGCAAAATTGATACTGGAATCCAGAGCAATGTTTTCCAATTTTTCTTTAACTTAAATTTGGTCTAAAAACCTGTTGAGCTAACTTATATCTGCCATCATTTGAGAAATTGTTTTACTGCATGCATATATCAGAATTATGGTTGATTTATCTAATAAAACAATAAAAATTACTTTAAAAAATTCCTAATAATAACGTTCAGTACCTATATCGTCGTCACATTCTATTTTTTAATCATGTCAGTATAAAAGATGACTGCCCTGTGGTATTGCGGTGATAATAAAATCAGGTTGCAAAGCATGAGTTTTCTAGCTCAACAACACTAACCTAGGATGAACTGACCAACATAATATCAATCAAAACTTAATAAGACTTAATCTCTTTTCAGCTTTGAGAAATGAGATGCAGTTTAAATTTCTCCAGTTTTTCAGGCAGTTTGAGATATACATTTGGTTTCTTTCTCCCAGAGATGGGGAATCTACATTTGGACTTAATCTCACGCTCTTTCCTCAGGTAAAAAACCTATTGTTAGATTCATTATTTGTACCAAGCCTTTAACATAAAGTTACTGAGGCTGATGATTAAGTCGAAGTAAATCAGCTGTAGGAGCACTATGAGGCTGTATAGTGTTTTGAAAGCTCTGCAATTAGTAGACATTAATTTCCTTATGTGCATATGTAAGGCTTAATCCAAAGCTTTATCAAACATAATATAAAAGTTGACATTAACTTCAGTGAAAATTGAGGAATGCTCACAGAATGTCCACATGAGCAAGAATACATTTAACATTAGATATGTGAATAACACCCTGGAAGGTGAAGGAAATTAATCTTGTTATTAAAATATGTTTGAAGAACCAGCCTGTGCATTTCCTTAAGCTTCTCCAGGACATTGAGCAGCAAATAAATGAAGTCCTTATGAAATAAGGCATTGAAAAAGCCCCTTCAAGTAGGGTTGGCTTGCACATTTCAACCGGCTATTGCCTCCTTGTCAGGTATTCAATATAATATTATAAGAAAAAATTGTGCTGAAATAAGGCACTGAAGGAATGAACCTGGAGAAATATGCAGATGTACATCAGATCTCAGTAAAACTTATGTCACACCTTGCCAAATATATGGAGCAATTCACTGGAATGCAAGCTCCCTCCTGAAAGAGACTGAGAATGGCTTTTTAGAGGGGCTCCACAGCCAGTAAGTTACATCGATCTTTATGTCAGGCTTGTTCAGCCAAACTAATATAGCGACATAGACAGAAGTAACTGCAGAAAGCAAGCGGGACTTCATTCATTCACAGCATCTTCAGCCCTGATGGTTCATCGCTGTCTGCTAGAGCTGCACTTTTATCTCTCCCATATCAAAGGACAGGATGTACGTGTGCCACTAAAGATTTAGCACAACTGCCCCGTTCCTTGGTGTTGAGATGCCTTTTTTGACAACACACATTTGTGACAAAAGACACTCAGTGCCTTAGGGTGTACTTATAGAAAAATAGAAACTTTTACTTATTGACACAAATGTACTGTAAATAATGTGCACACACATTACAAGTGATTTCCAGGTAAAAGGAGCTTTGCAGCACCCTTTAATTAATTAATTAATTAGTTAACTAAAAATAAATGAATAAATAAATAAATAAAGCCTCTTCCAGTTCAGATATTTTCACAATCTTTATAATTTGCCTGGAATAAGAATAAACTTATATTATCTATTGTAGACTGCGAGGAGAGAAAGGATAAGAAGACAGCTACAACCAATTACTGGAAGCTTCTTCAGATTACTCCTTGCATCTGTTTGTTTGTCTAATTCTGCATCTGCTCAGCCTTTTTAGGTGTATATATGTTCTTGCAGGTGTCACCACTGTGTATCTCTAATAGTGAGGTACAGGACCATGATGCCTTGAATACTCAGATTTATGATCATGGAATCAAGATGCTAAAGCAAGCCAAGACTCTTCTTGTCAGCCAGCAAAAAAGCAAAAGCAGCTCCAGGGGCCATAGCAGTTCAATAATTGATGCCACTGAGAAGGCATCTGTATCTGTTAAGATCTTCTATATCCTTCATAGTTGAGTGTGACTGAATGGGAACAGAAAAGAGAGCTGGCAAAATCCCAAGGACACTTGGCAACACTGGATTTGCCTTTTAAGAAGAATATACCCATGGGCAATTAGCAAGACTGACTGGAGTCTCAGTAATTAAAAAGAGCTGGTGATAATGACCTGTGAAGTAGCATTTATTCATGAAAAAATAGATGCTTGTACTCTTCGAAAACAACAGTATCTGCTTCAACCAGGCTGTCTTCCAACAAATTCTATGGCACTAATATGCCATATTACTGACATCTCCCTGATTGACTGAAAAAGAAAGAACCAGGATCTGAATCAGAACAAAAAAGATTTGATTTTATGTGTGTGTCTTTTTTTTTTTTTTAATATGTATAAAATATATACATCATATAAAAGATATGCACCATATATTTATATGTACACATGCACACATATATTTATTTCCTTATATTGTTTCCTCTAATTTTTCCTGTTTCCCCAAATAGTCAGAAGTTCTTTCTGTACAGTAAAAGTACAGTAAATGCTGTTTAATGCTCTAATTCTCCAGTGGAATACTAAAATAAGGTAATTTATCACTGGTAAATATGTTAATTTAAACCAGAAACTGGAAGAGAATAATAAACGTTTCATTTTTGTGAATTTGCCTCTTGTCACTTCTAGTCTAGCAAAGGGAGACAAGAAAAAAAACAGAGATCAGTAAGAAGCCTCACAATTATGATCTCTTATCCATAGGGAGAATTAGTTTAATACCCTCCCAGCTCCCAGCACTCACACATCATTAATATAACTACATTGTCTCTCTGGTACTGCACAATTTCATAATCTTATTTGGACAAAGTAGAAATTCACACATTGTCCTGATACAAGTAAAATGTAAATGAAGGCATAGTTAATCATCAGGGATGAGATGTAGAGGACCATATGTTTATACAAGCCTGCATAAAATCACACTGGATAGAAAGAGCAGGGTTGCCAAAGGGATATAAAGATAAATGTTACTTAGAAATCACAGGAGAACAAACGAACAGCTGAAATACACAATTGTCTGAAACAGTCACAGGGGACTCTACTCCTACCTCAAAATTATGGATTAGTCTGGGCTGCTCAGGTATCAAGGTGTGATATAAGATGGCAAGTCCCTGAACCTGTGCTTTGGCGTGCAAGGAATGGCGGTGGGAGATTTTCAAATTTTAACTCAGGCTTCTAGTCCTAATGCTTTTGTGCAGAAAGATTAGAGCAGCTGGCACAAGAAACCTGAAGATGAAGGGATGGTCATGGCCCCATCACTCTGCCCATGAAGTTGAACTCTGTCATCCGTCCAGCTTTGCTGTTATTCATCTGATGCTCATACTGCAAAAATGTGAGTCAGAATCAGTCTGAGGAAACCTACTTCTTATACTCATCCTAATCATCTCCTTTCCTCTGAGCTCTGTAGCTGCAATATGGAAGGTGAGTGCACATGTTTGTGTGGAGAGTTAAAACCTTTACTTTTCTGGTAATACATACTCATACTCTTTTGTTTGTTTCTGAATAGTGTCACAGATAGGATCTCCTCATGTGATCAGAAGCAATCAGTACGCAGTTACCAGTTTTCCTAGAAAATACAGCATTGCTTCCTCTCCTGCCCTGCGAGTGAGAATATGCATCACTCTCAAATCTACCAGAGATCTAAGCAATTGCATGGTCTTTGGAGATCTGCACTAAAAGCATTTTCAGAGGAATTTCTGGCCTCTGAAAGAAGAGCTGTCATCATTGATTTTCCCCCTAGCAAAAGGTGTGAATACACAGCACCCTTAATGCTGCATTTGTTCAGTACCCTTGGCAGTTTGCTGCAGTGTTCACCAGAGTGATGTATCATGTTGCTAGAGGGAACCAAAATTTCCACAGAAATGATGAATCTTTAGCACAGGAAGCTTAAGGTTTTGAAATTCAATTTAGCATTAGCTACCGATTTCTGCTGACCCCTTGTACTCTCTTGGAAAAGAAATAAAGTTTGTTGAAATACTGCTTGTACTACAGGGAAAAGTAGTCCCCTGAAACAGGGAGCTAGCCTTGATTCTTAGTGCTTTCATTTTTTTTCTCTATTGAGCTAAACACCGAAGAAATTATTCCCCTGCTCCTTTCAGAGTCGCGTATTTCACATTACTTGGAGATTGCAGTCATACATAAAAAAATAAAAGAACAACCTATAAAAAAGGAAGAGGGCAGAGAGTGCTGAAGCAATTTATTCTCTCAAACTAACAGGATAGCAGAGGTTTTTTTTAAGGCAGTTGCAGAAGAGCATATTGGATTGTAGTTCTACAAAAGAGGAATCAGTAAGGTCCCTGTTCCAATTTTCATGTGTTTTAAGGCTAGATAGGAAGATTTTACTAGTTTGTATCTTGAGGAATGGAACTGGTTTTCCTCCATTTGTGTCTGGCTGTTTCCCACCTTTTGTCTCCTACCTTCTGTCAGCTTTTCACTGCAGCCTAACACAAAGAACATGTCAGTTGTGGCACAAAAACTGCTGGTACAGCCACATGAAAATTAGACAGTGACCAGATGTCATCCCCACTGCTCAGTCTTCTCAGCTTGCTCTCATAATATCTCTTGTTTTCTTTTATTAAGGGAGACAAGGTTGTAAAATCTTCTCTGGAAAAGGGTAAATAACATATCTGACTTTAGGTGGGTAGTAGGAAAGGGCTCAAAACAGCAGAAAGTGCTGATGTGTTTTTTTCTTCTGAAGAATCTGAGGAAGAAAAATAGAAATGTTATGAAAAATACCTATGTGTCAGACATATGTTCCTACAGACAACATTGTAGACCAGTGTTTTCAAAAAGGACACTATACAGATTTTTGTTTTATTATACATATTATGTATAAATACAAAAGCATAAATATAATTCTTTGCATACATATAATTATTTTTACACAGTGCCAAAATATATATCTGACAATACAATTGCATTACACTGGATTCCTTCACTTGTAATTGTCTAGGTCAGAGTAAAAATAGGTGCCAGAAACTCCAAGTTTGAGTTACAATTGGGCAAATGATGGACTACCATTATTTTTCTATAGGTAAAGAGAATTTTTCTTTTTTAAGTTTCCAGATTGTGTTTAGATGTAAGCACTGCTTCTTATCCTTCTTAAATGAGTATTTGTCTTCATTGACTTAATGAACCAAACAAGTCTTGCATGAACAACGTGCCCACCATGCAAATGGCATGAGGCATGGAGATGGTGAGACACACCTGCACTTCTGTTAAACACACAGCATTCAGATTAGGTTAGCTCCATATGAAAGCAGATATGTAAGTCTTAAACCAATAAGCAGTGGGCTAACTACTAGTGCTCAAAATGTAGTGGGAAAGAGATGACTTTACATCTGTATCTTGTGCTTCTTAAAGGCACTATAGGCACTGGTTATTGTCCAAAGCCTCTTTTTACAAATGAATTGAAAAGGAGAATAAGACAATGCCTCATAAAGATCAGACAAAGTCTGGTGGGCCACTGCATCACAAGGTGAAGAGCCACAGACAAAAAGAGAGGTCTTATCAGCTGTAAGGTAGTCACAGTAAAATGTCTCAGAATATTTTTGTTAAAATAAAGGAGCAGGTTGCAGAATTGCAGTGGTAGGTGATAATTAAAATCCAGTGTGAAATGAAGGCCAAGGGTATAGCACATCTCTAAGATAAACAGCTAGTTTTACATATGCTGGTAAATAAAGTGATGTTATTTCAGGATTGCCTCTACTACCAAAAGAGAAGTCTAGTTCCTGTCCTGAAGTGTTGATAACATCCTCCTCCTCCACTGATTTTACTGATGTAAGGCATCCTAGCCAGGCAGCATTGACATCATTCTCTTTCAGCACGCCAGGATCTGTGTTCACTGAAGGAAGGCTGACTATTAATCATTGCTACACCTGTGCTCCTGTACATTTTATAATTCACTGAAACAAAGCAGCATATGGTGGATAATGTTTTCCAATTACTTTAGTTAAACAGTGTAAAACAAATGTAAGAGATGGCGATTTCTGTTGATGGACAAAACACATCCTCATTTACAGACAATCTGGGAAGAAATAAATCCTGGGACAGATGTTCTAATATAATTGGGTTTAAAATTCTGTGGTTTAAGATAACCTGTCCTGCATGGTTTGATAATGGGCTGTTATATACCACTGGTCTCAAGACTGCACCCTTACACAGAGACATTTTCATATCCTCTACTGGGTCAGGTTGTTTTCTGACATTCATCAGTTATTGAAGCATTGATTAGGAACAAATTCTTGTTCTGCATCACAGATATTCTCCAGCTATGAAGACCTAACTTGTATTTCTGTGTAATTATCAGACCTTTCAAAGCTTTAGTGCTTTAAACAGTATTTCTACACTTATTGCTAGCTAGTGTCAGCAACAGACAGGCTCTTTGATCAGTTACACCTATACCTACAATATTTTTCCTCCTTCACATTGCCACATCCATGTCTTCACTTTTGATTTCTGAGCCTTACAGACAAGGAAAAGAAGGTCTTTCACATTTTACAAGCAATGCAAACAAATGTGATTGGTTTGCATTCACCTTCTAGCCTCTTTTTTTTTTTTTTCCAGCTGACAGCATCATCCTGAGGAACATTGTCAGGTGCAGTGAACCAGGTCTAAAAGCCCAGCAAGAATGTATGAAATAAAAGAAGGTAGAGAGACAGAGAAAATTGCTGAAAAGTAAGAGTTGTCTTCTTCCTCCTCTTTTTTTTTCTCAAAATTCTGGATGTTAAAGAAAGTGCCAGAAATTCAAAATCATTAATGGTATGTGAGCTTGATAGTTCCAAAGCACCACAGAACTGCATGCCTAGAACCTCAACACTAGCAAAATTGCACTTTAACGCTTGCTTCAAAGACTGTTCTAAGTATAGTCTGAATTAATTACTATTAGTATAATGCTACCTTTACATATGTAGCATGTTACTGTGATGTGTTATTATCACAGTATCACAGTATCACAGTATGTTTGGGATTGGAAGGGACCTCAAAAGATCATCTAGTCCAATCCCCCTGCTGGAGCAGGAACGCCTAGGTGAGGTCGCACAGGAAGGTGTCCAGGCGGGCTTTGAATGTCTCCAGGGAAGGAGACTCCACAACCTCCCTGGGCAGCCTGTTCCAGTGCTCTGTTACCCTCACTGAGAAGAAGTTCTTTCTCAAATTTAAGTGGAACCTCTTGTGTTCCAGCTTGATCCCATTGCCCCTTGTCCTATCATTGTTTGCCACTGAGAAGAGCCTGACTCCATCCTCGTGGCACTCACCCTTTATATATTTATAAACATTAATAAGGTCACCCCTCAGTCTCCTCTTCTCCAAACTAAAGAGCCGCAGCTCCCTCAGCCTTTCTTCATAAGGGAGATGCTCCACTCCCTTAATCATCTTTGTTGCCCTACGCTGGACCCTCTCCAGCAGTTCCCTGTCCTTCTTGAACTGAGGGGCCCAGAACTGGACACAATATTCCAGATGGGGTCTCACCAGGGCGGAGTAGAGGGGAAGGAGGACCTCTCTCGATCTACTGACCACCCCCCTTGTAATACACCCAAGGATGCCATTGGCCTTCCTGGCCACAAGGGAACAGTGCTGGCTCGTGGTCATCCTGTTGTCCACCGGGACCCCCAGGTCCCTTTCCCCTACACTGCTCTCTAATAGGTCATTCCCCAACCTATACTGGAACTTGGGATTGTTCCTGCCCAGATGCAGGACTCTACACTTTCCCTTGTTAAATTCCATCAGGTTATCCCCCACCCAACTCTCCAGCCTGTCCAGGTCCCGCTGGATGGCATCACAGCCTTCTGGCGTGTCAGCCACTCCTCCCAGCTTAGTGTCATCAGCAAACTTGCTGATGGTACACTCAATTCCCTCGTCTAAATCATTAATGAATATATTGAATAATATTGGCCCCAGTACTGACCCCTGAGGCACTCCACTAGATTCTGGCCTCCAACTGGACTCCGCATCATTGACCACCACTCTCTGGCTTCTCTCTTTAAGCCAGTTTGCAACCCACCTCACTACTCTATTGTCTAGACCACACCTCCTCAATTTAGCTGTGAGGATGCTGTGAGAGACTGTGTCAAAGGCTTTACTGAAGTCAAGGTAGACCACATCCACCGCTCTGCCATCATTCATCCACCTTGTTACATTCTCATAAAAGGCTATGAGGTTGGTCAAGCATGACTTACCCTTGGTAAAGCCATGCTGACTGCCCCTAATGACCCTCTTATCCCTGATGTGCCTTGAGATGGCACCAAGGATAAGCTGTTCCATTACTTTCCCAGGGACAGAGGTGAGGCTGACCGGTCTATAATTACCCGGGTCCTCCTTCTTGCCCTTTTTAAAGACTGGAGTGACATTTGCTTTCCTCCAATCCTCGGGCACCTCTCCCGTTTCCCAAGACTTATCCTTGTGTGCAGGGCCTGAGCAGGCCTTCCATAAGCAGAACTTCCATGGATTGCAGCAACATTTTTGCATGTTGAATATTTCCAGTATGGAGACAGAACTGTGCAAGCTGAGGAGAAAGTAGATGCTTAGTGGATATAATGGAAGATACATAGATATAATAGAGTCCCTTGAACCATCTGCACTAATTGACTGCCCCTAAGTGACTTTCAGCGTGAAATTGTGCAGCTCAGATCTCCATGTGTTCGGAAGCGCTTTTGCAAATGGTTATAAGAGAAGATATTTTGAAGTGAGGGAAGGAGATTTCGTCCCTCGTGAGAGATGTTAAAAAATTAAAAGATGTTAAACTGCCTGATATAGCCTCCAATAAAGTTTTAACTAATGAAGAACTAAACAACACTTTAAAAATTGTGTTTCAATTGTGTATACTTTCATGAAAGGAAAGCAAAGCTTTCCAAATTTCTTTCTTACCTACTGCAATATATTTACTGAAGTTTAATGGATTTGGTTTGGGTCTTCTGTTTTAAACAATTTAAAACTAGATGCCAGTGGCATGAAGTTTATGAAGTTTACTTCCGAATCTATTTAGTGGTCATTGTTACTCCAGATATCAATATATTGTGATTGATGATATTGAGGTGAGATTAAAATAAAAAAGAAAAAAAAAGACAAAAGATCTAAGCATATACAATAAAACTTAAGTGCGTTATCATTTTCTATGCCCAAAACTGTATTCCATGCACTTTTTAATGTGAACACCTGAACCTGGATGCATGTGAACTCTCAGAGCATCTCCCTGTTGGGGCTGGAACCTGCTCTCCATACCTAGTTTTACATCTAACCGTGCTCAAAGTTGCAGCAAAACGAGATTGAGAAATTAATCAGTGTGGTGCCTTTGTTGAAGGGTCTGTGCGCTTCAGATGTTCTGAACAAGCACTAACATTCACTGCAGCACAAACACTTCAGCATCATCCTCTTATCAGAACAAGTTGTTCTGTGAGAAGCAGAGCTAGTGATGCCTGGTGGTCTATATACATGTGGGAACTGTGTTCAATTAATTCAATGTTCCTTGCTCCAGTAATCCAAACTCATCTGTAATTCTAATGGCAAACTCCTTGCTATAACTTGTCCTCTTAATATCCCCGTCTCCCCCTTATCTGCTTCCTACTTTGTCTTACTGCCTACTGTTACTTGACATATACCATAGCTACTTTAGAACAAGGTCCTGATTGATGGTCAGGTTCTGCCAGCCTTAGTAGTAATTCTTTAAACAAAGATGTTAACAGAGCTGATTCCCATGCAACTTATAATAACTTGATATGGTGTGGACTACCCTTTTGTTAATTGTGCTAAAAACGGTTTCAAAAATTACTGCAAAATTTTGATGGGTAGGCAGATAGATGGATGTTATGAGCAGGTCATGATCCAAGTGGAAGTCCCCTTTTCACAGTGGGTGAGTGTTCATCCAGAAGCAAAGTTTTTTGAATGCTATCCAGGAAATCGTAGGCTGGTCAACCTCAGATTGATCCCTGAGAAGGTGATGGAGCAGTTACACAAGGGACTAGGAGGTGTCTGGGAACTGTCATCCTGAATATATATATATATATAGCCTTCTGTGGTGAGATGACTGGCTTAGTGGAAGAGGAGAAAGAAGTGGATGTTTTATCTTGACTGTATTAAGGCTTTTGATACTGTTTCCCATAACATCCTCACAGACACACTGAGAAAGTGAGACTATGTAAGTGAACAGTGAGGTAGACTGAACTGCAGGGCTCAAAGGGTTGTGATCAACAGCATAAAGTCCAGCTGGAGTCTAGTCACTAGTGGTGCAACTGAAGGATCCATACCAGATACAATGCTATTTAACATCTTCATTAATGACTTTGAGGGTGGGACAGAATGTACCTCAACAATTTTATAAATAATACAAAACTTGGAAGCACTATTGATACACCAGGGGGTTTTACTGACATTAACAGGGACCATGACAGGCTTGAGAATTAGGCAAAGTGAAATCTCATTAAATAATGGGAAATGCAAAACGCTGCACCTCGGAAGGAATAATCCCGGGCACTGGGACAAGCTGGAGACCAATCAATTGGAATGCAGCTTTGCAGGAAAGGGCTTGGGGATCGTGGTTGACAAGATGGTGACTAAGAGACAGCAGTGTGATCTTATGGCAAAGAAGATCAACAGCATCTTGGGCTGTATGAGAAAGACTGTCAAGAGCAGGTCAAAGGAGGTTATCGTTGTGGTACTTAACCTGGGAGGTCATTTAAGTCCTTCTTTAGAACTGGCCTATAGGCTTAGTCTACATCTATATTAGTGAGCTGAGCAGTTCTGGGAGCCATTCCCTAGGCCAGCTGGCACAGGTGGGCCACATTCATGCTGCTAAATTCTTTTACCCTCCAAAACAAGATACGCTGCATACAGAATTTCTATTAAGGATGCTTCCTGGCCCAGTGTAGCCCAGAATCTTTCCAGAAACTATTAAGGAAAGTGCGATTTGCCCAGGGATGATACTGTGCCAGCGATTGTTGTAATAATTAAACAGTCCAGATGGTTGGCACTATTTAGTTTATGGATACAGTAGTGGAACAGATGTAGTTTCAAATCAAAATTTATCTTATGTAATTTAAAGACCAAAGCCTAAATTGACCACATGAACCTCCCTTAACCTAAATAGGGTAGTGGTAGATTAATCTCATTTTAGGTGATATCCTGTTCTCGACACTGACTATGGTGTAATTTAGGGTGATTTAGGGTGATTATCTTCGATCCAAAACCTAACTGTAGCCTGTTAATCAGGGAAGAGTTACACGGGTAGAGACAAATTGTCAAAGACTATTCAGGTGTCAGAGGTGTGATGGATGCTTTGTGAGGGTTTTAAAAGCAGACAGATTCTTAACTTCTGCCCAGCCTTCTACAACCATTCCTTAGTAACAGCTTCTAGTGAATTTTACCCCAAGGTGCACGTGAATCAGAGGTAAAATATACCACAGATCACCATTAATGATTCTTTGAGAAACTGCATAGCTAGAAAATAATGATACTTCAATAAAATGCAGTTAATTGTAAGCCCAGGTTCTGTGAATGAATCTGTTATTCTTGAAGAAGCAGCGCCAGAAAAGGATATTTATTACATTGTTCTGCCTCCCAGTGAAATTCTGTCCATGAATAAGGATTGTCTGAATATACAGGAATAATCATGCTTGGCAAGGGGGTAATTTCACTTTTCTCACTGAAGAAAGAACCAGAACCAATAACAAACTCATCTCTGCATGTCACGTGTTTATTTTGTTAAGGAGAAAGGATGATCCCTCAAAATATGAGCATGTTTTATTTACAAACAACTTCCTGCAAAGGCAGCTTGTCCACAGGTGCAGAGAGCTGATCCTATTTTGTCGGGAAATGGTTTTAGAATGTTTCCAGGGACAGCATGACAAGTAAGTAAGTAAGTGTGATGATATAAGTAACTATATAATACAAATAATTTTATTTCTGTTTCAAATTACCAGGAACAAACATTGTGATTTCCACGAGCAAATCCAAGTTTTCACTTAAAGAATTATCTGAAAAATAACAGAATTGTAACTGATAGCTAAACTTGCTCACAGATATGAAAGATTTGTCAAGTGTACGTTTCCTTTAAACTTCTGCTACTAACTGGTGCTAGAATAATACCAATTGTCCTTTTCTGTCAGGATATCATGTTTGAAAAACTGACTAATTAGTAAAGACTTTTTGCTGCTTGTCAGGATGAGAATTTGGAATAAATTTTTGTCTAGAGTAATAAATTGAGAGTGATACCATACACACATATGAATTTCTCTTGTTAATTAGAAGCCTTAATTACTTTGATCAGAGACTTCAATATACCACTTTTGGAAGCAATGCAAGTAGGGAAAAAAATCAATCTTGAAAAGGACAGTTATTCTAATACCAAAATTATTATTATTATTTTTCTTCTTGGTCGTCCTTATAGCCTTGCAGATTGGAACTCCTGTGGGAGTTTATTTCGTGTTTGAACCCTGTTGAACCCATAATAAATTTGCTCAATGCATATTAATGTTGTTTTGTTATTTCCTTTAGCAAGATTGGCATATCGAAGCATCTTAGAACTTATGGGGACCGGCAGAGAGAATAGTACTGTAGAGGAGCTGGGCTATCAGGGTCTCGTGATCTGTATTTAGTTCCTGCTGGCTAAAGTTTTCCTGTGAAATCTTGGATTAGCTACTTAATATTGCTGTGCTCCAGTTTGCCTCCTGCCTAGAAGGACAGCAACAGTTTTCTCTCTTCTGTTCATCTGACGTGTCAAGTTAGAACGAAGTGACAAGCGCAGCCACTTGCACGGGAGTTTGCACAACGGGTCACAGCACTCTTGTCTGGAGAAGAAGGGCAGGGCAGAGGGCTCTGTACAACATTACACGCAAACGGCCAACAGAGAGAGAAGCTAGACAGATAACTGTTTCATTACCTCTGCTAATGACATTGTAGTGAAGGCTTAGATGGCCCTGGAAATTTTTATGTGTATATTTGTGCATCTCATATAAAGTCCTAGAATAGGTTATCTATACATGCATACAAGATAGCAGCCTTCCTAAAGCTGTAATTACCTAAATCCATCTTTAGATGCATCTGCATGGTGAATATTCTTTATTAGGAAGGAAGATATCTGTGTTTTATTTAAAAAAAAAAGAAAAAAAAATAGAGTTTCTGTACTTTTGTATAGTCCTTCACAATTGCAGGAGCTTGTTTTTATTTGAAATGAGTTCTTGTTTTCTTTAGCTGCTACTGCAATACCTCTGCTACCCATGTCATCAATCACTTTTTTTTTCTTTTTTAACAAATCTGTACCTCCTCGTTGTCTGTCTCACAAAGGCCTGTAGTTCTGGCCTGAATTTCAATGAGGTAATCCATGGACACTTTTAAGTCTGCTTCATGCAGTCAACAGTAATGAAAAGGTGTTAATAGTTCACTGTAGCACCACAGGTTTTCAGACTCTATGGAATTAGATATTTCCTGGTACTCTGACATTAGACCAGACTTCAACATGTTGTTTTTCTGTTGTGATCACAGCAGTCAATTTCTATTTCCTGTTATTGAGACAGGCCAGTTGCTTACGTACCTTTGCTAAAGAATATAAATGAGATTTTCTTCTTAATTTGCCTGTCAAGTGCTAAATGTATGGTCATGCTGTGAAGGGGGAGAGATAAAGACTGCATTTTATTTTAGAGGGAATTTGAACAGCAGGTTGGAAAATTAATGTCCTATACATCAAATATCACTAAAATGTCTTGAAGATGTAAAGTTTTTTTTCCTTCTGCATGCAGGGTGTTATATTATACATGATAAGACAGAACAAAACAGCTATCATTGCCAAACACTAGCTGTGTATCACACTCTTGAATTTCATCAAACATCCTTCAGACATTATTCTGTAATGTTCTGACTGTACTTCTAAACTACTAGATTGCAATATTGTGTCAAGGTTAAGATGGCAAAATTGGATCACATTTAATCAGCAAAAGACTTGTCTCTTAATTGGGGCTTGAGACCTTGAACAAATTCACCTTTGTCTTGATTGTAGTGATCCTGAAATAGGTATGGAAGCAGAGGATCTTACATTTAAAAACATAGTTTTCTGTTTCAGTCAGTGGTCTCCAAATTTTTCTAGCTCACTAACAACAACACTTGGCGAGAAATGTGCTCCCAGCAACACCTGACCTTGTTCTTCCTAAGCATATTTCAGCTTTACCAGCAACAGCTTCCTTTGGCTCCTGATATTGTTGGAGGATCTTGCAGAGAACATATTGCCTATAAACTATATTAAGAACTATTAATAAATGTGAATTTGTGTTGTGCTCATCTAACACTAGACCCTTCACAAATGTGCATGCAAAATCTGTTTTGTTATACATTAAACAAAAAGCACTAAGAAAATTATAGTTTTTTCAAACATCAAATTAACAATGAGCAAAATTCAAGCAGTCTTTTGGTGGAGCTTGGGAGAGAGGAAGGTGAACATATTCAACACAAAACTCAAGTAGGTCTAATTGATGTCAAGTGTTGATGTCTCATTGCTATGTAGTCCACCTGCTTATGGTTTACTACAAATGTTTTATGGTATATACATAATTTCCTCCAGATTTTTGTATTGTTTGAAGTCAGTGCAGATTTTGTCATCTGCATTAATGTGGATGCAATTATTTACCACAAAGTGCATTTCTCCCTGTCTGTCTTCTGTTTGCAGCTTCAATGCAAATTTATCTCTGAACAGTGCTTAAAGGCTTTTAACTATGCTTAAAGTGGTTGTACCTGACCACATGTCTCAGTATTTTCCTGAAGGTGAAAATATGTTGATCTGGGGGGCCATAAAATAAACTGGAAAATTGTTGTTGAATTAACAGAGAATATTGACAACACCTTAAATATAGCCAGTGTTTCCCTTGCTAAAAAAACCCATATCTATCCTGTATGCAAAATACCAGACTTAAAACTAAATATGTAATTGTTTTTGTGCACTGTAGACAAAGACATTGCTGTACATGGCAGACTGCAGCTGCAGAGGAATTTTAACTAGGGAAAATCTCATTACATGTTTGTGCTTCAGCTGGACAACCAAGCCAAATCCTCTCTGTGCTTGGGAAATGTTGTGGGACATGTAGGGCTTAATATAGCCAAGATCTTAATTTTGCAGGTCTTCCAAAGGATCTGCTGTCCTTCTGCTGCAGTAGTTGCAACTTCTGGAATGATAGCACATTTCCATGTAACACTGGTAATTAAGAAATATTGTCTCAAAGGGAACAACAGAATTCATTAAAGGAACGCTGTCAAATAGTTAATTAGTGGAGGAACCCCAATGCTACTCACACTCAGATCAGTCAGTCTGAAAGAAGGGTGAAAAGGAGCATAACTAAATCCCTGGGAGTATGTCAAATTATTTGATTAATACATTTTCAAGTTTTATCTAACATCTGACAGCCATGTAGCTAATAAAAATATCTGATACCCAGTCCCCTCAAACAATTAATTGAATTCTTGGATCATTCAAAAAGAATAATTTACTGGCCAGAAGGCAGACCAATATTTCAGAACAGCACCTTATTCCAGGTGCATATAATTGGGTAAATATGGTACAATAGTTAGGACCATCTCTGAGGATTCTTTCATAGTCTGCTCCTTATCCTACAACACTTTTCATCTCACACCCTCAGTTAGTCAGGCCCTAATGCACATAAGATTGAACAGTGTGTTTCAGAATTTACGACAAACGGCAGTGACATGATCCTCCAAACCAAGGTCTAGCCCGTTAGCAACCTAATTTTTCACCATTAGGAATCCTGCAAATCCAGTCCAGGAACAACAGGGCAGGACCAGCATGAGTTTTTTGAATTCTATCATTATTGTTATGCATATATGTATATATACATATATATAAACTACAAACACATTTTAAATATACATGTTTATGTGTATTAATGGTTTATATGTATATTTATAGTTTTCACTCATACATATTAAAACAGTTTGGTGTGGTTATACCCAAACATACTGGAAGTTTAGGTGTTAATTTTTAACCTTAACCAGTGTGTAAGCATTACAAATCAGCACGCACTCCTGTATTCAAATTTGGGTATGCAAAAAATCTCATTGATTCAGAAGACCTTTGCCTCTTCTGGGTTTTAGTGACAGCAGTTTCACTTTATCAGCAGACCATGAACATTGTTTATCATATTTAAGATGTAATACAGGATACTGCTATATCTTTTATGCCACGGGACAACTTGACTTTGATCTATATGAAGCTGAAAAGATCCAGTCATCAAGTCTCATTTCCCAGCTAGTGCAAAAAAAAATTCCTTTCTTCTTAATCTCTAAGAAAAACATGAAGTTAGAAGAAAATAAAACCTTTGTGTATTTAGACATTTCTGTCTCCCTACTCAGTAACCAAAGGCAAACTTGAAGGATTTCTGATTTGGTCTGGAGACCTATACCTAAAAAGTATGGGGTCACTTGAATTGTTTTGAAAGGCCATCAGCATATGTAATCTGTAGAACAAATGTCCAGATACATCTCCCAAGTCCTCATGTCTTCTGCTGTTTTTCTTCTAGATATATAGGTCAGAGATGGGTTTTACACCTAAGGGAATGCTTCCTCCCAGCAGTTTGTCAGATACAGTTTTCTGTGGAAAATCAAGTGAAACATTGTCACTAGGAAATACAGGTTGAGACAAGACATTTTAATTACCTTTGACAAAATATGCAAAGAAGCTGTTGAATGACTCTGCTATTGTTGATGCTTTTGACACTTCAGTTTTGTAAAAAAAAAAAAGGAAAAGTTTTTGTGACACAAGTAGATTAATGTATGTGCATGTGGATGTTGGAAGTTACATTCCTACCTTAGAGGAAAACAGTGGTGCTTAGAAAAGTTTCGGAAGTTTGGGTCTTTTTCTAGAAACGCTTTTAGTTTTGTAAAACAAGGTCACTTGCAAGGTTATGTTACACCTGTAGCAGAGTGTTAAGAAGCAGTAAGGAAGCAGTAAAATAAATAAGTTGATCTAAAATAGAATCATAGAATGGTTTGGGAGGGAAGGGTCCTTTAGCAATCATCTAATCCAACATCCCAATACAGGACATAAGTATTCAGTGCTCTAATTAAATAAATCTAGACTGGGAAATCTCAAATTAATACGTAAAAAAGATATTGTAAGATGTAAAAGGTACATAAGAAGGAGATATACCTGCTGCATTCACTGAGGTAGTGTTTATTGATACCAGGACATTTCCTTTGTCAGGCTGTGTTATGCATGGAGAAAATTAAGAAGCTGTCAACCAGTTTTGTCTATTGCCATGTGTTATACATGTTTAAATATAGATATCTTATGCCTCACATTCTGTTCTGAAAAGCCTGAGACTTCCATGACAGATTTTCTAGTGTCTGGTCAGAGATATACCTAATGAAGTAGCATGTTTATTTAGTCCTGTTCAATCTGAATCTACCTTCGTAATACTTAAGCTATTCATAGCCTACATACTTCATTCTTAATCACCAGTCACTTTATTGACAGATCTGAAATTACATTTCCAAATCCTACGACTTGCCTTATCAGTTGTAGGTAATAATACGATCAGTTGGGTTAGCTTTAACATAAAGAAATAATTATTAATTTAGTACATTGATCATAACCCTCTTATAGCCACCACCTTATTACTGAAGACAAATGACAGATCTTACTCATGTTCCTATCTTTGCTGAGATTATAAATTGTACTTTCCCCAACCTGACAACAACCACAAGAGGCTTATAATGTTTCTGTCATGTTAGCTATTCAATTTACTTAGTCACAAGGTCACCTTTTTGATTTTAATACAAAGGTTAGGACATTATAGTTTTTCAAAATGAAAAACCTTTACTGAAGGAGAAAAAATAAATTATATCTGTTTTATAGGCACTACATCCCAACAGAGACATCTTGTTGCTTTTGTCATTCAGTATAATGTCTTTGCACCTCCAGGTATTAGAAGTTTGGAGGATATGAAATAATTTATTGTAATAATTACAAGCACTGTGTTAATCAGCCTATTGTCTTCAGTTCTCCAAAAGACAGGCTTCTAGAGTATGAGAAAAGCCTTCTCACTGTTTCCCATTTTGTGTTTGAATATACTCTTAATTCTCCATATACACCTGCAAATTTTTTTTTTTTTTTTATTGTGTCTTTGCATTTATTTCTCAAATAACTGTGTATGGCAATGAAAACCCACAAGGCAACAAGATACATTTATTTCTCTCCATTCTGAGTCTAATTTTAATCAGTGTATTAACATCAGAGCCAAAGATAATTGAATCCAGGGATATTTTTTTCTGCTGATTTTAGTAGGCCTTAGATCTGTCACAAGTACTTGTCTTTGGATAATATAAGTTGCAATCTGGACATCCTTATTTTTCTCCACTGACTATACAGGAAGCTTAAATAGCTACTAAAGATTTATAAGACTAATCTTTAGATGTATGAATTAGGACAGATAAATCCATTTTCTCCTGAATACCTTTCTTGGTCTGCTGTTTACCACTTGGTGTAGTTTATGTAAAGCTAATGAAAGTTTTAGACTTCAGGAAATTTTAGATATCTTATTCTGAACATAGTCAGGCAAAGCAATGTTTAGCTCAGCTTAGGGATTGTACTGTACATGCATTTGCCAGCTTGTTCCTTTTCTAGGTGTACTGGGTTTGGCTGGGATGTAGTAAATTTTCCTAATAAATCTGTTACCTTGCGGGCCAATTTATTCCACATGTGCCACCGGAGTGTCTCAGGTAAAATGTAGTGAAAAAAGTTAAGCCAAAGAGAGCCCTCAGAAAATCCCAGCTCTTGGTGGGAGGTCCCAGTGTGAATTAATTCCTACATAAATATCAGCTAATCCACATGAGTCTTTGGAGAGATGCTTTCTGAATGCCTCAGACATTGGAAACTTCGGTGGCAAGCTCTCAATTCAACAGTGATCAACTCTGAGGTAGGAATCCAACACAGACATGAATTTCTTTGCTACAGAAACCATCAAACCATTTGTTTCGATAGTACCAGAGATATGCAGTTTTTCTTCAGCTCTGCCATAGGAACCATAGGGGATTTTTCCATATGGGCCAGAACATGTTTGCCTTGGCATATTTCATCATGTTGAATGTCAATATTTTCTCTGGGAAAATATTTATATGCACCTAAACCAAAAGCTGTTTTAAGCAGTCTACTTCTGTAGACTTTTCCCTTCTTTTCCTCTCCTTTTTCCTTCCCCTCTCCCATTTAGGCTGCTGGTGGAAAGTGAGCAAGCAGTTCAGCTGCCCAGCTGGGTTAACATACAGCAGCTATTTATAATTGTCACACATAAATAAATGTATTCTCAAACCATTCGTACTATCCATAAAAAGATCACTATACCAAATATTTGGAAAGAAACATACTTTCAAATAACTCTAAACATTATAATAGTTTTCACTAATTAGAGGTCAGATCTCTATAACGTACTTATTCATTTGTTCAATCTGATATTAATGTTTCTTGCATGTTGCACAAGCTGAATTGCATTTGTGTCCTGTTTGCAATAATGTGATATTGTGAAAGTTAGTAGGAATCTTATTAAAGGTAACCAAATTGCTCTTTTTTCCTGAATGTAGAGATCAATTTATGCATAGATTTTTTAAAATATGGGAAAAAAAAAAAAAGTGATTTCATGAAGAGATCTCTTGCTGCTCAGGACAAATTTAATTTCAGTAAAATTCTCATTTCTTGAATATATTCTACTTGCTTCCTATTTGTTTGTTCTTATCTGCTGCTTTGAGGGATTTTTGTTAAATTGGTCCCTCTTAACAAAATCTGAGATATTGAGTAAGAAATAACTGAATATTTTTCCAAAATACTGATGGAACATAAGATAATTAATCAGTTACCTGGGAAAATGTGAAACTGTGGACTTAATCTTCCAGTTACGCGTAGGTCTTGTCAGAGCTGGATACAGCCTTGACAGCTGTCCTTCTGGAGTCATGATAAAGGCTTCGTTGTTCCTTACTTAGAGCAGATCATTGAATACGGGTATTGGGGCACCGACAAAAAACAAAATGTTGTAAGTGGAGGTCAAAAGAGAGGGTAACATTTCAGACCTCACTAGTTCCATATTTACCACAGATGTATCTTTTTACTCTTCTTTTAACTCTTAGTTTTTGTTGGCAACACCTGCTCTCTGAGAACGTACCTCTTTGGTAGTTAATAGTTCCCATATAGCTTGCATACTAACATCAAAGTGGAAGATTTTATTTTTTTCCAAGACATCCAGGGATTGGACCAAACACTTAATTTGGGGAGATATGGCTTTAATTAGGCTGGTTCAAGGTTTGATCAATTAATCTATCTGCTAAAATGTTGCCTTTATAGTCAACAATGGGGAAAGATAAATAAAAGACTCCACAGGACGACTCCTCCTATACTGAGGAAGATCTGTCTGACAGGTAAGATGAACAGCCCTCCAGGGATGCCTCATTGACAGTGGAAAGATCTATCATGGCTTGCTTAAACAAGATGCAAACTTTTAAATACTTAACTTTCAGTGAGAGCAGTCTTAGGAACTTCTGCCTCAGGCAGCTGACAGGTTGATTAAGATTAATTATCTTTGAAGTTCTGTTTCTTGGGTCTTGGAGTTTCTACGGATAAAACATTTCTGGAAAAAAATTGTTTTCCAGTGCTGAATAAAGGAAGTGCTGTTTTCCACTATTTTATAAACTCAATAGCATGCATGAATAATTAACCTTTCATGCTTCTTTTCTTATCTAAGAACTGCCTATGACTTGGTGTTGTTGACTTAAAATCTACACAAACCATATATACCTTATGGCTTAAACATGATGCAAATTAGTAACAACAGGAAGCCCATTACCTCAGGCAGCTGATTCAAAACCTAGAGTATTTTGCCATTGATTCCAAGAGAACTTTCAAGCTCTGTCTGATAGCAGATACTGGGGCTTTTTTTGGCTGGATCTAAAATCTTACTGTAGAGAGCCAAGTCCTTAACATGAGATATTACACATTCTGTTTGGAGCATGATACAAACAGAATATTGTTGAAATCTTCCTAGATTTCTCTGCAGCTTTGTAGGTTTTGATATTAGCAAGAGCAAGTTCATTTTTACTGCATGTATGGTTTGTATGTATTGATAAAGTACAGTTTTTATGATGACGTAGTATCATCTTTTTCTGAGAAGAAACAGACAGGCAACCTTAGTCTTTGCCTAAAATTACATATCACATAGTTTCAGCAATTCAGCATGAGTCAGAACTGCATGTCTCATGGCACAACTGTGTGCCGAACCCTGAAGAAGATCCTCTTTTTCTGGCGATAGTATATAATTAGAAGTGTCCATGTTTCCCGAAAGACCTTTTAAAATCAGCTTGTTTCTGGCAAAGTCCAATTGGCAAATGTGAGTGAACAGAACAGAACAGACTAGACTAGACTAGACTAGACTAGAATAGAAAAATTTCAGTTGGAAGGGACCTACAACAGTCTTCTAGTTCAACTGCCTGACTTCTCCAGGGTTGACCAAAAGTTAAAGCACGTTATTAAGGGTATTGTCTGAATGCCCCTTAAACACTGACAGGCTTGGGACATCAACCACCTCTCTAGGAAGTCTGTTCCAGTGTTAGACCACTCTTTCAGTAAATAAATGCTTCCTGATGTACAGGCTAAACTTCCCCTGGTGCAGCTTTGAACCATTTCATGCGTCCTATCACTGGATAACAGGGAGAAGAGCTCAGAACCTCCCTCTCCACATCACCTCTTCAGAAAGCTGTGGAGAGTAATGAGGTCACCCCTCAACCTCTTCTTCTCCAAACTAGACAAACCCAAAGTCCTCAGTTGCTCCTCACAGGACATGCCTTTCAGCCCTTCCACCAGCTTTGTTGCCCTCCACTGGATGCATTCAAGGATCTTCACATCCGTCTTAAATTGTGGGGTCCAGACCTGCACACAGCACTCTAGGTGAGATCACATCAATAGAAAATACAGCTGAATAATCACTTCTCTCTACTGGCTGGTTATGCTGTATTTAATGCACCCCAGAATGAGGCTGCGGACCTCCCAAGACTCCCAAGATCTTTGGCACATGACTGAGAGGCATCCTCTGTAACTTCTGCTTCCCTCTCCAGTACTCTAGAATGAATCCCATGAGGCCCCATGGCATTATGAACTTTAAACTGATGCAACTCGTCCCTTACAGTTCCAGTGTTCACAAATGAAAAATGACTGTTGCTATAGTCGTCGTCCTCCAACTCAGAGGACTGAGCAGCCCACAGTCTGTCAGTATTATTAAAGACTGAGGCAAAAAAACCTGCACATTAAATGCTTTAAGGATAGCCTGAAAATGTATCTTAAAGCTTACTACATCTCCCACTTAGATCAACCAGGAGGGGCAACTGGAAAGTTAAAGAATAATAAAACAGAAACATCTTCCTCTTTTTATTCACCATACAGGTGTATGCGATGTATTTTTAGCATGAATTAATATTTATAAAGTGTTTATTTTTCTACTGTATTCTAAGAAAGTATTTGTTATAAAGTATTCATAAACTGAAACTGGAAGTATGAATATTTATTTTAAATGTTGAACTCCTCTGTAGCTCATCAGGAAACCAATGACTATCTTGCAAGGTGTTCAGGAAAGATAAAAACCCTTGAAAAGACTTGCGTCTAGGAAGAAGAATTAGTATATATTTTTCCAATTATATCTAGAACTTCTGTATTGAAATTTTGTCACAATATTAATGTCAAGGGAGATAATACTCTAGCATTCACATGTATACCAAATTCTGACACTGATTATAGATTATCTAGGCATTACATCCTGTAACATATGTTGCTGTGTTAATACAGAAAAAAAATGCTAGTCTTCTCAAATATTTTACAAAAAAGATATTGTCTTGAAGTGAGAATAGTGTTTGCCAAATGCAAATGTTTCTTTTCTGCCTGAGAAACTGTATTTTTAGTAGTTTTCTTCACTCAGAAGGCAACTTGCTTTCATATAATTTGCCTCCACTAACCTATTGCTGGTAGAGATTAATTTTTGATTAATTGCTTCCTCACAATCAAATGCAAGTCATCATGTGACAAAGCTGCCACAACAAGAACATTTTATGTAGCTCTTTTAAATTAAAACAGAACTATTAATCAGCTATACCAAGTTTGGGAAGTTTTGTGACTATAATAGAAACAATAGTGAGAAATTTATCTCAGGTCATGGGTTTAGAGGTTACTACCATTGGTGGTGGATGATGCAGATCCCACTGCATTAGAACCAGCAAGTACTGATTGAATGATTATTTTTTCCTCCAACTAATACCATGCAAGCCCTGCTATAACTGCTGGTATGCAAGTATTTGGAGAAGGGAATACAGCTAGGGAATATTTTTCTGAAAATATAGGTAAAGCTGAAAAAAAAATAAGATAGATATCTTTCAGATAATTCACTAATACTTCTTTCTCTTTTGTTCAGAAAATTTTGTCTACAATAATACAAGACAATCATTCTAGGGGAAATGCCATTTGTGCAGGCAGAGGAAGACAGCACTGACATTTGTCTATTATCCTGCATAGAGAGGCTTATGTTCTATCAGCATTCACTGTTTGACATTTATTCTCCCTTTTCTGACAGGGAAGTCCAGGCTGAATGAGATATTTGCTTTCTGCTGTCCTGCACTGGGTGCCTGTTGGAGACCCAACAAAACTGATGTCCTAAAATTAGTTAGTAAAATTCAAATCTGGTGTCCTGGCAAAGCAGGATATAGATTTTCTGAGCAAAGCAAACTATCACGTTAGTATTAGCTGTCACAGCATAAAGTCCCACATTATTTCTGCATACAGTCTCCTCCTGTTTAGCTGGAGGCTCCATGTACCCTCACTCTATAACAGATAGGGGAACAACATGGCTCCAAGTCTCCTTTAGGATCTGTCCTTTAGCTCACTAGAAACAATCAGTCAGCACCCTTGGGAAATACACTGAGTTCATGCAGCCTATTTTAATAGCATGAATTATGATCTTCTAGTCTGTGTATCAGCTCAAGTTATTGGACAAATAACCACTTTCCAAGTAACTTGGAGTGACACCAAATGTTAGTATGCTTTGTTTAACTCTAATAACTAAAAGTCTTCTGTGTCTAAAAAATGTTCCTAATTCTCCTGTTAAATGTATAGAAATTACAGATAATCCTTTCACAGCCCAGATACTGGATTTTCTTTTCTTCTTATAGGTTGAAGAATAATTACTGTAAGACTTAATTCTTCCCACCTTTTCTGCAGGTTTACAGTGTGTAAGGAAGGATGTATATTTATCCCCACCACCATAGATCTTTTCCTCTCTTATTTTTCCATTCCCACACCTTATGCAAGTGGTATAAAACAGGGACTCAGAAACAAAACTGAACAAAACAAACACACACAAAAAAAAACCCAAACCAAAACCAAACAACAAACAAAACCAAACCAAACAACAACAGAGCTACTGCATGTGCAAGGGCTGTGACATTTTTTTTGCATATTCCTCTAGGGCTGGCAGCACAAAGAGGTGTGGATGAGCAGAGAATCATATCAGTGTTTCATCTGTGCACCTCAAGAACCACAGGCAGAATACAAGAGCAAACGACCTCAGAAAAATATGGTAATGAATGCACTGCCTCTACTCTTGCTGTCAGCTTTCTGATCTTCCAGGCAGAATCATCCAAACAATCCTTTCAATAATGCAGAGGGAATGAAAACTCAATACAACGCCTAGGTAAACAACCTTTCTTACCTCTCCTGTCAGATTTGATCAAGTATTTTCAGCAAGTGGGCTCCCAGTAGCTGGGTAATGGTTTGTTCTGGGAGAGAAAATGTGACAAGGAACACATTTTTAAAGTGAGACTTGCATGGATCATATCTTCTTGGGTCTCTGACTAAACCATAAAGCTTTTGGGGTTAATTTAAACTTGCCTTTAGCCTCTCAAGGGACTTGAAATATCAGCTTTTGGTTGTTTTTTTTTGTTTTGTTTTGTTTCACCTATTAAGGATGCACAAACCTCTCTTTTTCCAATTTAATGAAATGTAGTTTTAAATTTGAAATTATAAAATTACATTTTTACCCTCAACAGCGTTGCTCATTTTTGTATAGTATTTAATTTTGCAGTGCTTGTCAGAGTAGCTTGTTTAAAGAAATTGAACACCCTGTCCAAGCAAGCTGAAAGAATTGACTGAGATTATAGTAATTCTCTTGGTAAAAGATTGATGCTCAAACTCTCAAGGCAATTAGAAATTCAGTTTTGCCGTTTTAATGTTTAATTCTTTCTCATGTTTTGTTAATAAACAAGAGCCAGGAATATGAGGGGAAAAATTGCAGCATTTTTTTATTATTCCTCAGGCAGACAGCCTAGTTGGTGTAGCAGAAATGACTGAGTGAAATTTTTAGTGCCAAGCCTTATGTTCTGTCTGTCTCTCAGATACGTCCTTTGGAGAACAGACAGACCCAACACTTATTCTGCTGCTGATCTCAGATTTCTGAGTATTTTGTAACACTCTTGAGTCTGCAGGAAATTGCAGTCACTTTCCACAGGTCTCTAATATGTGTGTAAGCTTTTGGTGCCTAGTAAAATCGTCCTTATTAAAGAATGGTTTAAATTCATTTTTACTGTTGATCGAAAGAGATGCTCGTCTTTGAAAGCTTTCAGAGTACCTGTTTACTTGCTCAGGTTGAACCTTCTAAGTTAATGAGGAAATTTTACTGTTGCAAGACTTCAAAGACAACTCCAAAGCCTGTCTCCATCTATGATTTCTTGTTACCTGGTCTGGGTAAAGAAACAATTTACATTTCCTCTTCCAAGTATCTCCTTTCAAGTTTCAAATCTCTTGCAGCATGGCAGAACACAAGAGAGTTCGTTAACTCTGCTTGGCCAATGAAAAATTAATTAACCTCTTCACAGCCAACCATTCTGTAAATATCAAAACATTGTTTTTATCATCACTGAAGAATTAATTTAAAATGTGGTCACATGTAAATTCAGAATTCAGCAAAGCATCCACCAAAAATATACCAATAGGTGGTGTTTAGAAATCGATTTCAATTCCAGAAACTGCCCATCACTACAATAATTTACTTAACTATATTGATTAAATCTTAATAATGCTGCTTATTTATTTTACAAAGGAAAAAATGTTGTCATCTTTTTATCACACAGCCACTTTTACTCACCATAAAAATGAAAATCAGTATATAAAATCATTTCAGCTAACCAAGTCTATGCCACATAATTTGGGTACCTCCTATAGAAGGGGGAGGGACACTTCTAGAGGGAGATTAAAAAGGTAACTAAAGAACTACATGAATTTCTCCATGTTCTGCAGTAAAGGCTTTCTTATCTTATGAAAATAATTCTTAGACAGTTCTTTTAGGTGAGAAGAGTCCTTCCAACCACTCTAAAATCTCTAGCATGTGGGGTTTTTTTTCTCATAAAATGAAATCCAAAGGCAGCTTCTTTTCCTCTATAGAATAAGGTGTTTGCTGCTACTATACATTGTAGTACATAAACTAAGTTGGCAGGTGTTGTGTCAAAAGTTTCAAAAGTTTTATTCTTTTTTTTACAGTAAAATAGTTCAAAGATGAGCATGGAAAGGAATTTTAGAACTCCAAACACTTGAATATGGTTTGCTGATGCTTTCTTAAAACAAAAAATTACAAAAATGTTTTCTTAAATTGGGTACTAGTTACTAACAATTTTATTTTCAATCAACAATTACTTATAATATAAATAGAGTGCTTAAATGTTAAAATCAAGCACCCAGATATTAAAATGCAGGGAAGAGAAAGCATTAAAGTTAGAACCTGCAGGTTTAACCACACAGTCCCTGAAGAAAGTTGAAGAAATGTAAATGTATGTCATGTACCATTAATAAGAACAGACATATAAGAATATTATTTTCGTAAGTATCTTTGAAAATTTTCTTTTAATAATTACAGTTTCCTACAATTTGCATATGAAGCTGATACTTCAGTCTGAGAGCTTGCCAATATTTTGATTAGCCTCTGCCACATTTCAGAGTGAAAAGCTTTTTCTTGTTGACTGAGCAACATCATCTACTGCAAAACATAATCACATCTTAATTGGTGGAGATATTCCTTCTGGTGTGAGCTGGATTTATTGAAGTATATAATTTGCTCTGTCTTCTTTAAGGTACTTGAAAGGCAAAGGATAGCTGTTGATGTTTACCAGCCTTGCAGTTCCTTCATGTCAGTGTTCTCTCATAAACCTGAAGGTTCACATCCCTTTTTACTATTTTATATTTTAGCATAAAATCTTTTTGATATCTTGATTTGTACCATTTGTGAAACTTATGGTTACAGAGGTATTAGCAATATTCCATGAAAATCTTTCTCAGGTTTACAGATCCTTTGAAATTAGATTTCTAAAGCTTGATTTTGAGACCAGTATATACATTCATTTTTAATAATGATTTATCATTCTTCTTGCAAGCTAGAATTTGTGTTAGGAATATTTAAACAATGGTAAGCTTTTCGGTATTTCAAGAGGGGTAAATGATTGTACAGAAAAGGAAAATCATGATATGATTGAAAACTGTATTTTTATTGAGGAAATAATTTTATAAATTAATCATCCCCCTTCAATAATTTTCATTTTTTTGTCATTTTGAACATTATAAAAATATTTCAAAGTTTGCTACAAATTTTTCATTGCTTGTTTAGGGGAAAATAAAGGTAAGGAAAAAGGGACCAAAAAGGAATTGGGAAAAGAGGAATCCAGGATGGATCCTCTCAAACCACAAAAGAAACAGATTTGTTCTTTCACTTCCAGTTTTAAAGCTGATATACGAAAATCAAAATTTAACCAACACTTTCAAAAATATTTTTTAAGTAGTGAACTTCACAAAGATAAACAGAAGGGAATATGAGCTTCTAGTAACTTTGTTTTCCTTCCTTGGAAGATCATGTTGGCCTAAAATACTTTCTACTAGAGGTTTAAACCTGTTCTTCTAAAAAAAATATGGTTTCTGAAAAAGACATCAAAGAAAGTATCCATTTTATAACTGTATTAATGTTTCCTTGCAACACCTATCACACAGTTTGTTTCTTTCTGTTTATTTGACCCAGTGTTAGTGACAAACAAACTCTAACAAATGAGGAAGAAGTCCTACATGCTCTCTAGCTTCTCACCTAGTCATTAAGCTTATTTTGGAAACAGTGGTTAGTAAAGTTTAAATTAGAAATTAAATGTCCTGAGAGATCAATGATTCTCTCAGGAACATGTTTTTTTAAACTCATAATCACAACAGATCATTATGACCTTTTTCAGCCACCACAACCCTGTTTACCATAAATAAATCTATTCTCCACCTATTTATTGTTACTTTTCTGTAGACCTTGAGCTGATAACTGCTGGAGTTGTATACATCATTTCAGATACTCTTTAAAACAGACTGGGTATTCTGCATCCTAGTCACTCCACAAACTGTTATGGTAAATATTTAACTATATACAGTACTTGTTTATATAAGACATAATGACTTTAAATTGGGCTGATTAGATATGCCTGACTGAAAGTACGTTAATAATTTACTTTTCATCAATTTGTTCCAGTGCCTAGAGGGCTCCGAGAACGTTAAAAACAGAATTCTGAAATGTTAAAGAGGAAAACAACTCAATTTATCTGAACAATGCATGTCAGTTCAAAAACAAACAAACAAACAAACAATGACAAAAAAACCCCAAGTCATACTATATTAATCTAGACACAGATTCAAAAAGCAAAAAAGCAAATAATTTGAGATCAGGCCTCCAGGCAATTTGTAGGTGAACTACAGAATAAAGAGGGAATAAGTGAGTATTACCTTTTTATATAATACTCTGAGTTGAATTCGACCTAGAGTTTTTGACCCAAGGCTTTTCTGTTTCCTGGTGAGCTTGACATATACAAATGGAGCAAGTTAAAGATTTTCTCAAACACATACTTGAAAAGAAAAATGATTAATCCTCATTTCAATTAAAGATTTCTCATCCTGCAGAACGTATTGCTGATCTCATTAATTTTTCCATTCTGAATAAGCCACACTAGAAACTTTGAAATAGATTTTTAGACAGAATCCCTTCAAGTTGATATCAATGGGGTCTAAAAATTTCAAATAAAAGATCACGTAGTTCTCTACAAAAATTCTTTGCTACTTAGAGATACCAATCTTTTGTGTGCATCTGAAATGAAGATGCTCTCAGAGACTGCTGATCAAAGCCTAATTTTCCAATAAATATGAAAGGACACCCAAAGGTATTTGAATAATAATTTCTTTTCTTTCTTCTTTGCCAAGTCCCGTGGGGTTTAGCTCCCCATGAAGCTCAGCAGTCCATGCACAGTTGTGTTGTATTCCTTGCTCTGCAGCAGGCAGCTCACCTGGCTTTCAGCTGAATTGCCACAAGTCCTGTGTCACATATACCAGTTCCATCTGGATGGATCTCACATCCTGGGGCATTTCACGTGTCATTACAGATGTGTGTGTGTGCAACTCGGAAAAAACGTCAGCATTCACAAGTGATCCGTCAATACAGTTAACGGGGTCAGTGAGTATTTCAGCCAACCAGCTGCAAGAGGCTCAATGCAAGCACTGTAACGTATTCACCTCCCTGAGGCTGGATGTGTGGAGGGCCTGAATCCTACTGGGAGGCTGCTGAGGGCCAGGAGAGATGCTGTCAAATATTTACAATGGCATTAAGTGTTTATGTTGAAGTAGGGAGCTTAGTTTAAGACAGCTAAACAGAAGCATCTGGATGTCGGTGTTTACAGATGTGCCAAGTGTCTGGAGAGGAGACCGATTGGACATTAAGGCACTGAGGAACATTTTTGGTGCCCCAGAGCCCCTGAGACAACATGTGGGTTAGCAGATCTCACTCCTCAGCAAGCTTGCCTCTAATCTCTTCCGTCTCCCATGTAAAAAGACTGAGATTTATCAACCCTGCTCCCTTTTTAGCTACTAGAAGGGTTCCTAAGAGCACTGTACATTTAAGAACAGTGAGAAAACAGTTCCCATGTAATGCAGAAGACTTACCTCTGCATATTGCTGATCAGACTCTGCACAAAGCTGGTTCCTTGGCTGTGAAAAGCTGCTGAAGAAATCAGGCATGGAGGCAAGTGGTTATTTAGGAAACTTTGTTGTTCATGTTAGCCTATCTCTAACCTGTTCATTCCAGCCCCAGGGTTAGAATATGCAACTAGAGTTCATCAGGTTTGAGTTTTTCATTAAGAAAATAAAAAGAGAGAAATGAATTTTTGCATGTTTTATGTGAAATGTGGAGAGAACTGAGTCAACTATGAAAATGCTACATCACTGCCTAGAATTGCTAGGGTTTTTTTCCTTTTACTAGAAACCCACTTTATGAAAGCACCTCTAGCCTTGGCTATCCCAATTTATTGTTAAAGTAAAAGCACCCCGCAAGTAAAACCACGCAGCAACCTTCCTGGGACTTCTGCCCTTCCTCATTGTGTAAACCTGGTGCATCTTTAGTCAGATAAAAGTCTCTTCATCTCCTCTTCACTGGTGTGAGGGGAAAAAATGACAGTGTGAGACTCCACTTCATAGAGTCCTCATCTCCCATGCGGAAGTGGGATATCTCTGATTTTTTCCTGATGGAGCAAGGCCAGAAGGTTTAAGAGTGGATCTGGAGCAGATTGATTGGAGCAAACTGACTGTTCATTCAGATCTCATAATTAACTTCAATGGTCCTTGCAGTATATCTGTTTTTTCTTTTTCTCAAAGTGTTTTCCTAAATTATATGAAAGGAGTGACCTCCCTCCACTGAAGGATTCAGTTTTCCTGTTATGCCATAGACTGCCAAGCTACGCAACCCAAGAGAATATAAAGCATTTTGCACAGCATACTTTGCATCACTGAATTTTGTCCCTTTCCATCCTTCCTTTCTACCTCATTGCTCACTGTTCCTTGGAAAGGCACAAATTTAGCCTTTCAACTGAGGGCCATGGAAAGATGATTTTAAAAGCAACTATAAAGAGCTTTAAAGTAGAAAGTAGTTTGCTCATATTTGTTTTTAAAGGCAAAAGGCCTTTTTCAGAATTTCATATGTTTTCAACATATGAAATATTCAGATTTCCCTCCAGGATACTTTTCCTTTTAATTTCATGATACAGTCCTATTTTCAGAAGCTGTGTACTTCCATAAATTGGTTCCAAAATTAAAAAAAAAAACAGGAAAATGGGACTTTCCCTACAAAATCACAATTTATTAAACCAAGACCAGGGAAGTATCTCTTAATATGGCAAAATAGAAATGACTGTGCTCTAGAAAGCCAAATAGCAGTGCAGTTATCAACCTCTGCAGGGATATACCACATAAAACTACATCAGCATTATTAAAGCAAGGTGAAGCAACAAAAAATACCTGGTTGTCTGTATTACAATGAGTTGCAGAAGATGGGGGGTCCCTGTTGGATTTAGATCTTGGGCTCCATGAAGCGTGCTGAAAAATGCCTAAATATTTTTGCACAGACATTAGAGAGCCCAGCAGGATTCACAAACTTCACTACAGGGTGATTGAACGTTTTTAGCAGACAGAATGAAAATTCAATGTGACCGTTGCCAGCTCTAAGTTATGCAGTCTTCACTTTCTCCCAGATGTTGCTAGAGAAATTTCTCTTTTGTTTAACAGAAACAACATTTTTCCCTTCACTTTGCTCACTGTAGTCACGTGCAATCATATCAACATTAAAATACAGATGCTCAAACTACCTTTCCTATCCACGCACAGTAACCAAGGATTAATGAAATTGTATAAATGATTCTGTGATTTTGTGATTCTGTGAAATGAATAGGACTGCACAGTATCTTTATAATAAATGGAACCTCTTTTTTTTACAGGATATTATTCAATAAATAGCATGGGAATAATCTGTTTAACCTGCAGTATCCTTTGTATCCTTCAAAACCCTATGTTGCCTGAACTGGTAAAAAGCAAAGAAAATATTGATGTATTCCTAAGTGCCATTACAGGAGGTAGCTGGCCAGAAAGCAGGACTACCTGTCCAATCCAAATAGGACCGAAACAAAATACGATTTTTCACAAAAAAGTACTCTTCTGAAAGCAAATGTAATCCCAGGGCTTTCTGTAGGTGCTTCATGAAACTGATACTCTTTCTGGTTTCATCAAATTAACACTTGGAATCCCAGGCACTACAGCTGTAGGAAAAAACAAAGAGACTAAATGAGCTGATACAGCTCATAAAGGTGCCCTAACCTGTGACACCACCACAAGCAAGTTTTCTGCTATGATGTACAATGTGCCATTGCTGTCCTGACTCAATGTCATGATGCTGCTCAGCATATGAACCTGTTTTATTTAGAGTGAACTCTCTTTTGTGGTTCATTTTACTAGTAAACATAAATATCACTTTGTATAAAATAAGTTTATTTACCTGGGTTTTCTACTTATACTTTAATAATAAATCTATTACATTTGCTTATTTGATTTATTTAACATAAGCCATGGAAGATGGTCAGCTTGTTCATTGTTTGTAGCAAAAGAATTGTTTTCTTTCATTTTAGCATGATCATAACTTCTGCTTGAAATTTTATTTTATGTGTGTGTTCTCATTAAGATTCAAAAAGGCTGTTCACTGCAGGCAAGGCTTAAAACCTGTATAATTGCAGTTTTTCTCACAATATTCTACAGTACACACAGAATTCCAGAAAAAATCAGACTTTGATATATTGTCACTCTTTATCACTATTAAATTCCCTTTATTTCTGAAGTGAAGGAAACATAAATCAAACGTAAGGAACAGTGTTGGCAAATGCTTCCAGCCTTCAGTTCTTCATAATTCAGCATT
Organism: Patagioenas fasciata; assembly: GCF_037038585.1. NCBI lineage: Eukaryota > Metazoa > Chordata > Aves > Columbiformes > Columbidae > Patagioenas > Patagioenas fasciata. The sequence goes on from NC_092522.1 coordinate 113,219,122, forward strand.
CTGTGACTTAAGAGCACTGAAAAATGGCTGCCGCATACCAAAAGTATGAGGAGGTCCCTACGCCACTGTGCTATTAGCATAATTCTGCATTGCAGAGTCTTGTTTTGGATTCTGTCTTAATTAATAACATTATACAATTTTCTGGAAGACAGTTGGAGGAAGCAGAAACCCTCTTCCCACCCACCAGTTTTGATCCATCTCTGCAAGTGACCTCTGATGGAGCTGCAGTGCAGTCACTAAGCTACTGAGTCCCTGGTTTCTATTTGGTCTTCTGGCCTCAATCTTTTCCTGTCTTAGCTTTCTACTGACTCCAAGCCACAAGAAACTGAGTGAATCCCCCTTTCATGATCCTCCCTATCCTTTCTGCACCCTGATGGATAGGACACTCTGCCAGGAAGAAGAGGACGTTTGCTTGAGTCTTCTCAAGCTGGGAACATAGACGTGATCGCTTGTCTTTGTGTTGTGGTGGCACCATCACCATCTCCTCCACTGTAGCTTTATGCATTATTGTTTGGCAGTTCCTCGCACAACCTTTTATATTTTTGAACTGCCCTGCAGAGATTCTCTCTTTCTGGGTGCTGTATATGAAACATAGGCAGCTGTGTGACATGTAGGTATGAAATCGATAGTGGGAAAAAAAACCCTGGATTAATCAACCCAGTGTTACACTCTTGTATGAGAAACCTCCATTAGGATCCTGAACTAGCATGATCCTATGTTTATGTGGCAGTCAGAGAAGCAGGCTGGTAGTATCCAGAAAGCAGCTGAAATATTTCCACTTTTCCCACTGTGTTTACAGGTAATGCATAAGGAATTATGATACCTATGTAGGCATTATTTTTTTTAAGTGTGAAGTTGGATGGGATAGAACCAGTCCTTGATACATGTTAATTAATAATCAAGTCTAATTTTAAAGACCTAAACCATTGGCTTCTGCACTAAACTATTTCCAAACTATAGAGTATATTTATCTTACAGATTTTCTCAAAATATTAGCAAGCTGAAGAGACTGCCATGCTGTTCTGCAAATGTCATGAAGACATTTTTCCTCCTCACGACTCCCTGCTATGACTCCAAGTCCCAATGTCATTACAGATTGATACAGCAGAGCTGCATGTAGCTCTTCCCAAATTGAAAAGGTGCCAATGGATGTGTTCACCAAGTCAGCATGTTTGACCTCACCGGCAACCTGGATAGTAAAAGCGAGTTCGAATGAAAGGTTACTCATTGGCTCACCTAGCTCCTGACTTGCTTCACTGAAGGAAAAATATTGTGTACTGCATTATTTTAGGATATAAGCAGTACCAAAACCATTACATTTTCATTTTGCTTAGTTATTGCTGGTTTTCCTAGAGATAATATTTCTGTATTGGATGATGGGAGTTTTTTTGGACAATGAATCACACTTAGTCATTCTGGAGCCCAAGAGATGCTCAAATATAACCAAGAGATTTCAGCATTCACTTGTTCACTCATAATATATTTGCAACTGTTTCATCTAAAGGGACAATAAATGCTGCAACTGAGGCACTACCAGATGCCATTGCTCTGTCTAGTTCCATCCAAATGTAAAATGTGAGTAATGTGTCTGTAGGTTAGGTTAGGATGTCAGCTTTAGTAATGACTTAAGGATTAGGCAGTGCTACATGAATAGAAAGTATTTTTATGTTCCCACGGCTGTTAAAGCATTTTATAGTTTTCATAATAGAAAAAGGATGGAACCTGTCCCTCTTGGTTCAGAAGTCATAAGGGTGTCCAGACTTCTAAGATAAAAACTCATTACTCATTGAACATTTTCCACTGTACCACAATAGTAAGATAGAATTAAAGGGTCCTACAGGGATGTGTGTATCTTTCTGAATCTTGATTGACACCAGGTTAGCTGGTTGGTTGGCCTTCTGTTGGTTTTCCTTCGTCATCATGGTTGTGTCTCCCCATAGTCACCTACCTCACTAATCGGCTTCCAGCCTTTTGAGAATGAAGCAATGTGCAGGAACAGACCCTCAGATGTTTCCTGGCACCTCAAACATTCACCTCTTCAGGCTTCTTGCCTTTTCAAGTAACTGGAGGATGGGGAGCTGGCAGACAAAATCCAGCTTAAAAAATTCAGTCACATTTTCAGAACTGGAATTCTTTTCATGCTTTTTTGACCTTTTGTACTAACTAGGAGGACTCAGGTCATTAAAAATAAAATCCAATTTTTCTGAAGAACAGAAACTGTATATTCCAGCAAACTCTAGCAACCTGTGCTAAAGGATAACAATATATTAAATAGTATTACTGTAGAATGGTTATGAAAGATAAAGTAAATACTAAAAAATCTCCTTACTTAACTCTTAAGTAGTTCTATAAAAAAATGCTATCCACTACTGGAGAATGATATATATTGGCAAATTCTTAGCAATCATAAACACAAATTTGTCATTTACAGCCTTGGATTTATATATCCCTGACAATTTGTGAAATATTTGTATGGGCTTCATAAATAATATAAACATAAAATTTAAAAAAATACAACGTGCTAAATGGCAACCTGTGTTTGTGGAGTCTCTATAAAGACTCTTTACTTACCTGAAAATAGGCTCCCATACATTAAAAATATTGAAAATTACTGACATGTTTGGATAAAACTGTCATTTTTTCCTCTTTCAAATATCAGTTACTGTGAGAAAATTTAAAAAGTTACATAAAAAATGATAACTGGTATGAGACATTAACACCAGTGTAAAATATTGAAGCGAGTACCCTGTCCTTACAGAACATTCTTTGTGCTCTGAAAGCATTTCAAGGTGTTCAGCCCTTTTTCTTATCTGGCATAAATTCCATTTCAAACCAAGCTGAAATATCTAGTTGAAGACATACTGAGACACTCTTTCTGCTCACTGCAACTCCTGTCTCTATCTAGCCTGAAGTCATGACAGACTTTTCAGAATATGCTTTGATGGTAATATATATTGTCTTGATAGGTCAACACAGACAGCATGCAGAAAGAATTTAGGAAACTACTTCTAGTAGAATTAATCAGTTTGAGGAAGTTAATAGTTCAACTATTGACAAAAGAACACTGATCAAAGAGCACAAAGAAATCAATCAGTTATTTTTAAAAGGTAGCACAGAAACATGCATATTAAATGACACGAGACAGCAAATCATGTTAACATCAAAGATGGCATCTGCAACTAAAAGACCAGTGACATTAGCAATAACAACATAGCAAATATCTTATAAGGAACTGCAGATATGTAGTGAAAAATGATAACAGATTTGCACTTCTGTAGTACCTTTCATCCAAGGATCTTAACGCATTTAAAAAAACCCACACTGCTCTACCTAGTTTGTAGATGAAAGTGGGATTCAATTTAGGAGATGGATATATTGCTTCTTGGATAAAGACAAGATAAAGATAAAACTGCAAGGGTTGGATTTACTGCATTCAACTTTAACTCTAAAAATAAGCCTCTATGTTAAGTCATCCAGGCACTTTCTATAGTCAGTGTTGGCAAACAGGAACAAGAAGATGATTCATCTTACTTCTCTCACAAACTTAATTTAAGATTTATTTACAATTTCTGAAGAAAGGCACCTTCAAATGTTTGTTTACTATATGGCAAGAAGCTGAGGTGCATTAGGAAAAGTATGACCAGCAGGTTGAGGGAGGTTATCCTACCCTTCTGCCCTGGTGAAGCCATACCTGGAGTACTGCATCCAGTTCTGGGCTCCCCAGTTTAAGAAGGACAAGGGACTACTTGGGGGAGTCCAGTGGTGGGCTACAAAGAAGATTAGGAGTTTGGAGCATCTTTCTTATGGTTGGGAGAGCTGTGTCTCTTCAGCCTGGAGAAGACTTGAGAGATGATCTAATCAATGTTTATAAATATCTCAAAGTTGGATGTCAAGAGGATGAGACCAGATGCTTTTCAGCGGTGCTCAACAATAGGATGAGGGGCAATGGACAAAGACTGAATCACAGGAGTTTCCATCTGAATATGAGGGGAAACTTCTTTCCTTTGGGGGTAACAGAGCCCTGGAACAGGCTGCCCAGAGAGGTTGTGGAGTCTCCTTCTCTGGAGACATTCAAAACTTCCTGGACACCTTCCTATGGGATCTGCTCTGGTTCACCTGCTTTAGCAGGTGGGTTGGACTAGATGATCTCCAGAGGTCCCTTCCAATGCCAGCCATTCTGTGATTGTGCGAGGTCCTTGCCCTGAATGCTGTCTACATTGCAGAAACCTCAAAGTCCAAGGACATCAATCCCAGGTGCAACAGACATCTAGTCAGGTCAGATATGAGTCTTGTTTAAGTTGGGGGTAGAAAAACTGCCTAGAGAAGGGCATGAAATCCAGCAGGAACCCTTCTGAGAGAAGTGTATTCCTTCCTGGATTTGCCTGGCTTTAGAATTTTATATGGGAAAGCAGAGCACAAGGAAGAATAAAAGTTCACGGTCTTATGGTGCTTAATATTGAACATGGTGACGCTTAAAGAAGTGAGTATGCAATTCTGAGGAAGAACAAAATGAAAACAGAACCTTTTACATTACTGATCAGTATTTTTATCTATCAGTTTACTTAACAGTCTTACTGAAGTAACACTTAAAAGATAGTTACCATTAAGAGTGTTTTGAATTTTTCATTTTCACCAAGGGGAAAACAATATTTGGTTTCATGGGTATGTGCACTGAACTCAGGCAGCTTTGTGAAAATGAGATAATCATCTCAAATCCAAATTGCTTTCCAAATAACTTTCACTCATACCACATAATATTACCTTTTTTCTCCCAGGGCATCAGGACTTTCTTTGTGCCTGCTCCCCTCCCACCTTAGATATATATTTTTAGTAAAGATTTTTGAAATACAAGACCTCAAGAGTAATGTTCAAGTATTACAATGACATGCATAGTCTATTGTTTATTTTATTTTTAAGATAGTCCTTCCATGCTCCTAATTACACTTTGGACTCCCTGGATATTTGTCTCTCTGATAAACTTTGTTTCACCTCTACCTTATCTTCTTATTTCTACGAAAAATCTCCTTCCTTGCTATGGTCAGAATTATACTATCTCGTGACTTGAACAGTTACACAAACATACAGGGTGTTGCAAAAAATGGACCCAATTTCAAAGTGGTATATTTCATGATGGGAGCAAGTTATAACTACACAAAAATTTACAAATGGTTTAATGAGCATCTTTCAAGTTGTAAAAGTTTCGTTCATGGATGGTTTGTGGTTGCAGAGAAATAGTGATTTCAAATTGGGTCCACCTTCTAAAAACACCATGTACTTTTCCCTACCTTCATTCAGGTTGACTATAAAATTTAACCTTTCTACCAAAGAATGACTCTTTCTTAAGCTGTTGACTCGAGCATCAGAACTGTGACCAAGACACACTTCAGTTTCAAGATGGATGTTTTTGTCCAAAAGATTCAAAGATTCTGCAAAGCAAAGTGATTGAACAAAAAGTTCTCAAAACTCATCTGACTTATTTGTACAACTGTCAAGATGTTCTGACAATAGAAGCAATATATTTCCTGGATGACAGAGATGAGCAGGCAGCATTTTAAGTAAGTTAAAGAGCTTCACAGATGGTGGGTATCATATACCACATTTCATCAGATTATAGTGAGTCAATGAATGTGAGATAATCTGAAGTGACAATGAAAACTGACACTTACACTCCATTTTACATTAAGAAATGCACAGTATTTTCACAGAAATAGGTAATTACGTATACAATATATTCATTTTAATCCTCAGAAGGGGGGGAGGAATGTAGGCACAGCCTACTATAATTTCAGGATTAAAAAGAGCACTTTGAAATTTTAAAGTAATAGTTAAATTTTGTTCCAGCAAACTCCAGCTATTATGAAAGGCTCATGATGGAAACCTTTTAGCATGTGACATGCTTCAGGCATATTCAAATTTCTGTTTGACATTTTCAAGAGTACCACAATCTAAAATGACTGACAAGCTGTAGTGCAGAAAATGAAGCTTGAAATAAACGTGTTTTATTAAGTGCCACAACAGATAAAATAGTTGATTGTACTTTATCCTTTATAGTTCCTAAAAAATAACTTAGATCACTGTAGCACGGTCCCTGAAGAAAGAGAATGAGGCAACAATGTGTGCATTATTGTTAAGAGGTGTGCTAAGATGGCATGTTAAAGTTGTTTTCATGTGTGGAAACCCCTTTGCTATTCATCAAAATACTGTTGAGTTGTTGATGGTTTTAATTAACCATCTCCCTGGTTCATTCTTTTTTGAAGTGTTTTGCTAAAGAATTAGGGGTTTTACTCAGATAACCCAAGTAAACCCTTCGCAAAATATTGATAATCGATCAGTATCAACAGAAACAACCTAATGAAAAAAGCATTTTTTAAGTTTTATTAAGCTTCATGAGTCTTGTTTCTCTTTGGTTACTGGGAAGAGTATTCACAAATCCAAGCTGCAAGATTAATTTCACTGAATCAGTGACAAAGACAATTATTTTAATTGCTCTTGAAAAACAAAGTCTTATTGCCTGTTTATTTTCTGTTTAACACTTGTAACTTCTTTAAGATGACAAAATAAAATGACTAACAGGTGTGAAATGTAAATATTGCCAAAAGCATCTGTTAAAAATATCAAAGATTCATTTGTCAAAAATTCCCTTTGATATTAGAAGACATGCATTCCTCTAGTTTGTGCATATTTACATACTATGCAATACAATTTGTCTATCTTTTTGTCTGCTTAAATTTCAAATACCTTATATTTTCATTTATTTAAAATATGAAAAGGGTCACAATGACTTTTCAAATATTTTATCAAAACCTTTTAGGACCACAGTGACTTAACTAATCATAGAATCACAGAACTGTAGAATCAAGTCCAACCTTCAATCTAACACTGTCAACTAAACGATGTCCCTAAGAACCTCACCCACCCATCATGACTGACGTCAACACAAATCCTTGATACATACTGTATTGTGACATGGTCATCACAGTGTCAAAACATCATCACATCCTTCTGAACAAAGTCAATAGTGCTACAGATTGACACACCACAGTACCTTTTTGCTCTTTATTTAGTTAATAAATAAAAGCTTCCTCTGTGTCAATGGAACAACATTCCTGCTGCTGCTACTCCAAGAAACATAACAGCCACCCAGCTCTGCCAATAGCTTTCTACTAAATTCAGTGCAGCTACCAAGACCTTCCATATTACCCACACAGCCATTTCTATCGAGCATTTGCAATTTTGCCTGAGCTGTTATTTTGGAACATGGTTCTCCTATGAAAATAGAGACAATTTTCATGTTTATATGAATCTAAGCTTTTAATAAATGCAGATAATAATAATTAATTACTATTGTTCTAGTAAATGATGCAATTTTCAGTAACACAAAATAAAATTATTACTGAGGAAATTAGAATTACCAAAAGTGTATTATTGAAAAGATTACAAAACTGTAAACTAAATGCTTAGTGAGACTCTAAGATTTCCAGTTTTAAAATTCCATTTAATCTTTATAGATTGTATGTATCCTAGATGTACTAAGTATCAAAACTCTGCTACAAAGAGGCTCTGCTTCTTAAAGACATTCAATAACATATAAGCTGGGATGGTGTGTCATTTTAGGTATGCCTGTAGATGGAGAACTATTATTTCTTTTACTTCGGAGAGCAACTGAAATCCTGGCTTAAGTTCAGTCCTAGTGTCACTACTTTCACTGATGATACTTCAAATATGAAGATGATCTATTTATTTTCAGTGAGGCATTTTAAAGAATTGTAAATTCTAACCCATTTTAAGTGGTAGGGTTATAAGAGTTAACAGTTAAATAATTGGCACAAAAGCATGTTGCAGAAATTAATGCTTGACAGTTCTAGTAGATGTAAGCAGATAACAGAAGGTGATACGCACAATATACCAAATAGTGCATAAGGCTCCTTTTAGTAGCGATGTATATCTCTCACTGTAGAAATAGTGAGAAGGCTGTTTCAGCAATGCCCCTACAGTGACTAGCCTTTGCTGGGAAGTTGATGCTCTTATCCACAGTGCTGTGCTCCTTCTGCAAATGCATCAGCTAGTTCTGCAAATCTCTGCTCTGATGTCCACTGGAAGGCATAGACAGGTCAGTCTCTGCATAAAAAGCTTTCAAAGGCATACTTACACACTTGAAATATGTGTTCAGTATCACTGTTGGCTACACCTGGGAGTCAGGAAAAGTATCTACCTCACATCCAGCATGCCATCTGGGGAGGAATACTCTTGGGTCCTAAATTTTGTTGATTTGGCTTATAACAGTCCCTACTTTCAAATTTTACAAAAAAGTGCACAAGCAAGAAAAGAGGCTACCTTTTAATGGTCTCATAAGACAAGACCTGCCTACACAGACAAACAGCACCTTCTGCCCTGAATATTAAAAACCTGACGTTTTTCAAACAAGTGAGAAGCCATTTCCAGCATTGCTTCCTGGGGGAGCAAATGATACACTGGAGGACATGGGTGCCATCCAGAGGAACCTCAGCAAGTTGGAGGAATGGACCAGCAAGAACAGCATAAAATTCCACAGAGCCAGAGGTAAAGTCCTGCACCTGGGCTGGGACCACCCTGTGCTCTGATACATGTTCAGAGCCAACCGACAGAGTGGCCAATCTGCAGAAAAGGACCTGGGTCCTGATGGAGAAGAAGCTGGACAAGAGTCAGCACTCTGCCCTGGCAGAAGTAAGGGCTAAACATGTAATAAGCTGGGCCAGCAGATGCATAGGCAGACAGACAGTTAAGAGGACATGATATTTATTTTACAATCATGATTGCACCTGGAAAAGTGTCCAGCTTGGTCCCCTCCTCTCTCAGTACAAAAGAGATACTGAGAAGCTGCAGAGTCCAGCAAAGAGCCGCTAAAATGTTTGGGGGAAGAAGCATAGGAGGTATGAGAACCTGGTTCTTTTAAGTGTACCGAATTTGGTTTAAAAATAAAGGTCTATTGTGGAATTCTTTATCATAGTAAGTGTACCGAATTTGGTTTAAAAATAAAGGTCTATTGTGGAATTCTTTATCATAGTAGTAAAGCTCAGTAATATGACTCCTCATTTTTAATTTCTGATGGCAGAAAGAACTCATTTCAAACATCTGAAGTGAAAAGTTGTAATGGTGTACTGATGAACTGGAGAAAGCTGAAAAGAAAGATGGAGATAATTTTTTTTCCCCTCATTACCTCAAATACTCCCTTTTCATCAAAAGATACTGAATGTTTAAAGACAGTAAGTAACTTGTAAGAATAAAACTTGGCATTTCCCAAAGGATGTCTGTAATGAGCACTTTTAAACACTTAGGGATATTATGCAGTTGTCAAAGCTGCTATGCTTTATGACCAAAAAAAAGAAAAAAAAAAAAAAAGAAAAGGAAAAGAGAGAGTGAGCAAAGCAAATGAGTGCAGTAAGTAAATGAGTAAAAGAACTATTAGGCTTACTTGGGGTGGGTGGGGGCGTGGGAGAAAGAAAGTGGTCACCAGGAGTTCAGGCTTTTCAGCACTGCAGACCAAGGTGAATTTTTCTGTTCTGTTCTTGATCCAAGGATCGAGAGCGAGGGCCTGGACAGGACTGAGCTGTCTGCATGGAGGGAAGGGGCAAAGCTAAAAAGGCTTAATGTGGTTGCATAACAGAGGGGTGGAAACTGGATTCTGCTTACGGACTGATCAAAGTTTGGGGTAACCATAGGTATACATTGACCCTTTACAGCAGTGGAACTCCAGCCTTCCTGGATGCCAGCACGGACACAAGAGATCCTGGGAAATGCATTACTCTGCATCTCTGGCAGTCTGCTGCTGCTTTACTGCTGCTACTTTGGTTATTACCACTACACAATTGCCTGTAAGGTGATTTACTCCTGCAACTCACGAAGGGTCTTTCAGATACTAACACATCTACACTTTTTTTAACAACTGATCAAATAAACTATTTTTAGGGCCCCTGCATTTATTTCCAGTTTCTATCTGGAAGAATCAGTACACTCAGATACTTACTGAGGAGCACTAAACCAGACTGGGATGTCCCATTGAGCTCCAGGCCTTCTATCTTGAAATGGTAACATTTATTCAAGAGGTTGTTTTTCTCTTGTCCGTACCTTCAAGAAGATAACATTGATGACAGCCATAGATCTGGCCTGTTGCCTGTCCTCTGAAATACATATTGTACACATATGTCACTAGAGAATACAGAGCTTTGACAAAGTAATAGTCTATGGTGCTGGAATTCATTCATCTTCCACACTTGTGTGTTGTAATGTGTTATGTGCAACCTAGTGGGATTTTATACTGATACTTTCTCTCTGATTACCCAGTTTACTTCATCTTGGCTTGCTGTCATGAATTCTCATTGGAGCTATACCTTGGAATAGATAAAACTTAACATCCATTCTGTGGGAAACCTCCACATTAGAGAGTTTTTAGCCAGTGAGTGAGACAAAATTTGTAAATTTGTTTCATCCATTTAGTTCAGCCAATTTTATTTGGACAACCACGGACATTGTATGGCAAATAGAAACAAAGCAGATGTTTAACCTTACCTAACTTCATACCATGGAAACTAATTAACTTACCTCTGCACCATGAGCACTGTATTTGGCTAGAAGAACAGATGACAGATCTTCATTTATTAAAACAATAAAGGTCAAAAGAAAAAACAAAACAAAACAAAACAACAACAAAAAAGCAAACATTTACTTTACTCTCAACTGAATTAAAAACAAACCTGAACTACAGAGAGTTAATATGGAAGTTTGCTGTTTGTGGATGGTTCCAGTCTGAAAACTTTAGGCTCTGAGGATTTTTTATTTATTTTCCATAAATCACATCTCCTCAACTGAAAAACAGCCCATAAGCCTAATCCACCTTGATTTTTCTCTGAGACTTACAGAACTATGAAGAAAGGGGAAACAAATATTACTTTTAAGCAGGTGTAATTTCCAGGAACTAAGCTAAGATCATAATCTCATGTCACATATGAGAAAATTCCCACATACAGTAGAAGATTTTCACCCATTGAACCACAGGTGAAAAGGAAACATCTGTCGTTTGGAGTAATATTAACATTTTCGTATCAGGTTTTCAAGTCTTCCACAGTCAGTGGTGGAAGTTAAACATTTATTGAAGAGGATAAATAAGATCTAGGTACTAAGTAGGTATGTGTGGAATAAGATCAGATGAGATGAATGTATCTGGAAATCCATCACTTACTTAGATTTGTGTGTTTACCTGGGATGTAGTGAAGCACATCTGTGAAATAAGTCAGTCTGAAATCATCTTAGAATTTAGTTGTGTCTGTAATTTCAGCAGTGGACCGTATGTTTTATGTAAGAATCCTCTGGTTGGAATACTCTTGAAAAAAGTGAAAGAAGTGAGATTTGGACACATCTCAGCCTGGGATTTTGTGAATCTACAGTTCCATCATACAGAGGTGAAGTTCATCATAGTATCAGCTATCAGGATTTCAGACAAGCTGGGATAAGAACATTTTATGTCAGATTTTTAGAGGCTACCGCTTATCACAAACTGTGAGATTATTCTTCTTGAGGAAAAGCAAAAAGTCGGATGTTAACTCCCAATGCAGTTTACTAAGGGTTTTTTGGTAGTAAGAAAGTTGTAGATTCTCTTCCTTAAAAAGACATTGTAACCCAGGGTTGCAAGATGGGATGTACTACTACCATTGCTTGTAGAGCCACGCTAACCCTTGCCTAGTCTCTCCCCATCCTGTCTTTCATTCCTTTCTTCATGGGTGTCCTGATGGGGATGCAGAGGTCCCATACAAGACTAATGGGTGAGTTTCAACAGTATCCTGACTCCTAGGGACAGTGGATGTGAAAAGTCCAAGTGTACACAAGAAGTTTAAAATTCGGGCTCCCTGTTCTGCAGGCTTCTCTGCTCAATCATTGCCTAAAAAACCAAGAACCTAAAATTTAAGTCTTTGGCTCCTTCACAGTTTTGGTACTGAGGCATTTAGACAGGTAGACAAGGATATCACCTTCTGAGTCTTCATGTCATGTACCTACACACAAGTTCACAAAGTCGCCTAGGCTCCTACCTCCCATCTAGGCTTAATATAAACTGGATGCAAGCTGCTAAGTACCATTGAGAATCTGAATCCCTAATCTCAGGTAAAGTGAAATTTAGGCACTTTTAAACTCAGAGAATTAATCACTATAAATCTGGGCTGAGTTCCAAGTTCCAGCAAGGTTGAAAATTCGATAGTTACATACTATTCCCTTTAGATTTCCATTCTCCAAAGGATATTTTAGCCTGTTTTATTAAAACTGAATATTAAAGCTGCTATCAAACTTCATACTGCCAGTGAGTGAAAATTTGGTGAAATAAAACCAGGGTATATGTACCTCTACACAAGAAATGGCACTTTGAGAAACAGTAAGGGCAGAAAAGAAAAATACCACACATTTTTCCATGTCGGATTCCAAATATTTATCTATTAATTTTTAAATCAAGAACAGGGTCAATCGAGGCATACATATGCAACTGTGTACATACGTATATGAGCCAGCAACATGCCCTGGCAGCAAAAAAGGCAAATGGTATCCTGGGCCGCATTAAGTGATTTGTTGCCAGTGGGTCGAAAGAGGTGATCCTTCCTCTCTGCTCAGCACTGGTAAGGCCACACCTAGAGTGCTCTGTCCAGTTTTGGACTCCTCAGTACAAGAGAGACACAGACATACTGGAGAGAGTCCAGAGAAGGGCCACGAAGATGATTATGAGACTTGTGAGAAAAGGTTGAGAGAACTGGGACTCTTCAACCTAACAAAGAGAAAGCTCAGGGGAATTTTATCAATTTATATAATACCTGAAGGGAGGGTGCAAAGAGGGTGGCACCAGGCTCTTCATTGATGCTCAGTGAAAGGACCAGAGGCAATGGGCAACAAGCTGAAACACAGGAAGGTCCATCTGAACATCAGGAAAAATCTTTTCACTCTGAGGACGACTAAGCACTGGCACAGGTTGCCCAGAGATGTTGTGGAGTCTCCATCCTTGGAGATATTCAAGAGCCAACTGGACATAATCCTGGGTGACTGGCTCTGGGTGGCCCTGATTGAACAGAGTGATTGGACCAGATGACCTCTATAGATCCCTTCCAATCTCAACTATTTTGTGATCATGTGGTGTACAGATCTTTGTATTTGTGTGTGTGCATGCACATGTGTATATATGCACACACGATTAACATAAATGATCATGTACATAAGTGAAAAAAATAGATATAAATCTTTATCTGAGACATTATATCTCAGATATAGACTTATACAAGTACAAACATATACGCACATTATATTCATTATTTCATATGTATACACAAACATTACCTTTTCCTCCTATTTACATTTACATGGCTAGTATTTTTCTAGGGAATTATAATGCAAAAATACTAATTATATACAGTTGATTCAAGTCTGTTTGCACTCTAATATCCAGATACATAAATATCAAGCAAATACAAACCATGTTCATATTTCCAGCAGGAATATATACCTTAATCAAGTAAATGAAAAAAGAAATGGAAGGTTATCAGTGTCCCATACTAAGAACCATAATTTTTTTTTTTTTTTTGTAATTTCTGTCTAAGGAGTGGTTACCTGGGAGATACTCCTCTGAAAACCCTTTCACATTTTCATGGACAAATGTCTGCAAATCATCTCCCTTGAGTCTGTGTTGTCTTTTCACCCTCCCTGCATATTGGCCTGGATTCTTGCATATGATAGTGTATGATTCTACTTGTTTGTGCAGGGTTTGATCTGCTTTCATTTACACCACCCAGAAAAACTGCTTCACCATTTGATCACATTGAGCTTTGCTAAATTTGAAATTCATTTTTTTGATACTGTTTTGATAAAAAAAAGCCTTCCTGTGAACTTGCAATTTTTTCCTTTATGGGGATAAAATTAGCCACCAGTGACAATACTAGCAAAATATGTTTGTATTATTTCTAAATGTTATTTTCAAAATTAAGAGAACTGTGATCTTTGGTAATTAGAAAACAATCAGTTTTACTGGACCTTCTGTTCTTCTCTAAAGAAAGGGAAAAGGAGGAAATATAAATAAGAAAACCTACTTTTAATAGACTCCCTCTACATTCTGACCAGATAACTTCAGTGAATTATTTTTGAAGTATGTAATTTACTTGTTTCACCATTATTGTGATGGACTTTACTTTCAGCCCTTGTAATGAGATATCTATTTTGCTATGCCTTTCATTTGATTTTCTCATATCTTTCACCTATTATTTGTAACTACTCAGAGAAGAGCTCCATAGAAAGCAAGAAAGAAAGCAAGCAAAGAATTCCTTTGAATTAAACAAAAATTTTGATCCATTTTCTAAGAGAAAGTGTAAATCTGTAGCTCATGAACTAGAAGAGACAGACAACTATGATAGTTTAATGGAATCACTTATGTGAAGAGAGACATTCATTCATCAAACATCATTAAGTGCATCTGCACTTAACTCAGTAGTTAAACTGAAGGTTTAACTGGTATCTATTTTTCAGAAAAAATCCCTCTTCTGCAAAGATCATATGCTGTTAATGAGTTTTCTCTTTGGAGATCTCCCCTCCAACTTTCAGCCATAGATGCTTGTCAAACTTTGATCTATAAGTTTACATAGCTTCCTTCTTCTAGCCTAAAATGGCTGAAAATGAAACAGCAAAGGAAATAAAGCTTATCTAACAAACCTTCTCTTTATTCCAACCAGAAGAATCAATAATGGCAAAGCTATGGATAGCGACTCCATTTTGTGTGGAAGAAAACAATTAGAAAAGTAGTTGGTGTTCTACATAGTTCTTTTCTTTCTTTCATGTGCATTTTTGAATGAACCATAAAAAAATATTCAGTTTTATGTAATAACTGATCCAGGATCACCACCAGCATCCTCACACCCTGCCCCACGCTGCATGAGGTTTATGGCAAGAAATATTATTGCTTTTGTACTCATGAGTGATAAGTATTAGCAATACTGTTTAAAAAATATTTTCTCCTTGCCAGAAACTACAACATAGGGAAGTATAAAATGCTGATCTATGAGGACTGTTTTAATCATTTGTTATCTGGTGAATAGTGCATTTTCCAGTACATCTTCATTTTACATTGTTTACCAAGGAAAAAAAAAGTGTTTGGAAGTGCTGATGAACTTCAGCAGAGATGATGTTCACCTTTTACTTTGACATACTCTAGTTTTTAAATTATATTTTTTCAGGTTTCCTCCAGCTGTTGCGATCATTTACTTCTAATAAAGGTCAGGCTAGCTAATAGCTTGTCGGATAGAGAAATTATGCCTATTCATTTTGTTTAGTGAGAATTTTTTGGTGGCCTTTTGTACTGATATTCTGGGCTTTTATGAAAGATGGTATTACTTGATTCTTTGATTGATTGATGTAGAGTAAATATACATGCAAAGAGAGAGATGAAGGACATGGTGTGCCTAAGGCGGGGGAATAGCAAATGTAAGAATGCAGGAAAGAACTTCTCGTTTTCTGAAGGACTTAGATGAAAAAACTAAAGGAATATGACCAATACCTTGGAGAAAATAAGGCAGATATCTCATTGGGAATAATGATTCTGTGAGACCTATATACCACAGTATTTCTAAGCTTTTGTGATTAAAAGATCAAATCTTCAGTGGTGTCATGATATCTCCCCAAGTAATTTAACTACAGAACAAATTAGTTACGTAGTCTTACTGTTTTTTCAACCTTCAGGTTTTAGCTCAAAATTTCAAGCGTACCCAAGGGAGGGATCTAGTCCGTCCAAGTTAGGCATCTGATAAATTATTTTTCTTTACACCCTTCCCTTTCTTGAGTCCCTCAGCAGCTATGAGGGAAGAAAGGTTTAGAAATAGGAGTTAGGCACTGTGTCTTCTCAACTGGACAAGCAATTTCCACCATCCATAAAGCAGGATGTTACCTTACTTGTTGTCTTGAGCCTGTTGTGCTTCACCTTAGTAGTTCTTTATTAGTTACATGCTACTCAGTCAAGGTACACAATTACCTCTGTTTTGAAAGCAGCAGGGCTAACATTTAGTATTGTTGATACAATTTTCAGATGGCCAGTTTTCCATAACTTCTATATTTCCTCTCTAGCAGCAAGTGATACACAGAAAATTGTATAGTTTTGTTTTTTCAGGAACCTTATGTATTTCTAAGTTGCTAAAATGCAAAATTTGTTTTATCACATTGTCAGTCATCTCAAAATTCCAGTTGCCTTCCAGCTGAAGCACCGACAGCTCTCTCCAAAAGCACACATGGGCTGGATGCACAAAAACATCTTAGTGCTAACTGCATCTGGATATCTAAGCCAAAGTCAGAAGGCCACAAGATCCTTTCCAGTACATTTTTGTGACTGAGATCTAAAGTAATCACTCTAAGTCAACTGAGGTTCATTTACTGGAATGCCATTTCACTATTTTTACCTGTAAAAACATAAAAGCTCTTAGCATAGAAACAAGTCTGACAACTCATTTTTTTTAATTTCCTTTTGTGTAAGTCTACTATTATATACCATTTCCTTCAAGAATTTATGCTTATGCTTGTACAAGCAAAGCCTGGATATATAAGCAATAACAAAATGTATGGCATTTTAATTTAATTTAAAAGTCCTGTAATGCATATAAACACAGAGTTAGGATATATGAAACACTGAAATATGGTTATACATTAGCAACCGTGTCTCATGGTGGTCTTTTGTCTTAATCCCTGAATGTTCCTCACAACTGAAGATGCCAGGGTACTTCTCTGAACATTCGGAATGACAAATATTCACAGATCCACAGGCCTTCCTGAAGGTGGCTCCATTTGATAAAGGTTAAGTTAGACCATCCAGGATCCACTTGTCTACAAATTCTTGATTGGTCAGAAAAGGAAAAAAAACAGTGATAACTGCTCAGATAACAGGTATGGATAGTGTCATGAAAGAATTTCCATTAAATGTTTCTGGCATTTAGCCAACGTATTCTTGAAATTAATCAGCAGAGCAAAGACTCTACAAAAAACGACAGAACAGTCTTCACTTATTTACAGTGCATGTCTCAGTCTCAATTCCGAACTAGTCTTAATTAACATTTCTCCTTTCTTTTTAATTCTGAGTCCTAAAAAATATAGGTTCATTAGACTGTATCTCATTCACACATTATTGTTTCCACGCGTAGTGTAATAAAGAGACGAAGAACAAAAGAGACCTTAAGAACACTTGTTTATTTTAGGATTGTGCTCAGTTCTGCCTCAAATTACTTCAGCTTGCGATGTAGATGAAAAGATAAAATATACCAAGCTTCATTTCAAAAGAAATTCTAAAATTGGAAATGGAAGAGGAAATTACATTTCAGTGTATTTCAGAAGGGAAGAAGTAGAGATTCCAAAACTTTGAAAACCAAGCAATATAATATTATTTGGTCTGCCGACTAAAAAAAAAAAAAAAAAAAAATCTGGTAACATATTTTTAGTTAGGTTAAATTCCAGATTAGTGGCAGCTAAAAAATTCCTTCTTTTTAAGCAATCCTTTTTGAACACTAATGTTTCCCATGATGTTTTATTGGTTCAGTGGCAATGAATGATAATGTAAAGGTGGTATTTTTCCACCACAGAAGATAAGTATTTAAAACCCTCCAAGGTTACTTGAATCTAGACTAGCCTTTGTGTCCAAAGTCAGAAACAGCATCTTTGAAACATACTGCATCAATCAATCATTTAATAATTTTCTGTTTGGTACACTTTAAGAAAAAGGCTTTAAAACTACTTTAGGTACTTCAACATTGTTCAAAGTATCATATGCATAACCCCCCATAAATTGCTGCTGATACGATAATCAACCGCTTAAACTTGTAAACGCAGAATGTTTGCATTTGAAAAAGTGTTAAGGCAAATCCAAAAATAAAAGCAGTGTCTGTGGTAGGTGGCTGAACAGACTTATAGGACAAGATCGTAGCTTCATCTACAGCAAGGAACCAGAAAAGAGCTTTCTGTGTCCTGCTGAGAACCTTCAAATCTTTGAATCTGCTCTTCTCAGATAAATACAAGATCCTGTCTATTTATAGTTGTTATGTATGCATACCCATTGGAATCCACAAATCTTTAATACACTGTACATGTAGTGGAATTTTCACTTTCTGATCAATACCACATATAATTCGTAGGAAAATACCACAGTATTTCCCCAGAAGCTCAATCACTTCACTATAAAATAATTTTAAGAAAAATATTCAATCAATTCCACTTTTAAGCATTTTTTCTGTCTTGAGCTGAAATAAAGTATGAATGCTATAGACTTGTGAGTAGTTATCTAAGCTAAATAAAAATGGATTTGATAGAGTGAAGAATAGGTTTTTGCTTTCTGGAATATTTTTAGTAACTTAGGAATAGAGTCTCAAATTTAAGAATCTTATCTTGCACTCAAGAAAGACTCCCAAAGAATTCAGTCAGGAAGGAAATGGCACAGATGAGTACATAGATGAAGACTGGAAATTAGAGTGTATAACTGTAGAAATACCAGTTGGTTCAGCTGTTGGCAAAGCAAGATAAGAAATGAGGGAATTAAAAAAAGTAGCAGCCTTTCCATAGTACAGGGAGAAAGCTATGCTTAACAATTTTTAATGATTTTTTTAAAGAAATCTTAGAAAATTCGTATTATTCATATTCCATGAATCTTGCCTCTGTAAGGATTTAGGAAGACTTGGAAGAGAACACAGGTTAATTTTATGAAAAACCCTCAACCTGAAGACAGTATTTTCTTTTTCCTCTTGGAAGGTTAAATTATGAACCTTACAAAATGATGATGTCCTGGTGGAAGTCCAAGGCTTTTCTTCTCAGTGTTTGACCTGTAACACACCGGACACTATTTATACATGCCTTAAGGTTGCTTGTTATTTTTAAGTTTTGGTTTTTTGTTTTTTTTTTTTTAATAAGAACTATTTAAATTGCTCAGTGTCTTTTGGTGATTGTTTAGAAAAACAACATTAAGAATCTTCTGTTCTCTAAATGATGATCAAACAGACTATGTACTTTTAATGTTCAATAAATAATGACAATTTTTAAAAATTTGGTCAACAAGGAGTAATGAATTAACTAACTTCATGTAAATTCTAACTACTGAACACATTCTGTGTTCTATAGAAAGAGCATTTCTACTTCAGTGGTTAAAGATTAGGCAGAGGATATATTCTGTACAGATTAAAAAAAAAAATTGTAAAAAGAAAAGGTTACTCAATGGTTTTTAATTCTACTTACTTTTTTTATCCTTATATCGGGTCGTTGTAAACTCTGGAAAAATTAAAAATTATCAGAGAATTTTGATTTTAAAAGATTTCTGTAAAAAGGTATTTCTATCAAAAAAAATGTTTGAAAAGAAAATGTTAAACTCATTTTTGTCAAACTAATTTCATTGGCAAAAGAAAATTCAGTAACATGCAGACATTTCAAATGAACATACTTAAATTTTCTGTCATTTTGATATGTAATTCTACTTTCCTTTTGATTTTTTACTCTTCCCCTCCTTTGTCTTGCTAGATTTTTCAATTTTTCTGAAAAAAAAATGGAAATGAAAATGTAAAAGGACATATTTTTTATTTAAAAGGAAAACAAAACAAAACCAGACAAACAAACAAATAAAACAAAAACAAAACAAGAAAAATTATGACTGAGTTTCTCAAAATGTAACTACTCATTGAAATGGGAAGTCTCATTTTTTGGTGTATGAACATTTCCAAAATAAAATCTTAATATGTCTATGATAAACTATCTGGAATATTAGCAAGAAATTAGTTTGCAAATTTCAATACTAACCATGGAATAATAAGTATTATTTTTTCTTTTTCTTTCATATTTATATTTTGCAAGTATATCCTTTTTTTTTTCTTTTTTTCCAGAAACAAAGGCAAACATTTTTGTTTTGTTTGCAAGTTCCAAAAGTGGGAGCAGAAAAATCCTTTTTTACTCACTTTCTCTCCATTGGATTGCAGCAAAATATAAGAAACTAAAATTATTCATACAGTGGTAACAACAGGCATAGCATTTTTAAGAATTAGACCCAATTTGGGGGAAGATAACAAAGGAACAAATAATTGGTAACTGTTGTGTAAGTAACTAAAAGGAAAATTCATACAATATAAATGAAAATGGTTATCCTACTCCTAGAAATAAGTATTATGCTCCACAGCCATTATTGCAAGATTGCTTTAAGCAGCAGGTTTTCTTATTCATTCCTACCTTTCATGGTCTATAGAAGGTAGAAACTAGGGACCATTCTGACTGGTCAAGGGAGATAATGCAATGTATTTTCCAGGTCATGAAGGCAGCAACAAATCCACCATGGGGTCAGGAAGCACAACACAGTAATTCTTGAAGGGAATGCCTTCCTTACAGAGACACAGTTAAACACAGCTGGAAGTCTGTTATGAAAATACTACATGTTTTTACATTGAAAAGCTGAACATTATCACTAATTCTTATTAAAAGCCAAATGTGAGCATCCTCACTCAGTTCTGGCCCTATCCCAATATCATTTTCATGAAGAACCCAGGTAAGGTGAGGAATACTAAGAAAATATTCTTTGAATTTGAATTTTAAAGGAGCTCCTTTTCCTGCTTAGCTTGTGAAGCAGCTGACTGTGCTCTCTGTACCAAGCTCCATCAACACACTCTCCTGCAAGCAGATGCTCACAGATCCGTGCTCTCTGAAATGACCATGCGCCGGACACAGGTTTCATGCAAAGTCACAGCATCGGGTGGCATTATGCTGCAGCTAAGAAGCCTTCAGCAGGACTTGGCAGTTGAAGCTGTCCCACCACCACCTGTGCAGCTCTGAGCCGGCTCCTGGCTGCCCAGGAGGAAGCACAGGCACTCCCAGCCTTTATTGTCACACATCCATTACAATTTCATTCTGAAAGTCTGAAATTGTTCTGGTCTCCTAAGAAAAGATAAGAAAGCATTGTTTCTTCAGAAAGAATACCAGCACTCTAGGTTTATGTTTGTTGATAAGAACAATCTAACATCATCTACAATTTACATCAGCTTTTGCTCTAAATCATTTGAGCAGAGAACTTTAAATACAACCTTTATCATAATTAGAATAAACTATAATCATCATAAATTGCTAAAATATCAGTGTTGTGGTAAACAAAGCTGACAATATCAGTGTCATAATTATTTAAAAAAATAAATAAAACATGTTCTGTCATGCTTGACAAATTTAATTGCAGGATATTTTTATATGCAGAGCTTGCAGACTGTTAGTGGTAATCAAACTAATGATTTGTCCTTGCCATTTAGCAAGGTTTATTTTGTGTTAGTGAAAACACAGAGGTAGCACAGTAGGCATACATATCAGAATACAGATGATACTGCTATCTTTCCTGTACAAAAGGATGAGAGCACTGTGGAAATTTTTATCATTTCCCTGCTTAAATGGTACACAGAAACTGAAAAGAAAGCAGAGTTATTTGCCCCTTTCTTATCAATGTAAATTTTGAATTCCTCTCATGATTGCATGTGCTTTTCGTATATAAGTAGAAGATACAGGAAAATGGAGAATTAATGCTCTGTCCCATGTGACCAGCACATGGCTTTGAGAGGACTGTGCACAAAATCCCAGTTATTAATTAGTCTCATCTTACTCAAATTGCAAGTCCCTAAAGGAGTCATTCTAAAGGCTAAACCAAGTAAGCTTTAAGTCTGATTTCTTTGTTTTGTAACTTACAGCAAAAGACAAGATTATTTCACTTGACCTCTTTCTTCCCCCCATTTTTTTTATTTTCCTGATTTGATAGACATTTTTTTCCCACTCTTCTAATGCAGCTCTATGCTATCTTGACTGAAGACTATTCAAAAGCACTAACCACTCCTGTCACTTTGTTGGAAAAAGACTTTTCCTTGGATATACAATTATTTAGCTCAAAGTAGCTGAAATGGAAGTGAAGGCTACTGTTCTTTCAAATAATGATATATTCACTATTCTTATGTCTTTCTCTTATAATTTTAACTTCAGCAAGCACACCGCTGTAATTTAAAATATCCTACTCTGAACTCTATGAATGGCTGGTTTGAGGGCTTCCTTTTTTTTTCTCTAAAGGAACAGCTGTGACTTCGAGATTTTGCATCCTGCTGTAAGTATATTTTGTTGTTGTTGTTGTTGTTAAAAAACTAGCAATGCTCTTTCTTCCCCAAACACTGCTTGTCTTTCAGATGGAAAAAAAAAAATAAAAGACATGATGTCTCTGGCATGCTAACATTTACAGATCCAGTGTTAAGGAAAGATGCTATATTCAATGTCGGTTACATTTTGTTTCTTCTGTGAAGCAAAAGGAAAATCTTTGTTCGGTCACCGGTAGGTACCACGGCTGCCGAAATGTTTCCATGGAGACAGGGCACAGCTGAGCACAGCAGCTGTGGCCAAGATGCATGTTACAGCCCTTTCAGGGATACCATGGCTGCTTGCGCAGCTGATGGAGTGTACAACGAAGGCATCTCCCTTCTTCAGGAATCTCATTTGGCTAGAAATTAAACGCCAGTTTCCTAAATAAACTTGAAATTCTGTAAACTACACAAGGGGGAAGCAAACACACACAGAGGAATTTCACACAAATTTCACAATATTACAGTGATGCTTGAGGAAACTCAAAAGTCTTGTACAATTGAGAGTCTGGGCTTTATTTGAATTACCAATGTATTTATTTATAGGTCTAAAATAAAGGAAATACTGTCTTCTTTATCTTGCTATGACTTTAGCTCACTCAATACCTTGTATTTAGAAAAACAAAGATAGTTGGTGAAATATCAGAACATGAGTGGTTCATGCAAGCACTTTTCTTGTGAACTCATTTTTCAATCACAGAAGTGTTTGAAATGTATAATTATGATTGAAAATTTTTGTATTTTTCATTTGGATTGAATTTTTAAGTAACTATTTTTAAATTTGAATGCATATGTTTGCTTCATTGTGATTAATGAGCTGAGAGAAGGACAAGCTAACGAAAATGTATTTTGTTACAAGATGCAGGTATTGAGTTTTCTGTTTGGTTGTAGTATCTGAACCATGCCTCATTTCACACCACTTGTTGAAACAAGATTCTCCTATGAGAAAAGCTTTAGCATTTAATTCTAAGATGTGTTTCACTTACCACACGTACGTAAAAAATGTTTTTAAAAAATATGGGAATGAAATCCTGACCTCATTAAAGTTAGTGTTAAAACTGTATCTTAGCTTCTTTAAGGTAATTTTCAGCAAAACCAGGAAATCATTACTACTGCTACAGAAAATACTGATAAATCTTCATTTTAAATAGTTCAGACTCCTTTAGTCACCAGGACTGAATTGAACTAAAACTTGAAAAAGATGCCAAGAGAGTGCTAAAATCATAGAATCATAGAAATATTTTCATTTGGAAGAGAACCTCAGGATCATTGAGTCCAACCACAACCTAACTCTAGCACTAAACCATGTCCCTAAGAACCTCATCTAAACACCTTTTAAACACCTCCAGGGATGGTGACTCCACCACTTCCCTGGGCAGCCTGTTCCAATGCCTGACAACCCTTTCCATGAAGAATTTTTTCCTAATATCCAATCTAAACCTCTCCTGGTGCAACTTGAGGCCATTTCCTCTTGTTCTATCACTCGCTACTTGGGAGAAGAGACCAACACCCTCCGTGCTACAACCTCCTTTCAGGTAGCTGTAGACAGCGATAAGGTCTCCCCTCAGCCTCCTGCAGGCTAAATAGCCCCAGTTCCCTCAACCGCTCCTCACAAGACTTGTGCTCCAGATCCCTCACCAGCTTCATTGCCCTCCTCTGCACTCTCTCTAGTACCTCAATGTCCCTCTTATGTTGAGGGGCCCAAAACCGAACACTCATCAGTGCTGAGCATAGTGGCACAATCACTTCCCTAATCCTTCTGACCACACTGTTCCTGATACAAGTCAGGATGCTGTTAGCCTTCTTGGCCACCTGGGCACATTGCTGGCTCATGTACAGCTGCTGTTAATCAACACGCCCAGATCCCTCTCTCCCAGGCACTTTTCAGCCACTCTTCTCTGAGCCTGTAGTGCTGCTTGGGGTTGTTGTGACCCAAGTACAGGACCCGGCACTTGGCCTCAGCCTATTGATCCAGCTGGTCCAGATCCCTGTGTATGGCCATCCTGCCCTCCAGCAGATCAACACTCCCATGCAATTTGGTGTTGCCTGTAAACTTACTGAGGGTGCACTCGATCTCCTCATCCAGATCATTGACAAAGAGATCAAACAGAACTGGTCCCAATACAAAGCCCTTTGGACCATCACTTGTGACCAGCTGCCAACTGAGCTGGCTCCATTCACCATAACTCTTCGGGCTCAGCCATCCAGCTAGTTTTTTATCTATCACAGAGTACACCCATCCAGGCCATGAACTGCCAGCTTCTCCAGGAGAACACTGTGGGATATGGTGTCAAAGGCCTTACTGAAGTCTAAGTACGCAACATCCACAGACTTTCCCTCACCTACTACACCTGTCCTAATATTTCACAACCTTTTTCTCCCAAGAAAAATTACAATTTATTGGAGTAGTGCTTTCACTTTCTGTTAAAACCATGAAGATTTCTCATTTGTCATGTTCTTGTCTCACATAACATTTGTCGTAAACTGTATTGCAGCTACCTAGGATTTGGTTGTAATGATCCTAAAACTGTTATTTCTTTTTTGGAACAACTTGCCATTTTCCAGAAGTTTGAAAGGTTATGATTTATTAAATGAGTCTGTGTCAATGAGTCTGAGAGTCATTCTGCTACAGAAAAGGCTCTTAATATCTGAGTTAGACAATGGCAGCATGGCAGGTATGCCTGATCCATGCTGTGGTCACAGATGTACCCACAGCTTAATGTGCCCAGATCCAACAAGCATCACAGAATGATGTGATCTTTATTTTTGCAAGACAAAAAGATTTGGGTCTATTCCGTAAGATTTAAAGAGCCACTCAGCCTGACACAGAGTATAAGGATGGATGAATAAATTATACAGAAGTCAGTTTGCCACAAGATGTAATTCTGAGAGGTGCAAAGGTGCTATAGCACATTAAATGAAGATGCATCTTAGTACAAAGTGGTTTTAGGACTGCTGACTTGTCCTCAGGTTGGTGAACCCCATGAACATCAGTCAGCTTTAGACATGCAGGTGAGCAGAGGATGACATTCAGGACTCTATTTCTCTTAAGCTGAAGACAGAAATAGGCAAGACAATATCACAGCAAAGGTTGTCTTCAATCACTTGAAGGAGAATGAGCCATCCTATTTTCGGAGCTCCTCTCTGAACACTAAAAGAAAGCAAAGAATTAATCACAAAGTAAAAACACAAAATCTTGTATTTTGCTTCAGGTGCAGAAAATACTTGACCCTGAAGTCTATTTAGGGTGGAGAACTGTGCCTTCACTGCTTGAACACAGATGTGGTTTCTGCTCAGTTTTGCAGTGGAATTCAACAACCATCTTGAGCTGAAAAATCACACAAGGACTTTCAGGATCTAACTTATTATGTATTCAGTATCCCAATACTCCATCTGCTGTTTCCTTGTTCCATATCCCATTAACAAATGCTAAGCTGCAGATTGTTTTTCACATAGTAATGAGCTGCACAAGTATGCAAACAAAACAAAAGTTATATATTTCTGCTAGAGCAAGTGCCAAGAACACCTCCTGTTGCAACACTACTAATGACAGGATAGCAACAGTGGAATAAAGAGAGTAATTTGTAGTATATCTAGATCGGTCAAAAACATGATTTCTCCAAAAATTAGTGAGACAATTTATTCAATACTTACAATGCACCAAATTCATTCCTGCTCAGTAGATCTCTGTCTTGGAAGAATTTGGCCTTGCATTGGAAAGTATCCTACAGATGGTGGTAAAAAAATAGACGACCAGCATAAATAATGTCATTACCCAAATTAACTGGAATTGATTAATTCTTCCATTTATTTCCCAAGTGATTATCTCCAATTAAAATAATTGTCTGGATAGCATTCCATTGCTAGATCCCTGGGTGAAACAGAGATCTCAACAGCATTTTACTCATGTGCCAGCACAGCCACTGGCAATCTGCTGCAGTTCCATGAGGATGGAGGAAGCTTTGAAATGTCTGTAAGACACACAGACTCATGCATTATTATTTGTGCAAGCATAGGATTACCATGGACCAGGACTTGATTTGTTGCAGAACATAAGGGGATGGTGCCTGCTGTAAAGACCTTAATTTCTAAACAAGTACAGACACAGATAAGAAGCATGAAGAACCATGAGATAATATCAGTAAGTGCAGCCAGCCCTTGCAGTGGGACCACACCAACCTTTCTCTTTGGTATATTTTTATAGGCATCACAGTAATGGATGGTTTTTCAAGCACATCTTTGAAGGTAGATAGCTCTGTTGTTGCTTGCAGAGATATTCTCTCAGCTGTGAAGGTAATAAAAAGTTTGATGACACCTGTCTGAAAATGTAAAGCATGGGCAGGGGAACTTGACACTACAGACCTACCAGAGGCAAGAGACCATTTTCCAATTGTGATTAGGAGATGATGAGTGTTACAGGGAAGCCTTGAAAAGGCAGTTTTTGAAATTGCATGTGAAATGTGAGAGAGATATAGAATAGTCTTTTAAAGAAAGAAGTAACAAGCTCAAAGGAGTTGAATATGAGAAGGCTGCCTGTAGCCACAGTATAGCATCTGCTAAGTTCAGAGAAAAAGCTGTTCTAAGAAAATGTGAGCGTGCACATAGACAGAGATGAAAAACTGTTTTTAGGAAATAACTTGTATACAAATTATGTAAAATTCAAACAGTTTGTATCTAAAACATTTAATTCAGAGCTGAATAGGATGATCAAATTACTGTACACTGGTACACTTTTAAGAAAACAAGGTAGGAGAAGGCTTGGAGTAAGAAACATTTTTTTTGTTGAATCTGAGCTGAGAAAACATGAGATGAGAAAACATCAAAGACATTACAATCTGAATTTGAGCAGAAATACAGTTATAAGATACTGAGAGACAACTGAGTTGTTCATATAAGTAATAGCGATTTTTATTTACAAATGAGATAGTAACATGATAAGCTTGCGGGCCAAAATCTCCCATTGTCCAAGTACTGGGGAGCCCTTCAGAGAACTGGTAGAGGTATAAGAAGGGCTGTTTATGGGACACACTAATGAAAAGATAATGGAAATATACAGGCAATTGGGAAGGGATAGGCAGATGAACAACATAGAAAATGCCCATCACAGAAGATGAAGCTGAATTCTGGTTTTAAGCATACTCAATATAGAATCTGTTTGGTTACTTAACTGTAGGCATTTCATGACAATTGTGCAATGCTTTCACGTGGCCTCTGGTCACCCCTTCTGCAGTCTATCATAACCATCAGTCCAGGCACATTTTTCAGATACCTGCTGTGCCTCAGAGGCACTAGGTGTCTGTGTTTAGGTAACTGAATACTGTCCTACAGGTGGAATTCAGTTCACACTTAAATCTCTTCAAGGATTCTACATAGAGGTGCCTACAAACGTTTAGAGTTTGTATCCATGTTGCAGTCAGTACAGCTGGTGAGGCTTGTGGATCAGCACTGGTTCCCAGCTAAATTACAGCACTACCCAACTTAAAGTGCCTAGATGCAGGTATCTAGCATCATCTGAGACACCCTAGAGTGTCTGGAATTCATGTGGCATAGAACAGTAAGACTGATGCCAAAACATAAAATAATTATCACATGAAATTGAGTCAATAAGCTAAATGAAGAACGAAACGCTTTTACTTTCTTCCTTTCACTCCCCTCTACCTTCCTTTGGAGAGAGATTTTGTTTTGATATATTCTCACTTTCAGCTTAAACTGTGTCTTGTGAGACTCAACATGCCCAGGGACAGGATAAGCACAAAGTCTCAGCTACAGACATCAGCTTACTACAGCATGCAGCTCCACATAGCTGATGGTGTCCTGACAAAATTAAGAATTTTAGTTAGTAGTGCTACTGCACAAAGGATCTCAAGAAGGTTTTACAGGCACAACGTGTATTTGAAGGGTCTGTAGGTAAGAGCTGACATCAACTTCAAATCTTACATTGACTTCAGAGTTACCTTAGGGGATTAACAGAGATTCGGGGGCAGGGAGAAGGTCAGGCAGAAAAAAGGAGTGATGAGTTCGGAAGACAAGCATTCTCCTCTGAGTGAGGTGCTTCCATTGCAATAGATGAAGAAATTGAAGATGACTACAGTGATCATTTTGGCTGTGCTTTTCCCCTAGCAATACATATTTTCCACTTGGTCTTTTAAATTCCCTGTTAGTTGTTCCTGTTTATGATGTTATTAATGTTCATCAGAATACGCTTAATCAGGCACGGGCCTTGCATGCTGGCTGGTTGCTACGCTTTTGTGTATGTATATTATTGGGTAATATTTAATAATTAATAAATGGTACTATCTACTTTGTTATTCATGAAGTTTTAGTTGTTTTTTTTTTTTTTTTTTGTGGAGAAGGAATGATTCTCATGCTGGTGTCAGTTTCTTCTTACAAGAGCCTGTTGGAGCAAAGATACCTGGACTTGTAGGTGCAAAGCAGTGAGAAATAAGAATGTGAGAAAAAAGCATGAAACAAGGGGAAAATAAAGTGTCTGAGACTTTCAGAAAGAACAGCTGAAATGAAAAGCTATGGAGCTGCAAGCAAAAGGTAAACAGCAGGACTACAAAGGGAGGAAGGCCCTTTGCATTGCTCAGGTCAAGGCAGAATTCAACAGGACTGTGCTGGTTCAGCTGCACAGCTGTGTGGAAGCGATCACAGGAACTGCTTCCTTACTAACACAGGTCACTGTCTTAGAATGTCTTTTAAATATACAGCTACAGAATATCTTTTACATGTTTGAATTCTTTCTTTCTCTGTTTGCTCTGGTCAAGTGTCATTCTGAGAATATGGGCATAAATCTAAACCCTTTGATTTGCAGTTCAAGGTGCATGATTGCTAGAAAGGATTCTTAAAGTGCTATTCTTCGTAATGCCAGGTTCCAGAATAATTAGTAGAAAGACTTTATATTAATGTTACTAGAGCAATAGCAGTTCTTAGTAGAGGGAGATGAGCTGGGATGAAGCTGCAACTAGTGAGAGGTTAGTTCACCTTCTAATGTTACCATGAGCAACCTAAATGTGATCAAATTAATCCATTCTTCATCGGCCAATGTTTTGTAGATTTTATTTATTATGGTCACAGCTACATCATCTTGGAACATTTCAGCCTGAATGAAATAAAATGGTCATAACAAAGACCGCAGGAAAAATGTTAGTTGTTTTGGGGGTTGGTTGGTTAGGAGGGATCAGACAGCCAGGAAGTAAAACAAAACATATAAACAAAACCAAAGTCGTTTTTTTTTAGCTAGAAGAGTTTTTTGTTGTCTATGGAAAGCAATTCCAAAACCACATTTTGTGAACAGAAATGTCAATTGACTCTCAGCTAAACAGAAGACAAGAATGAAGGGCTCAGTTTTTTCAAGGACGGAGCTGACAAAGCTTGGTGACTAAAGCAGTTGTATAGGGGGGTCTTAGCTAAAATTCCTTGTCTGCCTGAGGAAAATGAACCAAAGTCTCCTAATAAGTACTTAACGATCTAGATCCTTTTTCTTTGTGTTATTCTGGTTTACCTGAATATCCTTCATTGTGTAGAGCAGGAATTGAAAGTGTGAGTTTGGAGACTGAACTGCTCAGAGGGAAGAATAGCATGCAGTGAGAAACACATTCAACAAGTGTGAAGGAATTGCAGCCAAGGACAAAACCTCAACATACCCCATGCTGTGGTGACTAGAGCATTTGCTCAATGGTTAGGAGGCTCCAGTTCATATCTTTGCCCATAAACCAAGTTCAAATAATGATTAAACTGATACAAAAGAGTTGTGGGAAAGGGTCAGAAGTGAATTCACATCCCTTTAGATGGAACAAAGCAGAACAAAGCAGAGGTGTTCAAAAGCAATGATATTCAAAAGGCAAATGCTTGCTTTCTTTTATAGTTTTAGGCATATAGTAATAGAAGCAGTTTGACATAAAGTCACTTTTCATTTCAGGGCAACTGATACCATATTTTTGTGCTATTGCTATTTTTCCATTTTCATTAGAAGTACCCAGTTCTAAATCAAATAGTTCTTCAGACACATGAAAAATGTCAAGAGTGCCCTTGGCTATCTATAAACTTGTTAGCAGTTAGAGAGATGAGTAAAGATTCAGCATTTTCATGGAATTTTGCACACCAGCAGCACTGTGACCTAAGGAAATAAGAAAATGCTGATTGAATTACTGCAGTTTAACATTATCCCAGTCAAATCCTTGTAATGCTTTTTCTTTCACATTGGGTTTGTCACAAACAGCTGTTGTGTGTGCCCAGTCACATTGTTTGAAATAACCTCAACAAGTCTTCTGAAAGCTTGATCAATTCTACCAGTGTTTAATCAGTTTTGGAGGATTGACTGTTAGATCAATGGTCCTCCTCTAAGCCTAAGTCCATCAGATTTTAAAGCATTTGGCCAAAATTGAACAAGTCTGAGGAAATGAAGACACAAAAATAGGAGTATCTGTTTAAGAACACTCAATATGGCTATGAGCCTGGCAATTTAGTGACCCAAGTAAGTTTTTTCCCAAAGAAATTGAGGTTTATGTAATGCACCATAAAAGTGAATATATTTGTTTTTATGAGAACTAAATAGCATCAATTAAATTTTAAAAACCTTCTTCACATTAAGCTGAGGATGATTAATAGGGTTTATTTTATATATCACAAATAAGCCTCCATTAGATATTAAAAGCTCTACAATCATAGCCATATAGTTTGAATAAAAAAACTGAATAAAGAGTAGCAAGTAACTTGATGTAAGAAAGAGAAAACATATCACACAGGTAGTTTGCCTACCTAAATAAAACTTTGTGATAAATTTTGAAAAAACATGGAGGTAAACATAATGGAGGTAAACAGAATAAGATATATTTTTGCATTACGAACTATATATCATGCTAAATTAATCCAGTATTATTCCTTGAGAATTGGTTTTTAATGGTGGGATATGTATGCAGTTTATTTCACCAGGACCTTACAAAGAGACCTAAGATGATGTAAATGGGAGAAGAGTGAGATCAATTAAAAATTACTAAAGCAGAGATGATATGGGTTACCACCAGTATGGAGGGAGATAAGTAGTGATCATTTGTGAAGTGCTCATCACATGGGACCAGATCCACCAAGATCTTCACAATTCTGGGTAGTTATTTCCTGAATGTAAGTGACAGAAGTTACACTGCCTCTTCTAAAATTTTACTATTCTTTCTCAAGAAAGTGAACAATATGACTTTTCCTAATACCTATGAAAGCAGATTCCTGACTACTTTTTTTGTTTGCAGTCCCCATTTTAGAAGAGCATTGCTTCTTCAATAAACTGGTATCTCTCAAGCTTTTGTTTCCTATTTTGTCACTACAGAACTGAATGTCTTTTTTTCTCTTCATTAAATTTACATCATAGTTTTACAGGTATATATGTAATGTGTATTTTCTGTAGTAATAAGCAGCACAGATTAGCTCTTTAGGAACAGAAAGTTACATGCTTTTTAAAGAGGAACAGGACAGTTCTAAGGGCACTGTCTTGTGCTGATATTTGGGTCAAGCAAAAGAAAACCTTTGGCAACCTTATAGCATCATTTCCCAAAGGAAAGAATATGCTATCTGTGACAAAAACGTGAACAGACTTCTGAAAGACTCAGGATTAAGAAGCATTGTGCTAAAAGACCTTTCTGGAATGGCCGTTTCCTGACAAATTAGGTCTCTTGCAATCCTGAAAGCAGGAGTTTTTTTTGAAGTTCTTAATTCTTATTTATAATGCATTTTTACAACATCTCTACTGAAGAATCACTTGGAAAATCAGTTTGGAAACATACGGTGATTGATAGTGGGCAACATTTAAATACAGAAACTTAGCAGGTATCACATTTCCCTGCAAGGGTGGGAAGGAATGACCATGCTTCTGATTTACCATTGCATTCTGCGTCGCTTGCCATCATGAACTCCAGTTAAACATTTGGTGACCAACTATGTTTGCAAAATTTGTTATCTTTGTTTTTATAAAGTAACCTGAAGTCCCAAAGTGTCTTTATGGTAGTGAGACCAGGACCATATACCTGGTTCCTGATTCCTTGTTACCTCACTCAGAAAGTGGGGCTGGTTGGATCGTTTTATTCAGAAAAGGTGTTGGATATTCCTACTCCCTCCTTCCTTCCACAATGTTTCTCCCCCTTGAAGAGAATGAAAACCACCACAGATTTCTCCATCCTTTTGCTTGATCCAGGACTCCTCTGATTCTTTTACACTCATCCAGAACATTTTCCTCTTAAAAATCCCTCTCTGTTTTCTTACCTTCCCTACAAGACCCCATTTTCTTTATGAATGCAGAATAATATAGCCAATTTTAAAGAAAGAGCTACCAGTTTATATTTGAAGTCTTAACTTTGCTGTCACCACTGTGCCACCACAAAAGACATGCGGGTGGTCCACTCCTACTCTGTCTTAATAGGTGCATTTATTATTGGCTACTGTCAACCAGGTCCACTTATGTCTGTGGGAGGCCTGCAAGAATTAGTCCATAATGCTTTGTCAATAGGCTCTATCTTGCAGCATTCTCTCTATCGAGCTGTATACTTCCTCCCATTTCTGTTTTGTACTGTTCATCACTCGTGCTCCTGCTGTCCATACATACTTCAATTACATAAAAAAAACAACTATAAGTGAAAGCCATTTCTCAGTTAAGTCAGCTTTGAAATTTGATGTCCGAATTTAAGCAGTTATCTCCGTCAGAAAATTCAGGATTGTAATGTTGCTATAGTACAATGTTATTAGCAGGAATGAGTGACTGGTTGGGAAAGCATTTCATAGTGTCCACATCACTGAAGTTCTAAACCAAAGGTAAGACAGGGTGGAAAAGAGCAGCAAGAAGAATCTCAAATTTCCTGTAAACTCTGGGAAAGCAGATTGCCATAAAAGGGCCTGTCTCAAGGTAGTAGTCCTTTTCTGGAAAGAAAGAGTTGCTCTGATCCTGTGTTGTTCCAAAAGCCTAATGCTGAGTTACTCCATGCTCAGTTCATTCTCTTTGTCAACACTAAATGCCCACCTGTTTTCACTGTTCTACCACTGATGGAAGGCAGAGAATGAAGGAACATACAGTATCTATAATCCTGCAAACAAAGTTTAGGTGGTAGCTGAACAACAACAACAAAAATTATCCTCATCTGTGTAGCTGGAGAGAGTAAAAATCCATCTTGAGCAGACTTTAGTGAAGACAAATGACAGCTATGGATGTGGTGGAGAAGGCACAAGTGGTCTCTGAACCTGGGATGTCATTGCCTGTGCTTTGCACAGCTGCAAGCAACGACAGACAGCGGAGCGTCTCTCCTGAGCTCTAGATGATTGCAACCCGTTTTAGAGCACCTGAAACACTGGAATAAACTCAAACAAGCAAAAGATCAAACAGCAGCAAATTTTCTGTCTCTCAGTAATAACCAATTAGAATGACAGCAAACAATTGGGAGTACTGAAGCAAAGAGTGTAGATGGTACCTCCTCCTTCAAAAAGACCCTTTTATAGAACAGCAGCCAGTTCTAAATACCCATGAAAATAATGAGCTCCAAGCTGCAATTAACATGAAAAGCAGAACTCTTTCAGGGAAAAGTTTGAAACAAATGCAAATCAAGGGGAACTTTTTGGAGAGGGTCCTGCCAGAAGTTCTTATTTTTCTATGTTGAACAATTCCTTGCTAAAATTCCTTGTTCTCCATTGCAAGGAGACTGAACAGAGGAGTTACGGGAAGCTTGTTATTAGTTAATTTTCAAAAGGAGATGAATGACAACTTGTGTGTTTGCAGCACAGTGTGCTACATCTTGCTTACTTGTTTGGACTGCGAACACCACCTCGGTTGACGTGTTCTGGGCTTAACTGCTGTGAGTCAGTGACATGAGCCCCCGGGGGCTGCTCTGAACCGCAGTGCAACTGTGCCCATTACTGGGCTGTCATTAAATAAATAGAAGAAGTTTTTTGGGAGACATTTGTCAAAGCCAAAAGTATATTTTTAATACTAGAATGATATTCTAAGTAAAAAAAAATAGGACTTTGTGGAGAGTTACTGGCTGTGTGCTGTGAACAAGCCAGGGCTTGATGCGGCTGTGCTACACGGAAGGATTTCCCTGAGACACCAGAGACAAAAGGAAAGTAAACAGAAGCCGGTCTGCTCTCGACCCAGGCTGCAGGAGGGGCGTTGCCGCTGCGCATGAACAGTCTGTGAACAGTGCCCTGCAGCCAATCACCATAGTGGGGGGGCATGAGTGACTGTGAGTGTAACCAATTGTAGCCTGCGCTTGCCGCATGGCCTTTTGGTATAGAGTATATAAGGCTTGGAAAAACGTGGTCTCGGGGACATTGATATTCAGTGTTGTTTAAGAGTTCATTAAAGAGTACGGATGGTAAATTCACATTGAATTAGACTCCTTACTCTCGCCCGGCCCGCCCGTTCGATCAAAGAGCTTATGCCGGCGTCTGGATTCGTCGAATTTGCAACCGCCACATTTGGTAGCAGAGGATGGTTCGTTAGCAAAGCATAATCGCTCCGGATCGAAATTACTGCGGTGAGCAGCATTCATAAAAACGGAGCCAAGCCGGGGTGTGGGATAGTGTGCTTAGTCCGGTATCAAAAGACGGGCACCAGTCGAGCTGGCCACTCGCATCCTACGTTAAGACCGCGCTGATAAGATAATGGATATTGAAACAGCCGCGGCACTGCTGACGACTATTCTCTCTAAGAGAGGTATTGAATCGTCACAGGAAAAGCTAATCACATTGATTTTTTTAGCTCAGAAGTGGGGACACTTTGGGGAAGTTCCACTTTTGTTTTCCCCAACGGAATGGAGATCAGTGGGGAACACTATGTGGGACAAAACTATCAGAGGGGAAGAAGAGAAAGAAATTAAAGCTGTGAGAGAATTGTGGAAAACCGTATTAGAATCATTAGAAGTTTTGAAATCGGAACAACGTGCCGCCCTAAGAGCCGCGGAGGCGCTTGTCCCAGAACAAACCTGGACTGATAAAACTTGTCGTCCAAAAGAAAAGAGGGGCCTGTGGGCTACTCTGTGGGGTCTGCCTGCCGTTCGGGGTGGTCGCGGGGTCCCGGCTCAGCCAATACTTTCACAATCCGATCTGCAACGCGGATTAGAAACCGCGCGGCTCGTAAACAAAGAACCGGAAGTTTCCCCCTCCGAGTCTCTGGGGCAATGCGCCAAGAAGGCGGAAGTGCAACTAGTCGACTGTCCGGATGTGGGAGGCCCTGAGTGCCGCCCTCCTCCTACCGCTCCGCCTCTGCCCTGCCCCGAGCCGGACGCCCCACCTCCCTCCGAGAAAAGCGCCGGACCGGCCGCGGCGCAGCCGCCGGGGCCGGGGCCGCCTCAAACTTTGCCTCCGCAAGCACCCGCGGAAGTTTTTTGTGAGCCTCCTCCTACATCATTGGGCTCACCCCAAGCAGTAGAGCAGTTACTGCAAGTCATTACCAACAAGCTTGAACAACTTAACTTAAGAGTGTCAAATGTAGAGAAAAATAAGGAACAAATTGAGTTTCAAAAACCAGCTTGCCCTTCACAAACAATGCAATCAAAGGTGCCTATAGATTGTACTGACCAGCCACAGCCCCGACGTAGCAGATGGTCAGGGGTCATCAAAGATGCCATTCTAGAAGGTGATTGGTCTCCAGCAAAATTAGCCCTACCGGTAATTCAAAATATGAACACTCAGACAGCGGTATGGGAACCACACGATTGGAAAATTTTGCAACAAGCAAAACAAACGACCACAAGCTATGGTATACGTTCAGCAGCTACCAGACACAAAGAACATCTCCGAACCTGTATCCCAATCAGCGACCAACTGTGAACCAGGCTTCTTTCACCTCAACAAGCCAAGCACCGCAGGAAGCCTCGGAGTTGATGTGGAGACAGCAGTAGATATAACATTGACCAATACTGCAATTCATAGAATACCAACTAATGCTAAAGGACCTTTATTTAGACAAGATAGTCTCATTGGAGGCCTATTGATTGGCCGTTCTTCTGCTAGTATCAAAGGTCTTATAGTAATACCAGGTATAATTGATGCAGATTTCACAGGAACTGTTCAAATCCTGGCCTACACTCTGCATCCGCCAATTTTTATTCCTTCTGGGAGTAGAATAGCTCAGGTAGTAGCACTGGAAAACTGCCTACCAATGCTTCCAGGAGTTCCTCCAGCATCCTCAACAGAAAGGCGTGATAAAGGATTTGGATCGACAGGTCCTGCAGTTTGCTTCACCTCATCAATGACTCAGCGTCCCATGTTACGTGTGCAACTATTTCAGTCTGATTCTACTGTTGTTGTAGAGGTAAATGCAATGCTTGATACTGGAGCTGATGTCTCCATCATTAGTCAATTCAAATGGCCACGAAATTGGAAACTTCAAAAATCAATCTCTTCCACTGTAGCTGGAGTAGGAGGTCAAACTACTCCAAATATAAGTGTTGATCCCATTTCCATTAGCTTCCCTGAAGGTCAATGTGTTACCCTTAGGGTGTATGTAATGGAATTGCCAAGCAGCCTTGAGGCGCTTATTGGCCGTGATGTCTTGGGGCAACTTGGTGCCGTGTTAACTACTTCACCTTTTCCTTAGTGGTCACTGGAAAGCAGTTGCCCAACCCTCCATTGACCTGGTTAACAGATAGCCCAGTTTGGGTTGACCAGTGGCCATTAACAGAAGAGCGACTGCAAAAGGCACGTGAATTAGTAGAAGAGCAATTAATTGCAGGCCATATCAAGCCTTCTACTAGTCCATGGAATACCCCAATTTTTGTAATACCAAAAAAGAGTGGAAAGTGGCGATTATTACATGACTTGCGAAAGGTAAATGATCAAATGCAAGCCATGGGTGCTTTGCAGCCTGGATTACCATCACCTGTAATGTTACCAGAAAATTGGCATATTCTAATTATAGATTTAAAGGATTGTTTCTTTACCATTCCTTTACATGAACAAGATACACAGCGTTTTGCATTTACACTGCCTTCAGTAAACAAAGCGGAACCAGCTAAAAGGTATGAGTGGGTAGTGCTACCGCAAGGTATGAAAAATTCTCCTACACTGTGCCAAATGTATGTTGCATGGGCACTTCAACCTATTCGTGCATCATGGAAACAAACAATTATTTATCATTATATGGATGATATTCTGTTCTGTCAACAAGCTGAGTTCACAGAAAGTTCCATAGTCCAAATTACGATCAAACTCAAAGAAAAGGGGTTGGTTATAGCTCCAGAGAAAGTTCAAAAGTCTGCACCTTGGAAATACCTTGGTTGGTCCATTTGTGATGCACAGATTCGTCCACAAAAAATTGAATTACATACTGATTTACAAACATTAAATGATGTCCAAAAAATTGTTAGGGGACATACAATGGATTAGAAATTGCGTAGGCATTACTAACAATGATATAGCACCTCTTACTTCACTTCTAAAAGGAGGTGATCCAGCTAAGAAAATAAGCTTAGAGTCCGTGCATCTCAAATGTCTTTCTGATATTATACAAAAAGTACAGACAAATTGGTCTAGCCGAAGACTTTCTGATCGACCAATTTCCCTCCTTATTAGCAATCTAGAACATCCGTGTGCAATCATCTGCCAGTGGCAAAACAAAAACGGGGAATTCCCCATAGATGTTGCTACAGATTCTTCCTTTTGTGCCACTGTCAGATTGAAAACAGAAAATGATTTGCGATTATTAGAGTGGATTTTTCTCAGTGTCCAACCAAAATTCAGTATTCAAACGAGACCAGAAGCAATTGGAGAATTAATTCGAAAAGGAAGATCTCGAATATTAGAAATTAGCGGTCAGGAACCAGATGACATCAGTATTCCGATAAATGGAGCCGATTTAGAATGGTGGCTGAGACATTCGATGCCTATACAGAATGCATTATTAGGATTTATAGGCAAGGTACATTCACGACAACCAAAAGGTAAACTATGGCAATTCCTTAGAACAAATCAGTGGTTAGAGAGAAGCAAAGTAAAAGCAAAACCTGTTGAAGGCCTTACAGTATATACAGATGCAGGAAAACGAAGACACCAGGCAGCATGTGTCTGGCAAGAGAATAGTCAATGGAAACAGCATTTAATTGAAGGTTCAAAAGAGGATTCATTGCAGACTTTAGAGCTCACAGCAGTAATATGGGCCTTAAATAATTGGCTGAAATCTGCTTTAAATGTTGTCACAGATTCTTTGTATGTAGCAGGTGTAATACCCAGAATGGAAAATGCCCTGTTAAGACAATCGAATAATCCTCTATTAGGAACATTGTTTGTACAATTGAGAGCTATTTTAAATCAAAGAAAAGAACCCTGCTGTGTGATTCACATCCGCAGTCATCAATGGAATCTTGGTCTAGGTGAAGGAAATCAAATTGCAGATAGTTTAGTAAGTTCAGTACAGCACATGCCTCCAACAGATAAATTCCAACAAGCGAGACAAAGTCATGAGAGCTTTCATCAAAATGCCAGAGGTCTCCAAAGACAATTCGATTTAACTTTAAATGAAGCAAGAAGTATTGTACAGGCATGTCCTCAGTGTGGAAGCCAGATGTTAGGTATAGGAATCGGTGTCAATCCTCGAGGTTTAAAAGCCTTAGAAGTATGGCAAATGGATGTGACACATGTGCCAGAATTCGGAAGACTTAAATATGTGCATGTCACAATTGATACTTTTTCAAAAATGATATGGGCTACTGCTTTACCAGGGGAAAAAGCACTACATGTATGTAAACATCTTACAGCTTGTTTTGCTGTAATGGGTGTCCCAGAAAAGATTAAGACAGACAATGGCCCTGCCTATGTTAGCCAGAAAGTTAGAACTTTTCTAATGAA
Organism: Patagioenas fasciata; assembly: GCF_037038585.1. Taxonomy (NCBI): domain Eukaryota; kingdom Metazoa; phylum Chordata; class Aves; order Columbiformes; family Columbidae; genus Patagioenas; species Patagioenas fasciata. Next base: position 113,258,088 of record NC_092522.1, read on the forward strand.
ATGGGGAGTGAAACACGTTACAGGTATACCTCATTCCCCAACAGGCCAAGGAATCATCGAGAGAGCACATCAAATGATTAAAGGGTATTTGAGCAAACAGAAGCAGGAAGAGTTAGATTGTCAACAGCGTTTAGCAAAGGTGTTGTTTACCTTGAATTATTTATGTCTAACTGGAGATCATGAGGAGCCTCCTGTGATCATTCATCATTATCAGATCAGACTAGGAAGGAAAAACACTTTACCGGAATTCATGGTGAGATATCGTGATCCCACCACTGGATTGTGGAAGGGACCAGTACCTGTTATTTTTAATGGTAGAGGGTATATGTGTCTCTCCACAGATCAAGGTCCATTGTGGGTTCCAAGCCGAGCAGTAAAGCCGGAGTTGAAACAAACTCAACCAAGTCAACTCCCTGCAGCAGAACCTTCGGAGGTCACAGAGTGAGGTGTAACCTTTGCATTGATTTAGCTGTGACATGTATGCGTACTATAGTTATATAAGTAGATCTTTAAACACCACTACCTCTTGAGTAAGTTTATCAATACCCAGCACATCGTTTGTTATAAGTTGAGTATCTTTAAACCAAAGTTCTTGGAATTTGTTTAATCAATCCATTGTGATATTTAAATGGCAATGGAATACCTCAGGTTTATAGCAAAGTGCACTGTTTACGTTGATTGTTGTTGTTATTTATATGTTATGTATAAGTTGTTTTTTATCACATATCAAAAAAGGATTAGAACACACAGCTAATCAATCCTGGCTTGTCCAAAAAGAAAAAAAAAAGGAGGAATTGTGGAGAGTTACTGGCTGTGTGCTGTGAACAAGCCAGGGCTTGATGCGGCTGTGCTACACGGAAGGATTTCCCTGAGACACCAGAGACAAAAGGAAAGTAAACAGAAGCCGGTCTGCCCTCGACCCAGGCTGCAGGAGGGGCGTTGCCGCTGCGCATGAACAGTCTGTGAACAGTGCCCTGCAGCCAATCACCATAGTGGGGGGGCATGAGTGACTGTGAGTGTAACCAATTGTAGCCTGCGCTTGCCGCATGGCCTTTTGGTATAGAGTATATAAGGCTTGGAAAAACGTGGTCTCGGGGACATTGATATTCAGTGTTGTTTAAGAGTTCATTAAAGAGTACGGATGGTAAATTCACATTGAATTAGACTCCTTACTCTCGCCCGGCCCGCCCGTTCGATCAAAGAGCTTATGCCGGCGTCTGGATTCGTCGAATTTGCAACCGCCACAGGACTTCTACTGCAAAGTCCCGATTTTGAGGTGTAACACAAAAGAATGGAAAATTAGAGTTTTGTGCTAAAAACTGCATCTTAGCATAATTTGAGATGTCATGCTGATATGTAGGAGGGAGCTGCTTGGTCAATCACACAATAACTTCAGTATGATGTTGAAGCCACAGCACGCAATAATATTCTTATCCTAAATTTAAGACAAAAATGCACTGTAAGGCTATATTACTGGTGGAGATCAGACTCTGTCTCATCTTTCACAATGTTTTGCTAAGTATGGAAGCAAACTATATTTATCCCTTCACCTTTGAGGCTTCACCAGGGCTGAGAGTAGCCAAAAGAAGCCTGTTAGAGGAGTAAAATGATGAAAAGTTTCAGAATTTGTACCTAAATTTGTTGCTAGAATAAAATAAAATTATCTAAATTTTAGTAACTAATACCATCGAGCCCTGTTAAAATTGAGTACTACATAATACATCACTACTCAGACAAGAATATAAGCAAGCAACTAAAATCATAAGAAGAATACAAATTATGATCATAAGTGATTATCTGCAAAAATTAAACTTTGACTGTACATTTGTAATGAAATATATATAGCATAAAAGCAGCTATGTAATTATACATGCAGAAAAGTGAATGTCTTCTATAGTGAAACTGTGAAATGACCAACGTTTATCAAAGACAGAAATGTGAATTTCTCTACGAGATATTGATTCAAATCCTTGGATCCTTCAAATTACTCATATTCAAGAATGTTGAATATTGCTGTGATTTTTTTTTTTTCCTGACAGGAAGATTATTTTTGTTTAATTTTCCTGTAATTTGTTTCCAAGTCCACAAAACAGAGAAACTTTTTCCTGGGTTTCAGGAATATCTATCATCCTCTTACACTCTGAAACCAGTTGAAGTCTGCAGGCAAAAGTAGTAACTTGCTTTCACTATTAAAAATATACTTTGCTATTCAACATGGGTAAATTTTTTATAATTTTGTTTTCTTAGTTAAACATAAAGAACTTTCATTGCTGTCCTGAAATTCACTAAAGTAAAGGAAAACTCATCAAGCTGCATTGTTAGGAATAAAGAACATTACTCCAGCTGCAGGTAATAGTTAGAAAAAAATTGTTAATACCCACCTAGAGTTCAACACCTCTTTCTGTGTCCCTGTAATGTAATGTAATGTACTCATGAGTGTCTTCTTGCAGGTGTGGGTTTTTCTATCAGCACATGCTTGGCTGAAAGCATCTGACCCACAGCCTGTGCCAGGACAGCAGATGCTGTGCGAGTCATTTGAGAGCGATATCGTGTGTGGAACTCATGACTGTAAAAGTAACATTTTTCCTCTGAGATCCTATTCCAAGTTACTTTTGAAATCTTTTCTTTTTGAAACCTTTTACTTTGTAAAGTTTTAGAAAGAGAAAAAAACCCAAGTATTTTACTTATTTACTTATCCTGAGGGTCAGTTCTATGTTGCTTTGTCCTATTCATGGATGTTGAATGCTGCACAATTAGTGGGTCGGGTACCTTTTGTCCATGGATTATCTGTGGGCTTTGTACAGGAATAAACTGACATAAAACCCACTGATATAGTCAGTTCTGGTCATCTGTAATTCAAGGTCAGCATCTGAGAAAATAGCTACAGACTTCTGACTAAGAGACAAGGAGAAAGATATAGCACAAAGGCAAAAAGCAGAAAGTGCTATTACTACCAAAAAAACAAAAAACAAACAAACAAACAAACAAAAACAAAACAAACAAAACAAAACAAAACAAAACAAAACAAAACAAAATCAGAATGGATGGTTCTAGGCTAGAATCACATCGTGAACCAAAGATTTGCTCTAATTCCCACAGAAATCTAGTATTGCAGCAGTCATTTAAGTAACTGAAAGAAAACCGCTTTGATTGTAAGGCAATTGTCATCACTGAAATCACTTCCAGCTCTGTTCAGTTCCCCTCAGTTATATCTGCAACTGATGTGGAGTGCAGGGCTTCAGACAGGTCTTTGAAATAAGTGCTAAAAATGTCAGCTCCATCCATTTAGGCAAGACAGTGCAAAACTGTCTTTTATTTTTTTTTTCTCTCACTTTAGAAGCTTAGGGTTTAAACTGCTGTTCTTATAAAATCTAATTGGCCCTGGTTTATTCTGGAGAAGGTAAAATTCATGGGAATCCTGGACATGCTTAAATTTTAGACTCCTAATGTATGAAACTCCTTAAAGCAAATGCCTGAATTGTCTATATAATCTATAGTGTAAAGCAGATGCTCGTGAAAATCTCCTCTATTTAAATATAGACAACTAAGCTGAAGAGGGAGAGCTGATAGTCAATGGCTTTTAGGTATAGTTTGAAATAGTAAACAGAAAATCTGCAGTTCCTGAGCTATCCCCGTCAGATATCTTGATATTAATTTTATATTCCTGTAAGAAAATGTACTTTAACCCTGTCCACCTTTTAACTCCTGAGCCACTAGATAAAGTGACAATCATCATTACCTCCTCTTCACGCTACCTGGAAACCTAGGGTTATGTAAGACAGGGCAACAGCAGCTAAAAGAGAGTGAAAAGAGTGTTTGAAAATGGCTTATGAACCTTTACCACCATTTCTGCGTTTCAGGAGATTTCTGACACTAACCACTTGTGTTGGCTGTCATTTATGACATCTTTATGTCGTTATCTCCTCCCATAGACATTATAGAGAGTTTAGCCCTACAGTCAGGCCTCTCTTCAAGATGTTTATACCCTGTTGTACTTTAGCTGACAAATGCTGTTGCGTATTCCATATTTGGCAAATAAGAAATCAGAATTGGCCAAGAAACTAAAGCTGAGACATCTTTGATATTAATCCTCATGCTGAAATGTTGTGCTCTCGTGGCTTAGTTATCTGTCTCCTTTTTTCTGAACTGTAATCTGCCACCAGTACTTCCACATCACATAGGAGAGGAATTGAGAGGATTGATAGTGCCTTAATAGAGCTGTTAAGTGCAAATCTATTCATAATTATTATTATCCAACAACTGATTTCCATCTACAGAAAAAAAATTAGTCATGCTCTGCTGTAATTTACTGATCCACACTTAACTTGTCTGGGACTTGATCCTCTATGCTTGCAATTGAACTGCAAAAAAATATTTATTTCAGAGGGAATTTTCCTCAGTAGCATACATTATATATTCATTAGAGAAAGTATACTTTTCTTGCAATGAAAAAGATAACAAGGAAGCTCAATTTCTAGGGGCTATTAGAGCTCAAATATAAAAAAATCCACAGGTAAAAGAAATCATTCTGCAGTTAACTCTTGAGTTATCTGAATATGTTTACATACAAATACATGAATAATTATGTACATATGCTCAATGTACATATCTGTCTGTCTGTCTGTCTGTCTGTCTGTATCTATCTATCTATCTATCTATCTGTCATCTATTTTTTTTCAGGGCTAGACACAATCCCTGCAGGAAGAACAGAGGGTCCCCCACCACCTGACCAAGAGCAGAGGGTACATCAGGCAGTCCTAATGAAGGGACCGCAGTCTCCCTATTTTCAGTTGTGGTACCCAGCATGCATTGTTTGCAATAGAAAACAGATGCTAGCAATGAATGAATAAGTACATAGTTCTCGATTTAAAAAAAAAATCACAGAAATCATGTTTGTTTCCTGGTTGCAGAAGAAAATTACACTCAGTCTTGCTTTTGTATCCGATCTGACCGGGAAGTTCCATCATTGTATTTCTTTTCTGATTCTTTCTCCTGCTAATATTGAGTGTTTCTCATTCTGTCTTTATGTGCAATTTATCCGGAAAGCATCCATATTGTTTAGGCTAATGGAACTGTTCAGAAACAATTTTTTTTTAAGAAACTGAAATTTAGGATGAAAATTAGTAGAAATCTGAGCATACAGTGTGCACCCTCTTTGTGTCACATGATTTTGAAAGTGTCTGGAACATCCAGTCTTTCAAGCTCATTGCAGCAACAATGTCAAGAGAGTTATGACATAACTTACTGCAAAAAATTCTCATTTAAATGTCAACAACTTGTTAAGTCAGTGCTTTCACATTACCTCATGTTTAGGGCTTAATCTCAGGCCCACACAAACAGTTCCAATGTTTTTAGTGGACAGTAGAAGAGAGAACAGAGGCCTATTTTGGCAGCACAGACTCCTGAGCTGGCTGCTCCTGTCCCACATTAGGTACAATCACATCACTACAGCTGGATACTGGTTCTTGGGTTAATATTGCTAGCCAGTACTATACTGCAACAAAAAAGTAATAATTGGGGCCATTTGTATGAATGAGGTGTTGTACTTTTCACACTCACCAGCACTCAGATTCAAAAAAGCCTTTGTCTGCACGAGTCACACTCACACAGCCTAAATTCTCTGTTGGTCTTGCCTTTTTCTCTCCTGTTAACCATCACCTCCCATTTCAGAAGGAGTTTCACTGATTCCAGAGGCAGTCTCAGGTTTATAGGTCTGGATCTCTGGCCTGGCTGGAGAACGCTGGTGAATGCCATCGGGGTGTCTCCAGTGCTTCATTAGCCATATCTTGGTACATCGGAGAATGGAGCTCCTGCTCTTTGGGTTGTCCTGCTCTGTCATTCAGATCTCCAGGCGTTCAACATAATGACAGACAGCTCTGTGAATTACCAGTATACTAATGGCTTCTGACATTCACAAGAGTTTTCAGGAAATTATTTGACATGATTAATGGATAAAAATTCCCCTTTGCTTTTTAACAACCTCGGTGTTTGACAACGAGCCTTTACATCAGGCAAGGATACCTGTGATTCTTTTAATCCTGTTACAGATGAACTGACTCTGACAAATTGTCTTACATTGGCTGCCTCTAAGCTACAGAAGAATGTGCTAGGGAGGTGGAAAACTTTAAAAATACTTGTAATTAGAAATGACAGTGTGCAAACACCGACCTCAGAGGAAAATCACATGTACATATGTGCTGGTTTTGTCTGGGGTAGAATTAATTTGCTTCGTTGTAGCTGGTACAGGGCTACGTTTTGGATTTGTGCTGAAAACAGTGTAGATAACATAGAGATGTTATTGCTGAGCAGTGCTTACACAGAGTCAAGATCTCTTCTGCTCCTAACATCACCCCACCAACGAGAGGGCTGGAGGGGCACAAGAAACTGGGAGGAGACATAGCTGGGACAGCTGATCCCAACTGACCAAAGGGATATTTCACAACATAGGACATTGTGCTCAGCATATAAATCTGGGGGAAGAAGAAGGAGGGGAAGGACAGTCAGAGTTATGGCATTTCGTCTTCCCAAGTAATCATTACAGGTGATGGAGCCCTCCTGACCTGGAGGTGGCTGAACATCTACCTGACAAGGGGAAGCAGTGAATGAATTCCTTGGTTTGCTTTACTTGCATACCTGGCCTTTGCTTTGCCTATTAAATTGTCTTTATCTCAACCTGTGAGTTTTTTCACTTTTACCCTTCTGAATCTTGTCCCCATCCCATGAGGGGATATGAGCAAGTGGCTGCGTGGTCCTTAGTTGACACCTGGGGTTAAACCACAACATATTTATACAGATTATAGAATATGAGTAATTTGCCCACTGTCCTCTAAATACAATAAATATTTAAAAGCTGCATACATTGCACACACATTAACAATACAGCAGCCAGCTGATGGAGCTGGCTGTCAGCACAGCTCATCCTACAATCAATAATTCTAAGTTGATCTTGGTCCCCAATGCTTCCCTAATCTACCTTCAGAAAGTCACCTGTGATCTGATACATTTTTTTGATCCTTTTTGACCAGTAGCAAGTTTGAAACAATCTGAGGTAAAAATTGTGTTACTTTAACTGTAATCATGTCCTAGTTTGATTGTCATTTTTTTTTTTTCACTTTTGCCAGATACATTTTTTAGATGGAATTTAAGAAGGAATGTTTTTGTGAATATTCATGCTTGCATTACCTTCTTTGAAACATTATTTATGTTATCGTTCTTATGAAATCTTAGATTTTAATCTTTAACACAATAGGCAATATTGACTAAGTTTCTTCATTATCCCTTTTTTAATGTCACTATCACAAATCATTGTGGCATACTTATTTTCCTTATTTTTCTCTAGTTACACATTTTTTCCTCTGAGCTTCATTTATGTCAGTCAAATGCTAGTAAATAACTTGCAAATTTTAATACAACTTCATTCTTACTGCCATTATTGGATTTTCCCCCAAATTAGTATTCTAATAAATGCATTTTTTATTACAAAGAATGGACAATATATTTTATTTTATTTTTCAACTTCAGATGAACATACCTTAAAAATAAGCAGGCAGTTCAACAATATGGCTTAAATATATCCTACTTCCCCTCCTTTGAAAGGACATCTCCAAACTTATAATGAAATATTGCTATTTTCAGAAAATAAAGTAAAAATCTGCAAACTGTCTACTTCATGGATTGTGGTCTGCCTACTATGTGCTACTGAGATGTTAATTTTGGAAGTCATGCAAAATTTTGGATTAGTTTGGACAGAAAATGGGTGGCTCTGAAAAAAAATGAATTGAGTTCCTGTTTGTAAAGAAAGGATAAACTGGCAGTTCTGTGATGCCAAAATGGACACAGTTATTCATTCCTTTCTTTCCAGAGTGAGTCAGAGAAATGCATTTTACCCTAACTCTGTGCAATTACTAAAATTGCAACAACAAAACAGGTCATCCATCATCCTCACAATACTATGAGAAATATTTAAACTGTACTTTCAGCCACATAAATCAGAGACTTTGCTATATTGCTAGCAAGTTGCTCATAATTAGTATGAACCTCTCTTTTACAGTCTCTCCCTTAGCTTGTTTTAGTAGATGTATTTTTTCCTTATTTCTTATGCTAGGAATTAGATGGAAAAATGATATGAACTAAATATTCATATTGGCAGAAAACATTGTAAACAGATTGTCAATCAATGACTGGGTGGCACACAAAACTGTAGGGAAAAATACTTCTTGCATTGCTTTGAAAAATCTAGGGTAAAAAACAAATTTTGTTTCCATTTTATATTTATTATAGACAATATTATATTAGAATATAAAATCAACAAGAAAAAGTATTTCTCCAGTTTGCTCATTTGGCTACTGGATAGTAATTTTGTTCAGGGAAAGTTTCTACACTTCTGCCTCCAAAAAAACCCTAATGTGTAGTTTTAAAATAGCACTGTCCAATTAGACGTGATATCATAGCTCTGATGAAGTCTGTAAAAGCTTTCTCCACAGATAATGGAACCAGGATTTTACCTCAGAGGAGGTAAACCTCGTTTTCATCCTGACTGAATGCTTTAGTAAATGAATCCTTAACCTCAAGGATAAGAACTTGACAGTTCAATAGCATTATACTTGGACTCTTAATGTATACAAATTCAAACACTGAAGAAGAAGTAGTTATCCTTGTATCTATAAAAACTAAAGAAAAAAACGACTATACTCTGCCTACTTTAAGGAAATATCTCAAGCTGCAGAAACTGTTTGTCTGTCTACTAAAGGTACAGAATACCAAGTACAAAGAGAAAGAACGAATGGGGTAATTCACATCTCAGAAAAAAGCAGACCCTCCTTCAGCACTGCAAAACCTGATTGTCTTCCCTGGAAGCTGGTCCATACCTGTGCTTCTGCTGCAGGGGTAATGTGTGCATTTTCCATTTAAGAATCACTAGATAAAATGGGAGAATGGAATTAGGTTTGCAAAGTACTCTAATTTCTGAGATATATACAAATAACATTATCTAATTCCACAACAGGGGAAATTTAATGGTATTCAGGAAAAAGAAAAAAAGGAAAATGAAGCAAAAGAACCAAATGAAGCCCTGGGCCGTCACAAAGTAATCATTAATCTGTTGTTGGTTTCAGATAATGGATTTGACTAGCAACTGCTGAACATTGTGGGCAATGATCCCACTCACTGACCTCCAGGATACTTCCTCATTTTGACCTGAAAAAATAAAGTGTCCCCAAGAACTTGGTCTTAATAGAAATGAAATTAAAATTTTTTATGAAGAAAACATCATTCTGAAGTATGTCAAACTGATCTTTACGAATGAAAAATATTTTTTTTAAAAAGGATCACGGCAACCATGAATAATGTAGAAGGAGAAACGTAACAGTTCTGTTGTCTATCCTGACAGATAAAGGCATAAAAAAAATTAAAATTAAGTTGACTTTAAGGGCTACTTCAAGTAAACCAGAACAGGATAATAATTCAATGAGTATAGAATATCTTTAATGATGACAAGGCAGATGTCTTAGGAGTTGTAAAATATTAATAACACTGTGGGACTTTGCTGACTTTGAGCCTCGGTTCCCAAGTAAAGATTTAATCTTTCCCTTTCACTCTGAAAAGCCTCTCACAGTTTTACAAGTCTTGAAGGCTTTACATAGTTTCATACTTTCTATGAAACTTGAATTATAATCTCCTGTTAGCTGCAGTTCCTTCCCTTCTATCTAATTTTTCTTCAAAGCAAGGGGTACAGTTTAGTGCAATTGTTTCTTCAAGTATCTCACCAGGGGTGGCTGCTAGTCACTTACATGAAGTGCCTCCACTTAAAGTGGCAATTTGCACAGCAGGACCCTGCAGAGCAGTAGTAGCAAGACAGATGATATTTAAAACAGTATTAAATACCATAAGAAAATGAGTAGGAAAACTGAGCAACAGAAGTGGAAAAGGAACATGAAACTAAAAAGAAGTGCTGAAGAGAAAATCTCTGAAAAGAGTGAGTTAGAAATTAACCTGGAAATATTGCTGGTAAGATGTAATTCACAGTGCGCTCTGAAAGGCAGAGTCCATGACAGTGAAACTTTTAATAGAGTATTCAAATATTGAACATTCAATCCAATTAAATTTTAACATTAATATCCTTGTGGGGGAGTAAGAATTGTTTTTTTTAGAAAATGGTTCTTTGTGTCATAGTTGTTCAAAGTAACCTGGGAAACCCAGTTTCAAACCCCCAGCCTGAATCAAGTGAAGAAATTAGTTTAACCTCTCTCAGTCCTCTACAACCTTTTTGCCTGAAGCGTCATGGGGAGGAACCCCTGAAAACCTCAGTCACTTGCAAATATGACATGAAAACAGTGTCTTCCTCAGATCAAAAGCTGGAGGTTTTCCTGGCAGGCACAAATGAACACTAGAAGGTGATTGCTACCGTAACACATATTCCGTTCCATTATGGTTGTTTGCAGATTACAAACCATCCAAGAACCAGGACTCTGCCCAGAGCCATGCTATCACAATTCTTCCTTTCAGAGGAGCTAGTATAGCAATGTAGAATACATTCACGTGTATCTTACAATGAATGCTAAATGTTCACAAGCTATTTCTTTAAGAGTTTGTTTCTCCTCTCAGCTATGTGGTCTCTTCCTCCTTCTGAAGAGAAAAATCAAGATAATATTTTTTATTGCTTCATTTTCTACAACCATAATTCTTTTTTGAATCTGTTAACTTTGCTTTACACTCATTGTCATATTTAGGAACCTTGAAATGGCAAGTGATAACAGACAATGTATTATTACATACAGATTTCTTTGACCCTTCAAACTTACTGGAAAAAAAAAAACGGACTAGTTTCTTATTGCTTAACTTTTGATGTTAAATGGGTCCACTAACAAAAGCTGCACAAGATCTTAAGACCAACGGAAGTGTGAAATGTAGATTGAGATTCATCTTCCTACACATGTCCAAGAAAACAAGACTTGTTTATATTTTCCAGAAAACGCTGCACACAGTTCTCCCAGCCAATAAATCCAGGAGAGGAGCCTTGTCAGAGCCTGTGACCTGGCAGCTCCTGGCAGAGAGCATCCAACCTCTGGTAGCCTGAAAGGTCTCCACTTGCTAGGAACAAAGACAAAATATTGGGGCCTCATTTTTCTGAACAAATGAGCTCCTTTTCTATGTGAAAATAGCACATAAATGGTACTTCTGCTTCTGTCCCAGTCTCTCAAAGGCCCGGTCTTTTAAAATTGGGTAATAAACTGGTTCTTTGCTGCCCTGATTTCAGCTCTAGATCTCTGTTTTTACACAAAACAAGCACTTGAGAGTGAATTCCAAAGCATGCAGCCTGTGAGTTGGCTCTGTGTAACTGCGGGCCAGAGCTCTGTGTAAATGAGGGCCACAGCAGCAGCTTTCCTATGGAGGAGCTAATGCTCTGCTACTCACACTCCCATCAAGGTGCTGTTTACTTGCAGCACATGATCTCTCTCACACCCTAAACGCTGTCACGCATAATGAAAAGTGGTCCCTGACCCCCAGGCCTGACACTCTGCATACAAAAGCAGCAAGTAGACATCAGGTTAAGAGCAGAACATAAGGGACAATTCGTAAATAGCATAAAAAGCAGTGGTCAAGACCTGGCAGCTGCTTGGCTAGTTTTCCGAGCACTGTTTATTCCTAGCCACAGGGGTAGAGCTATTTTGCAGGGTGCTTTTTCCAATTCACTGTGGTGCCTAGGATGAAAGTTTGAAGCAGAAAGCAAGTGTTAATAACAAAAGAGATGAAGCAGAAATGGGCACAAAAGACAGCAGTCTCACAGTGAACACGCTGAAGTACAGAGTCAAGAGCAGCAAATGAGGATGCTAAATGCTTTTACATTGAGATTTTGAGTGAAATATATTTTCAGTAGCTGAAGAATTTGAATAGAATACCAGGTGGGTTATGGCAATAATCACATGTTCCATAGTAGCAGAGCTATCATGTTTCTTTCATAGCTGAAGTATATTTGAATAGAAAATATTTTAATAGTGAAGTCTAAACAAAGCATAAAAGAAGACACATATTTCAGAGCCACTTTTTATTTTCTTGCATTGACACAGTGAATCATCACATTTTGGAGATGTGAAAGATGAAGAAGCAATTAAATAACATGGAAAATAGTCTGTAAAGGAAAGGATAAGGAATAACCTCCTAGGACAGATATTGTCCTCACTAAGAAGGAGACATTAGAAAACAGATAAAGTAAAAAGCCATTGGTTTATTTGAACAGGACATTGCTTATAGAGTAGTAGCACAGCTTTTTGACCCTGTCTTTCTTCCCTAGAGAAAGAAAGAACATAATGCTGAAAACAAATTGGGAAGAATTTGTGCATTATCTACTGATTTTGCTACTGTTAAGTTAGGCTAGATCAACTGAAGGCAGGTTTAAGGCAGGGAAAGTGAGTTGAAGACGAGAAAAATGGCTATTTTCTTGGGAAAATCTCCAGTAAAGAGGACTATTGGGAAAAAAACACATATTACTTTAGCTTTGTGGGTAAAGTTTTGTAGATATTATGCTACCTAATTGCCTCTGGGATTGAAAACAGGGGTTCCTCTCTGTGGGCTGAATGGTCCAACCAGAGGAAAGTGGACAGATAACAGAAGAAAGCCTTTATTTAACGTTCCTGTGTAAATTGATCATGTGGGGCAGGGGGAAGAAATAAAAATCTCTGCAAACCATCTTTACATCTGTTTGAATCTGAATTTCATTTTTTTGTGCATTAACAATTGGAATTGTGTGCCCTGCTGAAGTGTCAACAAGATCAAAGGTGAAGAGAGAAAGAAAGTACCTATCCTACAGGAAAACAAGGATCAGAGCAGTAACATGAAGGGAAGCTTGCCAGAAGCAAGAGAAGAGGTGAACTGAAGAGTGTGCTATTATTTTTATTATTGTTCAAGAAATAGTAAGGCAAGTCAGTGTACTATCAACTAAGCTAAAAGCTTTCAATAAGTCGGTTCCCCTGGTAGCCTCCAGTGTTCAAACACTTGCTCCTCAGCAACTTTAAAATAACCTGTTTCTTTTCACTAAGGAATGAGTTACCATGCACTTAGGGAAGGGCTGGAGTGCATGTATAGGTAGGTAGCAGAAAAGATCTGAGCTCCATCTGCACTTACGTACCAGTAACTTGTAGTAACTTCTTTCCAAGCTTGTTCCCAAGCAGAGATTAAGAGGTAAGGCACCTGGTTATGTAGGAAAGTTTATATTTTCTCATGTTCTGGGCTTGACACTAGATCAGGACTAGAAATACATAACAATATCATCCTTGGGACATGCTCATCCGATGTTTTTTGGGTTTTTTTGTTTTTTTTTAATGTACGACTGATTTGATACACTGTAGCAGATACTACAGAATAGCTACAATTAGTCATTTCACCAATTACATGCAACCTCTGCAAATGCAAATCAGATACAGATGGATGGTGCCATTGCACAAAAAGCTTTCTATGAAGAGGATATTTGAAATTAACGACTATTTTTTTTTTTTAGATCAACTTTAAAAATGACGTCTCAACTCACCTAATATTGGAAATATCTTCATATGGATGCTTCCCTGTTGAGTTATGCCTATGCGTAGAAGTTGTCCAGACAAGAAACAAAATTAAGTCCAAAACTGCCTGCCTCCATGGCACTTGGTGCTGGTTTCAGTACATTACACTTTAATTCTGTCATTGGGGCAACATTTTAAACCGGGGGATGAGAACACTTGCTAAATAAACAAATCTGACAGTTGAAGATCGTGAGTGTAGATCCACATAATTTTGGCTCAAATGAAGCTCAGAAAATAAAGTTGCTCTATTCAAAACAGGTCTTTAAAGGTCATTTGTCATCTCTGTCGTAGGTTTGCTGGTCATATCAGTGGAACATTTATTCATAGTGTTACCAATTTTCCCATTCATGACATGTTAACTAGGATTGGAACAACCAGATCATGTGTTTGTAATTAATTTTATGCTTCAGTAGCTTGGGGATGCTGTAACTATGAATAATCACCTTATGCTTTCATGGCAGGTATTCACCTAAGCAAGTGGTAAAGTGACACAGGGTAAACCATTTCACAGAAAAAAGTGTGGGCAGACCAAATACCAATACCCAGTAAAATATCGGGTTTTGAGCACCTTATTTACTACTGACTTAGACACTAAAAGGCAGATTCTGCAGTGCACAGCACAGCAGAAGCTGTGGGCACCTGAAATCCCTGCACAATGTGTGGGAAAGGCTAAAAAAGAAAACAAAGTAACAGACCGGAGAGATGACTTGAGGGTCCACAAAGATGCTCTGTATGCAGATAGTTTAATGACTACAGACAAATCTATGATTTCAGACCTCACACTTTCATTTGTTACAGTCAAAGAAAAATCCACATCCTGTAGGGATGAGGCACCTTCCTGGAACATTATTTCAGGAAAAGACAAATCACCCCACAGGGCTAACTTTCTCTCTCCATTCTCTAGGGAAGGAAAAGAAACCATAAGTTTAGCTTAAATGATAAATAAATGATACAATAAATGTTTGGGAACAGGAATCCAACATAAATTGTACTTCTATCATTTAGAAATAGGATATCCTCTCAACAAGTTAATTGCATTAATGTCAATTATTAATGGCATGTAGCCATTGAAATCACTGTCTCTAAACTTTTTAGGCATGTTCTAATACTTGAATTTAAAACTAGTGTCCATCCTCTCTAGAATATGAATTACTTATTTAACTGACTCCTACAAAAGTTTTTGCATCATATTTATAGTAATTTATTTAAAATAATCTTGAAATCACCCTAAATAAGCACTTATCAGAATCTTTGCTAGCTGGGCCTGAAGTCCTCAGTAACCAAAATCTTTTTGCAAGATTTATATTTTTTTTGTTAGAGATTGCAAACTCCAGCGAAGCTTTTAAATGATATATCTATTTAACACTTGGTACTCAGATTCTCGGAAGATTTCTCCCCGTCGAGAATTTGCAAATCGTGATCCCTGTAGTTTAGTCTGATGTCTGAGACTGTGTTTTGAACTCTTTGAGTGACAAACAGCCCACTTTTCCATCTTCTCTCCCACCCCAATTATATTTCAAACAGTTTCACCTGCCACTCTTCAGAGAGCTTGAGGCAAGACCCATGGAAGGACAAAGATTCCTTATTCTCTCAAATTTGCTGTGCAGAATTTGTGGACATTTTTTTGCCCAATGTAATTTTTAGGCCTCATTAGGCACCTGCATTCTGTGAATGATATATATAGGGTGATTTAGAGTAGTTTTTCCCTTGCAGTACAAAGCTATTCAAGCTCCAAAACTGAAGATGTTGTAAATATGGTTTAGTTTGCCTGAATGCAACACCATATGGAATGACTACACTGCTATAGGGGACCCTGATATATTACCTCTGGATCTTGTACGGACACACCTTTTCATATGGAGGTATTTGAATACTCCTAAAATCATGCTGCTTTTCATTTTTTAGGCAGTGTTTGTGAGCCATAAGTCATTGTAATAACCAGAGTACTATATAAGCTAGCTGATATAAAAGGCTGAAGCAAAACTTTGCATAAAATGTGCACACCATTGCTGTGACTTCTGTGCCTGTCTCTGGAAAAGAAAATAAATAATGATGCCTTACTTTCAATCTGTATTCATCACCCTGAGTCTTCCTCTGCAGCAAAAATGTCATTTTTGGACAAAAATAGAAGAAATAAGAATAACATCTGTCTCTTAACCCATAGCACAGCACACCCATCATTTAGGTGCTCCAGACGTAAATCTATTTGCAACACAAACTAGATGTGGAAATTCTAAGTGTGATATTGGCTAGGTTATCGACTCATGTCCCCCATCCCCTGGCTCAAGAATACGCATGTGTTTTCCATAAAGGGGAGCAGTGTTAAAAACAAGTTAGATAATGCCAAATCTGGAATCTAGAGACGCACAAACAGTTGTTCCTATGTTAAGTAACACCCATGTGAGAAGCGGGAGGTGGATCTTGTTTATTTTTAAAAGACAAGGAGAAGAATGTGGGTATTTATATACCAAATGAACTTTCAAAACATGGAATTTCTGTATTAAAGGTGTGTGGATACAGATCTCTGCTCAGGGCTGATCTGGTGGCTGTGCCTCAGGACCACATTCAGGTAAGGACCTGTGCAGGTGAATGCTGGGCAGATCTTACTGATCAATACTGTCCAGACATGAGTGGTTCTCAACATGCCAAAAAACAAATATTGTAAGTTTACAGAACTCTGCTAATATTTTAGAGGGAATAGCCAGTGTTGTACAACTACTGAATTGGGGTTTTGAAGATACAGACCTATAAGGAGGGATTGAGAAACTCATGGGAAATTCTGACGGTTTGTGAGGATAAAGCGTGTATGCCCTGTTTTCTACAGGGGCAAAGGCACTCATTCAGAAGTAATACATTGAAGCACAACTGAAAATCAGTGTAATGCTAGAGTTAAGACCAAGGATGGTTTGATAGTGTCAAGTATTTGTATGTTAGGAAATTTGATTTCTAATATGACCTAGGAAGAGCAATAGTAACACACGTACACTGCTGGATTAAATATGAAAGTCACTGCTTTGACTTAGCCCATTTATTCATCAGGAAATGTAATAATTAGGTTTCATTATCGGTCATAATTTGGCTCTCTCACAATATTGTTATGTTATGGATGTTCTCTGCCTTGGAAATGAGGAGGCTGTATTCCACCTGAAAAAATGTCATAGCTTCTTTTCTGAGTTACTAACATTTCAGAAAGCTAGATCTTGAAATATTTAGGGATTGACTTCCTAATTGATGAGTTACAGCACAGGTGACTGATATGGATCAATCACAAGGAAAGAACAGGATTACCTCTTTCTGAAGCATAAAATAAAAAACCATATTCTGAATCATGTGTCATCACAGATAGATATCAGCATCCAAATAGAAAGGTATCTTAGAAGTCTTTTACTTGTTAAAGATGCATTTCCAAGAGATAAAACCAACTGGTCATTTTAATAGTAATAATAATTCTATGATTGTACATGATCATGATAGAATTGCATTTATTATGTGAAAAAATACAGTTTGTGAATCAATGTATGTGTTCTTAGTCCTTCAGAAAGGCAAACTTCACAGAGCTGGAAATGTGAGCAGAAGAGTAGGAGGAAAAAAATAAATGACAAAGAGAATGTTGAATTGCTTAAATGATGCTTCATTGCCTACATAGTATCTGTAATCATTCAATAAAGAAAAAAATTCTAATGATTAAGAATGTAGATGATGGTATCACTATGAGTATATTTAAGAAATAATCAGAAAAATAAGTTAAATAACATGGAAGTTAAGATACATGGATAAGTCGTACAGAAGTAAAAAAGTACTCATGCAAAATTTACTGAAAAGGGATAGGGACCATAACAGAGAATGTTGTGCCTGTACCAAGAACAAGAGCAGTATGGATAATCATTGGATCAGACAAATACATTCTATACTACAAGAACAAAATAATTTTAAGGCATATATGGAATTGCTTGTAAATCACAGGACAGGGATCCAAAAATCATATCTAGATGCATGAGTACAGAGCTCAGATACAGAATATACAGTGTGGTCTTGGTCACTGGAATCAGTGTGACCAGCCTAAGAAAATGTTTCTAAAGATAACAGCATCATGTGGTGTAATAAAGTTACCAAAGCTGCCTGTTTTGAAAATGTTCCTTTCAGGCAAACCAGTGCCTCCAAATGCCCATCTCAGATACCACTAGACTAAAACCAGACATAGATCCTACAGTGCTCCAAGGATGTCCCCCCGAATCTTCAGGTCCTAAACTCATGTAATTTATACTCAAAGTTAACTGGGAACTACCATTACTTTTTATAAAACAGGATCATCCATCATCATCTCATGTGGTTTTTGTGAGTTTTTTTGTTGTTTTTGCTCTTGTTGTTTGGTTGGTTGATTGGTTGGTTTTTTATTGCAGGTGTAGTGACAGACCAGTGTTTTTCATCTTCCAGAGGCATATGGCTTCCCAACACACCATGAAACAGTATTTATCTTTCTCCCTTCTCCGCATGGCTTGGCTTCATAATTGAGCCCTTAATTTCTATTCTTGAAGAACTAAAATCTGCCTGTTAAACTGCCAGATGCAATGTGATGTTAATGACTGAGTAGTGCATAATTCTGTGGTATTAATAGCTATTTCTAGGCATGTATGTACCTGTCCTATTCATTAAGCCCTTTCTGACTGTTACATTACTCGTTCTCAAACAGTATTTTTCCTTCTATCTATTGAGAAGCTCTTTGTGTCCCTCTTGATTTTTCTGTTCACTATAATTACTTTTAAATCATATTTCCTTTAATTAGAGAGTTTTCAGCATTCTACACTGGAAGAAATTTCATGGCTTTGAGCTGGATATCTCTTTTCATATTTGATAAAAAAACTTAACCTTGCTAATCACTTAACACACAAGTTAGAAACTTTAAAATTATGTGTTCAAAATTAATCTATAGTTCTTAATGTTTTTAGTGCACAGTGTTTCACCAGTTAGATGGTAACTTTTGAGCACTCAAAGTTGCTAGAAAAGGTCTTAGGTGTGAGGAATTGTAAATGAGGGCATTTTATACACTTGTTAAATGCGTGATTTTTTAAATTTATTTTAAATAAAGACAGAATCCAGATTTCTTTTTTTTTTTCTTCATGATTAATCAAGATAATATAACACATCTTTCATATTCTGAAGTTAGGCTGCAATGCCATTTTCCTCTACCACAGTCTTCCTGATGGAGAAGTTTTTGCACCCCTGTAAAAAGCTGAAAAGACATTAAAATAAATGCTATTTCTATCTAATTTCACACCTCAGCTTGCTTTGAACAGGTTATCAATGACCACCTCTATTATGCTCTGTTGGGGAGGACTATCTTGCAGTACCCTTTCTATATTGCTAGTCTTGTCCTTGAAGGCATCTTTGAAGGTCCCCAGTGCCATTCCACTCCAAACCAGATTTGTCCCATTTCCAAACTCCCATTTCCCAGTAGTCATTGCTTTGGTCCTTCTAGGACCCTAAAGGTCCCCACCTATCTACACCATGCATGACTTTGCTGTGTTTCCCTTAGATCTCTAGGCATGGTACAAATCAACTGCTAAGTAGCCGAGGTGCAAAGGAAAGATGGAGGAGGCTTTGCCCATGAGGCATAAATGGATGTCTTCAGAGAGGGTCTCCGGAGTAGCACTGCAGAGGATATATACATGAAGCAAAGTTATCTCCTGGGCTCTATCTTTCATGTCAGCAAATGCAATCCATCACAAATTCAGTGTTGTGCCCGGAGTGCAGCAATGTCCTCTGCTGCAGGACCTGTGCAGACAGATTCATACCATGTGCTGGTGTGCCTGTATAATGTATCATCCCTATGGAGAGCCACTTGAATGGCTACATAGACCGGACTTCATCTCTTTTCTTTCCCAGTACTGAAGTCCCAGGATGCAGAGACTGGGAGCCCAGGGAAGAAAGCAGTTTGTGTCTATACCTGAATGTAGATGTCATATAAACCACAGTACTCACACTGAACACATGGTGGACTATGTGAACAAAGCTCTGAAAGCTTAGTTTCAGGGCCCAGGTCTCATCCTCTTATGTCTTTGGGTTGTAAAATGATAATTTATTACAGTTAAATAACTTCTGATTCAATGGGAGCTGAGCTTAAAATCAATCCTGTAGAATTCAACCCTGTAGTTAAGTTAATTATTTGGTGACTAATATTGTATTTTTTGCACACCCACATCTCTCTTCGAAATGCGGTGATAGGCTGACTGCCAGCAAATACTGGGTGAGCCCCCAGCCTTCATAACAAATCAAGAACAGGGCTTGTTTTGATCAATAATAATAAAAGTCATGACATTTATGCCAGTAAAACATCAGTTCACATCTGTTAATGAGGGTGACTAAACTTGCAAACAGCACTTATTTCACTTGTGAGAGTAGACTATATGTGCCACTATGACCATGTTCTGTGTCACTGCATCTGTTTACTGGCAGCTCTCCAGCAGAGCAGGTGTGACACTTGTCAGGCTGCTATTTGAGGGAATGCTGATGTAGATCATGTTGGTCCATCAGAGAGGAGGATACATAGGCCCCCAACAGTGACACAGCAGGACCCCAGCAGATACAAGGAAGAGTTTGTGACTACATGGTTTAGTAAAACCCTGAATTAACATGTATAGAGGACAGAAGGCTGGATAGACATATCTACTAACAGCTCACATCATTCAGTATTTTTCCTTCCCTGAATTATATATTTTCTGCCTGTGGTTAGAATAAAAGCACACAATGCACATACGGATTCCTGACAGAAAAAAAAAATAAAGTAGGATGAAGACATAAAAATCTGAATGATTATGCATGGTAATTAATAATGCAAAGCCTTGCAGAGAAGCTTAATGAAAGTGAATCGAATCCAAGTAGGTTCATTTCTGTTTGACACGAATTGTGAAGAGGCTGTGCTATTCCGGAAGGAAGTGTCCCCACTACACTGATACAAACTGTACAAGGTTCATCTGCGGCATAAATCTGTTGATTGCATTAAGGGTATGGAGACAGCCCTTCCCACAAAGATCCTGTGTGTACATGCTCTTTGAGCAGAGGCTCTAGGGGATCACAGATATGGAGCCACTAACTAAAGTAATCCAAATAGTGCAGTCTTACATTTTAAATGATGATCTGGATCTACCTCAAACACTGAATAGTGCTTTGCATAATGTAGTAGAGACAGCACATTTTAAAAAAATGAAAACAATTATTCAATTTTAGGTATATAAATGAATGTTCACATAAACGTGAAGTAATTATGTTTGTGATATTCTATGGCTTGAGTGTAGATTTCTTTTAAAAATTTTATCTAGATATCTCTCTAGGCAAAAGTATTAACACAGTTAGTCAGACACAGTGAATTGCATCATCTCCTGATGAAGACAGACTGCATTGCTCTCCGATTTCGAGGTTGTGCATGTCAATCAAGCTGTGATTAACTAGTAGCAATGATAAACCAGTTAATGCTTCCTGAAAGGTAAAACAAACCTCACTCTTTCCTTTAGATGAGTTATTTCTAGACTAATCCTTGCAACCAAATGCCCCAGTGATCTGTATAATCAAAGGATACATATGTTATTACTATTAAAATGGTGGCTGTTAAAATACTTCGCTGATTTTTTTATATGTCAAATTAACGATTATCACATCTTACAGTAGTATATTTATAATATATGCATAGAAGGAACGCATACAAGCATTTGTCTGTGTATTCAGCACTACAATAATGTTAGTCTTACTGGTTGCTTAGCTTAATCAAACCAAGTATTTGAACCATGTCCTGAACGTACTTTTCCTTTTCATAATCTCTTCAATAAATACAAACACAAGCAAGAAATTTGTGTTAGTATAAGCAATGGACTGTTTGTGTCTTTTCTTCGACATCTTTATTGTGACTGTTATTGGTAGATAGCTCAAGTTAATGTTCTTCAGGTGAAAAACATTAAATCATCTAATTACATTTTCCAGTTTAATGAAAGAATATTTACATTTTTTCTTCAGTTAATTTAGTAGATTTCAAACTTTTTTTTTTTCAAAACTCTGGTAAACAGAAGTCTAAAAACAATTGTAGGAACCAAATGAAGTGAGCTGGTAGGTAGTAAAGCAAAAGGGAATGGTAATTACTTGTTTACCTCTCCTCAGTTTTTTCTCCTGACTTCTGATGACAGTCAGTCATACAGTTGTATTTGTTCTTACAAGCTTTTTATTTTTTTATAGGATGTGTCCTTATTCTCAAAGTAGATATTTATGGAGCTTTTGAAATCAGTTCTGCTCTTTTTCTTTTTTTTTTTTTTTTCATATACTCTGAAAAGTTCATACTTTGTTGAGGATTTGAGAGTTTTCTGCTAAAATGAATTAATTCAAAGGTATTCCTAAAAGCTGTATTGGTACTCCTCAGAATGTTTTTATGCTTTATTTATCCTGTATGTACTTCAACAGCAATCACCACTCTTCTTCCTTTACTTTTCTTCCTTCCCCTTTCAGCTACAGAAGAGGGTGACAAGCTCTCATCTTGATGTTGTCACTGTTATTTTCCTATGCTGGGAATAAGGTTGCAAAATATAACTTGAAAGCTAGGAGAACTGCAGTAGCTCTTCTGAGTGCCTAATAAAAACAGTATTTTTTTATTTTCTCAGTGTCTTAGAGGTCACATTATATTAGTGAGGTGAAAAACAGAGTCAGGAGAGAGATTAAATAGAAGTATTAAAATAGTCTGAGGCCTGTGACTAACCTCAGTAAGAAGCTGAAATCTTTCTGTGAAGATAAAGCCATCTGTCTGAGACTGTCATTACAGGCAAATACTGAATTTGAAAGTAATCTAGATATAGCAGGCTATTTAGGGAGTATCCAAGTTACTACTGAATCAATGTATTTCTGTCATTAAAGGAAACAATATCTCCTTTTTGCAAGAAAATTAAGACTCTCTCAAATCTTCATGAAAGCAATACAGAAAATTCACTAACACCTAAACATCCAAATTCTTTGAATGTCAGACATGGTCAGTTGATCTAGACAAGTTACATAAGACATCTATGTTGTTCCAGCAATCAGTTGCTCACAGAAACAATCTCAGTAACCCAGGTGGTGTTTATGTTTGAGGTATATCAGACCACCAGACAATCCATAACTCTCTACTTCACTGAGCTAGGAGCCTTTCCATAATAACAAATGAAAGCAACATCAGCAACCTGGATGCTAAAGTAAAACTGCCCAGTTGCCAAGGACACAGTAGTCCAGCATTACAATGGTGCAACTTGAGTACAGAAAACTTTGAGAAACTTGCAAATGAACAGCTTGATAATAATATGAAACAAGAGTACTCAACTGAGCTGGTGAAACTAACACATATGGTATTGCAGGACGAAGATACTCAACAAGTTGAGATAATCAGTTTTTAGCATGTAGCATGAAGAAGCAAAGGGAGATCAAAAAGTGAGTGAATGACAGGGGGAAAACTGCTGGCAGAGAGAAAAGGTGGACCCTGACCTAAAGCATTTCACAAGAATATACTTTTCTTTCTTGATAAGTACTTCTCTAGTATTGTCTGTAATAGCTTTGGATCACATTAGACACTGAATCACAATGATTTTTGGTTAATAAAGATATCAACTAGTAATTAATGAAAGTGGCTGGACTGTTCATACCTGTGACCTGGAGTCTTCTGTGATTCCAGAAAAAAAAAAAAAAGGTTTATTAATTCCTTTCCTTCTATTTTTAGTTGGCTAAACATGAAGTTTAATTTTCAGGTAGCAAGATAATACAGAGAATGAATTTTATTCATTTCAGAACATTCTGAGTCTTTCAAAAAGATCTCAAGATTCCTGAGTCTCTGAAAAATATCAAAATTTTTACAACTAAAAGCTCTTAACATAGCCTTCAATCTGTTTAGGACTTCTAAGGCAGTTGGATTTACATTCAAAGCATGGGGGTTTTTTAAACCAACTGAACAGCCTTTTGAAATTATGTATTGTCTCATAAAAATTAATGGACAATACCTTTTTAAATCATGCTATAGGACCTTCAAATTTATGGAGGGACATTTGTCAATGCTAAACAAAAATGCAAGCAATAAGAAAAATAATTGCTACAACAAATGTGTATTAGTGATTAAATGCTGTAATTCCAGTTTGCTGCTTCTTCATTAACCCGCTCATTATTAATCTAACCATGTAATATTTTATTTGAGATTTATATAACAATTAAAGATTTCACAAGAAGCTTATTAAAATTGTTATAGAACACTGTCGAGGCACACCTACACCTGTAAATATGCTAAATGATCCCATAAGCAAGAAATTATCACACAAATAGCACCTGGTGTTACTTGAAGGAAATAAACAGCAGTTACTTAAAATTGTTCCTTTCCCTGAAGATAACAGGGTGTTGTGAACCTTTCTAGTTTATGGTTATTTTTATATGCATTATCTTATGTAAGTGAAAAGTTCTTTCTTAAGCCCATGTCTTGAATCATAATGTACTGGACTAGACTGTTTCATTCTTTGTTAATATCAGTTTCACGTAGCCATGAAAATGTAAGCAGCTTTTTGTTGACAGTGGATAGCATTCTTTTTCCAAGCTTCATGAAAAAAGGCTTTAGCAAATAATTTTATACTTGTGCTTCTAAAATACAGTTTTGTAACCTTAACTCCAGGCTTAGATCATGAAACCAGATGCTGCAAGCCATAGTAGTGGTCTCTGAAAATTCTCTGAATTCTAGCAAGTAGAAGCTGTCATCTGAAACTGAGGAATGAGGGCTGATAAACTTCCTCAGCTTTGAAACATACTTCAGGATTTGAAATTAAATTTGAAATGAGAGGTTGACAGAAAAATGTATCACATTCATTACAACCTGTCCTCTCTATTGATCAGTTGGTCATCTTTTTTGTTGCTTAGTATTTAACAACTATGGTAAATAATAATATTCTGAATATTAATGTAAAGAATATTATATTTACATATTGCAACACTACAAACTCAGTATATAATGGTTCTTAATTCCATTTAAGCTTCTCTGTGTAAATACACATTAGTTGCTTAGCTCAGGTGTCTTGCCTTTGAAATTAACACTTACATTTGGAAACAATTTAACATATTTAATTAGTAACACTGGCTGTACAACAACATCCCATGGTCCCTATAAGAATTCTTCCCTGTCATTAAGGCTAATATTTGAAAGACAGTATGTGAATTTCAATCAAAAATAGTTCAGAGTTGTCAGCAGACACACCTGCTATCATGCTTTCACTATGTGTTTTTAATTCATATACTATTCCTGTTCATTTCTTGCCAAAAGTTGAGTACAACTGCAAATTTAATTTTCTGAGGAGATGTCCCTTTCCTCTGAGGAACTGCCTAGTTTCTCCAGCTGTTTTGGCGTTCATTTTTGAGGAATCATTTGATGCCAGATCACAGTGTAAAGATATCAGATATCAGCAAATATTTCAGTGTATCCAGGGAGTTCAGTATTTTCTGGAGCATATCTGGTTCAAAAAAGAGTATGCTAGACGGCTTTCAACTCCTCCTTTCAAAGTTAAATCCAAACTACTGAGGTTTGGCACACAGTCCCACTAAGTTTGAGTCAACAAAGATGAACATTTTCAGAACAGCACCCTCACCCAACTTGGTTCAGAATCTTCATTTCATGGCAGAAACAATCTGTGTATTTTTGCTACAGTTCACACAGAAATCAAAAGCCATAGATATATGTTATAGAATGTTTTTTATGACAAATAATACATGATTTCATAATGTGTTAGACAACTGTGGAGTTTCTAAGACTTTTTAAAACAATGTATGGCCACTGATGACAAAAATAATCTTAAAGAACATTTCCTACTAATCTGTCTGATGAATTTTCTTCCCACCATTTCTGTTCTTTAAGAAAATAATATCTCCATTATTTCAGTGTCTAAGCCTTTTCTGCAAATACCTGTGCATACCATATTGTTCTAGCATTATAGTTCCAGTGGAACATTATTCCCTACTTCTCACTGCAGAATTCACACAGGCTTAAGCATTTCTGCCCAAAGATCGCTTTTCTGGGTCAAAATCTAAGGGAGGTATAAAGGTAACGATGAATTAGAGATTAATGAGGGATCGGTACTCTGCAGGAATTGAGGGAAGTTGGACTTAATTGGGACCTAACAGCCATCCTTGCATCTTTTAGCCTGCTTTTAGACTGGAAAAGGTTAAGAGGAGCAGCAGATCAAGAAAGCAGGTGACCACAAAACTGATGAAGAGTGTCTAGGTGATCAAACGATACAAGACAGTGCTCAGCAAGTTCAAACAGTGTGGGCGTAATTAGGGGCAACTGTGATAACAGGCAAGAGGAGAAACCTGTGCTTTCCTAACCACTGAGTTCAGATTGATATACAAAGTACATGGTGATTTATAGAAAAATAGCCACAAATCTTGGACACTGAAACTATCAAGGTTGTGTCGATAGAGCTTTTTGCAATACTGTGAAGCTCTGCAGTGCGCATCTCATCTTCTAAGCATCCTGCAGTGAGTCAATTCAGCATACAAGGATATTGCATGCCACAGACCTGTGACAACTAAAAGTAAGATTTAACTTACCCAACCTTATATATGCTTAGGTGTCAGCTCTAAATCTAGGAGAAGAGAACTGAATAGAAGATATCTGGAAAACTCTGCAAGGTCATTCAAAGGTATTTACAAAATAAATACTTGCAATATACAAATACCGTGCAGCGAAGTTACTTCTACAAACCAATGACATCCACACAAATTCATAATAGATTCACC
Organism: Patagioenas fasciata; assembly: GCF_037038585.1. Taxonomy (NCBI): domain Eukaryota; kingdom Metazoa; phylum Chordata; class Aves; order Columbiformes; family Columbidae; genus Patagioenas; species Patagioenas fasciata. The sequence continues at coordinate 113,284,409 of NC_092522.1, forward strand.
TGTGAAAAAGAAACCCTACCAATAGATTTTTGCACTGAAGGCCAGGAAGGAAGATGGGACTTTTTTCTCCTCCTTCATGTTTCCTTGAAAACACAGATGTGTAGGAAAAGCTTGATTCCAGTGAAAAGCCAGAGCTTATGTCTCTGTATTGTTAAGTAAGCACACCCCATGTAACAAAATTTTTCAAACTATTTTTTTCCATAACCACAACTGATGACTGCTTAGGTATATCAAATCACTGCTGAAGTGTGCATGTAGATGGATGGACAGGTGGAACAAATTAGAATTAGCTTTTACTACAGCTGAAAGTACCTGGATTTCCGTTTTTGTTATTACAGTCCTTGAATAAAAATAATAACACTGCAGCTGATGACTACGGTCTGCAGAGACACCAGGAAGCATCACAATTTACCATGACTGATGCAAACCCAATGCCTCTGATAGATATTGTGCTCTAATTAGTGTGCTGCATATGTTATCTCAAACCTTGGATTTGATCAAGAGATACTGCCAGGTCCCCTTGGGTCACAATGCAAAAGCAACATGAGGATATAGGAAAAGAATAAGACTTTTTCCAATTCAACTTCTTACCTTTTCAACTAACTAGCAGAGGAAATGTTTACCAGAGATTGATCAAATGAATGTAGACTTTCACCTACATTCAGTATTTCTGTTTTAATCAACACCTGGGAATATTACAGAAACCCACAGAAATTTTCTTATAGAAACAGAGAGAGATGAGTCTGAGTATAAAGTATCCAAATGCCAACCAGGAGCCAGTGAAGCAGTTCATGTCAGATTGTAACTGCAGAGGAGGGACCAGGAAATACAACACACTTTCCTACAGGTGATGTCAGTGTCAACTGACCAGTGCCTAGGACTAGAGTTTTAATAGGACTGGCATATTGTTTTCCCAGATTTCAGCAACATTATAACTGCCATTATAAAAATTGGGACTTCTGCATTAAAAACCAAACCAAAACAACAACAACAAGGCAGCCAAGAAATAAGCATGCTGGACAGATTGAACAGGGAAAAGCTCATTCAGTTGTGACAGAATATTTGAATTTTGCATCAATGCATCAGAGCAGATTTAGATAGGATTATTCTAAACAGGGAAGGAAAGAGAGAAATAGGATGAGGCTTTTGTATTCTTTTTCTTTCCTTTACTTTTAGCAAAAACATTAAACTTTTGCAAGCAGGATTTTTTGTCACATAATGAAGACATTATGCCATTGCAGGGATCAGGCAATAGACGTTTTGTTTGTTTAGCTATGTTCTCTACTGAAAATAAAACCACTAATTCAGATTTCTTAAACTAGAGTTTATAAAGTGAAGAATATGTCATCAGTGTCCTGTAAGGGAGAAAGAGGTAGTGCCAACATCTTATGGTTTACTGGACTTCAAAGCAAATCAAGGCCTTACAGAACAGCATACAGCCAAACTCCTGCATGTGTTAGAAGGAATCTGTGAGAGCCTGAACTTCTCCACATCACAAATAAAGGAAAGTGAGGCAGTATAGCTGGCAGTAAAATTCTTATTCGTATTATTATACTTCATGGGATGTGTCTGGAAATCAACATATTTTATATCATAAAAGCACTAAAATTGTCTATAGTATGTATTTTTGTAATATTACAATTCCCAACTACAAAAAGCCTTGAACAGAACTGTAAGTTAAGACAAATTGTCTTGAAATAAGACAGTCAGAAAGATTTCAAATGCATCAGTTTCCCTGTTAGGAAGGGGATGTTGATGTAAGAAATCAACTTATGACAGATGCTGTGTGCTTATTTCTACTCAGCTGGACGCTACATTTCATTAGGGTTTGTTTGGTTGGTTGGCTTGGTTTTGTTCTGGTTTGTTTTGGTTTGGTTTGTTTTTACAGGGCTGTAAATTCAAACTACTAAAACTCTATGTTTTGTTAATTTAGTAAGAAAGAAAGAAAAACTGGAAGGAATAGGAATTCCTTAAGCATTCATTAGTATACAGTTTTTCTCTAATAGCCGTCAACAATAGCTATAATGCTGGTAGCTCAGACTAAGTCAGCTCTGGGAAGTTACTTTTAAGAAATATTCTAAATGACAGGTTAAAGATATTTGGTTCAGACACTGAAATACACAGTCTCTTTTTTGTGTGTTTCTTACATAAGTTTCCTAATTTGCAGTCAAGAACTGAAGCCTTCACTGTGTTATCATGTTGTTTTTGAAATCTGATTTGTCTAGTCTGTGATGATCTTAATTGGATCTGACAACCACAAAGCATGCTGCTTTCTGAAAGCAACAATCATCAGCGAGGTGCTTTCTAGACCAGTGTTTCAGAATACTTGCAAATTAAAACCAAAGCAAGTCTGGGGAACACTAAGATTAGGGTGTGTTTTCTAGTGAACTACAAAGTCACATTTGAGACACTGTCATGAAAGAACCCCAAAAAACAATTTAGGCAGTTGATAAGCTCCAAACAGACTTTATTCTAACCAGAATTGTTTAGGGGAGAACAAACTTGAAATAGGGTTTATCCAAAACTATTTAACACTACAACAATTATAAAACGCAGATTGAGATACCAGCAAAGAGTTCAATTACTGTACAGCCAATTTAGACTGAAGAGACCCCAAAACTCTAGAATGATGATTCGAAATCTTCCCACTCATAACAAGTGAGATACCCAGCAGATACCTCTCACCAACAAGGTAAGTTGTCTCAAACCTGGAGGAAAATTCCTTAGACAGCATCCCAGTCTAAGGAAGGCAGTCCTTGACTGCAGACCCACTGTTCCATGGAAGATGAACTCAATGGAGGTCTCCAGCAGACTCCATTTGACTCCATTCACTATTTGAGTCTAAACTGTCATTATTTATGGTAGTAGTCTAGAAATTTCAGTCAGCAAAGGCATTTCATTGGTCAAGGTCCCTGTCTGTCAACCATGGAATGTGTACAAGACCACAGTGGTCCATCTTGTCTAGAAATTTCTCATGTTTTTGAGGTGGAGGGGAGGTGCATCTGCCACAGGAATGATTATCATATACTGGCTAAAGGAGAAATCACTCTTTGCAAGTCTTGACAGATCATCGTCCACCAAACTGAAGAGAATGAGACACAAGAATAAATCCATGTCACTGCAGTAATGTTCCTTAATTGCACAGTGGGATGAAGGAGGGGTGGTCCTTCAACGAGGGGTGGCCATTATTGTGCTGCCTGATTTTGAACCTAGTTAACATTGTAGATTTGCAAGTCAAGACCAAACTCCTTATTTTGTTTGCATATTACAAGTGAAAAAGAAACCAGGAAAAAAAAAGAAGACAATAAAATAGGAGAAGGTGGTCAATAAAATAAAGATTGAAGGAAAACACTTTTTATGGTTTAAAAGGTTATCATGTTCTTTTAACCTGCTTGTTGCCTAATATTAAGTGCAGAAAGGTCCTTTGGCTTTGTTATTCCATATTCAGTACTTCACAACTTAATTTAAATGTAATTTGTATGAGAATATACTTGTGCTTCAGATAGTCTTTTTATATTGCCTGATTCCAATCTGTAACATTTCTGTATATTAAAATTTCCAAAATAGTGTGCTTCCATATGCTAAGAGTAGAAGTGTTTCACAAAAGGATATGGTAAACATTATATGTGCATTCTGAACATCCCCAGATTACAGAAAGGGTATTCCAAGACTCAGGGGAAGAAAGTGAGGAATTAATTTCTCGGAGGCTTCCAGCATACCATGAGCAGATCTAGGAGTTAAATCCCAAAACACAATCCACAGTTAAAAATCATCTGATCTTTATAGTAAATTACTTCAGTTATGAAACAAAAAAGGTACTTGAGATTTACACCTCATGCTTCTCTATCACACTTTGGTTCTCCATATATACATATTTTTTTAAATATTTTATCATTTGCAACAAGCCAGTTGTTCTGGATTCCCTTTCTTGATTAGAATACAGTTATTTCTGATATCCTTAGAATTTTGCATTGCTGTCAGGAAGATGACAATTACAGTAAATGTTACACAGTAACCTGATACTAATAAGGGATCGGAAGGAAAACCTTTAAAATCAGCTTTTGAAGTGCACATAGCTGCATCAAACTGTAAATGAACACAGATTCATTGGAGATAACCCAAAATATTAAAAAATTCCTTTTCATTTCTTTTGGGATACACTGATTCATGTTCTGACTTTCTCAATATCTTTTATTTGAAGATACATATCTTATAAATTCTTTCTTAGGAGTTTTCATCCCTTTTTCGCCATCACTCACTTCCTGAAGCATACATTTGATACATTAATCATGTAATCATCTTAAAGTTACCTGCTTGCATGCCAGCTTATACAAGAAAATGAATCCGAGATCCACAGATGACAAACACAATCTGAAATGGCAACAAAAAGATTTCCAGGAAGAAATTTAACACAGTCACACAATTCTTTGTAAGGAAATATGCAGTGATAATAAATTTATATCTTCAAAATATTTTTCATATTTTTAAATGAAAACAGGCTATAAGCATCCGATCAACTGAACAGGCAAGCTTATTTTTATGGTTATGAACATTCCTGAACACAGTTTTCTACGGCATTCCCTTGCCCTTTCATTTTTGCATTGGAAACTATCAGTGCTGTTTTGGTGTGTGGTTACTCTGAATACAAGGAGGCTCAGATAACAATCTTGTACTTACCTCTAGAAAAAAAAAAAACAGCTTTATTTTTCAAACTGTTCCCATGCCACCTCTGTTTTTACCACTGATGATAAGAGAAAGGAAGTTTTGTGAGGGTTGATCTCCCCCAGGAAGCTCAGTAATTACCTGTAAGACTAACTGGTAAAAGTTTGCCCTGCCGTGACATAATTTAATAACATTGCAGTACTGTAATGAAAAAGGCACTATTGCTTAACCTGTAGGTGATCGTTTAAAAGAAAAACAAAGAACTGAATTCATTTGGTTTTATTGTACAAGCATGAGGAAACAAGCAAACTTCCTAATTGCCTACTAGGTAGTAAGGAAAGAAGTTCATTTTGTAAACGTTTGAAGTGTATGTATAAAGGAACTTGAGAAAAGAAAGAACTGTATAAAGAAATTAAAGCAGTCAGAGTTTACACCAGGGTAACAAAGCACTTTGTAATTAACAAAAGTGGACTAAAACTGAAAGGAAACTATTGCTTAGTGATTGAAGAAAGAAACTATAAATAGGAATAAATGGAAATATTTACCAGAAAACACAAATGTATTTGTATTATTCCACTATTTGGCTCTTCTTCTCTTATTTCCTCCTTTATATATCTGTATATATACAAATACCTTTTCTGTTTAGTATCTCTTGTTCTTTTAAGGAATGCAGCAGTAAACAGAAAAAAAAAAGTTTCTACATCTTCCAAAACTAGATTCTTTGAGTATAGGATAGTGATTTGCAGGCACAGCAAAGTGGTAGTAAAAGAGATACCACTGTGCAACTTATTGTCTTATGAAACACACCCACATTGTTCTTTGTTTAGCTGTATTTTTCCTATCAGTTTTAACCCTATTAGAAAAACAAAACAAAACACAAACCAGAACAAACCAAAAAAACCCCTTGTGTTTTGTTATGTTAACTTGTCTTTGTTCAAAACCACTTGTTAGCTTTTATTATTGAACTCATTGAATAATTGATTACAGAATGGAGTATATCACTATTCTATGGCAATTACCTTCCATAATGTAATTAAAGACTTCGGATGTTACGCCAGTGAACTTTCACAGCCAATTAAAAAAAAAAAAAAAAAAAAAAAAAGATAAGTATCTATCTGTAAAATGTCAATGCATTTCTCACTAATACATAATCTGAACAATTCTACTGAAAAGATACTTCACTGATTGTACTATTGTACTTGGTTGTTCAGTGCAAGAAGATTAATGCAAAGGGCAAGTTATATTCTATATTTTCCTGTTGATGAAATCTTGCCTCCAATGACATTGAGTTTACAATATGGTTCAGTTCAGATGATAGAGTTTTGCCCATTGGTTTGATGAGATTACCTATCTGAAATTTGAGAAGATAAAAATTTTCATCTTACTGTTTTGCTCGCAATAAGTCCCCTTAGGAAACCCAATAATTTCTTCATCTTCAGTCATCTTTTGCAGAGCATCAATCCTTAGTCCTTTTTCAGGGTTTAGCAGAATCTGCGAAAAAGTATTAAGCTATGAGTAGTTTTAAGTTGCGAAGTGTTCAAAGGTCATCTTTTTTTATAAGTCTTCTTAGTGGATGCTCCAGGGCATGACATCCTTGAGCTGTCAGAAATAACTCTTCTTATGCTTTCTTTTGAAATGAATATACTTTACAAATTTCAGGCTAGTCTTAAAATATTCCCTTTACACACCCAGCTCTTTTAAATTTTGATCCATTGTGACAGGATGTGTACAGTAGATGCAGGTCCATGTTTAGACATATTTGCTAGTCTACACAGGATCTAAGTGTATTAATCGTATTACTGAGGCAATTAAGTGAATACGGTAAATCAAAACTAGAGGAGGATTCAACTACCTGTAGACACAAGGCCCAGTTCAGCCATTTAGTACCTTAAGAAACGAAAAGACACATTACATATGGTTTCCAACTACTGTTCAGGAAAGATACTGACCTCTTGTTGGTCCTGCATCACATCTGTCAGCTTTGTGCAAAGTTTTCAGGTGCAAAAGAACGTAGCAGATGGCACTGGACACCTATATTTAGGAAACCAATTCAAGCCTCCATCAGCACACTAGGTAATTTTGTTCTAGACCCAACTGGCTGCTTCCTAGATCTCTACTGGATGCCTGGATGCCTTTGTTTAAACTTCTTTGTCCAGAGTTGGATCCCACTTGCAGGGCTCCAGGCAGCTGCCTACATACAGGCATCCAGATGATTTGAGGCAGGCAAAAGTATCCACAAGCTGCTAACAGATGTAAAATAGGACTTGATGGTGACTTGAGGTATCCTGGGGGAGCAACGGGACACCTAGTGCAGCACTCTAGAAGATCTCTATGCAAGACCAGCTGAACTGAGCTAATCTGTAAACTAGGAAATATTTCTCCCCAGGAGATTCAATCATCTGTCATGTATTTTTAGAAGAGAGGCTGGAGACTTTCCTTTAAATGAATGTATACTTTAATGGCCAACAGAATTACATGCATGTGTTCTTTATGTCTCATTCATGGTGCACTGTTCTTTATTTACTCTTTGAGTCATGTGCTATTTTTTTTTTTTTTAAACAAAGTTTTGTAAGAGCTTTGTGTACTCTAGAGCAAGACCTATTCTGAGTAAAAACTGCAGGAAATAAGTCCAATTCTTTAGGTTAATTCCCAGCTCCCATGACAGGGGGCCTGTTGACTGGGGTCAGGCAGGTTGCAGGGTAAACTATTGCAGAGTTTCTATACAACTCAAAAGGCAGCCTGTTGTTTTGGGCAGGTCCATTTGTCTCAAAGTGTTGTGGGAATCAACAAGATTTAAGAACAACCCAGGAGACAGGGGACTAAATTGATGTTTGACTGCTACCTTGGCTGTCCTTTCCAGGGAAGCAGATTTAGTACAGGTCATAAGGAGACGCTGTACAGAATCTCACCCCTGAAGTGCGACGAAGTTCTTTTCATACACTCAAGTCTGCAGAGCCATTCAGAAATAGCTGTTCCACAAGGATAAACAGGTTTCCAGTTTTCTGAAGTTTAGCACATACAATAAAAATTCAGACACTGTTACATGAGAGGAAGATATTTATAGTTCCCATTTTTGGTGTTGCCTGTAGCAGAATAAATAGTGCACAAATGGTAACCTAAGAGATGTAGACAGAAGGCAAAGAATATTGGTAGAAATCATGGTAAAAGAATTCATTTAATTTCTGTTCCTGTGATCAATAGCACTCTGTGAAGGACATCTCAAATGGTTAGTTTAATCATCTAAGCGATAATTATACATCCAGTACCAGAAAATTCATTAATTCTAAAGGGACAGTGTGTGTGCATACAAGCTCTCTCTTTCTCTCTCTACGTCAAAAACTAATGGCATTAAAGAGAAAACAAAGGAACAGGGCTAAGTTTCTTCACTCCAAGAATATGAAGAATAACAGTTTCTATTTTGTAGAATGAAATAAAATCTTCCTCCTTCCCCAGTGATAATCAATCAGAGGCTTGAAGAAAACCATCTTCAATTTATGTTCCTTGTTTTCTTCCTCCTTCACAAACTAAAGACTATGAAAATATCATAAAAAAATCTGCTCACTTTTCAGTCTGTTAAATCAAATGAAATTTCTTTGAACTTTGATAGTTGTTACTTAACAAACTTTCTATGATCCAAAATTAAGAACAGTTTCATCATTTGTGAATGATACGATGGCATGAGCCTGTTATTTTCCAAGCAGAAAAAAAAAAAAAATCTTTAGTCAATATTGTCCTCGCAGTTGACATTTCTACTGCCATTATTGAATTTTTATTATGTTGGAACTTATTCTTTATGTATTTCAAAAATATATTTTTAATGTACATCCTTAAATATTTGGCTAATTGAAAGCCAATCAAAATACACAGGTAATGCAAATAGAATTTTTTGGTCTTTCAAAGCATCATCCACAATGATAAAAGCAACAAAATGCATTTAGTATTCGTTTAGTGAATTCATCTCGCAAAAATTTGGTCCATAAATTCTATCACAGTAACAGTCATTTTAAATTATTGCGTATTTTCATAACCTGCTCCTAGATTATGTACGTCAGGAAACTATATGTTCCTGAAAGGGCTTATATCTAGAGTAACCCACGTGTGACCAAACCTGTATTCCAGTAATGGAACAAGAACATGCCCATGTTCCTGCCTGACAGGATAAGCAGGCTAGATGCAGGAAGCTTCATTTTGCCAGAGAGAAATTAATTAAAAAAATGAAGTCAAATGTAGGATTCTTAACACTATGTTCTCTCACTCTGAAATCTAGGAAAATACAGTGAAATAACTTAAATATAAGAAGTATAACCAACAAGCACACAAATAATAAAGCACTGTAAAGCAATCTTCTTGTGGCTGAAGTAAAATGTACTTTCCATTCTGATTTTTAAATTCATATAAACCTTGCTGTTAAAAACAAACAGCCAATCAAATAAAAATCTGGTTTTATAGCTTTCAGAACTTGTGTCAAATGCAGGGTATGTAATTAACTAGTAGAATACTAAAGAAGTAAGGGATATAAATCTTTGACTTACATCCAGCAATATTTCATTAGAGAGGTCATTCAGTGAGATACGAATTTCCTACAATCCCAGCTGAGACCAGGACATCCTTCCATGTATCCTGAAATATTTTTATTTTCTGACTCAATGGATGAATGAATTCTTGTTGTTGCTCAAATCTATGAAGTCTAAATAAACATATATTTCTAATTCTAAATAAACATATATGAAGGCTTTTAATTACTGGTATAAAATCATGTAAAGGGAATGCATGGCAGCCTCTATATGAATGGAAAGTCCACCCTTGTCCTTTCCTTCGTATTTCTGATAATCCGTGAAACAGAAAGCGAAGCTGCAAGACATGACCTCAGCTGAGCAGTAGCGCTCCTATCCGCAGACATTGCCTTGGCTCATTTCTGGAAAAAATGATGGACAGAAAATGCAAAATGAGTGAGTACCCAGTGTGTCATGGACAAGAGAGTGAACCTATTCATGACTGATTCACATCCATACCTCTGTGCCCTTGCACCAAGCAGTTGCAGAGACTCCAGCCAGATCCATCATTTTCCCTACATTCAGGGTCATTAGTGACCAGTTTTCTACCCACACTTGACAGTCTATCCATTTGTGGGATACAGTGCTGTATTGCAATGGATGTATTTTAAATCCATGCTGAATCACAAGGGTTGCCTTGAAAAATGTTATAAAAAAGATTCCCATAACCTTTGTCCTTGTTCTGGTGCTGCTTCACAATTATTTAATTTCAGAAATTAAGTGTCTTTGTTAGTGTCATTCTCTCTGAACATGGGTCCTGTAGTTCTAGTAGGTACATGAGTTATCAAGCTCTGCTAAAGATTTTCATATGGACCTTAGCTTCAAAATTAGCTATCTTTACTAGCCAGGGTAAAGGGCTACAAATGCTAATAAAACTACTAGCTTCAGAAAAGGTGATCTTTATGCATGATAGTCTATGTCAAAAAGGAAACTTTGGAAGGTTATTTTTAAAAATTTCTTCTCCCACACAGATTAAGGCTCTTAGACCCTCTTCAATGTTAACTCGTGCAGGTGATGTCTTAAAGGGCAGCTACTGGATTTTAATTTGTGAATAAATTTAATGCATTTGAAACTGCATGACATGCACCTTGGAGGACTGAAAGAGGAGTTGTTGATCAGTGAAGCCACTGCAATGGAGCTTCTCCCAGGTGGAATATTTGATATGTCCTTGGTTTTGTCCATGGGAAGTGGAGCTGTGTAAGCAACTTGCTCTCAGCTGTGGAGCACAAGGGGAGGAAACTGCTGCTTGTTCATGACTATGGAGGCATTGGGGAAAGGTGCTCATGTAGGACTGCCTCGTGGCTGAGTCTTGTTTCTATGAATGTTGACAACAGGATTCATTTTTATCTGAGCCCACGAGAATAGAAAGAAACATTGCTTGCTGTCCTTAGCCATACTCGGAGAGATTCTGTGCCATATTCACAAGAGTTAGAATAATACATGTTGCTATAAACCCATCAGAAACAGAGGAAAAATAAAAAGAAGCACACCCAGTATTTTCATTAAAAGTGGTGACGTTGCCATAATGTTGAGGAAAGGAAAAAAGAGATTCAGGAATAGAAATGTCCGGAATAGTTTTTATTATGTTTTTATTTATTTATTTTTACTGACTGTGTTAGGACGAAATTTCTGTGAGACATACAAAATATAGAATTCCGCCTTTCATAAATCCTGGAGCAGAGAGATTTGGCTACAAAAGCACAGTACACTAAAGAAGGGAAGTATTCAGAGAGAAGCTGTTTAAATAATTAAAATATCTGACATGGTTGAGAAATGAACCTGTCGCCACTTGCCATTTATTTTTAATCTATTCAAAGCAATCAGACATTTGAAAGAAACTACTTTGAAAATATAAAGGAGCAGAGTTTATAAAAATTGTTGTTGGTAAGGTGATACTAAATTTATTAATTGTTCTCTCATAATTTTAACCTTTAAAAAAATAGGAAATACTTGCCAGGTGATGAAATGAGGATGGTAGATGCTCAGAATGGATGGCAGGGTAGCTGTCCTGGCAAAGATATTTGACAACCAGCAAATAAACAGGGTTTCATAAGGACTTTCATGCTGTGTCTTTACATTTTTGTTGTTATAACTATAGGTACAGGGGAAAAAAAAAAAAAAAACACACACAACATTCTTTTTATTAGACTGCACTCAATTAGCAGCAATATTTGAAGAGCTGGAGAATTAATATGATTCTGTTGTAGCAAGATGGTAATGTAGAGCATCATACAGGCTAGTTCTGATACGTCACCTGATGCTCAGGACTGGATTGAGCCTCACTAGCAATATCACTATGTCCATCCACCTTGACTGAATAATTCGCTAAGAACATGAGTCAGCTGGTTAGAGCTGCTTTAGTTATCAGCACATCTTTGCATTGTGCTACACAAGCAGATGCAAATGTGGGAAAAATTAAAAAAAAAGTAGTATATGACTACAGTATTGCATTAAGGCTATCTTACTATGAAGAAATAAAAATAGCAATATAGCATCTTGATGAAGGGAACAGAACTTGCTGGATTTTTTTCTTTCTTTTTCTTCTGTGAACAGTGTAAATATTTAAAACATTCTTCCCATTCCCACCTAAGGAGAAAAAAAGTCCTGTCATTGAAAATATGAAAAATAGAAGGCAGAGTAAGAATATGCCCAGCACCAACATAGAGGAATTGCAGCAGAACAATGTCATTAGAGAAATTTCCTTCTGCTGTTCCCAAAGGAAAAAACTGTATATCCAAGTTATTAATAAACTTAAAAGAAGCCACCAATAATCCCCAAGGTGACTGATTCTTTTCAGTTGTTTTTTTGTACTCCAGGGCCCTGCACATGTTGCAGGACAGAAAAGCCTGTGCTGTAGCCTTGTATTGTGCTTGTGTATAGCTTTGTGTTGTGCTCACCATGGGTACACTGAATTTTCATGAAAACCATTACAGAACTTGCACTGGCAATTCCTATCATGGAACATACTGAGAATATAACTATTGAATAGAGAAAAACATACAACCTACGTAGTTTTATTTATGATTTCATGCAATCACTTTTCACCCATTTGTTGTACTTCATAGTCTTTTTTGTTGCTATAGCAACACTTCCAACAGTTGTTAGGAATTTCCCACTTTCATATCTAATGGCCTTTCCTGTATTTCCTATGTAACTAATAAGAAAATATGGTATCCATAACTAAGGATGACAAGAGATGAGATATGACATGCTCAAAAATTTGGGCATTCCGTAGGTTTGAAGTTTCATTAAGGAAATATGTAGAGTGAAAAAATCTAGTTATAAAGGTATCACATAAATTCATCGCAGTTTTATAAAGCTTGGAATTCCTCTTGCCTAGCAATTACCACCTACAAGCTGGAATCAGGAATTATCTGTTTGTTTGTTTGTTCTCATCTGTGTCACTGTTACATTATGATAGGTAGTTTAATTTGTGTATTGTTTCTCCATGTAAAATATTACCTTGTTTCAGACCAATATTGCACATCACAAACACTGTCTGTAACATATTATATATTCCGTGAATAACTGATAATGCAGAAGTATCAATATGATGTGCTAAGACGTTAATCAATATATTTACCTTATTACACAAGCCAGAATAGAGCCCTTGTAAATAGTCTCTCTATTCATTCGAGATCTGCTTTTTTTTCCTCAGTTGGAGTCATTCTTTCCTTTTTCAGCTGTGTTTCAGAATCTTAGTATGTTTTACAATTTCAATGTTTATAATCCTTGACCAGTCTTCATTTAATATCTCAAACACCTTCAGAATTATTTAGGTGCTTTTATTTGCCTTTAACTTGCAGTATTGCATCCTTAAGATTGCAAATCATGTTATGCTTTCTTCTAAAAAAAATTGCATTATAGTTGCCAGAGTAAGAAAGTCACTACCTCAATAATTGATATGAATGGCATTTTAATCTCATCTTTATAGCTGATACTTTAAGACCAGAGCATTTCCAAACAAGCAGTCATATAACATACTGCAGAAAAAATAAGGCCCTAGCTTCAAATTTAATAAGAAGGGCACTTTTTTCCCATCTTTTATTGTTTTATCTTTAATGTTTAAATTATTTAACAATTTTTCTCACTGAAAATGGGAAAGAGGACAGAGAACTTCATTGATTAAAAATAAAGTTAAAATTACATCATTTCTTAATAAGATACCTGAGAAAAATTACATCCAATATGAGATTATTAAAACTAAGAACAATGGTTAAACCATTTAAAATAAATACCATTTTCTCTTCTCATATCACTCATCCAGCAAGTGCCTTGAACAGCTATTTGCTACCTAATTTATTGTAGACTGAATAGCAGGAAATCGCTGCTCTCCTATGTAGTATAGCAGATAATCCATTAAGTAGCACAGTAGGATACGAGGCCATCAGGAACCTCTCCATGAGAAATGGTCTGTATCTTCCAGAGACAGGCAAGAGGCTGGCTGTGCAGAGGTATGTCCTAATCAACTTACAAATGCCTGTTGCAGTAATCTTGAACAAAATATAATTATAATGCTGCAAAGCTGTAAAAAAGTCTGTGTCATTAGACACTGACAAATTTGTGTCCCTTTCCCTCATGCTGCCATGCACAGACCTGGAGCTGGGCTGTAGCACAGAGGTAGAGTCAAGGCAGTTTATTTATTGATAACTTTAGCTGCCAGCAATCTTCCTGGCTCATGCTGCAGCCTTTTCATTACAGGTGGTGTTTACAAGGTCTCTGTCTTCTTCCCAGCTACCTGTTTCCCAGAAATTGTAGGAAATGAACTATTCTAGGGGCTTTTTTATTTGTTTTGTTTCGGTGGTTTGATTTTTGTTGTTTGTGTGTTTGGTTTGGTTTGTTGTTGTTTTATTTTTCTTTTTTTTTTTTTTATTTTTTTTACACTGGCTAAGAGGTTTAGAAGTACCTAGAACACAAGCATACACACAGTCAGAATGATCGCATAACTTTTCTTTCTGTAGGAAATCAATCTCAAAATAGAAACAAGCATGAAGGCTTAATTGTTAGAGTAAATGATAGAATAGCCTTGATTCTCTGCTGTACAGACTCATGGTGATTCCCACAAAAGGCAACTGTACAGAAATATTCCTACTACAGCTTGAATCTGCAGGGAGGCAGAAAAAATTTCTTGATTTGTAGTTGGTTTATGTCTGCAAAAAAAATGTCCTCTGTTATTATCACAGGTACCCATGTTCTTGGCATCTATTGTACAGTGACTGCATTGGATAAACATGTAGGTAGAAAATTGCCTTTTTTTTTTTTGATTGTTGGAATTTGTAACAACCACTCTTTCTACTGATGTAGGAATCAGTGGAAAGAACTGTAATCTAGATAATAACAAATCTTCACTATGGATCACAAACTTTACTTCTTCCCATCTCTGAGCTCTGTGAGGGAAAGACAAAGAAAGTACAAGGCACAGTAAAGGTTTGTATGAAGCAGGGCATTTTCTGGCTTCAGAAAAGTGCTGAAAAATTAGCTTTTTATTTTTTTTATTTATTTCAAAAGGTGTCATGTTTGGATACATATATTTAACTGAATTAAATAAGTTACATAGTAAGTGTTTAAAAATACAGAATGCTTGAGTACCCTGAAACTTTTAATCTATTTTTACTCTCATAAATACGTTTACTATGTCACTGAATAATATTTTCCTCTAACTAGAATATTCAGTCAAAATCTGGTTATACTTTTTTGTTTGTTTGTTTTGTCAGAGCAGTGAATTGTAAAGAGAATGAATTTATCTTAACTTAGCCAAATTTGGAAAATTAATAAGCATCACAAATATGATAAAAGAGGTCATTTTTTATGCTGTACTTCTCTCTTGTAGAAGCCTTATCTGAAAAAAACCTGCTCATTCTGGACACTTCCCTTTTAAATAAAATTTGGGTAAATCAGGAAGAGTTCAGAGGATGTTGCTGTTTAACCCCAGCTGTCAACTAAGCACCACACAGCTGTTCACTCATTCCCTCCATGCAGTGGGATGGGAGAGACAACTGGAAAATTCAGGCTATACAGGGACCAGGTCAGATCGATATCTCCCTGGACCGATTTTATCCCGAATTAGTGAGAATAAGAGACTGTGAAACAGTTGCTAGTATCAATGACTTTTGCCAAATTCAGCCAAATTCCTTTTCCAGACTTTCTTTTTCCACAGTCTCACACTTATAACTGTATCATGCTGATTAGAGAATAATTTTCCTCATTAGATAATCAACCTGATGAGCCATTTGGAACTTGATCCTGTTATTGCAAATGATTTTTTAACTATACACCAAGTAACTAGGAATACAGAAAGAACCAGAGCAGACCATAGCATTGACAGAGGTATTAGCTTGTGACATACAAACACCACTATAAACTTATTCAAATGTAAGTACAAGACATCTTGTGGGAGGCTGGCATGAAGACACGTATTCTCAGACTGTTTCTTTAGCCATCGACAGAGACATGTAGCATCGATAGTTTTATCTTCTCAGCCATCTTCTTCTGATCTTCTCTTAATCCTTTGCAATTGAAATGTGGACATTCTCATCATCTATGTAAATCCTTGAGTTTCCTTGTAAACCTGCTTTAGTCTTAGTCTCATTAACATTCATAGCAATAAGTTCCACATGTTGATTGGGAACTGTTAGGAATGTGTATTCTTCTTGCAGCTTTAAATATTCCCATCAGTGCTATCAAATATCTATTTGTTGTTTTGGCTTGGTGTGTGGAGGTTTTTTTGTGGTTTTCTGTTTGTTTTTGTTGGTTTTGGTTTTTTCGTTATGAAAACAAGGCAATATAAAATTTAATCATTCAAACTTTCTATAATTCCTTTTTACATCAACTTTGTCTCAGGTTATATAAAATGAGCACACTTCACACTTCAGTTCTGTGTTTCTGAAAATTGTGTGTTTGTTTGGTGGGTCTAAACAGTCAGACTCACACCCAGCTTCTCACTCACTGTCCCTGCTTAGCAGGACAGGGGGAGACTACAGGAGAAATCAGGAGGGAAAAAGTTCATGGGTTGAGATAAAGACAGGGAAAGTTCTTACCAATTAGTGACACTGGCAGACCAGACTTAGGGAAAATTAATTTACTGCCCCTTAAAAGAGAGAAAGTTGGTGGGAAACAAAAGGATAGATATTAAAGCGACACCTTTCCTCCTCCTTCTTCCAGGCTCAGCATCATTCCTTCAATGAAGACTCCTCCATTCCCACCAGAGGTGTCACAGAGGGGATGAAAGAGCATTCATGGTCAGTGCAGAGCAGTTTCACTTTGTCACTTCACGGGCTCTGGCATGGCCTCTCCACAGGTTGAGTCCTGCAGCAAATCTGCTCCCAGTGCAGGATCTCCATGGGCTGCAGGGAGTATCTGCTCCAGTACCTGAGGCACCTTCTCCTTCTTGTCCTCCTCTGATCTCAGTGTTCCCTCTATTGTTTCTCACCCCTTCCCCCCCTTCTCTTTATCTAGTGGTTTTTGCTCTTTCTTAACATGCTTTTGCAGAAGCCATACCAGCCTCAAGGATGGGCTCAGCTTTGACCTGCAGTGAATCCCTTGCGTCTGGATGACTGGACAGCTAACCAGTTCAGGGCACTGACCTCCTCTCAGAGGCCACCCGTGCAGCCTCCCCCCCCAACCCAAACCTTGCCATGTACACCCATAAAGGTCATCAACTACTTTTCAGCTGATTGGTGATTATAGACTGCTCACTTTGAATGTAAACCATTTGGCAACTTCTTGCCTTTTACTTCAGCCATCTAAAACCTTACTCATAGGCAGGTAGAGCAATTTGAATTTCCCCAGTTCTAAGGTAATCACATGCAGCTAGTGCATAGTCCTCAATACAAAACTTAGATGTGCACAAACTGATGAGAAGAGTAAACAGAGAAGGCAACAAGGGTGCAATGCATTCTTTTCATGCACCATGGAAAAGCTTGGTGGTTTCCCATGCTGTGCAGAGAAAATACACTTTGGTAAGGTAAGGAAGGAGAAGAGTCACAGCAAGAGTATATAAGGTACAGAAGGAAAAGAGTCTGATAGTCCAGTAGAGATGTAGGTAATATGCTGCACTAATACACTAACATTGCATATGTGATATACAATATACAATATCACATATACAGTCATAGCTAGGAGAATTCTGGGAAAATCAAAGACAGACAAATTGGCATGAAAATAAATGAAAAACATAAATTGTCATATTGAATCTAGGCACTCAGTCTTTTACATAGGTACATGAGGAACCCGCATAACAGGAAATTGTTCAATATATTGTCTGTGGGGCTGTTTCTTCTTAACCCCATGAAAAATACTCTAGAATAATGTCTGGAGGAAAAAAATTGTTTATAAACTTTAGATTTTCGACCAGAGCAAACACAGATATTGTTGACAGATACAAACATAGTCGATCCTTCATTAAAATACACTAAGCTGACAGTTACTGGGATTTACTATTTTGCCTTATATTTTCTGACAAAATAACACATTTACTCCATGCATTCAGTTCTTGTTGAATATCTTCCTCTTCAGTGCTCTAGAAAAAGTCTTGGTACTTTAAAAAAAGCAGTAATCATGTCATTCATTAAAAGTCACAGGATGGCATTCAGTGGCTGATGCAACTCCAGTATTTATTTTTAACCTCAGGGTTCAAGATATGTGCTTTCCGATTTAGTAGAGAATAATGTTTTATTTCCCTGTCAAATATAAATTCTTGTATTTCTTTTACTACATTTATCTTAGTTCTTCTGACTGGAAATATTATCAGACATGATGTTTATGAGGTAGCATTTTATTTCCTCTTTCACATTTCAATCAGCCTGAAAATAGACTGCAGATTCACCTTCACAAGGAAGGTTACATTATTTTCACTTATTCTGTAAATCAACATAATTTCCAAAACAGAGCCACTTTCCTGCAATAGTAAGCATCAGGGTGCCTCAATTCTCAATTTACTTCCAAAATTTGCAGACTGCGCCCCTCTCAAAAGCTATATTTTGGCTTCAGTGGCTTTCATAGGCAATAAAAGCATTTTGAATTTCCAAACTGAAGGTGATTAGTTCTGTTCTGCAATATAGATAGACAGATTAACCAATTTAAATCCCTTTGTTACTCTGATGCATTTCACTATGATCAGTCAACAGAAACTGTTCTTGAGTCAGCACAATAACTCATCTAAAAGAAGCATCTGTAAGGGGAAGGAATCAAGTGATACGTCCCTTCCAGGCCCAACCATTCTGTGATTCTGTGATCATCAGTATGGCCACTGAAGACTTTGGTGAAACACATTAATAGACATGAAAAATTACAATGAAAAATACATATTAGAATATCAGATTGTGAATAGACCAATAGCCCAGCAATAGATCTGAAGAAAAACTCCTTCTTAATAGGTAGAAAATAAAAATTATGAAAGAGAAGATGTAAGGTATTCTTTGAATTGTATAACTCCATTACTGCAGACATTTGCAGAAGTTGAAATTTTGTAACCAATCTTTTTTGGCTGGCACAGCTGCATAGAAGTCGAGTCTGTGAGAGATAAATACAGAAGTGAGTTTGATAAAACAAACACCCAGCAAATATTCAGCTGCAGCGAAGGAAAGATACAATCAGTCCTCCTCTCAAGAAAAGGTTA
Source organism: Patagioenas fasciata (assembly GCF_037038585.1). NCBI lineage: Eukaryota > Metazoa > Chordata > Aves > Columbiformes > Columbidae > Patagioenas > Patagioenas fasciata. The sequence continues at coordinate 113,303,240 of NC_092522.1, forward strand.
GATACCAGATGAAAACAAATGAAGTTAGTTGTTTACCTTCGCAGATAAATTTAAGAAATCATTCTCATTTCTTATAAAGTTGCATTGTTGTTGTAGCATGGTGATCTGAGAAAACAAGTCAAGCAAAGTTACTTCAGTTAGGTTTTTACCTCTGTGCATTACTTTTCAGAGTCTCTGCTGCAACTGAGGTTATCACTGGAAACCTACTGTGGATCACACCACCTTCACATCTCCTATGTGTGTAGGAGATTTTAGTCTTTACTCTTTGTTTGCAAAGTTGTGTACATATGCAGTGTACTTACATTAAAAATTGGGGGATGGGGACATACTGGAAAGATCTGATTAGGACGGTATCACAGGTATGAATCGATTTTATAACAAAGATGACTGTAACAGAGAACATAAATACAAATTACGTTTTTTAAAAAAGAGTTTGCTCCAGAGCTGGCCTTTAGGAAGGCTGTGCATCTGTCACATAAGATGAGATTATAGAGTCAGTCTCTCCTAACAACCAGGGCTGCAGTAGTGGAAGACCATTTCTTCCTGAAGCTTGTCCTCATCTGAAAGGAAGTCTGCAAAGATCTGAACATTTATTATCCTTTGAAGGTTTCTAAACCACTAATCAAATGAATCTTGACTATTCCTGATCTGCATAGCAGAATAGTGAAACTGTCATACTTGTAGTTCATGAACATTTGTTGGCAAGTCCTCATGGTATGGCAAGTCACCAGGAATTTCAAGAAATATCTCTCTTTTGTTGGGTTGAACTCAACCCAGAAAGCTAGAGACAAATTTAATTATTTCTTGTTTTGTAGAAGTGAATTCTACTTTTGTGTTTTCATTTTTGTGAGAAATGCAGACTTGGTAGATCATTCCTCCTCTTTATGACACACGGTCATGTTTTTCATGTTTAAACTACATTTCTACTTCCAATTTCTCCTGCTAAGCCATTAAGCCCAAGAGTAACAAGCAATGAGCACAGACTAATTAGAACAGTCATCTCGTTGTCTTATTCAAGGGATCCATCAAGATATGTGGTTTCCGAGGAAGCTATTCTTGGGAACTGCCTGTCCCTTCTGATTTTGCTTGTATATACATGTCAGTGGCTGATTAATGGTGATGGGCCCTAACAATGAGCGGGAGAAACAAAACTTGCTGGATGCCCTAGGCAGAGCTGTCGCAAGCAAGTAGGAGATTCAAGACCAGATAATTCATCAGTTTCTGAAATCACCCACACCACACTGCTGTTACAATCCTCCCAGAAGCTGTTATAATACATCTGGCTGGACAAGTATGCTTGCCAACATCATCATGGCACTCCCAGGTTCTCAGACTAACAACGGTTCTGGAGGATATCCACTCTGCTGTGCTTTCCTGATACTTATGTTCTATACATACTGTTAAATAGTGAATGAGGTCATAAGTAGCATCAGTAAATAGTCAAATAATTCAGATTATAATCTGAGCAAATTGAAATGTCCACAGATATGCGTAATTATCTGACTTCACTTTAAGAAACATGCCTGATCTTATATTATAGATCTAAATGGAAAAGCTCAGGAAAATGTGTGAAATTGTAGGTTTATTCATGATGTTGATTATTGATGAATGTTAAAACCACCACTAATTTTTTGAGGAAAACTTTATTAACTGTGAAAGCATAGTTTACCGTTTCACCCTTATTAATTTTCCACATGTATGCCATAAAGTTTATTTTACAAAATGCTTGTAATTTTTTGCAAAATTGTTTAGCCTTAGAAAAAATATATCAGCCCAAAATTATGAATAAGAACGAAATCTAGCTATACATATATAGAAATTACGCTACTATGAAAAACACCTGAGTAGACATGTTCTTTGTATAAAATGCTTTGTCTTAGTTGAATCTCATTTTCTACCATTTCTGTTATGCCTTGAAGTTTACAAAACTGTGATCTGATGAGTACTTATAGTCTCTTTTGACTTAATATCAGCTCACACAATAATTATCAATATTATGATTGAAAAGTGGAAATGTTAATACCAATTTTTAAAAGACGAGACTTGAAATTATTATGAATTATGATAATTTCATAATCAGGATTTTGATGTATTTTAGTATCCAAGCTTCATTAGCTTTCACATGGAAAAAAATTGACAAAGATCAGATCTACAATCTTTGTGTACTCACACTTAATCTTTTCTGAGGAATTTTTCAGCCATAAAAGTGGAAAGAGCAATGTTTTTACCAAAGCTAAGTTGTCTTTGACTGAGTCAGAGTAATTTCACATGCCTGTATATTACTAATTTCTCATTTTCCTTGATATGCAAAAAAGATCTCTGTTCTGTTAGAATGTATTGTACTTAAATGTACTGCCTTATAACTACCTTGGGTCTAATTATATGAACTTCGTAATTCTTAGTGAACCAATGGACCTCCACCACTACCACTATTTCTCTATTCCTTCTGCTTTAAAATAACTATTGAATATTCTACTGAATTTCTTTCCCCATGTATTTCTGAGAATGTCTGACAATTACTGAATTACTCTAGATGGTTCCTTCCTACATTACAGTAACTACTCATAGAATTTTTGGGAGAAATAAGGTCATTCCTCATAGCTGCACAATATACTTCATTTGATGTTGTTCGCAGCAATGCACTTATGCCTATGTTTTGCCTTCACTTTCCTTTATCATGGTCACTCCCTTCTCATTTTAGCTTCCTAAGGAATTGTTACACAAAGTGTTCTGCCACTATTTTATCATGCGTGTCTGTATATAGAGACAGAGTGAGATTACAGAAAAATATCTTATTAAGCACTTCAGCCGTCTCCTTGGCATCTGTTATTTGCATTCTTTCCTTGGAAGGATAATATGTTCATCTAGCAGAATATGATTGATTAACTGAGCAGAAGGGATATTTTCCATGTCAGTATTTGGAAATGCCATAGTCTGTATCTATTCTCTTGCCAGTCTCTTCTCTCACACAGTTTAATGCAAAACACCAATCTTTGTAGGGCATTTCACTAGTTTCATTATTATCATTCTGGAAAATTCCCTTTATTTCATGCAAACGGAATTGGTTTTATTAATTGAGAGGAAAAATGTACATAGTATTTTGTAAAACATCTCTTTATGAAAGCTTTTAAAACATTTTCTGATGAAGTTAGTATTCACTGAATAAGTCAGATGAAGGTGAGGTTGTTTTATTCATCAACAGAATCAACATAGCACAAGTGGCAACAGTGAAAATTTCTTCAAGTGAATCAGGAACGTCAATCAGTCTCTATTTAAGATGTGCTTTCTTCAAGTTATCTGAAATTGGTTTATTCTGTCTTTATAAGAAAATTGCTACTAGTTGTTACTTAGTTCTATGGTCCTTGTATAATATCTTCAGAGTAACAGACATGAAAACAAAGTACGAGTGGATTATGAGTATGTTATTTCCCATGTAATAAAAATTCACCATCTTTCCTATGTGGATATGTGCTTAATCCCAATTTACTTCATTCCTTCATTAAATACATAGATATTATTATTTATTTCCCTTCTCCAATTTCAGTTTAGGTAATCGGGAATTAATACAGTCATGCCGGAACTAAAAATTAGTAAGATTATTTGCACGTTATTCTAGCCACAATGCTAGAGATAGTGTGTTACTACCTAACATCCAGAGTCCAACATGGCCTTTTCAATCAATAAAGCAGACCAATCAGATTTGCTGTTAGTTACATTCACTTTAAAATCCTTCTGGTCTTACTATGTAAATAAGGAAGGTTAAATGTGAAAGATTCCTAGCTCTTGTATTTCTTAGTTATATGCCTGGGAAAACTTTTATGATGGGGTGTACTTCCCTAGGGAAAATGATAGAAACTGAGAATAAAGTCTTATTTCCTTCATCTTAGGCTGTCAACTGAAACTTCTGCAGTGCTACAGGCATGGATTCCCAGAACTGCAAACTTCTCACATCACCACATCATAGATTTAACTTATTTTTACATTCACAACTTGAAAATATAGTTCTGCACCACATGTGCTTGGTAAACAGGGTGGAACTCACTTCACCTAATTTTAGCCAATATAAAGACCCAATTAGCCACTGAGGCTTCCACTAAAGTCAGTGGAGAAAAGAGGGTGCACCAGAGGATGATTCATCCCATCTGTCTTGGTCACGTATCTTAAGAGTGGGATGAATTGCCTTTGAATGTGCTTATCGTTCTTCACTATCTGCTAGATCACTTGCTTACACAGTGTGTCTTTTAGATCACTGAAATTAGGTGAAATGAATTTCACTTTCACTCAACACAACAGAAAGCCAAGTGAATATTTCTGTACTTATGTTTTTAAACCTCAACCCTTCCTTCAGTTTCTGCAGTTAAGATTTGTTATGTTTGAAGAATAGGCATGGATGAAACCTAAAGCCAGTGAAATAAGTTATATAAAACTCTTTGCTTGAATTTTTCTTGTGGTGTTGGGGCTTTTTGTTTTCAGTTTCCACCAACGTTTGTTTTACCTTCCTGAATGCTTGTAGAAACCAAGCAGCAATGACATGTTTTCTATGGATAGGAGGTTATCGGTACATCAAGGGATCATATTCCCCAAGTTCCTACAGCAACTCACTGACAGAGAATTGAGCAGGATGGATCTGGTCCTTCATAATTTGGACCCCATTTGTAATTAATTTTTCAATGCTTAAAAAATCCAACAACTAAATATTGAGTTATTTCTGTACCTAGTACAAAATATTTTCAGGCTAAGTCTTACTAGACCCAGAAAAAGGAGTGGAAAATTCCTTTATCTGCTTTTGCTTTCATTTCTTTCTGATCTCAAGTGAGGCTTTTGACACAGTGTCTCACTAAAAGGTGGATTCACTTTCCTATTAGATTCAGTGGGAGATGGTGGTGGGGAGATTTATCCAACCATGAAGCAGAAATGATCCCATATTATCATGCACCAACTGTAACTAAGCAACACCTCACATTCATCCTGTCAAGTAGTTTTGCAGTTTGATGTGCTATTGAGCCCTAAAGGAAAAAAAAATTACATGCACACGCAACCAGTCTCACAAAAATGGCAAAAAATTTCAAACAAAAATATTTATTAACCTTCTAATACCTTGTTAGGATTTTACAAGTCAGTCAATGATATTTTTAAAATGGAAAACCTGTTAGATTGCTGTAAACTTTGAATAACAAGCTCGGCACAAAGGATTGAGACCCAAGGGAACTCAAAAACTTTTATTTTCTGACAAAAGACTGCAAAGCACCATCGGTCTCAAAAAATCGCAGCCCACAGACAGAATACTCCACTGTCTACCCCATGAAGTAGTCCTTCAGGCAAATCTGCACCGAGACACAGACACAGATGTTACAGTCACAGATGTCTATAACAGTTAAAAAACTCTCCTGTCTTAACAATTCATATAACTGAAAAAAATAGCACTGCCTAGTGTTCAGTGCATAAATGCCTACATTTTATTTCTACTCTATTAATCAGCTGCAGTTGGTACATAGTTCCTTTTAATTTCTTTAAGGAGATCCAGCCATGATGAAGAGGATGGGATGGGAAGTTCATGGCTTACCGAACTTTTATAGTGAAACATCTCGGTCAGGAGCCAGGACACTTTGCGTAAGGCACTCAGCATAATAGATTAGGTGAAGCATAAATCGTTGACCATACAGGCAAAAGTGCTATTAAAAGAGACTGTTGTGAGGCATCTTGATTACTACCACATGCCATATAAATTAAAAACCAGAACAAAACTCTACAAACATGGTACAGATTGAATGCCAAATGATTGATTAATAATATGTTATAAAGGGGAGGGGGTGATCCTTTTTTTTTTCTTTTAATATTTTTCTAAGAGTGTCTTCTAGCAGCCAGTTCTTCATTCTATATTATTTGGTATCTCTTTCACTGACTTGGATTAGACTGGAAATAGAGAAACACATGTAGAAAAAAAAATGTAATTAATGTTTTTGTGGAGAGTTACTGGCTGTGTGCTGTGAACAAGCCAGGGCTTGATGCGGCTGTGCTACACGGAAGGATTTCCCTGAGACACCAGAGACAAAAGGAAAGTAAACAGAAGCCGCTCTGCTCTCGACCCGGGCTGCAGGAGGGGCGTTGCCGCTGCGCATGAACAGTCTGTGAACAGTGCCCTGCAGCCAATCACCATAGTGGGGGGGCATGAGTGACTGTGAGTGTAACCAATTGTAGCCTGCACTTGCCGCATGGCCTTTTGGTATAGAGTATATAAGGCTTGGAAAAACGTGGTCTCGGGGACATTGATATTCAGTGTTGTTTAAGAGTTCATTAAAGAGTACGGATGGTAAATTCACATTGAATTAGACTCCTTACTCTCGCCCGGCCCGCCCGTTCGATCAAAGAGCTTATGCCGGCGTCTGGATTCGTCGAATTTGCTACCGCCACATTTGGTAGCAGAGGATGGTTCGTTAGCAGAGCATAACGCTTCGGATCTACATATGGTAGCAGATGGATGGATCGTTAGCAAAGCATATCGCTCCGGATCGAAATTACTGCGGTGAGCAGCGTTCATAAAAACGGAGCCAAGCCGGGGTGTGGGATAGTGTGCTTAGTCCGGTATCAAAAGACGGGCACCAGTCGAGCTGGCCACTCGCATCCTACGTTAAGACCGCGCTGATAAGATAATGGATATTGAAACAGCCGCGGCACTGCTGACGACTATTCTCTCTAAGAGAGGTATTGAATCGTCACAGGAAAAGCTAATCACATTGATTTTTTTAGCTCAGAAGTGGGGACACTTTGGGGAAGTTCCACTTTTGTTTTCCCCAACGGAATGGAGATCAGTGGGGGACACTATGTGGGACAAAACTATCAGAGGGGAAGAAGAGAAAGAAATTAAATCTGTGAGAGAATTGTGGAAAACCGTATTAGAATCATTAGAAATTATGAAATCGGAACAACGTGCCGCCCTAAGAGCCGCGGAGGCGCTTGTCCCAGAACAAACCTGGACTGATAAAACTTGTCGTCCAAAAGAAAAGAGGGGCCTGTGGGCTACTCTGTGGGGTCTGCCTGCCGTTCGGGGTGGTCGCGGGGTCCCGGCTCAGCCAATACTTTCACAATCCGATCTGCAACGCGGATTAGAAACTGCGCGGCTCGTAAACAAAGAACCGGAAGTTTCCCCCTCCGAGTCTCTGGGGCAATGTCCCAAGAAGGCGGAAGTGCAACTAGTCGACTGTCCGGATGTGGGAGGCCCTGAGTGCCGCCCTCCTCCTACCGCTCCGCCTCTGCCCTGCCCCGAGCCGGACGCCCCCCCACCCTCCGAGAAAAGCGTGGAGGCCGGGCCGGCGCAGCCGCCGGGGCCGGGGCCGCCTCAAACTTTGCCTCCGCAAGCACCCGCGGAAGTTTTTTGTGAGCCTCCTCCTACATCATTGGGCTCACCCCAAGCAGTAGAGCAGTTACTGCAAGTCATTACCAACAAGCTTGAACAACTTAACTTAAGAGTGTCAAATGTAGAGAAAAATAAGGAACAAATTGAGTTTCAAAAACCAGCTTGCCCTTCACAAACAATGCAATCAAAGGTGCCTATAGATTCTACTGACCAGCCACAGCCCCGACGTAGCAGATGGTCAGGGGTCATCAAAGATGCCATTCTAGAAGGTGATTGGTCTCCAGCAAAATTAGCCCTACCGGTAATTCAAAATATGAACACTCAGACAGCGGTATGGGAACCACACGATTGGAAAATTTTGCAGCAAGCAAAACAAACAATCATGAACTATGGTATACGTTCAGCAGCTACCAGACACAAAGAACATCTCCGAACCTGTATCCCAATCAGCGACCAACCGTGAACCAGGCTTCTTTCACCTCAACAAGCCAAGCACCGCAGGAAGCCTCGGAGTTGATGTGGAGACAGCAGTAGATACAACATTGACCAATACTGCAATTCATAGAATACCAACTAATGCTAAAGGACCTTTATTTCGACAAGATAGTCTCATTGGAGGCCTATTGATTGGCCGTTCTTCTGCTAGTATCAAAGGTCTTATAGTAATACCAGGTATAATTGATGCAGATTTCACAGGAACTGTTCAAATCCTGGCCTACACTCTGCATCCGCCAATTTTTATTCCTTCTGGGAGTAGAATAGCTCAGGTAGTAGCACTGGAAAACTGCCTACCAATGCTTCCAGGAGTTCCTCCAGCATCCTCAACAGAAAGGCGTGATAAAGGATTTGGATCGACAGGTCCTGCAGTTTGCTTCACCTCATCAATGACTCAGCGTCCCATGTTACGTGTGCAACTATTTCAGTCTGATTCTACTGTTGTTGTAGAGGTAAATGCAATGCTTGATACTGGAGCTGATGTCTCCATCATTAGTCAATTCAAATGGCCACGAAATTGGAAACTTCAAAAATCAATCTCTTCCACTGTTGCTGGAGTAGGAGGTCAAACTACTCCAAATATAAGTGTTGATCCCATTTCGATTAGTTTCCCTGAAGGTCAATGTGTTACCCTTAGGGTGTGTGTAATGGAATTGCCAAGCAGCCTTGAGGCGCTTATTGGCCGTGATGTCTTGGGGCAACTTGGTGCTGTGTTAACTACTTCACCTTTTCCTTAGTGGTCACTGGAAAGCAGTTGCCCAACCCTCCATTGACCTGGTTAACAGATAGCCCAGTTTGGGTTGACCAGTGGCCATTAACAGAAGAGCGACTGCAAAAGGCACGTGAATTAGTAGAAGAGCAATTAGTTGCAGGCCATATCAAGCCTTCTACTAGTCCATGGAATACCCCAATTTTTGTAATACCAAAAAAGAGTGGAAAGTGGCGATTATTACATGACTTGCGAAAGGTAAATGATCAAATGCAAGCCATGGGTGCTTTACAGCCTGGATTACCATCACCTGTAATGTTACCAGAAAATTGGCATATTCTAATTATAGATTTAAAGGATTGTTTCTTTACCATTCCTTTACATGAACAAGATACACAGCGTTTTGCATTTACACTGCCTTCAGTAAACAAAGCGGAACCAGCTAAAAGGTATGGGTGGGTAGTGCTACCGCAAGGTATGAAAAATTCTCCTACACTGTGCCAAATGTATGTTGCATGGGCACTTCAACCTATTCGTGCATCATGGAAACAAACAATTATTTATCATTATATGGATGATATTCTGTTCTGTCAACAAGCTGAGTTCACAGAAAGTTCCATAGTCCAAATTACAATCAAACTCAAAGAAAAGGGGTTGGTTATAGCTCCAGAGAAAGTTCAAAAGTCTGCACCTTGGAAATACCTTGGTTGGTCCATTTGTGATGCACAGATTCGTCCACAAAAAATTGAATTACATACTGATTTACAAACATTAAATGATGTCCAAAAATTGTTAGGGGACATACAATGGATTAGAAATTGCGTAGGCATTACTAACAATGATATAGCACCTCTTACTTCACTTCTAAAAGGAGGTGATCCAGCTAAGAAAATAAGCTTAGAGTCCGTGCATCTCAAATGTCTTTCTGATATTACACAAAAAGTACAGACAAATTGGTCTAGCCGAAGACTTTCTGATCGACCAATTTCCCTCCTTATTAGCAATCTAGAACATCCGTGTGCAATCATCTGCCAGTGGCAAAACAAAAACGGGGAATTCCCCATAGATGTTGCTACAGATTCTTCCTTTTGTGCCACTGTCAGATTGAAAACAGAAAATGATTTGCGATTATTAGAGTGGATTTTTCTCAGTGTCCAACCAAAATTCAGTATTCAAACGAGACCAGAAGCAATTGGAGAATTGATTCGAAAAGGAAGATCTCGAATATTAGAAATTAGCGGTCAGGAACCAGATGATATCAGTATTCCGATAAATGGAGCCGATTTAGAATGGTGGCTGAGACATTCGATGCCTATACAGAATGCATTATTAGGATTTATAGGCAAGGTACATTCACGACAACCAAAAGGTAAACTATGGCAATTCCTTAGAACAAATCAGTGGTTAGAGAGAAGCAAAGTAAAAGCAAAACCTGTTGAAGGCCTTACAGTATATACAGATGCAGGAAAACGAAGACACCAGGCAGCATGTGTCTGGCAAGAGAATAGTCAATGGAAACAGCATTTAATTGAAGGTTCAAAAGAGGATTCATTGCAGACTTTAGAGCTCACAGCAGTAATATGGGCCTTAAATAATTGGCTGAAATCTGCTTTAAATGTTGTCACAGATTCTTTGTATGTAGCAGGTGTAATACCCAGAATGGAAAATGCCCTCTTAAGACAATCGAATAATCCTCGATTAGGAAAATTGTTTGTACAATTGAGAGCTATTTTAAATCAAAGAAAAGAACCCTGCTGTGTGATTCACATCCGCAGTCATCAATGGAATCTTGGTCTAGGTGAAGGAAATCAAATTGCAGATAGTTTAGTAAGTTCAGTACAGCACATGCCTCCAACAGATAAATTCCAACAAGCGAGACAAAGTCATGAGAGCTTTCATCAGAATGCCAGAGGTCTCCAAAGACAATTCGATTTAACTTTAAATGAAGCAAGAAGTATTGTACAGGCATGTCCTCAGTGTGGAAGCCAGATGTTAGGTATAGGAATCGGTGTCAATCCTCGAGGTTTAAAAGCCTTAGAAGTATGGCAAATGGATGTGACACATGTGCCAGAATTCGGAAGACTTAAATATGTGCATGTCACAATTGATACTTTTTCAAAAATGATATGGGCTACTGCTTTACCAGGAGAAAAAGCACTACATGTATGTAAACATCTTACAGCTTGTTTTGCTGTAATGGGTGTCCCAGAAAAGATTAAGACAGACAATGGCCCTGCCTATGTTAGCCAGAAAGTTAGAACTTTTCTAATGAAATGGGGAGTGAAACACGTTACAGGTATACCTCATTCCCCAACAGGCCAAGGAATCATCGAGAGAGCACATCAAATGATTAAAGGGTATTTGAGCAAACAGAAGCAGGAAGAGTTAGATTGTCAACAGCGTTTAGCAAAGGTGTTGTTTACCTTGAATTATTTATGTCTAACTGGAGATCATGAGGAGCCTCCTGTGATCATTCATCATTATCAGATCAGACTAGGAAGGAAAAACACTTTACCGGAATTCATGGTGAGGTATCGTGATCCCACCACTGGATTGTGGAAGGGACCAGTACCTGTTATTTTTAATGGTAGAGGGTATATGTGTCTCTCCACAGATCAAGGTCCATTGTGGGTTCCAAGCCGAGCAGTAAAGCCGGAGTTGAAACAAACTCAACCTAGTCAACTCCCTGCAGCAGAACCTTCGGAGGTCACAGAGTGAGGTGTAACCTTTGCATTGATTTAGCTGTGACATGTATGCGTACTATAGTTATATAAGTAGATCTTTAAACACCACTACCTCTTGAGTAAGTTTATCAACACCCAGCACATCGTTTGTTATAAGTTGAGTATCTTTAAACCAGAGTTCTTGGAATTTGTTTAATCAATCCATTGCGATATTTAAACGGCAATGGAATACCTCAGGTTTATTGCAAAGTGCACTGTTTATGTTGATTGTTGTTGTTATTTATATGTTATGTATAAGTTGTTTTTTATCACATATCAAAAAAGGATTAGAACACACAGCTAATCAATCCTGGCTTGTCCAAAAAGAAAAAAAAAAGGAGGAATTGTGGAGAGTTACTGGCTGTGTGCTGTGAACAAGCCAGGGCTTGATGCGGCTGTGCTACACGGAAGGATTTCCCTGAGACACCAGAGACAAAAGGAAAGTAAACAGAAGCCGCTCTGCTCTCGACCCGGGCTGCAGGAGGGGCGTTGCCGCTGCGCATGAACAGTCTGTGAACAGTGCCCTGCAGCCAATCACCATAGTGGGGGGGCATGAGTGACTGTGAGTGTAACCAATTGTAGCCTGCACTTGCCGCATGGCCTTTTGGTATAGAGTATATAAGGCTTGGAAAAACGTGGTCTCGGGGACATTGATATTCAGTGTTGTTTAAGAGTTCATTAAAGAGTACGGATGGTAAATTCACATTGAATTAGACTCCTTACTCTCGCCCGGCCCGCCCGTTCGATCAAAGAGCTTATGCCGGCGTCTGGATTCGTCGAATTTGCTACCGCCACATGTTTTATCCAGCCTACAGCGCCCAATCTCCAAACCTCGGTGAGTTACATTAGCATGAAAAACTTGACAGTGAAGAAGAGCTCAGTACCCTGGCCCAACAAAAGGTAACAAATAATAGATTGATTTTGTCTGTTCAGTATTATTCATATCAGTTTGAAGGAATATTGGGGAACTCCCAGAAATCTATCCATATTTTCTTGTTTTCTTGTGACTTCTGTAGCAACTTATGTCGCCCTCTTTCTGTCTGAACAGAAAGCTGCTATAGGCTGGAATTTTACTGAATGCATTGTAGAGTGATTGCTTGTCAGGATTGCTGTTGGTGTGCTGGCATATCTCAGTTATTACTGTCATGAGGTTTGTTTTCACATCCTTTTGTGTACTTGGAATTTTCTTTAAGACAAGAAAAATGGGTCATTATCACAGCTTCTGTTATTGCATCTGGCACCATTAGTACTGAAGCAGTTTCATCGAACTTCATCCAAAAATAGTATAAAAAAAAAAAAAAAAGACGTTCAAATGGCTTCAGGTGACATTTTTTATTTGATAGTTTAGGATAGAGTGTCTGAGCCTGTGGTCCAACACCTGCACACAATCTACCAAAGCAGTACATATCATCTCTTTTCCTGTCCTGACAACCTGCTTTCTGGATGCAACACAGAAATGGCTGTGAAATGTAGTCCAGAGGAGTTGCCTCAAGAACAGCAGCATCTCTTCAATGCCACCTTCCTCCTTGATGCCCTTTCCCTGCCACATGCTGCACAAACATGAGAAGAATGTATCAGTCTGACTGTGGGGAGGAAATTTATCACTTCTGCACACCAGATTTTCTCTACATCAGTTGAATGCTGAACAGGCACAGTAAATCTACTTCTTGAGGACACTGGCTGCACAAGGCTTGCAATAGAGTTCTGTCTTAGACATATGTTAATCCCACAGCATCTGTGAAAGTCTCAGGCCTACATTACAGTTCTTGAAACCTTTCTTATTGCATATACAGAGTAAATCCACCATTTGGTAGGGAAAATATGGAATATGCAGCTCTTTCATGAGGTTAACACAAAGCATGTGATAGCAAAGACACTGGTGGTTGAAATGAGTAGGGTTCAAACTAAAATATTAGCAAAACCTAGTATTTTAGGGGGAACCAGAAAATTCTCATTACAAGAGACTGAAGTTGGAATACATGTCTGATATTTGGGACACTTAGTCAAGGCAGAAGGTTAATAAAAACCCTGTTTATCAGTGGTGTTCTGCTACAGCACTTTTTACTCTTGTTTATTTGTTTATTTTTTATTCTTTACCAATTTATTCCAGGACACTGAAACCCATTCCATTTTATGGCCAAGACTGAAGTAATCTGTGCGAGAAATTTTGTCAAATGTAAAAAAGAACTTAGGTCTCATTGTGGTCCCGCTTAATGTTTCCTTCTCAAAATGTATCCTGGGTTGCTTTAGGGAGTGTTTACAATTTTTGTGCCTAGAATCTGTTTTCTTGCTTTGTTTACCATATGTTGAATGCAGTTCTGCATTTTTGCTGAAGGGTTGGCCAGGTATCAAGGACACACTTTATTCTTGCTGTTTCACTCTGCCATGCAGACCCTGCAGAGGGAGGTGTAGATTACATTTTCCAGAAGAAAAACCTGGGGAAAGAGAAGGTGAGCAAACAGGGAACCTGGAACACGAGAAGACCCTGAGAGATGCTTGAGATGAATAGATTTGATGACCAAACAAAACTGAACCAGATTTGTGTAAAGAAGAATATTTTACTTAAATCCAGAAACAAACAGGCAAATTTTGTGGTCACACAAGGAAGCAAGACCCAATAGAGGAAAGTAACTGAGGGGATACAGCTGGCAGGGATGTATGAGGTGCTTTTTAAGAACAGATGTTTAACCCAGAAAATACGATCTTTTTCTACTTGACAATTGTCTCATTTTAGTAAAACTTTGCTGGTTTAAAATGTTTTTATCACTTCTGCTCTTTTATCTTTCAGGAAAAGATACAGACAGACCTCTCTCAACTCTCTAGGATGTTATCACAACCACGGAAAGAAGAGATGAGTTTTGGGAGAGCTCAGGCTGGAATTTAGCACAGTTCCATAAGCACAAGAGGTATTCACCTGACTTCCTGTAAACCATTTGCCCATTTAAGTTTCCCAAGAGGCATAGCCTGAAATTTTGTGAGCCAAATGACGTGTAGAAAGGGATCAAAATCCAGAACAAACTATCGAGATGTCTTATCAGACATCAAAACTTGAATTAAAAGTGGAGCTTTTTCTTCATCCGAAGTGACGACTTTTAACACAGTAGCAGAAGCTCCCCTGGTAAATGACTCAATTATATCAGGATTATCACAAGCCAGTCTTAATAAAACTGAATATAAACTCAGGCCAGTATCAACCTGACAAAAAACGTCACTGAAGATCTTCTCAATTATAGTTTAATTAATATGCCATGAAGTAAAGTTAGAATAAAAAAAATATTAATTATGCAGAGAAAAAAAATAACTATGCCGCGAAATAATTGCAGCTGTTCACATGCAATCCTTGGAGTTCATAAAACGAATAGAAGAGATTGAAACGGTGGGAATAGGGTCTGTAATTAGTGGTAGACTTCTATTTACCAAGCAATGAATTCTTCATGAGCTGACAGCCAGGTTGGATTCCATGACTGAAGAAAACCAGTTCAGATGGGATTGAGGTAGAATAATTTCTTCATGGTGCAGAGGGAGCTAAGTGAGAAGTTTGGGATGTCTCAAAGTGATGCAGCCACAGTGAAGGCAGGTCCATTTTTTCCAAGGAGAGGGTAAGAGGGGTTGTTGCTTGCTCATTCACAAGGAGTGCATTTTCCAGGCTGTATGCCACATAGATGTCTTTCCTTCTCCTTCTTCCAGACCACAGATGAACCTGGCCATGACATCAAAAAACTTAAACAGTTTTTTTAATATGGATGGAAATTTAAGTGGTGATAAGATTAGAAACACAAAGTGTACCATATCTGTAAGATGGAGCAAGTGTCTTCAGTTAGATATTATCCAAAAACATTAAAGGAAAAGAAGCACAAATCTCAGTGAAGTCAATGAAACTACTTGCCCCTAAATTATGTGGGCTGCTTTAAAAATCTCTTCGTGAACTTCCCTGACTTAAATTTCTGAATTTATGTATTCAAGCTAAAGGCGGGAAGTTTTGAGGAGTTTTTTGACAGCATGTATGATTTTGCAGCTACAAGCACCTGACTATAAACTTTATCACTTAATTTAAACGGATAGAAAAAGACCCTATCTTCTTCAGTCTGTCGAATCAAATGAAGCTTACCTGGAAGAGAAAGCTTTATTTATATTGAGGTCAAAAAAGTGATTGGGATTTATTTTATAGTTGCTTCTGACAGGTTAAGTACAGAAGGATAAAATAAGTGGGGCAAACATATTTTGAGGTGGGATTTGGATAACCTACAAGCCTGACAGTATTAAAACTTCAGTAGAGGATGGCATATTTTATCTGCATGTAGTTCTGCTTTAGGGACTTGTAAAGGAAAGTAAAGGAGGACCATAAAAAAGTGCTATTGCATTGCAACTATACTGAATTAATAAAACTAGCAGCTATGTAACCTCTCTCTGTAATTATTCATTTTTACTGTAGGAGATAATGTTCCTAGATAAGTGTGCTTGAAAATTATACCCGAACTCTTCATAGAGGTGATATCTACTTCTTGAATACGATTGTATTGTGGGTTATCCCATAGACTGCTGTGAAGATCAAAATCCCCAAATCAGGTGCTTAGAGAAGCCTACATTCCCCAGCGAGATTCAGGATTAAGCGAGCTAAATGAAGGAAGGTGGGAGACATCTGTCTAATCCATCACCTTTACTTGTCCCATTTATTTTTGATTTGTTCAATATTGGTAGAGAGATACAAGATATGAGAAGAATTGTGCAAAAGGTTGATAAAAGAGGACAAGTTGAAACGAACAGAAGAGCATCAGTGCCAGGAAAAGAGGAATAACCAGGTGAAAAAATATTAAGCATTGTGCCAGCATTGTCTCCACATGAAATCAAACAGGAGAGCAGGGCAAACCTAACCAGTGACTTACCCACTGCTTTGGATATCTACAGAATACATAGCCCTAGGCATATCACTTTAAGGCATCCAAAGAATTGCAGACATGTGTATCGTGGATGGGCGCCAACGTCAATCCAGTCTTCAGAAGGGGCAAGAAGGATGACCCAGGAAACTACAGGCCTGGCAGCCTCACTTCCATCCCTGAAAAGGTGATGGAACAACTCATTCTGGATGTCATCTCCAAGCACGTGATGGAAAAGAAGTTATCAGGAATGGTCAGCATGGGTTCACCAAAGGGAAATCATCTTTGATCAACCTGATAGCCTTCTATGATGGTATGACTGGCTGGGTAGATGACGGAAGAACAGTGGACATTGTTTACCTTGACTTCAGCAAGGCTTTTGACATTGTCTCTCACAACATCCTTATAGGCAAGCTGAGGAAGTGCGGGCTCATGAATGCATGGTGAGAACTCTCTGGGTGGCAGAACTCAGAGGGTTGTGATCAATGATGCAAAGTCTGGTTGGAGGCCTGTAGAAAGTGGGGTTCCCCAAGGGTCAGTATTAGGTCCACTGCTGTTCAACCTGTTCATGAATGACCTGGATGAGGAGACTGAGCACACCCTCAGATAGATACCAAACTGGGAGGAAGGGCTGACACACCAAAAGGCTGTGCTACCATTCAGTGAGACCTGGACAGGCTGGAGGGCTGGGAAGAGAAGAACCTGATGAAGTTCAACAAGGGCAAGTGCAGGATCTTGCACCTGGGAAGGAATAACCCCAGGCACCAGTATAGGTTAGGTGTGGACCTACTGGAAAGCAACACTGCAGAGAAGGACTTGGGAGTTCTGGTCGACAGCAGGTTGACCATGAGTCAGCGATGTGCCTTTGTGGCCAAGAAGGCCAACAGTATCCTGGGGTGCATTAAGAAAAGTGTGACCAGCAGGTCGAGGGAGGTTCTCCTCCCCCTCTACTCTGCCCTAGTGAGGCAGCATCTGGAATATTGTGTCCAGTTCTGGGCTCCCCAGTTTAAGAAGGACAGGGAGGGAAGATGATTAGGGGCCTAGAACACCTTTGTTATGAGGAGAAACTGAGAGAGCTGGATCTGTTCAGCCTGGAGAAGAGAAGGCTGAGAGGGGATCTCATAAGTGTTTATAAATATCTCAAGGGTGGGTGTCAAGAGAATGGGACTAGACTCTTTTCAGTGGTACCCAACAATAGAATGAGGGACAAAAGGCACAGAATAAAGCACAGGAGGTTCCATCTGAATATGAGGAGAAACTTCTTTACTCTGAGGGTGCCAGAGCCCTGGAACAGGCTGCCCAGAGAGTTTGTGGAGTCTCCGTCTCTAGAGGCATTCAAAACCCGCCTGGACACATTCCTGTGTGATCTGCTCTGGTGAACCTGCTTTAGCAGGTGGGTTGGACTAGATGATCTCCAGAGGTCCCTTCCAATCCCAACCATTCTGTGATTCTGTGATTCTGTATAGTACAGGAAGGCCAGGAAAATGCTTCAGAATATCTCATTTCTGTTGTTCTTGCGGATAGTTGTGACTGGGAATGTTTAATTTCCTGATTCTTGAAGTCTCATCAGTTGTTAAACCTCCTTTTCAGCAGTAAACTGATATATATTTTTCTTATCTGAACAGAATCTCAGGGCAGTGAGTTCCCTGGGTCAAAAATGTATTAAGGGAAATGAATATATTTTTATATACTTTTATAGTGTCTTGCGTATTCATGAGTGATCCCCCCGTTCTTGTCTCTCAGTTTGACCACTTATTTTGAGTCAGTTCTTTTCTTTTTTGTTATAACTCTACCTCATTAATTACAGTGTAAAATGACTCAGTAAGGAGTTAGGCAAAGGTGAGATTTGTTTTCTGGTTTTGTTTTGTTTTTTTTTTTAATTTCAGTATGACAGTTTGTCCTCCTGTGAGTGACTTGAGTTCTGCGATGTGAACCTTGCACAGCTGACTTTGTTCTCTTCATTTGTTCCTTTGCAGCTACAGCTCAGTATTTCTGCGTGTGTTAAAAACACTAGTGATACATCTTTTCATGTTGTCCAATTTCATAGATGCAGTTTAATCAACTTTCTGCTCTTTGCAATGACTGTCACATTGAACCAGCAGGCTAGGGGTCCGTCTGCAGAATCCAATTTAAGAACAAAATAGTGGCAGATTGCCATATACTACAGAAATCCTGTATTGCGTCAACTAAGTATTTACTTTGAAAAATACTGTTGGGGAGTTTTGTTGCTACTCTCAGTTACATAGGAGGCTATAGCACACTGACCTGATTTCTTTTCATGTGGGAAGAAATTATGAGTTCTCGTTGTAAACCACATTATAATCCTTTTGATGGTTGGCTGCTCTCAATTTTTAGGACGACCTAATATGAAACTTTAAGTTACAATAATTTCTTTGTCTGGAATAATGCTGTCAAATACAATATGAAATGGTACTAAGTGATGGATATTAATATTGGCCTCAAATAATAACTTAGTTCTGAAAAATATTGACAGGTTTCCCTGCCTTTCACACTGTGGTAGAAGATAAAGGTTTGTTCCACTTTATTTTAAAAATTTTTGAGGTTACTATAATTAAAATCACCTCTTAATGAACAAAATGATTGTGGCTACAGAGAGCATATTAGTAGATATTAGTAAACACAATCAAGGTTCCCCTCAGGAAACCATCAAAATACCACAAAAAATATAATTGTAGCTACCAGTTTTATTAATATTTCTGAGAGGTTAAATTAAAGATTTTACAAATCAATTGCTCACATTACAGTTTCTTGGATGAAACCAGGATGGTCTTACATCACATTTGGGAAAACAGTCTTCAGCAACTCGTGCTCTCTTGTGTGTTACAAAGTGTAACATGTAAATGTGTCACAGAATTCAAGCTGTGGCCATCTCCTCCTCTTTTTCACTGAATTATTTGCTGCTTTTGTGCCAATATGCATTCAGGAGATTTGGTAAGAAATTAATAAACAAAGCAGTCATGTAGGAGATGTACCATCATGTATGAGAAAGGCTTGCTCTGCCACAGTCTATTTTTTGTGGCTAACTAATGCCAATTTCTAAGGTTGCTAGTATTTTAAAAGAAAAACATTGTCTCATAGGAAAACAAAATAAATAAATTATAAAATAATTACTAAAACCACCCAATGTCACATCTTCTTTGGCTTCTCTTTCATATTTTTCCCATCTGAAAGATTCATCTTGTGAAGCACAACCTTTTCTTCTGACCTTTAGGAAATTAAATAAAAACGAGGATCTTCCCTCCTCCCCACTTGGAGGATGAAAAATGTGCCTATAATATGAAGTAAAATAGATTTAAATCCTCCTTAATAAGTTATCAAAACCTCCAGAATACTTCTGACAAAATCTCCTAAATGCCTTTTCTATCACTTGGGTATATAATTAAAAAAAAAAAGATTTCCTAATGCATTACAAGCCAAATCCATAATTAACATACATATCAACCTTTTTGTCTTCACCACAGACAGTTTTTTCTGACATAATTTGATGACTCAAGAATTTTGGTAATAGCACAAAAATGGATCAAACTGCATTTTAAAAATAATCTTAGCTGGCTCTTGTTGTCTGTCTCCTATCGGAGCCATGACCAATGCTGCAGCTTCTTTCCACACTGGTTCTACAGAATGTATCTGCCCTCTATCAGGAAACCATTCACAGCCTTCACGAGATGTTCGTGTCTCATGTCCTTGCTTTAGATGCTAAGACTGATGAACATCATACTCATTAATGGGCTTGATTATCCTTATATGGATTCCCTTTAACTAGGAGCTGGATAATTTCCAAAGCTATTTTTCAAAGACAGTAGCGCGGGTATTTTTGTCATTGTAACTTCTGACCAATATCCGCGCGGGCTGCTTATGGTGACAGAGATAAAAGAATATGCTAAATTAACAAAAGCGGGACCTTCACACTCAAGGAAAATTTAATGGGGGAAAGGAAAAAAAAAAATAAAAAGTATTAGTGGAAAATACCCATAACATGATAAAACACAGCTCCACTGCTTGACTGACAAGAAGATGACCAGATTTCAAAACAGACCAGATCACACCCCACTCTATTGTTCAAGATCCTCTATAAACCAGGAATTATCCCTTGAGACAGGAATATGCTGCTGTATGCATGAATTAAATTTCTCTTATTTCCTTCTGTTGAATAATATCTAAAGCACACAACCAAGGTTTCTACCAGCATTAAAAAATGTGGGTTTATGCTTTGAAATCTACAGGATTTGGAAAGAGCATGTATTGTGTGGATTCACTGTCACTTGACTTCCCTTTCCTCCTGAAGAGCTGCAAAAGCAGAGAGGATTACTTACAGACATAGCTGTAAGACATGACCCTTCATCTACACAGAGGGCTTCCTAAAAAAGATCACATGAAAACAAAACAAAATTGTGCTGCTGCCTAGGGAATTATCTAATGTACCATGTCTGAAAATGGCTCTCCTCAAAACAAAGAAATACCAGAAGCAGAGAGACTGCAGTGTCACAGAAACATCAGCTTCTGCCTAGTGAAAGGCAGTTGAGCATATGCTGATATTCGGAGTGGGACGGCTATGGTTCATTCACATCCACCCTAAAAATATCATGCAACATATTGCAAAGGAAGTAGTAGGAGAAGAGCAAGCAGCACCAACATCCATATCCTTGTGCTGAGAACTGTGTTAGGAAGCTGGGAACTGAGAGGTGGTGATAAAAGTGGTGGTGTGACCTTCATCTGCTCTTGAATAGATAAGCTTGCTGGTGGGTCGTTGTTCTTCATTGCTGCCACCTCACCTTGCTACAGAGACTGAGTGTTATTACTGCAATTGCTAATTACTAAGTGATTTGCTTAAGGAGGATGCTTGAAAGAGAAGGTCTTATTGATGATATTTGCTCTGTGTGTCCTTAGAAAATAAGGAGCATGGTGATATTAACCTTAGGAATATGATAACACCTGAGTCCAAAAAAAGGTCACATAAATATATTAAACACAGTATTGAGAGGGCAGAAATTTTATCCCAGCAGCTTTGCAACAAATGCTGTTAACTACATTATGCAAGTGTGTTTCATAAACAGGAAAAGATTGGGTCCAAGAAAATACTCTTGGAAGATTTTTATTCTTTTTGCCCTCAAATGAGATTCATAGTTTTACAGATAATATGGTGAACTGTTGTTGCACTCCCCAGAGACTTCTGTATACGAGCTCCTTAACGTCATCTCATACAATTTATATGTAGAATTATAGAAACGTTTTGGTTGGAAGAGACCCTCAAGATCATTGAGTCCAAGCATTTTCCGAACACTAGCACTAAACCATGTCACTAAAAAGCTCATCTATGTGTCTTTTAAACATCTCCAGGGATGGTGACTCCACCACTTCCCTGGGCAGCCTGTTCCAATGCCTGACAACCCTTTCTAGGAAGAATTTTTTCCTAATATCCGATCTAAACCTCCCCTGACACAACTTGAGGCCATTTCCTCTTCTCCTATTGCTTGTTGCTTGGGAGAAGAGACCAACACCCTTCAGGTAGTTGTAGAGAGTGATAAGGTCTCCCCTCAGCTTCCTTTTCTCAAGACTAAACACTCCAGTTCACTCAGGTGCTCCTTGCTCCAGACCCCTCATGAGCCTCGTCACCCCTCTCTGAACACCCTCCAGCACCTCAATGTCTTTTCCATATTGAGAGGCCCAGAACTGAACACAGTAGTCAAGTTGCAGCCTCACCAGTGCTGAGTACAGGTGAATGATCACTGTCCTTGTTCTGTTGGTCACACTATTCCTGATACAAGCCAGGATGTTCTCAGCCTTTTTGGCCACCTAGGCACACTGCTGGATCATATTCAGCTGACTGTCAGTCAACACCCCCAGGTCTCTTTCTGCCAGGCAGCTTTCCAGCCACTCTTCCCTGAGCCTGTTGCATTTCATGGGACTGTTGTGACCCAAGTGCAGGACCCTCGAGTTGAATATGACAAGGTTGTGATGCCCAGGAGTGCAACTGAAAGTGCAGCTGCTTGCACATGGTGAAAAAAAAACTGTCATACAACAAGGAACAGCATCCACAGATCACATTAACTACAAATACCTTCAGGGTGGCTGAGATATTTGATTTTGATACATTCCCATTCTTTCCATGAACAAAGGTGGAAAACACCACCAAACACCCATATTTGCTTTTGCCTTTTCTCTTTCCCTTTTCCAGGTCATTGCTGTTGTTCAAGGCATGGCCTGTTTGAAATAGCAAACATAGGCCAGCCTTTCTGCTTTGATCAGCTGGGAGAAGTTCCTCTGGCTTCCTTTGGTCCAGCATTCTTCAACTGCCCACAAGGCTCATATACCAGAGAAACTCCCAGAAACCCTTTAAAATAATTCTCTCTCCCAAAATGTAGTGAATATCCTCAAAATGCTTTTTATTACTAACAATTACTGTAGATGCTTTCATATCTGTTGTTTGCCTTTTCTCTCTCTTTCACCCCTTACACCACCTTCTGTACAAACAGTTTAGCTACCAAGAGACAGATGTGTGAAGCAGAATCCTTTCCACATAAAAATGGTTTTGAGTTCTTGAATTATGTTGCTTTGGATGCTCTGATAAGGAGAAAACACCCACAGTGTGGTGATAATGTAGGAAAAGCTTCATCGTTTGCTATTTCTCACTCTCTGATGCATTTAAATTATGTAAGAGTCTGCTTCCATCTCAGCCTCCTGCACCCCGCTTAGCAGCCTGCATGACTCTGCAGTTAATTCCTGCAGCTACTGTAATTCCCTCTTGAAATTATTTGGCAGCTCACGCGGCAGAAAAGGCCATATCTGGAAATTGCCTTTTCTGCAGATTCACAGTGTCTGCGATTATCCGATTTAAGCCTGAGTATCACACTCAAAGGAATTGAATTTCCATACTTGACTAATAGCTCCTGTCTGCGCTTCCATTTCTAGTGGGTTCTTCACAAACAGCTAGTTTCAGAGACAAAATTTTGAAAAGAGCTCACTGAGGAATAATTGAACTATAATCAGTGCTAGTGCTGAGTGAAAACTGGACATTAACATACACGCTAAATCTCTTAAGGTAAAGATTAGACCAAAGAGCATTTGTGCTTGGAAGATTTCTCATTCAGTTTAGTATCTCCTTCAGGAAGATCTTTGATTTTTAGGGTCAAATTTTCAGGCCAAAAATAATGCCAGAACAAACTTTACAAAAACAGTGTTTATGAGAGAGTGTGTGTACGGAGCACATGCCACTTTCCCCTTTCAGAAGGCAAAGACAGTCTGAAATTGCTATAATGCCATCAATCAACCCTGAGTTTCCTATATTTCAAATTAGAAAGGATTGTCATTTTGGAATACGTGAATTGCACATCATCCTGTTTCGAGGATTGCTACAAGTTATTAATAAATGTTTTGACATTCCCAGTCAGATACACAACAGCATATTACATTGGCATTTCATGTCCTGGTACTCAAGACAACTTCATAACAGCAGGTTGGGTTTTTTTTTGTTGGCTTGGTCATTGTTTTTTGCAAATATTTGTCCTTGCATCAAAATACTTGTATTGTTTTAGGATCATAAGGGTTAATTTTTATTGTCTTCTGTGAAAGTGTCCAGCCCATGGTTCAAGACTAAAGTTCGTTGTGACAATATATCTTTGATTTGGAATCACGACAAAGTATAAGAAAAACAGATCCTAAAATAACATGCAGCTTCTTTATTTGTTAACCCTGATCTTGCATGAGATTCCATGTTCAAGCAGGAGGAAAGGAAACATTGCTGGCAACTTCTTCTTGCAACAGCAGTGAAGAAGTAAGAATTGACAACTGAGAATCATATACTCTTATCTTGAAGGGTGCTGGGTAGATCTTGCAATGTGCTAAGTACTTTCAGTTCCCATAGAAACTAAATGGGATCAAAGAACACCCAGCACCTTGCTAGCTCAGACTGCTGGCTGATGACCAGCCTAGATGTTTATTTGCAGATGTGCTACACCACTAACTGCTTCCATAAGAGTTCTAAGTTTTCCATTAGACAGACAAGACTGAGGACTTTTCAAGGACATAGTGCTTTAAAGTCTTTTGAAACCTATAGGCTGAAATAGCCTCTCAGATATGTGTTCAGCTCATACCAAAAATAACAATGGAGCAGTGCAGTTTGTGTGAATATCTTTGCTGTGCTTATTAAAAGAAACTCTTTTTTTTTTTTTGCAGAGGCAGTGCTTTACATACTGGCCACGGAGAACACTGCACCAATCTGCAGAGCTATCAGAATCACAGGGAACGTTTTAGCATGCGAAGCCAGCAGCAGTAGGAGTGGGATGTGGACCTCATTCAATCCTCTGTAGCATGATTTCGTGTAGCACAACCATACTGTTGCAGGATAAAAATCAAACAGAAGAAACACTCCTCTAATTCCCCTTGTGTACTTTGCAGGTATAGTACAAATTTTTTTCTAGCACTTCTTCCCATATGAGGCAGAAGCACAGAAGTGGAAAAGATTGCACACAGAGTCCAGATATCCCTCATGTATTTATGCACACAGGTGTACCCATTCTTGCTTTAACACATGTTCTTTATTTGCTGTGATGTAAGTTGTCTACTTGATATTGATGCCCTCTTGAGACACTTTGAACTGTGGTTGTCAGGGGTGTTGGACACCCAGAGATTCCAGTAGAACTGTGGGCATTTTACGTGAGATTTGTCTGATCACATCTGGACAGCTACAGTACAGAGGCCTACAGCAGACTAAGTCACCTTATGAATGAAGAGAAATAAGTGCCAGAAGGTAAAATTCATTCTACCATGAGGCTGATATTAAAATCAGTAAAGAAAACTTTACAATAGGAAAAACAAACAACAACAACAACAAAAATCCTACACCTGTATTTCTTCTCATTGAAAATAAAAGACATCCAGGTGATTAACTAAGCTGCAGGTGGGTACCTTATGGTTTTCTCAGACTACATGAATCCCCATTTTGCAGCTGTCTGAGATGGGGTATCCAAAGTCAGCTGACACTTCATAACATATACGCCTTTGTCTATTTTCCGAGTGACACGTTTCGGTAACCTGTGGGTGTATTACTCAGCAGAAGCTGCTGCCTTGTACAAAACCTTTGTGTGTCCCAAAGAGATGCAGCTCCTGTGTCCAGTGGGTGCTACAGAGCAGACTGCTGCTTGTTGCTGTGACAGTCTGCCCTGCAGCAAAGATGGGAGCTACTCCTTCCTAGCAAATATTGCCTCCATTTCTTCCTGTATAAGGTGACAGGACCCAAACCTCTTTCAGTTCTGTAAATGGGAGAATGATCCTGTTTAAAATGGGGCAGCTTGTCTCTGCCAGGCAGAAGTTCCCAGTTCTCACATGCTTCTTGTTTTACTTCCCCCACTTTGAGTACTGTTTGCCTTCCTTGGCAGACATTACACTTCTTGCAACTTTGCTCTCATTTTACTCACAATACAGCCACAGAGTAATTTAGGTAGGGAGGGACCTCCAGAGGCCACCTAGTCCAACCCCCTGCTCAAAGCAGAGCTAACGAGAGCAGTTTTCTCAGGGCTGTGTCTGAGTCTTGAACATTCCCAGGGTGGTTCCCTTCATACCCTCGCTAGGAAGGTCGCCAAGAATGTGACCCAGCTTCATGGTAAAAATATTTTTCCTTCTGTCTAACCTGAAAAGAATCTGTCTCTGTCTTTATGTTCTCCCAGTAGGTAGCTCCAGAGAGCACTAAGGTCTCCCTGAGCAGTCCTTTCTCCAGGATGAACTGACTCAGTTCTTTCAGCCTCTCCCTGCAGGCCCTGTGCTCCGTCCTGCTCCCTGGTCAGCATGGTGGCCTCTGCTAGATGCACTGCAGAATATCATTCTCTTTCTTGTACTGGAGAGCCCAAACCTCTGTTCTCAGCACCACAAAACACAGGGGAAAGCTCACCTTCCTGAACCCACTGGCTACACTCCTGCTGCTCTGTGTAACTGAAAGCCACATCACTCTTTTTACCAAACACATGTCCTTTATTGCTTCAGTACAACAACAAAGCAGGGAAAATTTTCTTTCCAGTGCTCGTGTTGTTTTCAGCTTCGGTAGCAGGGATTTCTAAATCTTGATGGTAATGTCAATGAACACACAGATTTTAGTAATTCATGCCTTTACCCACCTGTGTTATTCAGCCAAGTCTCACAGAGCTGAGAGATCTTGCCCTTCATTCTCTTTATCTTAACCTTTTTCCTTCTTCAGTATCCCTAAATTGCTAATTCCCTGAAACATGTAGCACCTCGCTCTCAATAAAATAAATAAAGTCGAATAGCTGTAGTATAACATCAAGCCTTTATGAAATTTTTCGCTCATGTCAGGTTTCATGAATAATATTCAATTTTAATAAAAAAAAAATCTGTGTTTTTATTTATTCTAAAGTAGAAGATAGGATTGAGCTTCTTAAATAAATTAATTAATAGATAGATAGGCAAACTGCCTTTATAATCAATGTAGTCCTCACCCTCTGGCACCATTTCTTACAACATCTCATTCATCTTTCTTGACTGGCATCTCAGCCATCAATTGAGGACACAAATTTTAGGTACGCATTTTCTTTCAAAAAAGTTGGAAACCTATACTTGGCTCTCTTCATGTTTGTTTCGATAAAAATACAAAGCAACCCTCCTTAAGAAAAAGTAGGACTTCCAGCAAGCCCTTGTTGCCTGTAAAAAAGTTCTCTGAATGCAGTTTTCACTCCTTAGGATGCAGTTCCCATGAGGCATACAACAGCTTGTTGAGCTTTTTATTATGCAAGACTGTAGCTGTGATTTTGCAGCCCATGTTTCTCCTGCAGTCCTCTCTGACAATGATGGCAGGTGGGTCTAGCATATTATGCATTGTCACAGGTGAGTCTGCAATGAATTACACAAGGTCAAGGAAGGTTTTAGCCCTGTCCTGGGGGCTTGCTGAGAAGTTCTGCCCTGAGGGGTCCCTCACAGAGCTCAGCAGCTGGCAAGGCAGAAGGTCAGCTCACAGTGAGCACCACGGGTGCAGTTGCCTTCTTCTGGAGACTACAAGTGTTTAGCAGCATAGGCTTGATGACATCTGTCATTTTGTTCCAGGACTAGAGAAGGGTCTCTGCTTCATGTAGGAGTACAGAGGCAGAAGTGGGTGCTCAAGGAGAAGGAGGTGCATCATAAGCCAAACAGGGAAGAATAACTTTTCCAGGACTTTTACCTGCCTCAAAATAGACAAACAAACAAACAAACAAAAAACATTTTATGTAAACTGTGAAATTGTGTTTAAATGGTTTTATTTATAGGGCAGCTTCCTCTGAATATTTCCACAGATTCCAGACTCGGCCTCTGTATTTGTCCTCAGTGCCCTAGTGAGAAAAATACCTCAGTTCTGCTGTTTCACCTGTTGGTTCTGTTGACCTTTTACCCTAAATGAATGAGGTTCCAAGACTATATTGACTGCTCCCCCTTCTCTGTTCTTTTTCATTTCAGATCATTTCAAGTATGGGTCAAAGAGTCTTATCTCAGTTCATCGTTCCCAATTGAGAGCAGAATTTGCCTGATACAACTTGTGATTTGAGAGTAATTATTATAATTATTGGGTCACATTTCATCATAATCAGTTATTTAAATGTTTTTCAGTTTTGCCACTGCCTTAATGAATTTTTACCAGTTACTATCTTCATACTGAATTTTCACTTGTTACATTTGTCACACTCTCACTTCAAAAGAATTGAGATACAATTCAAAAGAATTTGTTCCACCTCCCGCTATGGATCTAGTTTTCAGGGTTGTGTTCGGCTATATGTTATTGTCTACCTTTATCTGTGTCTTTATATTGTTTATCTTTGCCTATCTGTATAATCAGTCAACATTCCTTAACTGTTCTCTTAATAATAAATTTTTGGGGAAATATATAAAATAGGCTCTTTTCTTTCATGATCCTTCTCTATGGCCTGAAACATATGTTCCTTATGTAATTTAATATGCCTAGGTGCATCTACAGTACAGAAATAGGTATATGGGAAAATACTGGTGTTAAACAACAAGCTAAAAAATTCTCTGATCATCATCCATACATAATGGCCATATATATTTGGTGATAATCTCTCAGCCTGGTCTTCAGACAGGATTTGTACCTGCTATTGAAAATGTTATTATTTTGCTATTTATTTTTCTAACTGCTATACACTCTTATTTTCATTCAAAGAAAGATACAATTTATGGTCAAAAAACGGTTTCCGGAACATTGATTCATAGTCAAAAAAGAAACTTATGAGAAAGTACATGGTAGGAAATGAGGAGAAAATATATTTATCAAAAGTAAAATACAGGAATTCTTATCTACTAACAGTATGTTCTGAAGATTTTTGCATAGATGATATACATAAAGGAATGGATATGAGATATATTTCCTTCCAGAAAAAGGAAAACATCACTCTTAGTGCTAACAAGGGAGAGCAACTGTAAAATTCAACTGGAGGTCATTGACACAGGAATTAATAGACTGGTTCAATCTGACATCCAGACAGAAGACAATATCCAGTACAAGAATGAGGTGAAAGAAAGGTCGTAATGAGTATTTATAAAATAACCTGTCCAAAGGCAGGTTTCCTTTTAATCACTATCATTGATTAAGTCTCCAAAGCACAAAGGTTTTGAGTCTTTTTTGATATGGGCCTTTCTATTTCAATTGTGCATGTGAGCATTACCGGTGTAAATACAATAACCATTCTGTTAGGCTGTTATCCTCAGTGGTACTCAACAGCAACAGTTATATCATGAATTCTGCAGTTTCTTCTCTGCTTTTCTGCTTATGATACTCTGAGAAATACTAAAAAGGCATGCTGAGTTAATTTCCTTTGTTGCATGCATTAACATAGTATTATCACGTCTTCTCTCACTAATTTCAAAGGGAAGACTCTAAAAATTGTCATTCATCATCTCTAACGCTTTTTTTAAAACTTTTTAGTTTTATCTAGAAGTGAATCTTCTTATCTGGACATGAATTCATTCACATTTTCTCGACAAACAGTCTTGTTTGCATTCAGGTCTTCTGTGCTGTGGAGTAATTCACAGATACTGGAGAGCAGTCATAGAATATCCATTTTCAACTGTGATTACTCAGAAGGTAAAAATTGACAGTTTCGTAGGTACTAAACTGACCTCAACAGCTACTTTTCAGGGAAGCTGACCTGCATGTGAGGCCTGGTTTAAAAACAAAAACTACTAGAGAGATATATAGCCGAGAGTTTAGCCTCTGAAATGGGCAGCTGCCAGATTTAACTCTTTGCTGCAGCTGCTATCAGAGACAGAACAGGAAGAGAAAAGGGCATCAAGGCATGGCCAGCACAGCTAATGGCAGACAACAGCAGCACAAATAGAGAAAAATATATATGATTTCTGGGTAAAAAACAAGGATTACCAGTGTTTTATCCTATGCAGTAGACTGCGCAAATGGAAAAGAGTGCAAATGTTAATGTAATACGTGATGAAACATTTAATAAAGATGTCAATCCTTTTTAAAAATTAAATGTCTTCCCCATGCTTATTTATACATCCTCCTCTATTTTTTTATTTGCATTTCTTTTCATAGGGTTAGTGTTGTTTTATCTCATCAAAACATACAACTTACTTAAAATATTATTATCCTAAGACAGAGAGATGCAAACATTAAATGACACCACAAACACATTATGGAACTGTTATTGCCTTTCTTTGTGTTAATTTCTTCGATATTTGTAGTTTGCTTCACACACAATACAAGTCTTTTTACTGTCTTAAATATTTTATTATTTGCCTCAGACTTCAACTAAAATATCCTGCACAAGGGGCAAGAAAACTATTCATTGAGCATTCACATTTCATTGGAGGCATCTATTTA
The DNA here is from genome assembly GCF_037038585.1 of Patagioenas fasciata. Taxonomy (NCBI): domain Eukaryota; kingdom Metazoa; phylum Chordata; class Aves; order Columbiformes; family Columbidae; genus Patagioenas; species Patagioenas fasciata. Next base: position 113,333,241 of record NC_092522.1, read on the forward strand.
ACATCTGCATCCCACACATGTTAGTCTGAAGATCTTCTGAACCAATTGGTATTTATTGTTAGTGCACATCTACCCAAGCCCCATCAATTTTGTTGGTAACTGCTTCATGAACAGGGTCTGCCTACATGAAAGCATTTCAGCCTAACAGACTAAATGAATCTGAGGAAATAGGAAGACGGAAGCCAGCCCAATGGAACAAAGTTTACTGTCCATCTTTTCTGATATCTAGGGATAACAGCTGATAGAGCAAAAAAACCACCTTACTGCTTCTACAGTTCAGAAAAAATGGTAAAACTGTGAAAGGGAAAATAAAAGGTGAAAATTAATTTCTGGATTTCCCAAGCAGAACAGCAGTAACATACCCATGTCACAAGGAATAGTACTGCAGAAGCTTTACAGATAGGTATGGAAGTATCTTTTTCTTAGAAGTCTTCTTCAGTGGATGTAAGAGTATTCCCACCACCTAAATTTAGAAATAGATGCTGGCATCCTTATAGAAATTATTAAGATAGAATGGAATGAATCATCCTCTGTACGTGCCTGTCTGTCTCCACAGACTGTACAAGAAACCCAGACAGATAGCTTACGCTTGGTCTCTAACAAAATTACTAAAGTTAGGTGAGACACATTTACCTTTTTAATTCTTTTCCAAAGGAATTCAGCTCATTTTCTATTTTAACCACTTTAACACCCCTTTTTATTTGGAGACAATCTGACCCACCTCTTTGAACACTAATGATCTTCTTAAACGTAATTGACTGTCATCTTTTTATTTTTAAGTGCCATCTTATAAGTTCAAAAAAAATAATAAAACACCACACACACACATACACAAATCCCACCACATTCTCCCTAGCCTGATTAGATTTAATAGCTTACTCAATTTCACTACATTGTCATGTTCCCTAGCAACCTACTCCAGCCCTGATGCCTTATCAAAGAATACATGTTTTCTGTAGAGGAAAATAAGTCACCACTTGTGCTGCTCCACATTTTCTAACAAACAATGTTCTGTCTTTCAAACTGTTCTGTAAAATCGTCTCACAACTCCTTACCTGTGTCCATCAAAAGCTATAGTAACTGTTGCTATGCAAATAGATAGTATGGACTTAGGTAAGAATCAGCTATCGCTAAGCCACAGAATCTAGAAAGACCAATTCTAGTGTATTTAAGTTTGATCATAATTAACATATCATGGTATGCCTTTTTGCGACTTTTTTAATATTTAGATTGCATGGTCAACTCATTGAGCATGTTCAATTCATTGAGCATGCTCATTCATGAAATCATGAAAATATATTTCATAGCAATTCAGGACGCCACTTTTCCAAGAAACCATGTGTGTGTCTGTATTTCTCATTTGGTGCCCTGAAAGTGTTGGATTTAGGTGTGGCTTTGCCTTACGTCCGTACTGTAGCATGCACTTTCCCTCATGGTGGAACAACAGAGGAACTCGTGCAAGGAGGTACCACCAAGGGCTTCCCATTTGCAATGTGAATGCAACCCCCTGTAAATAGTTACCTTTCTCTGAGGACTGGAAAGAACTTCACTTCTGGCAAAGATATGTCCACAATGTGGATACCATGATGCACCACAGCAAACTGAAGCCCTTTCCTCCCGTCCTTGTGCCACACAAGTTGGTGATGTAGACACACACCCTGTGTTGGGTGATCAAGTAAAGTGGAGTAGAAGAACAACATCTATCCCCAGAATAAAAAACTGAAAACTAGAAAACACACTTAGCCCAAAGTTTTGGAATATTTTATAAATATTTTCCTCCTTGCTTTTATTTTGTAATTTAAAAAATATTGAATCATAATTAAAAAAGAAATTAAAGTGAAGGTCAGCCTCAATTCAACTGACATTTCATTTTAACATTTACTAGAGACATTCTACTTTTGTTCAGAAAAGACAATGAAGTAAAAAACCAATTGTTTTCTACATTAAAGATGATTCCTAAAGTCATAAAACCTGGTATTCTACCTTTGTCTTCTTTTGCCTAGTATTAACAAGAATTAAAAGCATGCCTCCTTTCTAGACTGACTCATTAAGACGGGGAGAGCCTCAAGGTGTTGCCCCATTGACTTCAGTGGGTAAAGATGCCAGTGAGACAGGCTTGGCAGCTGATCCCAGTTTGTCGTACAGGACATTAAAAGAACTCTTTATATATTAAGCAAGTAAATTCAGCTTACAGTCAGTTTGGGGAAAGGTTATAATGTTCTAATGGCATTCATGCTTTATTTTAATAATGGTTTCCTCTCAAAACATGAATATAAACAAGTTTTCATTATCTCCTAATTCTTCCTGTCATTCCCACAACAATCTCAATTCCCATCAACTGTTCCCTGTGATATCAGGATAAAGAAGGGGCTTTTGTAGAGTGTGAAACACCTTGAAATATACAGTTCCAAAGGACTTCTCTCAGGTTGCCTATTAAATAATATCAAGAGGCATCGTATTAGCAACGTCCTCTGAAATCAATCAAATCAGAGCTGTTTAATTCCTTCAGGAACATGTAAAAAAAAATAAAAAAAATGTTGCCTTAAAATGTTTATTTCACTTCCTCTAATGTATTTTTCAGTATTTATCCTACATCAGATTATATCCATTAATGTTTTAGGGTATAGCCAACTCTATGTTATTGAAGGCCATGTCAGTTGAATTTGGCAATTCAAGCTCCTAAATACATTTGTTTATGTTGCAGGAGGCATGACTGGAAATAATGCTTCTATTTTGCAAGCAAAACCAGATGCTGTCCTAAGCAAGCCCCCTCGCCAGAAGCATGTGATGAAAAGTCACAAAATTTCCCTTTACAATGATATAAAACTCCCTAACATGTTGAAACATGAGGCTTAGACTTTCAGTTGTCTGTCAGAGGATGTAAAGGCAAGGGGTTTTAAAACTGTTTAGAGTCTTGGAAGAAGTAAATTAATAGATAGAAAGCAGAAGCAATTTCTTAGAGAGTTTTTTTTTTTACTATACACACACCCACACAGAAGGCATGATGAAAAAGTAAAACACCTGTCATAAAGGGAAATTATGCAGCATTTTGCAAAATCTGTCCTATTTCTAAAGTCCTTCTGGCAAATCTAAATCTCAAGAGACCCTAAAATCAATAAGAATCGTTGTATCAACTGTGAAAATATAACTTTGTAATACTTGGGGAAGAACAATGGGGCCATTTTGAAGTTAAACAGCTTTATTTACAATCATTGGGAAGATAATGTGAGGAGGAAAGCATAGCTGTACAAGTTTTTCCAAGAGTAGATGTGGAGACACTAGTGGATTTTGAATTTAATTCTAACGAGCATCCCAAAGCCCATTCCAGTAACAACAACAGACCTCAAGTGTGCTGGTTGTCAATTAGATGATTTATTTTGTGATGCAATTGTTATCCTGGGAGTTACCAAAGACTCTTCTAGTCATTTGATTTGGTTTGGTGGATAGTCTTTGCAGAACAAATCAAACACAAACCTTTCTGCCATGAGACCAATTATGCAAAGATATCACAGAAATATGTCCCTCAATTCCATGAGCTGACTTTAGGACTGTAACAGATTATTTATTATTTTATATTAAATATTTTTCATTTTATTGTCATTCTCCTAGCACACTAGAAGCAGTGTAGGCAGAGCTAAACTGGAACAGCTGCATTTAAATTTTCTTTCAATTATTGCAAAATGTAATTAACATCCAGAGTTTTAAGTCAGACTTCTGTTCTCCGGAGGGTCTGATGCGTGATAGCCTTTCTACAGATGTGGTTATTTTTCCCTAAGAACACTCTGAAGTAAATGAAATTTTAAACCATTACACTTCACAATGAGAAATGTTTACTTCTTAAAAAGAAAAAATACTGCAATGATGAGGATGGCAGCCTTTTCAATCTCATGTTAAACGCTTTCATATTCAAACAAGTGGGAATAATCCAAAGTGCTGAGAATGATTTTGCATGTGAAAAGCTGAGTTTAATTGAAACTTATTTTTCCATGTAAGATGTAATATTCAATTAAACATTGTTACCTTGCAAGCAAGAACAATGGCTTTCCTGCCATCCTTTCCAGGTATCATGACATAACTTTTACCTGTTTAGTTGCTGGAACAGATCTGTGCTTAGATTGGTAGGCCAAAACTTTGTAGTAGTTTACACAGACATTGCTTTATGTCTTTCAACCAGTCTTGGTACAGTGAAGTGCTTATTCTTCTAATCATTCACTATCTTTCTAGATTTTCCTATGTAGGAAGGACACATAGAAATATTTGTGCTAGAAAGTAAGCTAAAACTGGACTGCAGGGGTATTTTCTAAATGAGACTTGGACAGTAGACCTCGAATCTCATTTGTTTTCAAACATCTGTGAAGGTAATCAAGCATTCAGCAATGCTTAAAGAAATCACACTGGAGCTTGGACTTCAAAGACTCATGCCATTTTTTCAGGTATTTAATGGAGACTAATGCTAATTTAGGGGAAAAAAAAAATAAGGGATTGAAGCATCCAAATCCCATCAGACTTTGAAGTGATTTGAGTGTCTAAATTACAACACATTTTTCTAAAATTTTCACAGAATCACAGAATGGCTGGGGTTGGAAGGGACCTCTGGAGATCATCTAGTCTAACCCACCTGCTAAAGCAGGTTCATCAGAGCAGATCGATCACACAGGAATGTGTCCAGGCAGGTTTTGAGTGTCTCCAGAAGAGACTCCACAACCTATCTGGACAGCCTGTTCCAGGGCTCTGGCACCTCAAAGTAAAGAAGTTTATCCTCATATTCAGATGGAACCTCCTGTGCTTCAGTCTGTGCCCATTGCCCCTCATCCTATCGTTGGGCACCACTGAAAGGAGTCTGGTCCATCCTCTTGACACCCACCCTTGAGATATTTATAAACATTGATAAGATCCCCTCTCAGCTTCTCTTCTCCAGGCTGAGCAGACCCAGCTCTCTCAGTCTTTCCTCAAAAGAAAGATGCTCCAGACCCCTCATCATTTTTGCAACTCTAAAGCTAAATATAAGTTTATATTTTTTGGAAGATTGTCAGATGTCTTTGTTAACATTATAAAAGGAAGTCAAGTTTATGTATATGTTTCTAATGTTTCAGTATTGAATCATCTTTCTTCAGATAGCTTTCCTCTGACACTTGAAGGCAGTACTCGGGTTATGTGGGCTCTATCACAAGTGCACGTTCTAAAGGATGGGAGGACACTTTGCCTTATATTATCTCTTAGATCATTATTCTCAGGTTCTACCTCCAGTGGTGCTTACATAATACTTTTCCTCCTAAATCACCTCAGCACATTAACTTCCTGCTTGGCCACTCTCTGCTTCTCCAGTGAGTCTGACTCCTTTCAGAGGACTGTGGCAGATTTGGCACATGTACCTGCTTTCTGACAGAATAAATAATTCAACAGAAGCTTCGTGCATTATGGATTCAAGAGAGTTCAAGTCATATATATTATTCATTGAGTGCTGTTTAACCAGCTCTATCATTGGCTAATTTACACTCTGTCACTTACCTTAACATTAATTTCAGTACTTAATTTATCCCTTAACAGTTGTGTTATAATCATATTAACTAAGGGTGTTATATAAAGTAATGATTGCAATATTTTGCATTGCTCTTGAGCTCTCCACCATCAATCTATCTTAAAATGTTCTTTTACACTTTTCTAGGTCATGCAGTGGTCTTCATAAGACCATAAAGAACATCAGAGCCATGAACATTTTCAACAGAGACAAAATGTCTGGAAAAATATTACTTCAGATAAGCAAAATTCGTCCACAAAATTAGATTTAATAATTACAGGAAAAGTAATATTGAAAAGAGCAGCAATTTCATTTCATTACCTGAATACTTATATCTCATTTTGAGGTGTTATTTTTCATGTTGCAATAGCCTAAGTGGGGAAAAAAAAAAAAAAAAAAAACACCAAACCAAACCAAACCAAAACAAAAAAACCACACACACACAAAAAAAAAAAAAAAAAACAAACCAGCGCTGTGTCAAATAATGTGAAACCAAAAAAAGCAGGGTAAAGAATTTAAGTTTAGCAGATTTCTTGCATGAAACTTCATGAAGAAAAGACAATCTTTTCTAAAAGTAACTGTTTACCAGATCACTACCAAAAAGTTTGCAAAGGAAAGAATACAGAATATTTAATTCTATTAACATTTGAGAAGCCTTTTTCAGAGGACAATGTGAGACAGCCGTCTTGAAAGGTCAAATTTTAATTGTATTCATCACTCACTGATATTTTCAATAACACTGTCTTTGCCAAGAATAAACATGTGGTACCTATGGGCTCGTATGGGCTTTTCATGGCAACTACTGTCTTAGTCTTAATCAGAAGTCAGATGAGTCTCCAGTCCTTACCCAAGCACAACTGAACTTTTGCTATCTTGTCTTAGAGCATGGCTCTCTCCCGCTGGTATTGCAATATTCCTAGTGTCAACAATTTTCAGTGTGGAAAAGTATCCTCCACCTAAACACTAGACTCAAGCCTTTGTCAATTAACTGTTCTTCATAAATGAACTGACAAATTCCCCCAAGGAACAATTCTTGCCATCTGATGACACTCTTCTCAAGCTGGAGGGATGAGTTACTCACTGAAGATGCTTGTCTCTCTTACAGACTACAGAGAAACTTTAGATTGACATGTTAAAACATGCTTGTTCTTAGTTATCCATACTTGCAAAGGACTGCATAGAAAAAATTCATCTGCTCTGCAGTTCTGCCCAAGTGGTATTATGGCTGTAGTAAACCTTTTATCTTGTGTAAGAATCAAAGTTTCCTTTACAAAATTACTATTTTACTGATATTCAAGGTAGTTGTTTACATCATATATAATAATTTCACTCATGGTGGAACACATTAATCTGACAACTAAATTTCAATTTATAAAATTAGTAATGTGTTAGCGATTAGTTAATGTATGCAAGCACTGCAGGTCTAGTGATTCAGCTTTTAATGCAAATGTGGCTACTAATACCAAAGTAGCCCATCAGTACTAGTTGATGCTTGCAAACGCTAACTGGAAATTACCAGTGTTGTGTAACTACATCTAAAAGGACAGAATAAACTGTAAACTGTTGTGCAAATTTGTAAGCTTTAATCATGTCAAGACTTGCCGTTTTGTTGTTCATTGCAAGTATAACTTCTATATGTACACTTTAATGTTATACATGTGTGTTTCATTTTCCTGTTGGCTTATCATTTACTCAAAAACATGTTCAGCATTTTTATATTATTTTTTAAAAAACTACATAGAGCAGCTAAGCAGAAAAATCACACCTGCAGCCAAACTAACAAATCCTTTTTCACTACTCATCATGTTACTGTGAAAGAATGTTCATTTTTATTTACTTTGAATGAATTTTACCATTTGCTCCAAAGTTAAAGCTATCTTACAGCAAGAACTTTGTGCCCTGTGGGTAAGCAAAGGGCTCAGAGAGAGGTCAGTAGTGAAGTTATTTAGGAAGTTAAAAATTTGGTGGAACCTGTGAGATGAGTCAGACCTTGTTCACAGTCAATATTACGGCTATATTATATTTCCCTTTGGAAAAAGGGATTATTTCTGAGAATCCTGGAGACCTGAAGACCTGAATGTTACCTGTGTCATCAGTAATAACTGTTGTCTTTGTCACATTTCATTAAATGTGACCACATTGAGTTGTTCTCTGACATTTAGCAGGCAAGTACCACTTGTGAAACAACCCTTGTTCTTTCAAGAGTGCAGAGATTAATTGTGATGTTTTGTTAATAGCAAAAAGAATTATCAAAAATGTATAGTCCCTTAAGAGAGTGAGTATGTGGAACATAGACCTAAGCCAAGGTAAGAAACTGAATTATCTTTTACTAACTGTAGAACTTTAAACATTTGATCAAAGTCTATTGTCTGGACCCCACTGACATAACCAATGTGAAGAAATGTAGATATAGGACTCAGTTCAGTTGTTTAACTATAGATACCTAATACCACTTGGGTGCTTTAGGACATCATGACTGGGCTGACCCAGGTGACTGCTTCCAGATACTGTGGTTGCATGTGGATGCCTCGTAAATCCAGAATGTCTCAGATCTCGCAAGGCACTGCTCTGTGATATAGAACAAGACGATCTTTCAGTGCACTCTCAAGGCATGTATTACCACTAGACAAATAGAAGAACTGATAGGGATAGAATACAGGGTGTTTAAAAAAGATAGATCAAATTTCAAAGCAGTATATTTCTCAATGGTAACAACTTAAATTGCACAAACAGTTACAAATCATTTAATGAGTTATCAAGCAGTAATCGTTTGAAACTCTATGCCTGTCCTTTCAAGTGGTAAGAATTTCATTCATGGGTGGTTCACGGTTGTAGAGATGTAGTGATTTCAAATTGGGTTCATCTTTGTGAAACGCCCTCTGTACTGCTTTGAAATTGAGTCCATCTTTTTGAAACAGCCTGTACATTCATCTTTTGTTATGAATTATAACTATACATATTTATGCATATGAATCATTGTGTTGTAAAAACGTAGGTAATAGAGTTTAAACTTGATCTATAAGGACAATATTCAAAGACTCACCTTTCTGCAATATGGCTGTTTGGACTAAATATCACTGAAAAGCAAACACCTCACTGAAGAGTCTCTCCTCATTTCAGATTAGATGTAAGTTATTATGGTTTTCCTTGTGCCCTTTTTCATTCTTTGCAAATATTCCTACAATTAAGATTACCTGGCATGAGTATGAGCAGGAATTTCTAATTTCCACCATTAAAATCTGTCCTTGTTCACAGAATTAGTCCAGTATTTTTTGGAAAGTGAAGATCCACTATGTAGCTGAAACTGAGTTCTAAACACTGCAAAATGGGTATGTAGCCCATCCATTTGAACTTAGAAGCAGGTCTGAAAGGCAAATCTCTGTTTATACTCATCAATTTAACAACCAGACAGTAAATCAGCCAGTGAGGCAGAAGGGAGCCAAACACAAGTAACATTTTAGATATCAGTTTGGCATTCAAGCCTCTCCAAAGTTTTACAGCATCTCAGATTTGGAGGATGAAGTTCTTTCTCTCTTTCTCTCCTGTTAATGGAAAGATAACATGTTCTTTTATTTTATTTAAAAAAACCCACAACTATTAGCAAAGCTCTAACAAGGGCCTTAGCAACACAAATCCAGCATCAAAGCTATAGACATGTTTGATGCTAGTGGCTTATCTTTCACACTAATTTATTAATATTGAATGCTGCGCATGTTATACAATGATCTGTTCTGTGGGAAGTTATCAAAGCTCAGACAAAGAGATCAAAGAAAGCTTTTAATGTAAATGAGCATGAAGGCTGTGGTATTTCTCTTAATTTTTATGTCTGGCTTTCCAGTTTACAATGACATTCATGCAAAGGACCCTTTAAAAGCACAAAAGATGTATTTTCTTTAGCAAGTTCCTGTTGAACCATCTTTGAGAGCTCATCTTCAAAGGAAAAGATGTTGTTTTTACAGGAAATTGACTTCATGCCTCTTTAAAACTTAAATGTCTGAATAACATGATGTGTTTACTCCGGGTTCGCGTGTGTCAAACTACCTCACTTCTTGATAAATGTTTTAGGGAAACTCATTTGTCGTCATTACTTAATAGTAAGTCTTGCAATTATTGTATTCAACAGAAATTTTCTTCTGACCTTATTAGGAAAGGAATGGAAATTACTCAAAAAACAGGAAATTTTATTCGGAAATAAATCGCTCTTCCACCACATTAGGCTTACACTAATTAATATATTGCTGTAAAAGTTCTTTTACAGCAAAAGTTTTTTTCTCAAGAAAAAAAAAAAAGTCCCACTTCCTGACTAAAAGAAAAAGTCATTTCCTCATTTCCTTGGGAAAAAAAAAAACCCTCAACATTCTTTTTGAATGTATATTGCTTAAAATAAGTAAAATGCTGATTTAAGGGCACTGTTTGATACTGCAAGATACCAAATAAACATTAAATCATATAGAGATTGTAGTTGTTATGATTACTGAGGGCTGCAAGGATCTAGCTCAGTCTAACGTGATATTTTATTATCTGATTTGCTTCTAGACTGATAAATCTGCAGGAAGAAAAAACACAGCTACTTTCAGTTCAAAAGGTGTCTTGTAAATCCACACTGGTACTTTCTTTTGCCTCCCAGAGCTTCTTTTTGGCTCTAATGGTACAATTAAAGACCTAAGTTAAGTAGTTACAAGCTCTCTTCTGAAATGACTCATGAAAAATAAATAAAGATATAAGTTTCCCCGCTGAATATTTTGGATCTTTTGCCTGAGCTTGATTGATTTCTCTGTGATGCATGGTGGCATGCAGCGCTGCTGTGGGCTCTCCCCAGCCTGCACTGCAGTGCGCTTGTGTTGTATGAGAGCCGAGATGCAGCTGGATGCAGGTGGACTCTACCTATGAAAATCTTATGACAAAATGACTCCTCATTTTCTTTGTGCTTCTCCCACTATATTTGATGAGGGTGAATGGACTACTCTCTGCCAATAAGGAATTCAAAATTCACTTTAGTATCCCTCTGTGCTTTTCCCATTCGTGTCCATCTTCCAGTTCTGCTTGACAGGTTTAGTGAAAAGCGAATTTTAAATCATGCTGGTACATTCCACTATTACAGCATTTTAGGCTTTTACCTTCTTTACAATACTGAGGAACAAACTCTACTGGAATTTTTAATAGCATGACTGTTTTTCACTATACATAAACATACCTGAAAAGAAGATAAAACCAAAGAAGTGAGGACATTTGAGTCTCACTCCTGGATCTGCTACTGCAGTGACCTTCCCATGTATCATCCCCTCATTTTTTACCTAATAGATAACAGCACAGACCTCCTGTGTAAAGACCCATGATAAGTATAAACAATAACCACTATATAAATATAGATATCACACGTGCATTCTAGACTTGTTGGCTAAAACTAAAAACTAAAATTAAACTAAAGAACACTTCTCCCCACAATGCCTCCTTCCCAGGCTCAACTTGCCTCTTAACTCTTCTCCATCTTTCCTTCTGAGTGCTCAGGGGGATGTGGAATACTTGTGTCTTGATTATCAAGGCAGAACAGAAGACTTTCTCAGATGTAGACATCTAGAGTTAGAAAGATGAATTACTGTGTTTGAATCAGGTTGACAGTCAGTAGTATAGGTGATCATCAGGAATTCTTGGATGTATGGAGGACCACTTGATACTTGGACTATCCATATAAATGTTTCTGAAGTGTACCTAGCCTCTATCAGCTAATAGTCACCTGTAAATTCCCTTTAAAATCATGACAACATGAATTTTCTTTGTTTAATGTTTGTTTGCAGCTCTATACAATTGGATCATACTACCAGAAATGTTGATTTCTGTAAGAAAACCCTGCTGATACAACATCACTTGAGCTGTCAAAGCTAACATAGATGCTCTCTCGTGCTCTGGGGAAGTGACCTGCCTAGGTATAAGCAAAACACCCATCCCTTATGAGTAACAATCTCTCGACAAGCCATTTACACTTTTCTTTAGATCAACAGTGTCCCAAAGCTTTATGATTATAGATATTTCTTTTAATCCCCAAGAATGTCAAAATCTAAAGCACAATTTCAACTTATTTCCATGCTGTCTGTTCCTCAGCAAGTGCAAGATTTGTGTGGAAGTGATGTCCCTTGCTGTAAAACAGTTCAATTTCTCCCAGTGGAGCAGGAAGACATATGGGGACCCATTGAGCATATTTTCTTTTAGCAGACTTGCAAAGCCATGAAGATTGTTTTCACTGTTTTCAAATTGTCTTTGTTGAAGCTCTCAAACATACCAGAGCAAAGCTAATTATAGCTGTGAAGCTCTGGTGAGTTGTATCTGTCTTTTGTTTAACCAAACAAGTGAATTTCTACAGTTCACAGAGAACAACTTTACTGGAAAACAGTCCCTCTGGCTACTTCATTTCTTATCACACCTTCCAGCTCCTGACACTTCGCCCTGTCCAGATTGTTCAGTGGTTATTCAAAAAATGAGACTTAATTCAGTTTCCCAGCTATGATATGCCATTTCTATGGAGGATCTTATACCTCTGACATTTCAATTAGAGGGATGAAACATCAGCACCCGACCTTTACTCTTCAAAGATGGAAAACTCTCAGACTCTCACTTTCTGCTTTTGCTTCTTACTCACCCTTTCCACATAGTAAAAGCTTTAATCGTATTCATAGACATTGCTAGAACCAAGAATAACACCATAAATGGGATTTTGCAGGCTAAGCATGGCAGTCCTTGTCTTTTGAGATGACCTGTGTTATCTGAGATGTTTTAAAAGGGCTTGACACAAAACCTGCACGAGCCATCTGCCTTCTGAAGGTAGAGTGGGAGGGCAGGGAGCTATCCTAGAACACCTCAGGTGGTGAGAAACTTTGTGTTGGCACATGAAGCTCCCCCTATTGATCAACTACAGACCTGTGATGTTTTTTGCTCTATTATGAGATTTGGTTTGCACACTCCACCCACCTCACATTTAGGCTTCCCTCGTCTGTTCCACATATACTATCCCTAAACAAGCAGAGTCCTTAACTGAATTACAGTAATGCCTAAGCATGCTCAAAATAAATAATACACTGTACTAATATTCACTGAAGATGGAGCAAGACCACAGAACTCCTTACTCACTGCTCTGGGCTTCAAGAGGGCTTAATTTCCAAGGAGAGCAAGGGGTGGGAAAAGATCCTCTGCCAGGACTGCAGTAAAGATGAGATGGGTCATTGGATTCTGGCCCCAAACTAAGAAGTCCTTTCCCATTCACAGTGCACCTGCATCCACTAAGACTGAGGTGACCTAATACAGTATGTATGTCTGTCACCAAAGCTTCTCATTTCACCTCTGGCACCTTTCAGTGTTAGCACCTGAGGGAAATTCCTGTGCTGAATATAGCCCATTGCAATGAGTGATCGGCAGGTTTGGAAACAGCTATAAAAGAAATAACATCTGTTCATAAATAGTTATTGGTTTGTCACTGTAATTTTACTAGCACCACTTGTCACTGGTGAGTTTGCTGTAACGTTACAGAAAAACTCCAGCACTGAATGACAGTTGCATTCTGAGAGTAAACAGGCAAAATTTCTATCAGAAATGTGAATTAAAAATACTTTTCCCCATCTCTATAAAATGGGATATAATAATTTCAGATAATTTTGGACCACGAGGTTGATTTATAATTAAATAATAGCTCACAGTCCACCTAATTCCAGTGAAACATCCAAAACATATCCTTCTGTCTAGCCTGGTCAATAACAAAGAAACATCCATTCTTATATTTTTCTTTAAAATATTTTAAATATTTTCCTTGTTGCTTATCTCATTTGGATATATATTATTTTCAGTGTGAGCAGCCAGATATATTTCCTTTAAGCACCACCATTTCTCATTGTTACTTTCCTCATTTGATTTACTTCAATTATTGTGCCATCCATCCAGGTTGTTTCCTTGTATGATCTTTGAATATTTGCATACAGCAATCCTGAAATAGATGAAGATGCACAGTGGCCTATATGTAGAACACACAAAAAGTAGCAGGCAGGGATCATTTCTGAAATCTAATTTAGCAGTATGCTGGTTAATGTTTGGCTGCTGCCTGTTTCTATGCTGCTCATTGCAGTCTGTTGTTTTTCATGAAGTAGTTGCTTAGGATCTGCAATGCAGTAAGAGTCATTTTCACTTGACTGCAATTTTCTTTGACATGTGTTTTAAATCCCAACACAATTCTCTCTACAAATATGGGGAAAATGTTTCTGATATTATTTTTAGAGTACAATTTAGAGGTGTTAATTGTTAATTAATAATGTATCTGGAGACATTACAGAAATTAGTATACTAAATGGATTGGATAACCATTTTCGGCAGAAAGAATCCACTGAAGACACAGAGCAGTTTTGAGATTCATGTTATTCGAATCATGCCCTCGAATGAACCATTGCAATGAGTTTTCTGATGGCACAGCATGCAAAATAGTTCTTGCCCCCAAATGATTCTGAAGTTATTTCAGTGTGGAAACCCCACCAGTCTGTTGCACTGTCTAAATGTAAATGATTTACAAACATAAATAATAAATGACTCTCTGTTTTGTCGACATTCGTAATATACTGACTCTGAATACTATAACATTATGGTAAACGATTGTTCATTTACTGAGAATGTAATCACTTCCATTGCTTTACAAAACAAAAACATAACCCTGTGCATTATTTCCAAGTAGCTGGTACTCTAAAAGCTAAATATTATAAACAAGTAACCAGAATAAAGTAATCCAATGAAACAATTATTTCTGTTTACATACATTAAGTGAAGCCTCTAGGGTACTTCAAGCTTACAATCCAGTTGAGGATTCAATGACATTCAGCTGAGGAATGTGATAGAGTAGGAGACGCAATTTTGCACAAAGGGAAGGCATGAGAAGAGTGGTTAATTTAGGATACCTCGGCATGAGTATTTTCCGCTTTTGACAGATGTTCAGCTGCTCACTAAACACTGTGATCTTTTCGGCTTCTATAAAATTAAAGTGCCATACTCTAGCACTATGGTCAGTGCAGCAAGGGAGGAGACTATGGGGGACAGTCAGACTGTCTTCTTCAGTTGATCAAGTTGAGTGATGCAGTGAAACAAAAATAGGTACCTGAAGCTATTAGGGTGATTCAGAGTGGATTACCTAAGTAATGACTTAAGTTTCCTGCACACTCATTGGAGAGACTTTGATTTCAGACTGATGATTTTGTACTTTAAGAACAGTACTTAAAGTTGGACAATGAGATGTACAGCCATGTGTTGGATTACTTTGGCCATGTAACAGTTTATCTCCTTCCACTGAGGATTCAGAGCATCAGGTCCTCTTCAAAAAACACATGTGTACACAGACAGGAAGCAGCAGAACAGTTTGTGAAAGAGCTCAAGGCCAACAGCACTCATCCGCTCTGGATCAGATATATCTGCAATCAAAAGAAATTCAAATCCCTGTTCACCCATTCCTCAAAGCCTATTATATAAAGGTGGAAGGGGCAGAAACGTTATTCTTCACCCTTCTCGCTGAGCCTGGGGGACTCTGCAATCAAGAATGCCAGAGTCAAGTCACAGAAGGAAAGCAAACAAGAAACTGTGGACACAGCCTAGTAGGTAGGGCAACAAGCCAGAAGGGAGAGGATATGAGCAATTTAAAGATAGATGATCTTTATTAGCTTTGTTTTGCCCATGGACTCCCTAAAAGAAGTTGCTGCAATAAAGTTCCTTCATTTATTCCCACAAAGCCTGACAATGCTTCTAAATAGGACACCACACACTTCAGTAGGGATTTGCCTGTATAGTTTCTATGCCATGTTTCATACAGAAAGATTGTACTTGTTTCCTGCAAATGTGACTGTTATCAGTGTGCAAAGGAGTAAATGAACAGATGGGAGATCAATAAACGGAGAAGCAAAGAGAATTCCTTTAGAAACCCAGAGATCCTGAGGGATTATTTGTGGAGTTGATTTATTTTCCACAATAAAGAATGATGATTAAGCAGAATTAACAGATAATGAGAGTTAGAGAATGAGAGTTAGAGACTTAGCTCACTTGAATTCAAGTGGAAATTAAATGGGAAACTGAATTTAAAATTATGTTATGAGGTGAAAATAGGAAGCATGTTTACTTCCTGAATATGCATATTTAGTATACTCAGCTCTTATTATTCATTGAACACGTGAACATAATCCAACATAACTACAAATACTTACCTAAATGGGACCCTAATTATTTCTAAATTTTTTTTCATTAAATATGTTGATACGGCAAACTCAGGCAAACACGTAAAAAAAGTATTGCAATGTTTAAAGTAAGCACAAAATATTTTGCTTGTTTCGTTTTCCTGATTCTTTTTTTTTTATTATTATTTGAATGTCAGGATATTAAGGTAGCCATAATCATTTATTGATTCAGTGTCACACTGCTGGTGGTTTTTTTCAGTGTCAATCCAAACTCAAGATACTTTTGGGTTTCTGGGATTTTTTTAAGAACTGAGTCCACAGCAATTTTAAAATAAGTTAGTGGAAATTGTGACCAGTCACACCTATGAAAGTTAGGAATGATCTGTAGGTAAAGCACAAAGAGGAAATTAAATTGAAAAAAAACTATTGCAGATGCAATTTCAAACTGTTGATCTTAGCTTGGCATTCAATTTGTGCTTCACATGTGTGTTAAACATAAAAAACTAAAAGGCAGAAATAGATTAATTGAGAAATAGAACAAAAATGAGAATAAAGAGAAAAATAGAAGAAGAATAAGACATTTGTTAAGAGAGAAATCTGATTAACAGTGAGCTGCTCCAAATGTTTCTGTCTCTCTCCATCCAAGAGCCGTCATCTCAGTAAAGATTACAAACATGGAAAAGAAATTACAATCCCGACCTCTCTTTTTTTCTTTCTCCTACACTCATTCAGAATACAGGGTTTCCAACACAGATTCCTTCAAACCTCCTTGAAGTTTCTTCAAGATGAGGAGCAATTTCTTGATTGAATATGCTTCTTAGGACGGTCAGTGTGAAGTGGTGTTCCTCAAATTCATTAAGGAAAGGAGAATTGCAACTCCAAACTGACACGTTGGCTTAAGTTACAGTCACTTGAATACAAGCTGTACCTTTATTATAATATAATAAAAAATATATAAAATAATTGTTCACATTTTGCAGTTTATTCAGATGGAAACAATGCTAAAGAACTGTCTGTTCTCAAAACAAGGGTTATGATATGTAACAAACTCTAATTGTTGTATATTTTCTTGCATTTATCCTTAAAAATTGAATACAGACTATCCCTTGTAGTGTTCAGTTAAATTCTTCTCTGAATCTTCTTGTCTCTGTTTCACTACAAATAATTCTCACCAGTTTTTTGAAAAATAATTCACATCTGATGATTTATTCTTTGTTCTACTACTGCTACAGAAAAATGAGGGCGGTATTTTCAAATGTGGAGACTTTGAACTGATGACTAAATGACCGTCCTAGCTCTTCTTGAAGATATTTGGACGTTAGCAGTTGATATAAAACTGGTGTCTCTAACCTGTTCTGGAAGTTGTAACTGTTTGGATTCCAACCTTGGCTTTAATAGCTTTATTTTGTGCACCTCTCTTCCAAGCATATTTTAGGGTTCTGGGAAGCTAACACTCATAAAGAAAGTTCATAGGTTTGTTTTTTTTTTTTATAATTGCTGGAGGTATGTCAGAATTCATTCCTAAAGATGATTTTATTTAACTTAATTTAGGGACTTATTTTGGGCGTGAAGATCTCATTGAAGGATTACTTTTATCTCTGCCTATACCAGTCTTTACTGCTCTGGCTCACCAAAACTTGGAGGGGAGTTGAGATCTTGATAAAATGTACTGATTCCTGTCCCTGCATTTTTGTTACGACCAATCTCTTGCTGTTGAATTCCAGTCAAAACTAAAATTTAAAAAAAAAAAAAAGGTGAAAGCAAACTGATTAAGCTGAGAGCACTTTGGTACATTCTGGGTAATTGTTAAACGTTTGTAGAGTTAAGTCTTCCTGTTTAGGAATGCATTAGCATTTAATAACTAAAGATGCAGTACTTTGTTTTTCATTTGAAGAACCTTGAGCCACAAAAGTACTTAGTGAAGCAGAGACGTAATTGAAGTACAACCAGCAGTAAAGTCACTACACATTTGATAGTTGTCTATCTGAAATCTAGTGAAGTTCTGACATGCAAAGTGCTTTCCATTTCAAGTGCTTGACTTTTTAGTGAGATAATATTTAAGACAGAGTATGCACATCTTCTTGTTGCTATGGATACAAGGATTTATGAGCAAAACAACAGATTTTGAAAACCTGAAATCAAAATGAAGTTGGAAATTATTTTAGTTATACAATGTAACTTGAACTCAGAATATACAGCAATGGAAAATGTATAATAACAAAATACAGAGCAAGATAAACCTTGTTATTGGTCACTCATTTGTGTTTTGTAACCAGGATTGATTTTCTGCCCATATGGACTTTTCCTTTGTTTGTGACAGCATAGAAGAAACCTAGTTTTTACTTCAGTCTTTGGTATATATTCCCTAATTACTGCTTGAAAACAAACATTTTCCTTCCTCTTTCATATCAGATATTGCTAGAATTCATATCAAAATATCCAAATGTATTGTTTTTCTTGAAAATGGGTTGCACGGAAGTTCCTGTGATCTTCTGTAGCTACAGCCACACCAGAAACACTTAGCTGTGGAATAAAGACATGCCTTTTCTGAGATGCTGCCATTTTCTCAGTTTTCAGGGACTGATTTTGCATGCTCATCTTACCAGATGGAGAAGAACATGCGTGCACGATATCAGCTTCCAGGAAGACATCCTACAGCCCCTTCCCACTGCTATTTAAAAATAGATGGGTAACTAATTGTGCTAATTATGATCCTAACCTATGTTTTGTTGGAGAAAAAGGATACCTTTTGGGTGAGGGCCCCATGTTGAGGCTGCAAGGACACCATGCTGTCTCAGGTTGCCTGTGACTATGACAAACTGCTTGGAGTCACTCTGCAGTTCTTCTGAGACACCTTCATTGCCCATGCTACATCTGACATCACCTCACCTGGGTGTATACAAAGTAGTTTCTTACAACCACATTTCTCTAGGTTTTTTATGCCCTAGAGAGTGAGTGTGAAGGATGTAAGACTCACCTCAAGAAAAGGACTATGACAGCAGCGGTCTATGCAGTCGATTACCATTGAGTGCATGTAGTCAGAGATGTCCAGAGGAGGTTTAAATGCAATAGCCATGAGAGCAAGACTCAAGTGTTCAACAAAGGTGACTGGTGCCACTTGTGACAACCCAAACCATCTCCAGGGAGCTTAGCAAATCGGGCAAAGTGGAGGCCAAGCCTCGGCTGAGGTGCCAGGCACCCTGCAATTCTCAGGTTTGGTCTGGAATTGGCTTTACAGTTCAAACGACTCCACAATTACCTATCACTTAAACATCAGCATATAGTTACCTTGATGTAGAGAAAGAACGATAGCACTCATAAGCTGTGCGATGTTCCACATTACATGACTAGAAGATTAGTTTCTTATTCATTATTTAGTAATTCAAAGTATGTCTGTTTTTCTTTTGAGCAGACAGGGGTGGTTCACCAGACAGGAAGGTGAATGAAAAATACAACACACAAGCAGGAGTCAAGAGCTGCAGTGGCATACTGAAAATTGTTGGTTTATCAAATGTATCTCTCTGGTTTTAATAAAACTAAGTTTTAACACTTTCTGTGCATGACTGCTAAGCTCATCAGTTCTACTTCTGTGAACAGTAGAGGTTTTTGTGTTTGGTACAGAATGCTTAAGACACTTTTGTTGCCCTAACAATTTTGGTTATATCAGTCATCCGAAAGATAGACACTCCCTGTATTACCTCAGTCTTTCATTCTCAATTAGCATAAAATGAAGGAAGAATTACATGGACTGATGAAATTTCGAAAAAAAAAAAAAAATGGAAAACCAAAATAAAAAAGCAGGTACCCTGCTTATTTTGCATACTTGTAAAAATAAGTTTAAAATTAAGTACTTCAGTAAAGTTCTTTAAAATATATTTTAACCAAAACTAAAGTGTTGGGAGCATTTGGCATACAGGTCTACTGGGATGCATACTACAGTTCCTCTGCTTTCACATTCATAGAACTTCTTATTCAGCTCTTCAAGAACTCCTATTCTGGTTTTAAAGTAACTCCATTTGTAGCTGTGGCAAATGATATAATTTCTTACTCAATTTCCTTAACTGAATGATGGTATTAGAATTCCACACACTACATGGCAAGGCTTACTTAAGACAACGATTTGGAAGCAGTGAACAAATGAACAAATGTAAGAATTACTGTTATCTGAAATTTCACATTGCTTGAATAGATGGAAATATTTTGCCTGATCATGATTTTACATAAGGGAAGTCATTGTAATACCAGTGATTTTCATATTCAAATAGATATATTGTCTTCTTTTGATTCTGTATTCAGTAAGCATTCCTTTTAGGTCTTTCAATAAAGAATTGCTGAAGCAGAGCATATTTGACAAAGAACTGTAATTTGGTTTGTTGTGCATGGTTCAGAATAAATCCAATAATTTTCATAATGCAATACTATGTAATGGAAATATTTGAATGTGTCTTTGGTGATAATACTGATATACACTATATAGTAATTAACAGCCTTAACAATGGATCAAGGTTCACAGTGTTTGAAAGCTATCAGTAAAAAATGAAATGCTGAACCTTGCTTTTATCTGTTTGTGCATGCTCAGCAAAGCAAGATTTATAAGGGGTGAGGAGAAGGCTGTAGGTATCTCATTAGTGCTGTTTCTTTCTGTCATGTGACAAAGAAAGGCTGGATCATTGCAGGTGCCTGCTTTGTCCTGTAGAAATGAAAACTGTGGAGGAAAAAAATAAAATAAGCGATCAGTGAAACCGTATTCTGGGAACTATTTACCTTATCCAAGTTGAGTCAGGGAAATTAGCCAGGTCCTTTCCTTAGCTTCATCCTACTCAGAGGACACCTAAAAGGGGCAGTCTCAGCTTCCAACTGCCATTGCAGCAGGACACAGGTCTCGTGTATTTGCTGTGCTATCACTGCCAGCCTCTTGCATTTGGTACCTCTGGTTAGGCAGCCCTGAGCAGGTTAGGTAACTACCCAGCCTAAGGCAACTGAATCCTGTATATAGGCTTCTGGTCAGTTGAACCATCTCCTGAAATCCACTGATGGCACAGCTATGGTTTCCTTCAGCAAGGAGTTTCGACACCTATAATCCCATAGTGACAACTACATACATACAGGTATCAAAATGCAGGTGTCTTAACTTTCAATGGAGTCTTACCCTTGAACTTAGGTGAGGTCAGCGATAAAGCCGCTTCATTATAGAAGTTGAACTCAGCATTTCTGATGCTTTCTAAACCCTACGGTGGGGCTGTGCTGAGAAGTTCAGGGGCAGAGCAGTCTGTTTACAAAAAGAGGATTGATCATGAACATCATTTTTAGATTACTAGGCAGTCATGCCCTTTGTGACAGATTTGGGTACAACCCAGTTAGACAGGAGAGCTACATGTTTCTCAGCAGGTGTCTACTTGACTTATTTTAAATTTACATTTAACAAGGCACAGCAAGCAAAGCGTTCACAAGCCTGGTGGGAAGTACACATGTTACTTTATGTTTTAAAGACTTTTTCTTTTTCTTCCTTTTCCTTTTGTACTAAAGGAACACTGACCTCTGGAAGACTCTCCTGAATTTCCTAGAAATACTCTACAGCTAATGTCAACTGCCAGTTACAAGAATAAAACTCCCTCATCTTTATATGTTTTTTACTGTGCAGTCTCTTCTTGGAAAGGAAGCTAATCCTCATGTTAATAAGGCACTGTGTGGCATAGATGAAAAATCTATAGATTAGTTGAAATTGTGATTATTGTTAATTAGAGTTGCTTGCACAACTGATGTTGACAAGAGGAATTCAGGTTTTACAAGCCGCTCTTTGAGGAATGAGGACTGATAGGAACAAATGGGAACTGTCTGAACACACAGGGCAAAAACATCTTTACTCAAAGGGTGGCCAACCTGGTAAAGAGAGCTTTGAACTAGGAAGAATGAGGGAAAGACGTGATGGACCCATAATCAGTTGATGAAGTAATGTACCAGGTTGGAAAGCAAAGGACATAGGGTGGTGTAGACAGGAGAGACCTTGAGAACCATAAAGCAGGGCTGAAAGGAGCCAGCACTGGGAAGCTGATGGAGTAAATCATCCTGAAAACAATTTCAAAACATATGAAGGAGACACAAGAAGTTGATTGGGAGTCATCAGCATGGCTTTATAAAGGGAAAATCCTACTTGACCAACCTAACAGCCTTCTGGGATTAAATGACTGATTTGGTGGGTTAGGGAGTATAGAGTAGAACAGTAGCTATTTTTTTATCTCAATAAGACTTGCAAGACTATCTCTCACAGACAAACTGAAAAAGGTAAGATTACTGCCCTGGACAAAGGGACGGAGTGGACTGTCAGCAATTTTGCAGATGATAGAAAACTCAGAGTTATAGTTGATACACCAGGACATTAATTAAAGCAGCATTTCTTAAGGTATAGCCAAAGATTTTTAAGAAAAGCAATAATTCTAGAGAAATGATACAGGAGTAAATTGCTATTGAATTGCTAATATTGATCACAAGTGGAACAGAACTGGGGGGGATATGTCCATAGCCAACATGGTCAGAAATTATTGAAGGTTTCATTAAAATGATGTTACCTTACAGGAGAAGCACATGTGATCACATGTCTGAAAGGATACAAGGTTAAAACTTTAAAAGCAGAGGGATCCCAGTGTAGGAAGTTCGTGTTGGGGGATGAAAACGCCATGGTGCCCAAACTTGAAAAGAGATGATAAAAAAGATTTTCTTTCAGGTCACTCATTTATTTATTTCCAGTTAATCTAATCTTTTCCATAACTTTTCTAAACTTTGAACTAACCTTGAACAATTCATGTCTCAAATCTCAATTCAAAATGACGATGAACTGGTAAGTCAAGATTAATTCAAATTTAATTCAATTACAATTTGGGTTTATTTTGCACTGATCCTAAAGTGGGAAAAATTCCTAAATAGGGGATCTGTGCTAATCTAAATACAGAAAAGGTCTCTAAAGTATTTTCTGTGTTAACGCAGTTATGTTTTCACTGAATTGACATTATAAAGCAATATTAAATCATTATAAATCTCTGAAGATCACTAATCATAGTCTAAGCCCTCTGTTGCTGATTTCATAGCAGGTGATTCTGTTTATTTATTTTGCTTATCTGAATCTCCAGCCATGACAAGAATGGACTTCCATGTCCTGACCTTAGATAGCCAGCCCTGTGGATATTGTATTTCTGCATGTAACGCATTGTGTTCTTACATTATGGGAATGGGCCCCAAATACTAGACTTCAGCCAGAGTTTAACAATAATGCAGACATGCGACATCTACCCTGAGTCCTTGTGTACAACAGACCATAAATTTCACTCTTATGCAAAGACAACTATAGGTCTTAGGCTATGGAAATTCTACTTTTTGCTATAGCAAATTTTCTGTGCTAGCATGGAAGACTAGATTTGAAAACAAAACTAGGCAGACACTGAGAAAAGAAATATAGTTTATTGATTCCTTCTAATTCAGATAGATAGAGTGCAGAGGGTCATTGCCTAGCAGAAGTTATACATGTTGTCAATATTATCTTCAAAATGGCTCTATATTGGTCTGCTTGATCATATGTAGATGTACATCAGCTATATTCATGCCCCAGCTCATGGAACACAGGTCAGATACATCTGGAAGACTTTTTTCCCTTTTACTCTGCTTCACCTAAAAAACAAGAAAACAAAAACAAACAAACAAACAAACCAACCAAACAAAAAAAAAACCCACACAACGAAAATCAACATGTTTTTGGAGTTCCTACACCAAAGAAGCTTTGGGATTGCAGTTGGTTCGGTTGCTACTATCATAATATATGTAGGGAGAGCTAGAGTTGTGACTGCCTATGCTTGTGGGGCTGTTCTGGACACTGACCATCTGCACAAGATTGTCTTCCTTGGAGATAAGGCTTCTGAACATTTTAAAGCAGATCTGCAGCTTCTTGGAGAAATGGTTTCATAAAGCTAAATCTGGGTTTCATAAAGCTAGAAAACTAAATCATGTTGGAAAACACTGGTTTTCTAAACAATCTCATTAAAAATACTATTGTAGAGTTAAAATATTCCAAGAAGCTGTTTTATCACAAGTCTTATGAATCATTTTTATAAGCAAGCTTTGACAACTCTTCCATATACCCTGAAATATTCAGTTCATAATATGCAACTATAAACAAAGAAAACCACACAACCATCTTCCACACCTTTCTTTTTGCGGAAAATACATTATTACAATACTATATCCCTTTAAATTTTAGTTTCTCTGACAACCTGCTAAGGAAGTGAAATAACTTTAGCAGCAAAATAGTTAATTTCTTAATAAGGCAAAATATTGGAAACAAATTATCACTCAGTGTAGTGAACTTTCCACTTCACTTTGGATTTTGGTACCATTATGCCTATTTCCTATACGCTTATTTTCACTCTGCACTTTCCCACAGAGCAGACTGATTCATTTAGTGGAGCACAGCTGAGAGGTTACAAAGAACATGTGTTAAGATAAAATCTTTTTAGTAGGAGTTATTTTGCTTGGCTTTCTATGGTATTAATTGTCCCAAACCAGCTCTGGTTTCTCAACCGTGCAAGGAAAATTGAATTTTGCTGCCTTGGGGATGAAGGCTGGACTCTTCTTACAGTGAGAGGAGCAGAAATAGTAATTATTGCTTCTGAGAAATTATTTACACCTGTAGCAGAGATTGTTGCCTGTGACACCCGCACTCGCCCCTTGGCACAGCAACCCAGGCTTTCTGGAACTTTCACAGAACAGAGGTCACCAAGACTCTGACAATTTTTCTCCCCCTTATCACAACATGCTGTCCAGCTTTATAAAAATCACAATGGTGTCTAGAATTTCCAGAATCCTTTGTCAGCTGTCTCTTAACCTCTCCACACCTGAGAAAGTTCTGTACATGCATGGCAGCTTTGAAGGAGTCATTTGACTATACTAGACCAAACTGTTGACTGACAGTGCCTGAAATGATGACAGAAGTTAACAGTACTGCAACATAGTGCAGTTAGTCAAATGCTGTTTCTCAAGATGTACAGAGGTCCAATGCTGGCTTGTTTACTGAAGAGAGTATATCTAGAGTTTCCTAATCCTATCATTTCAGCAGTAACACAGACAGGTATACAGCTACACATCCATCAATAGGTAGCAGACAAGTCAAAACTGGTAATCAGATTACTGAAAAACATTTTGTGCTTAGTAAATCTTTATTGACAAATTCAAATACTACAGACTTGATGTAATGAAAAAAAAAGTCTTCTACATGGATTAGGATGAAGTATTAATGCAAGATGATATTTAAAAGCCCCTACAAAATGGGCAGGAGAGGTAACCTGAGGAACTCCAGACCTGTTAGTCTAACCTTTGTTCCTTGAAAAATTATGGAGAAGATATACTGAGTACTATAGAAATGCATTTAAAGAAAAATGCAATCATCAAACACAGTTAACATGGTTCACAAGGGAAAGTCCTGTTTAACTAGCTAGTTATCCTTCTGTGATAAGGTTACCTACCCAGTAAATGAAGGGAAGATGGTAGATGTAGCTTTTGTGGATTTTTGTAAGGCTTTTAATTCGGTCCCCCACAGCATCCTTCCATACAGCTCCTCCAATTGTGGGGTGAGTTCTTGTGGCCCCGTCTCTAAAAAGATTAAATATAACAAGCAAAAGTTCAAAAAAGAGTAACTAGGGTAATGGAAGGTACAGAATGTCTTCTATTTAGGAAATGAATATTTAGGACAGGACTCTTCAGCCTGGAAAAGACACAACTGAATGGCAAGCAGTATGGGGAGAATTGTCACTGTCCCATTGAAGGAACAATGGGCATTAAATTAATCAGCTGAAGAGACATCTCTGGTATACAAAAAGTTGTGTTTTTTCCCACATGCAATTAAACTATGGAGGCCTTTGCCAATAGGGGCTGTAAACATTAAATATTTGTTTCTCCTAATGAGGAGAAAAAAAGGGAGAAAAGATAAGTGAGGAAAAAAATCCAGATTACTAAATACAGTAACACCTCATTGTATTTCTAGCCACCATTTCAGATTTCCATTGCCAATCATTTAATAGTCTGCTCTGATAACCATCATCATTACTCCACTTTTCCTTCCTTCACCCGTGATTGACTTGATTGACCTTGATGAACAGCAAGCACCTAACGAATATTATGACAATACTGGAAAAATAACTGTACAGAGAGAGTAAGAACAGTAAAATGTTGACATCGTTTGATCTTGTCTGATAATGTAAACTACCAATCAAAATCTGAAGCCAGCAAACAGTCATGTATTAATTTTTATTTTTAAAATTAATCAGCACTCCAGACTCCAAAAATCTATTTGCACAACGCCAGCTTTTCCTACAGCTGGTGATCCTCATGGTCCTGTACCTGTTTCTCTGTCTCTCTGTCTTCCATGACATATACATTATTCACATATATTCTAACTGGGAGTATTTCTTTAGTCCCTACACACATCTCTTTTCAACTACATTAACCTTTATGGGGAAAACAAACAAACAAACAAACAAACAAACAAACAAACAAAAACCAACTTATTACTGTCTAAATATTGTTAACAGTTACACTTTTTAGGAATGCATCCTCAATGAGAAGAGAAACTACAACCAGCTCCAGAAGTCCCTGGCCAGAAAAATGGATCCTTGAAGGATGTACAAAGGAAGTGTGACACATGCTTATCCCTAGGAAACCACTTCTAAACAGAGTTACAGGCAGTTCACTGGCTGGACTTTTAAAGCTCTGGTCAGCAACCAATACAGAATAGTCCATTGCCATTTTCTTCCAAGACATCAATCACTCATTTCTTATATGAACTACATAGTAGCCTCTATGGCCATGTAGATTTCTTGAGTAATCTCAGGTGAATTAAATGTGTGAGTATCTAAGTCATGTCTTTAGGGTGATCCAGTATGATCACACCTATAGTATGACCCATTCTTAGACATTTTTTAGGACAAAATAAATCACTCTGTGGAGGTGATTTTAAGGGGGCAGGGGCAGGGAGTGGAAGGCTGTTGTGCAGGAGGGGAAGACCCTAGGAAACTATAATATCTTAGACTTACACATGTTTTCTTTTAAACTTGTGAAACTATGAGATGACACTGTCCCTAATCTATTGTCTATATACTTTAAAATACTAATTTGTTTCCCCCCTCAGTATGCATTGCTGCACATTTATCAAAAGTTATATTTGTTTAACATTGCTTTATTGTTTACCTTTTAATGCTCTTATGAAAACAGAGTCCTCTCTATTCTGTTAACCTAGCTTCCAGTATCTAGATTCTACCTCTTTGCTTGATACCCTTATTAGAGGTAATATAATTTTAGGATATCCAGCATTAGTGTTCCAAGAAGTTTTATGACACCCTTTATTACATGCATTGCTCTACAATACCGAAGTTAAGTATGTATCTTTCTAAAGAATTAAGGCAAAATTGTGGCAATCTTTTTTATCAGATTGTATGTAAATTAAAGATCTGTCTTTTTATACCTTAAAACAAATAGTTTTCTTATGAAATTTTATGAGCTTTTATGAACTTTTCAATAGGAGAGAGGAAGATAATCTTGGTTTGATGATTACTGCTTCCTATATTAGCAAGCAGTTTCGTGGTCAAATCCTCACCTGGAATATATTGGCATTGCCCGATTGACAGCATTAAGCTGTGTTTTTTTCAAGATGTTAATATTTTAAATAGCAACATCACTAACGTCTTAGTGCTGGCAAGCTTAAAGAAATACACAGTTGGATTGCTGAAAGCAAAGTCATCTAACAGGAGTTTGCCCGTTTTTCCTCCTTGTAGCTGTCACAATGCAGGCCAGGTAATATCAAGCCTGTGTGACACTGGCAAGTTTACTTTCTTCATCACTACCACTTCGATAGCTGTGTCGTACTGGCTTTGTGTGGCTTCATTGCCTCTTAGTGGACTCCAGGTTATGGTCTCTTTCAAAGGTGTAACTGAGTTGAGAATCCACCTGACTACAATGCAGACTCAACTTGTAGGCTAATTGATCCCTGTTTTCCTGTTGGTTTTATCATCAAAGCTGCCAGCTAGAATTATTTCAAGTGGACTGTCCATTTGAGTAAGAGATTATGAGTAGTACTAAAGCTCAAAAGTTTTCTTGGAAATAAAGACATATGTTTGGAGGTAAATATAAATACATTAATTTTAGTTGACCAACAGAATATGGGTTTTCTAATGTGTGCATATAGATAGCATTAGGAAAGACACACACAGAGACACAGACACACTCACACAAATAAGAAAAAAAAAACAACAAACAAACAAATAAAAAGAGAGAGAAAAAACTTATCTGGAATGTAAGAGATTTGTAAAATTCTGTTTGCACTCTACTGGGTCATTCACAGAGCTCTACAGGAGTTCATGTTACATTTTCATAAGTGATGAATCATTCAAAGTTATCCTATATAGTATAAATTCAGTCCTTAACTATTCAAAAACTGAAAATGCAAAGGACATCAATCATGTTTGCTATTCCAAGATAAATTTACATTTCAGAAGGTCTTGTTTCTGAAGGGCATCCGCAGTAGATCAACAAGGGTGCACTGGGGAATTTCCACATTTCTAAATATGGAGGCTTCTTACTTGATGAAGCTCACAAGCTCACACACTTTTCTAGGTTATAAGATATGGCACTTAGGATTACTTTGTTTTGCTTTCATTTTATTAAGTTGTGTTGATATTTTAATTTAGCTAATTTTTAGCTAACTGCTCTTTTTAGGAGACTTTCACAATTCATCTATTTTTCTACACTTTCAAATTTTACCAGAACAAAGTTATTGGCTGACATATTCCCATGTCAGTGAACCTAGGGGGTTTTGAGTTCAGCAAAGTTAGAAGAAAGGTTTTTGGACTCTCAAATCTATTTTTGTTTTGTTTCCTTCACACAGACTAGGTTCAACACGTGGTCTACTAGACCACCTCTTTGTGCAAGCCTTCTCTCTCCTATATTCTTTGTCTATCACAGTTACAATACAACTATTACAAGACAAGTAATATCATAACAATCCTCTTCAGGCAGCAACTGTCTTAACCTTAATGGCAATAAGCCAAATTATTATTGCCAAGGTCAATACTTCAAAAGACAATAACGTTTCTTCAGAAGATACATATGGTCCAGTATAACATTCTGGGCATGTCTTGAACTAATGTTCTAGAGCAAAAAGAACTGTAAGAATCTCCAAAATTAGTGATATTCAAAATTGAATTTCACAATTCCCTGGGCAACGTGATTTAAAGCTTGGTCTAATTGCAAAATTCACACTGATCTCATCAGAGGCTGGGACCAGATAATCTTTAAAGGTCCTTTCCAAATTGAGTTTTTCTTTGGTAATAAAAATCAGTTGGATACTTTCTGTTCTATTTCTTCATTTTCAAAGGGAAAACTAAACAAAACAGAACAGATATCATTGTCTACATTTCCTCTTCAGAATAACGCAATCAACAACCGCTCTTCTAATGTTATTTAACCAGTTACACCAACTTCTGTGGACTTGGTTTTCCATATCTCCATTTTAACATTTTCCTAATAAAATATTGAACAATAGACATCTGAAGTGTCAGATATATGTCAGAAACACTAAATATTAATTTTCTCTGGGAGAAGTGGAATAAAGAGAAGAATTCTAAGGTTTCTTGGTTGTCAGCATACATTTAAAAAATAGTTCCAACCCATTTCAACTCTTCTTGCCTCTCTACATCTAAACTTTCTCACCTCACCCCCAAGAAGCAGGATAATTACATCTAAGTGGGAATAGTCTATAGTCCATGCTATCCCCATGGACTTGTACCATGTCTGGCAGAGGTTAAAATCCCATCAAGAACCATGCTGATGATCTTATAGCTCACATGACCTCTATCAATGCTTAAATCTGTGCACCTGCCCAGCTTAATTTACTAACATGGATATAGTTTAGATGCCAAAACCAGGTGGATTACATCTGAAAATACAACAACAACAACTAGTCTCTGATAATTGATTCCTCTTTTTTGTCTCCATTTCTGAAACTCGAGAATGGAGACAAGCAGGCAAGTTTGTCACAAACCCCTCCTGCCTTCCATTGCTTCGAAGCTGAGGAGCTAGTGCCTGCATTTATAATCAGGTGATTAGAACACAAATGAGCAGTCTGAAAGGGTGAGTCTTGTGTTCAAAGAAAATCAACCACCCTCATTAATAACTTAGTTTATATATATAAACTGATCTGGAAAATAAAACATTTGATACAAGGAGCAGTGGCAGTATTTTTCCAGACGAAACATTTATTGAACTACAAAAGCAGAGCTTTTGTTTTAATTCTCTCCTCTTCAAGGTCTAACTCCTTCTGAACATGTCACTAATAGACATTTTTCTGTTATAATCCTGTTGCATATGCTTTTATTGCAGCCGGGTCTAAAAGAAGCAAGATTTCCAAAATTCCTTCATCCTTGAACATAAAGAAAAAATGTAGAATTACTTAAAGTACTTTCTTTTTAAGCAATTTAAAGTACTTTCTTTTTAAGCAAAAGTTAAAGTACTTAAAGAAAAAAGTTCCTACTCTATATACTTAAAGAAAAAAAAAAAAAGTGATGTCCCAAAATTGACACAGCTAGATCATTCTTTAGCACCTTGCCAGGCAAGGGGTCCTGGTGGCAGTGACACTTAAAAAGCTGAGACTTGCGTTCTACATTAGGGATTCTTCTGGTGTAATATGAAAAATCAGAATCTTTAGAACTCGTTTTCTTAGTTCAAATGAAGAGGTAAAGATGTGCGTAACCATGATCAAATGCATACTTAGCCAAGCACATCTCATATTGCTGTAGTAGTTCTGTTTACCTAATGAAACACAGAACAAATCATCCAAACAGTCTGCTGATTTAGCTAATGAAGCTAAATCACCCCAACAGGTAATAATCACAGCTTGACTTAGCTATAGGAAGAAGAGCAATCTGAGTACCTTCAGTGAATCCACTTCAACATTTCATCTTTAAATCTTATTATCATACACTATTAGTTTGTTGTTCTTATTTTCACTCTTCACTTAATAACACAGAATCACTACACTGACTAATCACAGATGAGAAGTTTTCACCCAGACACAACAGTAATTTCTGAATAATACTTTAGTCCAGATGAATCAGCTGCCTAACAGGAAGACAGATCTCTGAAAGTAAACAAGTTATTAAATGTGCAGTCCCAGTAAACCCTCACACTTATGTACAGATGAAATCCTAAAAAATAAGGCAAAAAGTAAAGGGGAAGTTTTCATTTTCTTAAAAGTAAAATAAAAATAAAGAATTTGAACTTCTGTTCCATGACTCTTGATCTTCATTGTGGTCACTGTTCAGTTTCTGGAATGAGTTAGAAAAGGATTGGCTGGATCTCAGAGAGCACCCAGCATGCATTGCTAGGTTATAAGCTTCTATCATGCTATTCTGTGACATTTTGTTTATCTCTTTTTCCACTGGATGACCCTTCATAATATAAAACAAGGTAAAAATGCTGTCAGATACTGTCAAAGTTGAGAGAAATAAAGTATAGTACTTGGGCAGAATCCTAATTATGGTTTTCCATAACTGGGAGATTCACTATTTAATGCAAACGTTGTGGTTCACCTCTACAGCAGAACATCTCTAGATCTAAAATCATGGGTGAAATTTACAACACTGAATTTACCTTACTTTTACAAAATTTCCCACTTGAGGAGTCTGTGCTGATAACAGGAATCTCTTGTCACTGTGTGACACAACAGACATAAAACTCATAATCCGCAAAAATAGTATACTTTTCAGAGTATTATTGAATGACCTAATCAAGAATATTGTATCTATGCATGCATTCTCCTCATTATTTCTTCAGAAAAGACAGAACTAGAAAATTAGGATAAGTTCACAACTTCGCCTGGTGATTTTAATATAAGAACACATGCTGGGTTTACACTTCATGAACATCACTTATTCTTCTAATATTAGACAGTTAACTTTTCTCAAGCTCCTACCAAGTCTGCACTGTGCTTTTCATATCAACATCCCCTACTTGCTGAATTTTTAAGCGAACTTCCCCATGACTTTCAGAATAGTCTTCATGTTCAGGTAGAACTTCTAAGTCACCGTAATAACAACAGACATATTCCCTAAATCTTCTCTCTTATGCTTCCAAAAAGTTTGACTGTAGTAAGATTGCAAGTCCATTTACCCACCCTTTTTCGTGCTAATGATATTAGTTTGTTTCTTTATGATCCCCTATTTGTTATTTGTCATCACCTGCCTTGTTTTGCATATCTAGTTTAATCCTGCAATGCAATCTGGTGACAACAGAACTTGGTCTTTGCCACCTCAGATTTGCATACATTCATAAACCTATTTATTCCTCAGAAACAAACCCGAGGTTTTCTATTATCAAAATAAAGCCACTTTCCTGAATAGCAGAAGCACCCAGCCACCATATTTCTCCCAGCGTCTGCACTGTTTTACTTGTGCTTATGGAAAGAACTCTCCAATGACAGTCTCCAAATGTTGTTTTGTCTTTGATATTGACTGATCTTCCACAACTGAGTCCCACTTCACATCATCACAGTCATCAGAAGTTCTCCTCTCTTAAGCACCTCACATGTTTCAGTCAACATGTTCTGCCATCCCCATATTTGGGCTGACAGGCATGACTCAACAAAAATAAAGCTAAAACTAAAATTCTGGTAGCTGCATGAATTAGGATTAAGTCCTACAACTTCTTGGTCAGCATGGAGAATCAAGTTTTAAAATCCAGTCACAGGGTAACTAGAGCTTAAATCATATGGAGAAATCAATTAAAAACAAGTGAATCATTTCTTCTCAGCTTTACTGAAATACACTATACTCACCATTTAAAAACCATGTAGCACCAAGCCCAAGGTGAGAGGTTTCTTACAAAGTCTGTTTGATTTCAAGTATCATACACTGGTACTTCTAGTTTATTTGTCTTTGAGACAGAAGTTATCTTTTCAAACTGCATTTTAATATAGGCTAATGGAACAGTAGTCTGGTTTGCAAAATAGGCTACTAGACAATGTCAGTATCTAAATCTAAATAAATAAGGATGCGGTTTTAGGTGGCTCCAACACTCAGAAGACATAGGTTTAATAAATGAATGAATGAACAACATTTTTTGTGATAATTAAAATGGTATGGAAAACACTAATTAGCTCAAATTTAATAAGATAAATGCTGTATAAAATCAGTGAAAGGACTTGATGCACCTGAATTTCCTTTCATAATCAGCAGTTCATCAGCAGCACCTGAAAATGTTTTGTAGCACAAATGTCAGTACATTTGTAACCATAAATGTACCATGGTTAATCACATTTTACCTCCAAGGTTAAATCTGTATGTCTCACAGGACTGTTTTGAATACATGGCAAGATACGAATGAGACTGCTATGTTACTGCTTTTTGACACACAGAAATTCAGCTCAGCTCCCTGCAGAGCTGGACGTCTTCAGAATTTGTAAGTGTTGGAATTTAAAACAGTTTTATTCATCTGCCTTTAAAATGTTGAAAACTTTTGATGTGAAATAGCTCATTTCCCAAAGCTTGCTTTCTAATATTGGAAACACGGAGAAAGGAGGAGCCATTTCTATTGTTTAGGGGGGAAATCTCCACTTTTTTATTTGATTCTTCCAGAAATGCCATTGAACCACTTATCCCCTGAAATTTGTCAAGTCAGAAATTACTGGAGGTTGATCTAATTGGACAGGGTCTTCCTTTTACCATAGACTCTGTTTTTCCAAATACATCAGAACTTCATCAGTATCTACAAGCTTGAGAATAATGTAATAAAGTAAAACCAGATGGAATCTCACACTCAAAACCTCATAAACATAATTATTACAAACAAAATTTCAGTTTGTAGTTCTGGCAGTGCTATTAATATCAGCAGTTTCAGTATGATAGCTCAGAACAGCCAACAGTCTATGAACAAAGATTTTACAGTGCTGGACATTTAACAGCTTCCCTTTCCACACATATCCTGTCATTAATCTTTTTGAATGACAGCTATTAAATGATCCAAAAGCAGCTTAAAAATAAAATAAAAATAAAATACAGAAAATATATGATAGATTCATATTCTGGAATCCTCAACAACAATAATCAATATCTTTAGTTTTTATTTCTGAACCAAATCCTGACCCTACATGAGAAATCTCTCTGAGATCAAGCCCAAATCTTAAAAGTATTTCCTGCAGGATAAACCTCACTGTTGTCTATCTGAGGTGAAATCATGCAATTCAAAATAATACAGCCTATAATAACAACATTTTTTTGTTTCCAAAAGTCATAGTTGAGGAAAGGAATCAGAAGATTGAAAAATGAATGGCAAAAATGTCAGTTAACTCTTTTCATAATTAATAGGGAGCGGCCAGCTACCGTGGTGACAGTAACAACTTAAGAAATTGAACCAAAACAGAGAAAACCAGAGAAAGAAAAAATACCATTGAGAGAAAATGTCATTGTTATAAAAATACTTTGTGTTGCTTGAAGAGTATGTCTAGGAAAAGTTATTATCCAAATATCTGCCTTATTATTAGGAGTCATCACACTTATGCCAAAGGACTTCATACTCCAAAATATTTTTTTGGCCTAAATCTGTCACTCACGTGAAGAACTTGCAATACCCATTAGCACATCTTCAAACAGCTTTCAATAACATTTTCTTTTTCTGTCAGAAGCCATAAAAAAAGGTCATTTGGAGATTACTGTGGTCATTATGAAGCCAGTTGTTTGGAATAAGTCCTATGCTGTGGCAGTCAGTTTTCCAGCTTCATTGACTATTAGATAGAATAGGACAGAGACTCTCTGGTCCTAAGACTTGCTGGTGTGGCTTACACAGGACAGTCAGCCTTACAGACACAGGGGACAGTGTCCTGAGAAGGGGCCTGTACTTGGATTAAGTCCTCTCAGATCAGTATTGTTGGTGTTTTCTTTCTTTTCTCACTGTTGCTAAAGAGTTTTCTAAAGTCCTTGGAGTTAGAGAAGTGTTTATTTAGTCAGCTACTTTACAGGTCTTTTGCATGAAGATATTAGGATGTGTAGAAGTTCACAGTGTGCAATAACTGAGGGTTATTGCACAGAAGACTGACCGTTTTCTGACTGATTGTTGAACAGCACATGGTACTAAAGGTAAACTAAATTGCACTGGTACAGTCAAGCGAAGAATACAATAAATCACTTTTAAAACGTGAGGCAGGAGTCAAAGTTAAATCTAGACTTCATTCCTTAACTTTAATTAATAATCACCAATAACAGGCATGAAAAACTTTCTTATTCGGTTGATTTCCATTTATTTTTGCTAAGTCAGAAGATGATTTTGGAAGGGAATTAGAGGTGTTTGAACAGTGGTTGTCTACAAGTGAATACGACAGTTGTGAGTAAAATAGGATCTTCTGTTTTGTTTGGTTTTTTTTTAAATAAAATATTTTTCTTTAAAAAAAAAAAAAAAAGACCATAAAAGGTCTTAGATTAAAATGCTTATAACATAAATTTTGCAGTTCGGTAGAACTTATTGGGTTCTTGATTGTTATGACTGTTAGCACTGAAGCAAGTAACTGAGTCTTTAAAAATAGATAAAATAACAATTACTAGACGAAAGAGCATGTAATGAAGGAACAGGCATCGCAGTGGCTCCTTTAGGCTGATAATGGCTCTCTCTTTTAACTAGAATTCTCCAGTCCTATTTAAGCCCAGACCGTTGTAACTGAGCTTTGAAAAGAGCACTTACAAACAGACACTTAAAGACACAGAATATACCCTTAACAAAACACCTTATTTAACAGAGAAATCAGCAAGTGATGCTCAACAGGGAAAGGCATTTGTCTGACACTATCGATGTTATGAAATATCCACGGCTTTACGCTGAAGGATTTGAGGCTGAAAAGTAAATGGATTCACTGTCAGTTTGAAAACAACAGCAAATATCACAGCTCAGTGTGATTCCTGGCATTGGAAAAACCCAGTGGCATGCAAGAACCCGGTGGCCTGCAACACTTCAGAGGAAGCCAGCATAACATACACAGCAGGGATGGAGAGGGTAGTAACAACATCTCTGGATCAGATTAATTCCTTATGAAATCATTGGACCACACTTCAGGAGAAGGTGAGCAGATCATCAGCCTGAAGTAAACAGGTTATTTAATCATTTACAGTCAGTAAAAGTTAGGTAAGCAAGTATGATAGCTGAAATAAAAGTAACAAAAATGAAAAAAAAAAAAAAAAAAGAGCAGTAGAAAACCAAAATCACAGAAGGTACTATAGTTTATATTGGCTAGCTCAGAGACTTTCCATCTGGCCTGAAATTTTAGAGTAAAATACCATTTGTTTTGTGGTTTGCAGTGTGTAAAGGGGAATTAATAAAATCAAGCTGCTCATATTTGTCATCTATTGGGATTAATAAAAATTTTATCATGTCTCAATGTCCTTTTCAATTTATAATTTGTTTCTTTCTCAATTACTCTTGAGTGCTAGGAAAAAAAAATAAATCATCATAGCAATGCAGTGACTTTAACTAATCAATTCCCTTACAAGGAACAGTTTCCAATTGGTTTTCCATTGGGTATATTTATCCCATGCACCTTTGGGAGTGTAGCATTCTCAGTGCTATTTTTTCCCTCTTTTGCAAGATTGTATGTTGTGCATTGTTTGCTAGAAGCTCCTGTTTCACAAATGCAATTTCATGTTGTCCCACAGGGACACTGAAAAACTAGCCAACAACTACTATAAATGACTCACATTCAAAATGAAGGCAAATAAAGTCATCTTTTCTACTACTGTAGCTACTAGTATACAATTTTTCTATCATTGTCACCAGGGTAAATTTTTTGTGGCTCTACTGAATTCAGTTTAATCTCTCTGGAATTGCATCAGTGTAGCAGAAAACCTTCCACTTAATACAGTCTGAACTTCCATGAAGTACAATATCTTTAACTCTCTTAGAAATCTTAGGGTGTCCATGCTCATTTATTCATCATACAGCTTGTGAAAAACTAAAAAGATAAAGGTAACCAGTGAGTACAGGGCTGCGTCCTGCAGTCAGCTCAAGACCAAAGATCTTAAACCAAAGTCTTAAGGTATTAAACCAGGGTCTTAAAACACATTGGAGAAAATGGGGATCTAATTGCCTTTGAAAGACTGTGACTTTCTTCTAAACCATGACTGCCTCTGTACCCACTTCTGCCACACAATAAATGGGAATTAGTTTTTGTTACTTTATTGAAACACGAGCTGCCTTGCAGCTGCCGTGGTGTATTGGTGAGTTAGTAACTTTGCATTAGCTAACCTCATTTGTTTTCTGTCCCCTTGTTTGAATAGTCAATCCTTCAACTACTGTCTATTTTAAAACATCTTCCCATGACCAATTCAGGAGCTATACTAGAAAGGCAGTTTAGTTTTGGACCACATGGCACTGTACAAACAGCAATGCTCCTTGTTCATAATATTCTGCAGTGCCGCACCGAGCAGCACCCACTTGAGAGACACCCTGGTCTGACTGTGTAACTTGTGCCAGTGCTCAGTCAATCACTGTCTTTGCTGTTAGAAGGATGAAAAAACAAGCAGTATACAGGAAAGCCACAGTGTGCATTCTTATTGATTTTTAAATCCCCAGTGTTTTGTTTAGATGAGAGGATAACCTCAGTTTGTGCAGCCTACTCATCAATTATATCAGCGAATAAAGGTTCTGTCTTAAATACAAATCTGTATAAATATCAGAAGCCTTAGGAGACAGTCTCACCCTTGGTGGAGATGCAGTGAGCTGGAACTCAAAGGCTGGTTATTTTCCATTCGCCCTTGATTTGATGAATTACAACATCCTTTAGCAGCATACAGATTTATGAATTGTTCTTTGACTCACCCATCTAAGGCTATCAATTTGTATTGATAAGTGAAATGTTCATGTGCCTTTCAGCCCTAGAACACAGAGAACCTTGAAATAATGATGATATCCCAGCCTACATTTTCATTGGGAGCTGGGAATGCAGTGTCCGTTGTTCTTTGTTGTTTCTTACATACTGACTGTATAAACCCAATGCAACTGCAAGGGTGCCTTAGCAACAGCAGTTCTCTCCTCTTTATTGCAGACAGAAACAGCCTGAGAAGTGAGACAGGTAGCAAAACAGGAGAGTTTAGGGCAGGGGTGTCAAATTTTTACTGGTGGCCACATAAGCCTTGTGGTTGCCTTCAGAAGGCCAAATGTAATTTTACAACTGCATAAATGTAGGGGTAGTTGCATTTATACAGTCCTGAAATTACATTTGGCCCTTTGAAGGCAACCATGAGGCTGATGTGGCCCCGGGTGAAAATTACTTTGACACCTCTGGTTTAGGGCATCCTGGTTGAGTGATGTCCCATGATTCCTGTAAGTTGATGCTGACTCTGAAGTGTGCACTTCTCAGCTCTCTTACATGAGGACAATTATATGCTCATGCTGACTTCAAAATTGGTTACTAATTAGCCAGTAATGTTACTAGCTGATATCTCTTGTTTGTATTCTCTTATGACTACAATATGCAGTTGCAGTATTTTCTCTAAATCACCTTATTCCTCCTTCCTTTAGTTCCCTCTCCTCCCCGCTCCCTCCATTCCTAGTTATCACTAATTTCAGCTTTTATGAGGTGTTGGCTCCCTTCATGGCATTGTGCCCTATGCACTGAGAGGCAACCTCCTACAGCCAGAACCTTTTCAGACATTTCTCTTTCAGCTTTTCACTTCACATTGTTAGCGCACCATCATATCACCCTGCAAAAGCACTGTTTTTCCAACGTCCCTTCGCATTTCCTAAGCAGCTCCCCACCAGACACACTTTGGCCTGAACTGCTTCATACTCAGAAATTAAGTTTCCTAATACTGGGAACAAGTTCTTGAGAAAGATGAGAAAGGATAAACATGCAATGCAGTAGAGGTGGCTGATTCATGTAGAAAGAACTGCTGAAATCATCACACACCAGGTATCCTGGGCACATTTCATCCTGCGATCATGGGTGGTTCGACAAGTACGGCTCAGAACAGAGCATGTTTGTTTCTCAGAAGCTTTTGCCACCCCACGTCTTTCAAAGGAAATATTGCTTTAGGGAAAAGTGATACTGTAATTTCAACAAATCAGAAAGAGATGGGACAGGGTTTGGTCACTTATTGGTCAAGTCTAAATGAACGAGAGCGATTCTGCAACGGTGTTTCTGCTTATTCTGTGTGGTGATTCTTACCTCTGTGTTTTATTCTGAGCATTTAAACATATCAAAACTACAAACAAAACAGCTTTCCCATTCAGTAAAAGTTTCTAGAATTATATTAAAAAAAAAAAAACAACAAAACTCATTCATGCAGAAAATCATAGGATGTCGGGTATGCTGATATGCCACCCAAGAACAGCTCAGATCGTGTAGACCAGAAATTGGCTCTAATGTTTTATTTTTCCTCACATTCTTCTAACCTGATGAACATATAAGTCTGTACTTAAAATGCAGTTACAACAGAAAATTGAAATTTAACTTAATAAGTACTTCAGAATTCTATATATTGACATGTGAGTAAAAAGATGGATTTGTCATCCACTTTCTGCCTTACTTTCTAGAAAACAGAAAAAAGTTTATAGGCACTTTTCAGCAGAAAAGGTAGAATATTGGAGAATTTGAACTTGCAAAGTGATATTTATCCCATGAACCCAATGTTTACTATCATTACATGAAGAAAACAAAAGCCTATCTCTGATCAGAAAAAGCTAACATTCATGAGTTTGCATAATCTTACAATAGGATGTGTCATTATTACTAAGAAATGATAAAAACTAAATATTTTATTTAGAATGTTGACGATACAACTAAATAATCTTTCAAGGTTTAATGCAAGGCGACAATAAACCATGGCAGTATGTTAAGAACTATTTCCAATGGTTTTATAGGGATATTTCTGCAGATTCAGTCTTTCATTTCCAACATTGTTGCTTTGTCTCTTTTTTCTGTAGTTATGGCATTTCTTTATCTACCAGGAAGAAATCAGTAAAGTTGTCACCTTTTCTTAGCTATCCTGAAGGACTTGATGTTTTTACTTCTTGTCTCAACAGATTTGAAATCAAATTAAGAGTAATTGACTGACAAAGATGATAGGCACTGAACTCCACCTCAGAGAAAGTCTGTATTACTAGTGTTTAAAAGAAAAAAACAGAGCATCTGAAAATATTCTGAAATATAAGATCCCTGATGCTATTTGCTCTGTGCTGGTCCAAGTGCATCTCTGGAAAGGTTGAACAGAGGTATTGCTAGTGGTATTTAGTGGCTACAATAACTCTTCTCATACTGTGATTTACAGTCATACTCCTTCCCCTCCTCTTGACCTCACAATTGCAGCTTCAAGACACAGAGGAATGTTTGTAATCCTGATGTTCTGGTCAGATCCAAATTTTGTGCATTTCAGAAAACTGCTTCCTTTATAATATAATTATGTGTTGATACCAAAGCTGAAATTACTTAGAATCATAGAATCATGGAATAATTTTGGTTGGAAAAGGTGCATAAGATCATCAAGTCCAACTGTGAACCTAACAAAGTCAAGTCCACCTCTAAACCATGTCCCTGACAACCTCATCTATGGGTTTTTTAAACACCTCCAAGCATGGTGACTTCACCACTTCCCTGGGCAGCTTGTTCCAGTGCCTGACAACACCTTCCAGGAAGAATTGTTTCCTAATATTCAATCTAAACTGTCCCTGGTGCAACTTGAGGCCATTTCCTCTCATCCTATCACTTGCTACTCAGGAAAAGAGACTGACCCCACCTCAGGTAGCTCCTTTCAGGTAGCTATAGAGGAAAATAAGGTCTTCCCTCAGACTCCTTTTCTCCAGACTGAACAGCCCCAGTTTCCTCAACCACTCATCATAAGACTTTTGCTCCAGACCCCTCGACAGCTTCTGAACTCTCTCCAGCACCTCAATGTCTTTTCTGTAGTAAGGGCCCCAAAACTGAACACAGGATTCAAGGTGGGGCCTCACCAGCACCAAGTACAGTGGCACAATCACTTCTCTTGTCCTACTGGCCACACTATTCCTGGTACAAGCCAGGATGCTGTTGGCCTTCTTGGCCACCTGGACACGCTTCTGGCTCACGTTCAGCCACCTGTCAATCAACACCCCGAGGTCCTCTTCCACCAGGCAGCTTTCCAGCCACTCTTCCCTGAGCCTATAGCACTGCCTGGGGTTGTTGTGACTCAAGTGCAGGACCGGGCACTTGGCCTTGTTGAATCTCGTGCAATTGACCTCAGTCCAACAATCAACAATCCATTGTTGATGTGCCTGAAAAGCTTCCTTACAATTCTTAGCAAGATACCTACGTGACCATTTGGTTTTTAAAGCTTTTTAGGGCTCAGAGGACACCCCTGTGTCTGAGGAAATGAAATCTCAACCAAGCTCAAACTGGCTCAAATCAAGCCCTTCAGACTACTCGGGGTGAAAGGTATTATTTGAAAAAAAAAAAAAAAAAAAAAAAAGGATTTAAAATCATGTAGCAGAAAACCTGATACTGACCTGACATCTTGGGCAGACTTGAACATGTGGTTCTCACAACTCCAGAGGGAGTTCTAGTCACCATCAGCAGCAATAAAACTGCTCTGGGGAGCTGGTGTTGCCTCAGCTTCTGCTTGGGCCATAGTTTATGGCATGACTGCCTCTTCTGGAGCTTGTTCTTTAACGACTTTACTTTCCCAGTGTCCTATGCACTGGACAGCATTTAGGATGCCAGCGTATCTGTCCTCCAGAAAATGTACAAGGAACCTATGTACCTAAAAAGTGCACATGAGTCTTTTTATGGATGCTCAGTGATTATCAGGCCGATAACACTGAAAATCAGGGGGTGTTTTCTTTAGAGAATGTTTTATTTCAGCCCTTATATTTTTGATATGAATTGAATGCTTAATAGTATAGCTCTTTCTTTTCTATGAAGAACATTTTTTTGCATGTTAGGGAGGTAAATAAACTATAAATCCATGATGCATCCATACAAGACACACTTTGACCTGTGTATATCATAGAAGTTTTATAAAAGATTAATTTATTGCCCCACGTCCTGCTCTGTCTCTATTCAGAAGGGATTCAAACCAAAGCTCCCCAAGGCTTCTTTACTACACATAATTGCTTCATGCAAGCTGCAAGCCACCAGCAGAATCTTATCCTGTGAAATTTTATTAGTGGATAAAATTCTTGGTTTACTCATCTCAAAAAATGAAGAAAATAAATATGACAGGGAAAAAACATAGCATGGTCTGTGCCAACCTTCTAGTTGTGCAAAACAGCTCTCTAACATTTAAAGGCTCTTATCCTGCAACTTTCCAAAACAAATTGTTGCACTTTGAAAGCTGAAAGTTTATACAGAAAAAAAATTATTTAGATGACATCTAACCTACAGAAAGCATTACATTAAGTGCTGTTATTATGTCACTGGTTACATTTTGACATTTTCTGGAACATATTTTTCTATTTTTCATTATAGAATGATTTTGGGGTTTGATTTTTTATAACATACATAGTACTTGAGACACCAAATAAAGTTTTGATTTAATCTAAAACGTATGTGTCAACTGTTCCATGTGGAACAATAAAATTCTTTGTTTTTTCATTCATTCAGAACAAAAATCAAGTCTGAAAATTCTTAAATGAAAATGCTGAGTTTTACACACTTCTGCTTTACACTGAGATATTATTACATTATATGGGTTGAAGACATAAGAGTTTAGCATTTCTACTCAGTGTATCCAAAACTTCCAAATACTTTTCTAAAATTTTTAAATCTACAGATTCTACAACTGTTATAGCAGAATCCAGTAAAACACAGCACTGATAGTTTTGCATCATGAAAATGGAAGGAGTAAATTTTATTCATATTTCTTATAGAAGCAATCTTATCGCTGGGACCTTTTATACACTCTGATTAACAGGATTTATGACTTCTATCACAGAATGATGAGTTGTGTTCCAAATATGATTTTTTCATGGAATTAAAATGTAGTTTGAGAGAATACTCATATGGATTGTCCTCTATTGCAGTTGCAAACTTCCTCTAAAACAAATATTCTCCTCTGTAACAAAGCAACGCTTTTTTCTTGTTTTATGCTAGATCCTGTCACTTCAGACACTTCTCAATATAATTTATCTGTTAGCATCTTGAAACTGCATGAATTACTAAAGACTGACTTCTAACTCCATCTTTTGGCAAATAAAACCTCTCAAAGACAACACAGTGTACACAAAAGCTAATTGAATATCTACCTCACATTTACTAAAAATAATTTCTTATCAAAGCTGTCTCTTTAAGTTAGCATGATCAAGCAAAAAAGAGAATTTGCCTAGTCACCCAAACCTGTTGACATCCCAAAATTGCAATATCCTTCCTGTACATTCTCA
Source organism: Patagioenas fasciata (assembly GCF_037038585.1). Taxonomy (NCBI): domain Eukaryota; kingdom Metazoa; phylum Chordata; class Aves; order Columbiformes; family Columbidae; genus Patagioenas; species Patagioenas fasciata. Next base: position 113,376,360 of record NC_092522.1, read on the forward strand.
GTCAGGAGCCAGTAGTGAACTACATGTAGTTATGGTGTTTGAACGTTGATATCTTGTATATCTTTAATGTTGAGATTCACACAACTCTACATCTAAATGAAAAGTATAAATTAAAGTATACTGAGTGGTCACCACTGGAGGCAAGAATATTTTTTACATTCAGTGTAGTAAAGTGCTGTTTAACGACAAGCTAAGCAGAAAACATGACTGCTGATCTTGCAGAAAGAGACTTAACTATTTTTAAAAAGGAACAGCTTTTATTTTAATTTAGGGGGGCTGGACTGTCTTCAGATTAGAGAGGGAATAGAATGGATTTCACACTGAAAAAGATAAATTTCTCTAAATCCTTTGAAATGTTTTATAGAAGAGATTAGGTAAAAGAACTAAAGTCCAATAACAAGAAAGAATAAAAAAGAAAGGCAATGTGAGGTCTGAACCACCCAACACCAAACTATGCTCTGAGGTCTTTGCTGATAAGCTATGCCTGATGGAACTCTGTCCTATGGAGAAGTTCTGTGACAAAACCTTCAGACAGGCGTGCCTGAGGATTAAAGTAAACACAAAGCACAGACCCTCCTGCTGTTAGGAGACAGCTATACAGAAGAACGAAGTATAGAGAGAGTGAGGCCTTTCTGCACTCACTTGAGCATAATCAGATTAGATGTTGGCTTTCTCTCATTTCAGATCTGTTTTATGAGTTTGGGACACTATTGCTAATTTTCTAATTTTATTCAGTTTTTTAAATTACATATAATTAAAATTCTCCAGACAACAAGGTATTTCCCACCTAATAGTGTAGCAGCTCTATAAATTGTGGCTCTGGGACACCTTCGCAGGCCATCATCTACTGGAGCAAGGGTGCCCAGTAGGCACAAAGGATGCAGATTGAGCTGCATAGATCTGTTAAAAAATGAAAAAAAAAAAAAAAAAAGTCAGTAAATGAAGAAATATCTTCTGGGCACCACTGGTGACAGCAAAGGCGATATTTGTAGCGTGACATCTGAATTTCCGGGGTGGTCATGTCCCTAGTCCAGAAATGAAAGGGCTTTATAAATAATGCTGAAATTTTATTTTTCTGAGCTCTTAGCTACTTAAGGTCCTGGGCATAACACGATCTAATCTAGACATTTTAGTTCTGGTGAATGAATGGCATGTTGACTAATATAGGAAGCTTAAGTGTTAATTGGCAAAATGGAAATCACAACAATACCTTTTCCATGCACATTATTCAAGTTGGTTATTTTTTGGTCTATGCTTTGTGTAGTCATTCCTCTGACAGATGAAGCTATGAGAATATCCTTGAGGGAGATGAATGGGACAATTTTGTTATTTTGAAAGATACAAGAAAAATGACCATTTTAAAGTAAAATCTAGAATTCTATAAAGTGGAATGGAGGTGAGAAAAAAAATATACTAGGAATTTATGCAAACTTCCAATATTGAAAGTAAATTTAGAAAAGTAAAAGATAAAGTAGATGAAATTTCTAAGTAAATACATTTGAATTGAATTTATTGACAGAAAAAATATGAACTAATGCTTTAATTAACGTGATACTAGAAAAAGATGTAAGGCCGGAGACCTGACCATACCTAAGTTATCTTCACTCAAATCAATGAGCCCCAGGACTTGTAACCATCCAGAAAGAGAGGCTGACCTCTTTCAGACTCTGCCACTGACTAAAAGCTTGTCATGGTAGTTTGTCAGTGGAGATACTGGCATGTCCTGCATTCATCTCCCCTGTCCCAGAATGCTACCATAAGGTGCAATGAATCATGTCTTTGAGACATTAGTATCAAATCACTAAAGAGGATATCTTGAGGACTAATTTAATTGTAGTCTTCTGCATTTTATAGAGTGGGAATTAGGTGAAATGCATCTCAACTCAACACATATTATTGTCTATTATGTGCATATAAGCACACAGAAATATCAGTCAAATTCTCCAAGTTGACTATGTTGTGCATGCATAAGAAGAAAATCGAAGACTTTATATTCTGGACATTGAAGGCAGACCAAAGATTACTGTTATCTTTATTTTACAGATGCAATAGCTCAGATAAAGGCAAAAACATGGTTAATTCATATGCATATTATTTTGTAAGCATCTACTTAGTGTATTCACCCTTGAAACAATATAAAGATGTTTTGTAGAAGCCTTTAAACAGTGATGTGTACAGCCAGCCCTGATGGGAGCTGCATGTGCCTTGCAACACTCCCTCTCTGGCACTCTGCCTTACCCAGCATATTGAGTGAAGGCAACACCTGGCTAATATACAGTCCAGAGAATCTCCGCTGTAAATACATTAGCATTTTGGTTTGGAGAAGAAGCAAGGTCAGGAAGCCAGTCTTCCTTACTTCATGTTAATTCAGTTAGCATAGAAGTTTTGATATATTCAAACTAGGTTCATTTTGAAGGCAACTATACCAGAGACTCTACTTCAAGTATGCATCAAATACATTCCAAATTCCAATGAAAACATGAGGATTTGAACGGATAGTTGGTAAATTGAGTCAGTTCTCATCCACATGCATAGTGAGAATGCTTGTTTCTGATTGAATTCAGCCTGTATTAAATCCTACAAAACACATATATTGTAGATGTAAAGTCCAACTGCCTCACTCTATTGATCTGCTCCTACTGTACCCAAGCAGTTCCCACTGTAGACAAAGCCAGAGATGATTCTGGGATTACTCAAGACATTGTCTAAGCCATTTCTTCTTTTAGAGTAGGATAAACTATATGTATCTAGGTAATTTCTGACAGAGCATGTTTAAAATATTCCTAAAAACGCTACAGCTTCCATGGGCTTCTCTCATCCCTGTCTTTGGTTATTATCACTGTTTTTTATAACATGTAAGCTGAGCCATTCCCATATTCAAAATCTGTTACTTCTTTCCACCATAAACATAGAAAACAAATGATTCACCTCCTCTTTATTGGAGGTTCCTAAATACTTGAAAATTCTTAACATGTCTTCTCTTCCCCATAGTTTTCACCCTGTCATTCTGCACAAGCCCAGTCTGTGAAATCTCCCTTAAGAGAAACAAATTAAGAAGACTCCAACAGATTCAAGGGTTGAACCCATTTCTTTCAGTCCAATGCTTTAATCACAAAGTCCTTCCTTCCTGACATGGTAACGGCCTTGCAAGGTCATAGTGTTCAGATTAGAAGTAGTTTTAATTTTTCACGTGAAAAATTTCTGAGCCTTCACAGTAAACATTTACATTCAAAATATTAATTTTCAAATTAATTTTTTAGATTTTTCTCCTTTTTTTTTTGACAATCCAAAACTGATCTTCACAAACATCTTACTTCAGAAAACAAAATCAAACAAACCATACATAATATTTGAACTGGAAAACTGAAACAATGTATTTTTTGTCAGTTTATAAGTTGTTTTTTTTTTCCCAACCATCTAACATTTCAGTTTTGCCAAAAACTTAAAAGCTTGCAATTTTTTTTTTTTATATAAAAACCCCTTGGATCTTCTAATCTAGAACTAGAACATCTAAACTGTTGTTTCTGAAAACTGACTACTATTAATCTTTCTCATTTAAATTATTTTGGCTTTACATACATTTTTTTACATTTTACATACATTTCGTATTATAGGCAAATAGACACATTCATGCAGGGGCTTTGACTTAGGAGGCCTTTGCTATTGTTACAATGCAAATGACAGTTTGATCAGCTGTTCATAAGACCTGCTGTTTGCAATTTCTCAAAGTTTGACCAGTCAGATGAGAAACAGCACATGGGATAGAGCTCTCAAGCTCTGAAATATGAAAGAGGAACTACAATTGAGGAAATCACCTAGAGTAATACCTAGAGTTTGAACTTCAATCCTCAAAACAATTTACTAATTAAATTATGTTCACATAAATAACTGAAGCATCTCTTGAATTAAAAACAGGCATGGACATAGGGCATTCTAAATATACAAAGCCTGTTGTAATTGGCACAGGCATAGCAGAGAAAAAAAAGTGATTCCCAAAGAAAACTGATTAGAGATTTGAGGAATGAAAGTAAGTGGGAAAGATGTGTCCTCATGTAAACTAAGTATGCAACAGCCAACTTTTTTCTAAATTCTGTATATTTTTTTGCCTTCTGTTTTTCTGTTTTAACAAATATGTTAAGGAAAGTGCATGGGTGTTGAATTATAGGTTGACTAGAATCTTGCAAGGGAGTTGGTTTTTTTTTTTTCCAGGCCAGAAGAACAAAAAGACTTTGGATAGAAGACATCCTCAAAGACAATTTAACTGGAAACTCCCATTTCTCAACCCAATCTCAGAGATCCACAGTTAAGTCTAGATGCAGAGATTCCCTTGTGAGGTGCAGGATGCCCCCTTAAAAGTTTTTTTTTTTGAGCAAGCATCCCAAAGTGCAGCTGCACGTGGGTTGTTCTCTTGTTTTCTAATCCAAATTCTGAAGGGAAAGGCAGCAGGGACTGCTCAGACAAGCATCACTGATCATACCAGAATACACAACAAGCCCAGCACCAGCCTGCACTCCACAACTGTTGCCTGATGGGAACTGCTCCTGGATCATGGCCTGTCCTTGAAGATCCATAGTATGTACCATTCCCATGGGCCCTTGGCCAGGGGAAGATGCTGACCTGTGACTCATCAAGTCAGAAATGCCGGGCAGCCTGATCTATGAAAAGTGTCCTGTGTCTTACTTAGGTTCATGATTTGGGATAAATCAGCGCTTTGGGGCTTGTTAGGTTGTGTGTTTTCGTGCTGACCCAGGAGGTGACCAGGAAGCAGACGCTGACTCAGACATTGTCTCATCAGAATCCTCCTGGGTCTGAGGCAGGAGGAACCCTCCCCTCAGGATCATGCCCATTCCTAACAGGGCTGTCTCCTGCCAGAGAGATGTAGAGACAGGTTCTGCAGAAAGTATATTTCCCTTATGTACAATGTAAGTAGCATATACAGTCCAAGGAGGGGATATATATCTGCATTTGCCTGTGTAAATCAAGCCACAAGTCACTCCTTTTCTTCTGTTAGAATAACTGATAACTTCTCTAATTGATGTTTGTCTCTTACGATGTGCCTCACACTTCTTTGAGGCTAAAAGGTTAAAGAAACACAAATCTCTGGTAATAAGTATGCCATTTATTCCTTTCTACTTGGATGACCCATAAATTCATGCCTTTCCACTCGCTTCTGGAATATCTAACCATAAATGAGTTAAATAAAGCATTTAGAATTGGTTTAATTACTGCTGAAACAGCGAAAAAAGTTAAAGATGGAGCTCGTGCTGAAATTTTCTTTCAGTGCTTTTAAACTGAATTTGTATTCTATTTTTACTCACCTTTTTTGTTTCTTCTTCAGCTTCTTATAATTATGGGGCTTTTTGTAAGACATAAATAAAAGCTCTTAGTACACATGGCAACGACTGTGTATGAGAATAACTGACATTCAAGGGTTTTAACATTTTCTTTCTTGCTACCAGTTCAAAAGCATATTGCCATCAGTTTAGCACAATTAGACAGCCGTACTGAAGTCTGATTGCAGTGGATTAACAAAACTGCTTCTAAACAGAGCTGAGCCACAAGCTTATTCCATTTGTGTGCTGTGCTCACCCATGCTTCTACAGTCAAGTCTCATCTCTCAGCTTTTTAACATACGTGAGCACTGAAATTAACTTTAGCAACCACACTAACAGAACAAAGTCTAGTCAGACCTGTTCCATTTTGTTCTTTTTTATTGAATTGAGACTCAAAATTGGCAGTTGCATAAGAATGTGTGATGTGACTGTCACACTGCAGAAGCCTGCTAGTTATGCAGCTCACATCTTTCTCAGGCTTTCTGTCACTTAGTGCCGACAGCATGAATGGATGCAAAGATTTACTGACTGACACTGCAATGTTGCCATTGTCAGGAGAGGCAGACGCCCTAACGATGTGCAGCATTGCTGAAACTAAAAGGGAGAAGGACAGGGAGAGAGACAGAGACGTTGTTTCCATGACTACACAACAATACTTCTTCCATACCTCTTCTTCATTTTGCCTTGCCATCTGTGTCCATTTTGCAGATAACAGTTGATTACGTCTCATTAAAATATTTAATGACTCCCAAGTTATTAATTAGTGAGGGTTCAAATAGGATTGTGCCTTACTGTAGACATTACTTATAGAATAATCTTGAAAAATATTATATAAAGCAAATAATATCACTCTGTACTTAATTTAACCCTATGTATATCAAGACACCTTGGAGTCTCAGCAGTGAGTTGTCTGCTCCAGAGTTCCTTGCAAAGTGTGTTGCTCTTTATAACAGGGCACAGAGCCACAGAGGTTCCTGGGCTATATCTTTAAGCATCTGGTAGCAATACTACTGACATTTGAAATACAGAACTAATAGAATTAAAGTAATTCACCTGCCATTGAAACAACCCATACTACTCATTTCCAAGTATTACATAATCCCCAAAATGAACAGGCACCAGTATCCATACTCCATCAGCAGGAAAAGGCAGGCAATTTCCAGGAGTATTGCCATATGCTCTTCAGGAGAACCTCCTTTTTCCTATAGAGCTCAGGCATGCTGAAACAATCCTCTAGAGGCAGTCACGCAGTCCTGAGTGGTGAAACCAAGTTGAGGTACATAAATTGGGTGATCTGACTCAGACACATACATTCCAAAACAGTTAAGTAACCTCTTGCCCACCCCTCACTGTTGGTTGTTTTACTATAATATAAACAGTACTGTGGCAACTGTGTACTTGAAGAATCAATGCTGTGAAATAGAGTAGCAGATTAAAACAGATGAAAGGCTATAAACATGGGGGGCAGGGGTATCCAAAGAAAGACTCTTCACATTTTGAAGGTGAAGGTGACTCATTTAGAGATTTTGCCTGTTGTGGAGTTCTTTACTGAGAAGTCCTTTTACATGATTCAAAGGATTTGCGCATGTTTAGAAGTATGTTCTTCTGGATTATTCTTTGTTTAGTTGCAGGCCTCTGGAGGCAATGGCATTCATTCCACTGACCTAGAGGTAATAGAGAGAGTGCAGAGGAGGTGACAGAACTGGTGAGGGGTCTGGAGCACAAGTCTGATGAGGAGAGGCTGAGGGAACTGGGGCTGTTCAGCCTGGAGAAAAGGAGACTGAGGGGAGACCTTGTCGCTGTCTACAACTACCTGAAAGGAGGTTGTAGCATGGAGAGTGTTCGTCTCTTCTCCAAAGTGGCAAGTGATAGGACAAGAGGAAATGGCTTCAAGTTGTGCCAGAGGAGGTTTAGATTGGATGTTAGGAAAAAATTCTTCACAGAAAGGGTTGTCAGGCATTGGAACAGGCTGCCCAGGGAAGTGGTGGAGTCACCATCCCTGGAGCTGTTTAAAAGGCATTTAGATGAGGTTCTAAGGGACATGGTTTAGTGCTGGAGTTGGGTTAGGTTACGGTTAGACTGGATGAGGGTCTCTTCCAAATGAAATGATTCTATGATTCTATGACCTCAGTAGATTCAGAGAGGATATAACTAAGGATTGTAGATAAAACAATGTAGGTAGAGTTAAATTATTTACAGTATGTGTATACTCTCTTTCTTGTTGCTTTATACTAAATGACCTGTTTCCAGAAATGTAAAGGCATAAGGATGTTTGTACATAAAAGATATAAATCAGCTTTAGGCTGAAAATGTCAAAATGTACAATAACTAGAAAGACTTCAGGAATGAGATTATGCATACATGTACAGCACAATTTCCTTTAGTGCCACTGGGAAATTGTCTTGTGATAAGAGTCAGAGACCTGTAGTTTCGCTACAAGCTATGATTAATCTTTAATGAAGGTATTTGTGGCACAGAAATACAAGTGTCCCAAGAGCTGCAGACATAAGACTTGCTATTAATTCACTCACTGAGAAAAATGAACTTTTTCAGGCCTAATTCTGCAACTCTTACAAGTACTGTATAAGCCTTTACTTCAAGTGAATCATCTGTGCATACAGTGAATCATTTTATATGTAAGAGTTGCAGGAAGGCTTCTTAGTTGTCCACTCCCTATGTTGAGAAAGACATTAATATTTGCTGAATAGATGTCTAAAAAGGGAACTTTTAACTTTAACCTTATGGACATGTACCATAATGCCAACCACTAGAAAGTCAATCTTCAAGTCCTCAGCCCTAAGGTCTTTCTTGAAGACAGGTACAAAATGTGTTATGCAAGACTGGATATATTGTCAGTATTTTCTGCAAGTAATTCAGGTATGTGGCACACTCAGGTGATCTAATCCTCTTCAGTATTCCATTTTAGTGCAGAATATCTTTTCCTTCCAGGAAAGCAGTCAATCTCTGAAAGAAAGATATCTAACAAGCCAAAGATTAAGGTAACTAGCATAATTTAGTGAAAGCAACCCCTCTAAAGAAATCATGTGCAACATTTTCAACACATATTTACAGTTGCAACTCAATAATACAGACATTTGAGTAAGTTACCTTAATAGAAAACCATGTACACTCCATATTTGGGAGACAAGTGTCAGAGCAAAAACCACATCTATGTTTGCACCCTGAAGATGCTACATGTCTCCATAGTAAAGTGAAAAGACCTTAAAGGGATACATATCAAGCAAGAAACTAATTCATAGCAGTTTATCAGTTTGTGTACGCTTCAGAGGACTAGGAAGGGAAAACGAACGAACAAACAAACAAACAAAAAACAAAGCACACCTCTCTTGAGGGGCTGAGCTGTACATATCTTGCTAATAAGGCCTTTAAAAAAGTTATTAATTCATCAGAGACTATCCATTGAAGGCTGGATTTCTGCATTGCAGTACCGAAAAGCTAGCTGTGCTGCTGATGTCTTAAAATAGGTCCATAAGCCTCACTAGTATCATCCCCAAGTAATTATGTAAAATATTTCCCAAATGAAAGAATGGCTTTTTGAGTCAAAGCCATTAAGAAAATCACTGCACATTAGACGTGAAAGCAGTATCTAATGAAAAGAAACCTTTGTTTATGGTCTGTAGCATCTTCACAGATAAAAGTTAGTTGACATATCTAGTATAAACCAAGCTCCAACAAAGTCTGCTTTATTAGCTTTGGAGAATTTGTCTCATTACTATTCAATAATATTAATTCTCTAGTTCCCTTTACCACTTGCACAGTCTGTGTTGACAATCTCTTTTCCCTTTATTCTCCAGTCACAACAACCAGTTCGTGAAGCACCACAGCCAGGTCAAAAAAAAAAAAAAAAAAAAAAAAACTGTTTTTTAATAGATTCCTTGTTTTGAAGGGTTAAATTTCTTTTTAATTTCTCAATCCCATATCTCACAGACATTTTTCTGCATAAGAAATTTGACTTTGAAACCCCTGCATGCCACAGGGTTTGCTTAGTTTTATTCTATTATATAATGAATTAAGTCCAAATATGGTAGAGTTTGAGCAAGCAGGCCACAGTTTTGGATTTCAAATAATCAAGCTGGGAACACTGAATACTCTGATTTGTATTCTGTCCATAATATATTCGGAATGAAAGTAAGCAGTCTCAAAGAGAATTAATGTTGAGTCACAGCACCCCTTGTACTGGTATCTTTCAGCCTGTGTTTTCCAAACCCTGAGACTCCTTCAGGATCATGACTCATTATTTAGAACATGATTATTAAAATGGCCTGATTCAGACTAAAGATCTATCCTGATTCCAAAAGTTGACTAAGGCAGACTCATGTTGAGTATAAACACAAAACAACCACACGGGGTACTTTTCCTTAACATTTTCCAAGTCTGCTTCGTATAAAACCTGGACTACATTTTGTCCATATCTCAGGTCCTTTGGGGCAGAAGCTGTGAAAATTGTCATATAAAACCAGCAGAGTCTCACTCTCCTCCTCCAACTCCATGTTGGAGATATGGATACTTTGCACCATAGACACAAATGAAGATAAACATATTCAACTTAGAAGGGTAATCATAACTGTGCAGCTGCGGCAACACCAACTTCAGTATGTGCTGTAAACCAGCCATGAATTCACAAGATCAGTCAGGTGGGCACGAACCTTGGGAGGTCTATAGTCCAACCACCTGCTCAAAGCAGGGTCAGCTCTGGGGTCAGATCATGTTGCTCAAGGTTTCATCCCCACTCCAAAGGTGGGGATGCTGTAAGTTCTTTGGGCAACCTGTTCCACTGTTCGATTTTCTTCCAGGGGAAATAAAAATTCACTTTTTTCTTTACTATCAAAGTATGAACCCCTCCTAGTTCAACTTATACCCATTGTTTCTGGATCTCCAGTTGCTTGACTCACAGCATAATCGTTTTTCTTCACTGTTCAATATAATATGAGTTTATATGTCACAGATTGGGTAATTTCAAAAGACCAATGGTAATTTTGTATTTCTGAATATTTAATTTTTTGAAATATTTAATAAGTTTATTCATTTTTCATCCTGGAAATTATTTCACATGAAAGTAAATTGATATTTACCTTTAGGTTTCAAATGCAGTTATGGCCATTTTGAAAGTTACAGGCATGGAAAACCAAAGGTCTTGTTTCATCTGAACTAGAAACTGCCACCGAAATAACATAATCATCTTCTCAGGAAAGATTTTGCTTTAATTTTCCATTCTTACAATATGAAACAATGTGGTACTGTAAAAATTAAGTTGAAAAGGAAACGGTTGCCTGCATTTTGCTTGTGAAACATAAGATGGTCAGGACTCATGATAGCTGCTTATTATGCAGATGCTGACAGGACCAGCTCCAGACACATGTGGTGTTAATAGTCATCTTCATCAGCAGGCCATGGTGTATGCCAAGAAAAATAGGACTTCAGCATGTCCAACCTCAGGCCAACTGTTGCTGTCCAGTGCCTGGGATAAGAGCAAGTGGCATCCCACCAAAATAGCCACTGTCTCTAATGCTCCCAACCTACCCACCAAAAGAAAGAAATAAACCTCTCTCTTCAGGACCTTGCTGCCTTCCTCAGCCATACCCCTCCTCCTTTCTGTATCGTTCCTCTTCTTCAGCCCATGTGGGAGGAAGGCCCAGCTCCGATGAGGCTCTGGATCCTCGTCCCTGGAGCACCGTGACTCAGCTTTGCTTGCACTGCTGTCAGCAGTGAACCATCTCCGTATGTAGGTCATGGCTCTTCCCTCGCTATATTTATGGTGCTGACCTCAAGGTAACCTGAAAAGGTTGTTTGGGCATGTAGAGGACTGATGTTTCTTCAAGTAAGGGGAGCAAATATAGAATACCTAATTAAAATGAAATACGTCAACTCGGGGTCCTACACAAATCTAAAGCAGAAAATAAGGTGACATTGCTTATTTCTTTAATTACAACAGACACAAGATCTCTCATTTTAGAACAGCCCATTTAAGGACCACTGTTCACCTTCTTTGACAGTTTAATATTTGGCTTCATTTCTTATCTATATTTTATTTTAGCATGACAGTTGTTCTAAACAACAAGGTTGTCCACTGAGAAGTCTATTACAGATAGAGATACAGTAAAAATGTCAAACTTTATATTCTTATTTATTAGCATTGAAAACAAAACAAAACCAGGACCAAAAAAATGGCATCATTAGTATATTTTTGTTACATGCAATGCAGTATTTATATAGGGCACATTTTCAATTGTACGTTTCATTGGTACTATGAATTACAATCCAAATGGCTCCTAGTATTGGGATATCATACAAGATGGAAAACCAGAATTGTCATGTGCTTGTACTGTAACCATTTGCAGATTCCCTGACAAAATCCTCTTGGGCAAATTAAGCTTGTCAAGAGTATAAACAATCTGCAGGTTGAATGTGTTTGCATTAGGGAGTCTCCCAAGCCTATGTAACCCACCTGCCTACCTACAATTTAAAATTTTTACTAGTAGCTAGAGTTGCCTGAATAAGAAAAAAAAACACATTGAAGGTAATAGAATTTCAAAAATAGAGAAATATACATAGACATTATACATAAATTTTGGCTGACTGATTTGATAATAGTACAAAAAATGATAAATTAGTAAATAATTGGGAGGACAGTGTTTTCAGAACAGAGTGAAACTGATCTCACCTGATTTCAGTTATCTAAGAATTTACTATATAGCTTCAGATAACTATTTCAGATTCCATACAACTAAAAGAAAGGCAGAGGGAATGGTGTCTTTATCCTCAAACAAGTGGTACGTCCTATCCAGACTAGAGAGGGACAAGATAAAATAAACATAGACTAGGCTAGAGGGTCAGGTTTCAATTGAAGACATTTAAATCTGGATGTCAACAAAAATTAACTTGCTGTTCTAAATTTAGCTTACCCAGAAGCATAAAAGCTGTCTAGGCTCCCATTACAGTCACAGAAGATGTAATCAACACAGACACAACAATCTAGAGCAAATTTATCTGACCAAGTGAAGGTGTCCACTGTTGTGTGAGTGAAAATTGTTTGGTCTCCACTGACTTTATTAACTAGATGTCCATAAATTATAAAGGCAGCTTAGACATGTGGTTTACCCATGGACACATACATAGGGACAACAAGGTGCAGTCTCAAACTGAATCCTGCCACTGCCCTTTTAAATGGCTAAAACTAGGTGAGGTGGATCACATAAAGTGACTTGGATTGCTTTGGGAAACTCACCTATTTAAATAAAAATTAAAAGTCAAACAATAGCAACTTTAGATACGTGAGAGTGGGGAACACCAACCATACATATTGCATGGTGAGTATGGGCACTGCTTTTGGTCGTAGCTGAAAAAGTACATTAAATGAGGAATGCTAGCAGGCAGCATATAGTTGGGTAAATGTGTGTAGCTGAGAGAATGTCCAAAACAACTTTTGAGCTCTCAGGAACAAGCCCGCTACTTGCTAAGTTAAACTGGTAGAGACTGGTTGTAGATTTTTATAACACCTGGACTAGACCTAACTTACACATTCTAAATCCTCCAGAAAACAAAGAGGCATGGGACAGAACTACTAATTAATTATGAGGCTGTTCAGACATTTGCTTATGTAAAGTTGTTCTATTTAAACTGGGGAAACTGGAGGCTTGGGATCTGAAACGAAGAGGTAGTGCTGAAAAGAAAGGTTCCTAAAGAGAAGAGGTGGCCTTAGAAAGCAGAAAGTGGGCTGGACAGAGGAAGATGAAGATGCCACCTGGAGGAAAGTCCATGGAGTTATAGAGAGTCAAATACCAGGGGTGCCCAGGGATTTTGGACAACACCTCAAACAGGTAACTGTGAGAACCAACATGACTTTCTGCCTGACCTTCCCAAACTAACAGTGAACTCCTGCTGGATGGAGAAGTCAAGACCTATGAACACAGGACTGTGGGAAGGAACTAGTGAACACATGAAATAGTCCGTAAAATCGTAGAGTATCTTAAGCTGGAAGGAACACGTAAGGATGATCAAGTCCAACTCCCTGCTCCTTTCAGGACTGCCTAAACCATATGAAAAACTCTAGTCTTGTTGGTTCTTAAATAAATGCCAGCATCTAGGCCCACTTCAGGTTGTGGTTTTATCTTACCTGTGACACTTTGGAAAACAGCTACCAGGAAAAGGACTTGTATACTTAGTGGACAGCTCAGAATGAGCTTGCACTGCACTTTTGTGATTCAAAAGTATAGTTCAATCACACAAAAAATGACAGAAAGCTAAATAAGATCTAAATAAGATCCAGGAAGTAGTCTTTCTTCTTCTTATAGCATTGATGAAAACAAAACTAGGAAAGGATACAAAAAAAAAAAAGGAAAATGATAGGATGATAGAAGGAAGTGTCTTCTCGTGTGAGACTTAAAGAGTTCAGTTTACCAGTGATGATGGCCTTTGAAATGCTAAAACATTCAAGTGTGGAAGAACATACCACCTGATGCTGGATGCTGAGTAGTTAGAAACAAAACACATGCTGTTTTATGAGGAATGCATATATTTACATATACATATATATCTATTTTTATATATATATTTGTATATGTATACCGGTGTGTTGTATATATATTATAAACAAAATTAATCTACTGGTGGAAACAAACTTCCGAAGAGATGTCAGCTTTCCACCTCTTGATGATCAGATGTCTCTTGAGACAAAACTTTTTTTATATACTGAAATTATTGATCTGTAGTGGCAGTAATTAGATAAAATATAACAGCTTGCAATATTTAAGCTTCACTGGACTCCTTTTGTTCTCACACTTAGTGAATCTGCACATGATAGATTTGATACTCGGTGGGAACATTCTACAGTGGTTCTTGATTGGACTTTAGATATAATTGGAAGTGAAAACCTCCAGCTACAGATGGATAAAAGCATGAAAATTTGTAACACGTTGCCCAGGCTGGGCTGAGCATCCTCCTCTGGGATGCTGCAGGGACCAGGTACCTAGTGGATCGGAGACAGCTGGGCGATCAGCAGGGACCCTCTCGTATGACCTCAAGGGTGGTTTATTCCCCACAGGTGCTTGGGGGGTGTAGAGAGAATCCTGGGCACACCTAGTCCTGGGACACCTGTGTCTGCCATGGGAGGGGAGTGCAAGTAGGGAGTGTACCCTCCAGACAGGTGTGTGTGTGTGTGTGCCTGAAACACATAGAGCCTGTGGGACAAGGCACCTATGTGTGCGATTAAAGATTGGAGGGATTAGTTATAGCAGGTATTTCAAAATGTGTTTGTTCACGTCTTGTAATTGTCTTGTGTTGTCATTCATTGCCTTGTGTTGTGGTTCATGTGTCCCACAGCGTTCTCCTGGAGAAGCTGGCAGCTCATGGCCTGGATGGGTGTGCTCTGTGATGGGAGTTGTGGTGAATGGAGCCAAATCCAGCTGGCAGCTGGTCACGAGTGGTGTTCCCTAGGGTTCGGTATTGGGGTCAGTTCTGTTTATTCTCTTTATCAATGATCTGGATGAGGGGATTGAGAGCACCCTCAGTAAGTTTGCAGACAACACTAAATTGGGTGGGAGTGTTGATCTGCTGGAGGGTAGGTATGGATGGCCATACGGGGAATCTAGACAGGTTGGATCATTGGGCTGAAGCCAATTTTATGAGGTTCAACAAGGCCAGGTGCCGGGTCCCACACTTGGGTCACGAGAACCCCAGGCAGCAGTACAGGCTCGGGCAAGAGTGGCTGGAAAGCTGCCTGAAGGAAAAGGATCTAGGGGTGTTGATTGGCAGTGGCTGAACATGAACCAGCAGCGTACCCAGGTGGCCAAGAAGGCCAACAGCATCCTGGCCTGTATCAGAAATAGTGTGGCCAGCAGGACTACGGTAGTGATTGTGCTACTGTACTCAGCACTGATGAGGTCACACTTTGAATACTGTGTTCAGTTTTGGGCTCTCATCATAAGAAGGACATTGAGGTCCTAGAGAGAGTGTAGAGGAGGGTGACAAAGCTGGTGAGGGGTCTGGAGCACAAGCCTTGTGAGGAGCAGCTGAGGGAACCGAGGCTGTTCAGCCTGGAGAAAAGGAGGCTGAAGGGAGACCTTATCACTGTCTACAACTACCTGAAAGGAGGTTGTAGCACGGAGGGTGTTGGTCTCTTCTCCAAAGTAGCAAGTGATAGGACAATATGAAACGGTCTCAAGTTGCGTAAGAGGAGATTTAGATTGGATATTAGGAAAAAATTCTTCATGAAAAGGATTGTCAGACATTGGACCAGGCTGCCCAGGGAAGTGATGGAGTCACCATCCCTGAAGGCGTTTAAAAGGCGTTTATGCAAGGTTCTTAGGGACATGGTTTAGTGCAGGAGTTAGGTTATGGTTGGACTCAATGATCCTGAGGGTCTCTTGCAACTGAAATGATTCTATGACTCTATGATCTGCTTTACCACTAAAGGAAATTCTGAGTGCATGGTTCACTAATTGCCAGTTAATTATGTTATTAATAAATTAATAATCTTCCAATTGTGATCTGATTCAGTCCATGAGACACGTAATTTTTACATATGACCTCTGTGTGTGTGCCTGTGAGTGACACACAGCTATAGATCCTGTGTGTCTGGGCAACATACACTGTCTAAGCATTTGAGCGTCTTTTGCTGCATATATGCTACTAACACCAGCCATTTCATGTAATTTGAAAAAAAGGCTGTGGAGGGAAGAATGTGTGTAGATCATAAAAATAACTTCTCCTCAAAAAAAATTCCTATGAGAAGGAATTTTGAAAGAGATGACTAACCTCAAATAAAGCCACTTTGAAGGACACTCAAGTGGTTTTGTCATACCACACTATTTGGTGGTATTCAGTCGTACTGAAGGACAACTTTCTATAAGAAGCAAGCTTACTAATGTAGAATTAGTGCACTTCTCTTTTCATTCAGTACAAAGCATTTTCTTTGATTATCCTCCCACACTCCTTTTAAAATAGGCCCATGAGTTATAAAGCTTCTAAATAGCTAGCTTAGGTATCTCAAAGGTCATAATGACATCTGAAAATATCTCTTAACATTTTTTAATGTTATGAAAGCTTAAAATATTACATTGAAATAGGAAAATAACATAATTATGACTATCAAGAGAGGTATCTGCTAAATAAGCATAACATTCTGGCCTTTGTATTGATTTTTAGTGTCATAAATCTGAGTGGAAAGAATCAAAGGTTGGTTTTGGTAATCTCAGGTTGAAGTTGAAAAAATTGTAACTGTAATTTAATGAAAGTTTAAAGTAAAATTAAAAACAAAACAAACAAACAAACAAACAAACCACAACAACAACAAAAAAAACACAACACCCTGTTCTTTAGTTCTCTGCTAAGGACAGGAAAAAAAAAAGAAAAAGAAAAAAAAAGTGAAAATAGCCCTAGAGTGTGATTTCATGTAACTTCCTTCATCCTCCTAAATCCTAAAACTCCACAGAGACCAGTAATACAGTTTTGGAGATACTGAAGAAGAAAGAACAGGAAATTCAGAAAATATCTTTTTCCAACCAATTTGAAACTCATTAGCCTTCAGCCCACCAGAATATTCAAACATATGCTCAAGTTCAAAACCAAAATAAGTGCCATTCCCTTGGTGTACCTCAGCACACTGTTTAATTTAAACACCTGACTCTTAAAAAATTAAGCTGAGCTCTTAAAAATGAAGCAGATTCTTCAGGACCATCTTGGTGAAACATGTAATCACTCAGTTGGTACTGCAGCAGCTCTATAGAAGGATTCCCTGGGGTCCTCTGGAGATGGTGAGGTTGCTCTCACATTGTAGCTCGTGTCCAGACCAGGGTTCTGTTCCTCTTTCACTGAGCTAGATCCAGGTTTGTGTTTCAGCTGTGCAATTTTAAAACTCAACTCTTGCCTGTAGCCCAGACACTGACAGTAACACTAATAAATTCAGTATCTCAAGGCAATAATTGATGGTTTGGAATTATTTTCCAAATGTCCATAATTGCTGAAGTGCCTAAACAGAACAGAACAGAACAGAACAGAAAACATCAAGAAAAGGAATTCTGATGCCAAGAAAAAAAAGGCAGGATGCACCTTTTCACTAGTACACTGTTGAAAAGACACTCTAAAAAATAAAGTTTCACCAGATGGTTTCTAATACCTTAATCCTATATGCTTTCATATGTATTGCATTTAATTGTGAAAATGCCAAAGGATGTTACTGGTTTTAAGTCAGAGAGTAAATAGGATATTTTTTCCTCCCCTAGGCCAAGAAGATGGAGGAGGTTTTAAAATGCTGTGGGAGAAAAGAAAATTAGCCTGTTACAAATCTGGCTCAGTTTTTGTGTCATGAGTAGTACTACAAGTTAAGCAGTACTACAAATTGTTGTATACGATTACTATACAAATGGATCCAGTCCTGTATTTGTTTTAAATTGTTTTTAACACTCATACATATGTTAATTATTTATATGAAAATACTAAGGAACATAGACTAGTCAAAGAAACAGTCTACTTGAATTTTCACATTTGACTATCTGCTAGAAAGTAACGGCAATCTTAAATATTTGAGCTGAGTAGCTATTTCAATCTGAAGGTAAAAATTGAATCCAGCCATATTCTGTCTCTACAATCTAAAGGATACTTTAGATTTAAATTATGTGCATTAGCACAGTGTTACAGATGTTATGTACTCATTATTTTACATACTTTTTTCACTAGAAAATTGTTCCAATAGAGACTACTTTTAGTGAAGAAATGCATAGTAAAAAAAGAGCTTCTTTCTTTCTAGATATTAAAGGTGAATGTTCCATCAAAACTAAGGCATTAAAAGGCACTTCCACTGCCTTTAAAAGTTAATTTTCTAAGTTGCTTCCTGCTTACCATAACCAGTAAGACAAAACAATGTTTTCTTATGCCTGGAAGACTGGACGTTGGAAAAACGTATTTCATGCTGCATTTTTAGTGCTCTTCTTAGGGCACACTAAGCTGCAGAGGTGTAACATTAAACTGTCAACATGCTAGCTCCACCTGTGGAACATACACTTATATAAAAACTTGATAACCTTTTTTTAATATTTTTTCTATGAATTAATAAAGGCACAAAAATCAAATTCTTGAATACATCCTTCTTGTGAAACATTCATTTATATGAGGAGCCATAAAAGTAAAGTTCTCAGGTCCCTGTAACAATTAGATCTATGAGAACATGTTGGTGGAATCAGAACACTTCACTCCAAGTGCTTGCAAGTGCTGGGAGAAGTTCAGATCCATGTAACTGAATTTCACACTTAGAGTAAATAGTCAAAGTCAAGAGCCCCTTCAACACTGAAATCAGATTCCAGAGGGTTCAGCTATTCCAAATATGTAGACTAGTCTAGGATTTACAGGATATGGTCACTTTACCAACAAGTGTACGAACATATAATAAGAAATCTGAAGAAAGATTCAAAGCTGAGGAACTGATGTTCACAAAAGTACGTTTTTTATTGTGGTGAGTTTTTTTGTTGAAGTTGAACAAATGGAGAAGCACAGATGCTTACTTACAGGGTATCAGATGCATATGTTACCACAATTCATCTCTTTAGCTGACTTTGAGAACTAATTTATTTCATTTAGGTTGAATTCTTTTCTTGTGGAAAAGTTCTTCTTGATTACAAGGACTAAGATAACCACACAGTGGTATGTAAACATTATTATCTGATTCTTTCAAGTTCATTCTCTGCATATATTTCTTTTCTTGTTTTACACTCTGGGCATATTTGTTATGTTAGACATATTCTGTTACACAGCAAACAGCTATGTGTGCTGTGTAACATTTATTGATTCCATCTGTTTTTTTGAAATCATGGATGGTCCAAATGTTAGTTAAAATCTGTTTGTTATCAACAAACTGGTTTTATGAAGACACAGGAATAGCTTTTCTTTGTTAAATACCTCAGATGATGTCTTGGAATGCATAAAACAGGTACAAAGATACTTATAAATGCAAATAGAATAGTAATGGTAAAAGCAATCGCATTGTTTTTACAACATTGTGAGGTCACCTGCATCCACGTGGCTGAAGGCACTGTAGACAAACAATAAGACGTGAGGAAGACAGATATTATGGACAAAAATCATTATGCAAAGGACTGTGAGCTAATATATCATTCTGGTGAATGCTTTTACTGTATAGACTCAAACAGTCAAACACAGCTAGGTGTACCTTCATGTGTCACTGTGTTTTAAATTTCTGAATGAAAGATTTCATTAGTTTAATGGATAACATATTATTTCTACCTGTAAAATTCAGGAAAGAATTGTTGGTGTAAGTGTGATCATTACTGCATGCGAGAGAGTACTTTGCACACATTGAAGAAAGTGTTAATGTTGCATTCAGAAAACCTGTTCTGCTGTTGCTATACACGAAAGTCGGTTATTAAGACTGATCGTATTTACCTACAAGGACTTTGATTATACCAGTTATGGCTTTTTAAAATTTCAGGGGCAGGACTGATTTGCCAACAAGAGAACAGAACTCATTGAAGGGTATTTACCTTATCTTCTGTCTTCCAACAGGATATTGTAGACTTTGGTAACGTTGGCTTTTAAAGGATATCGGGAAACTGCATCTTGCAGAGAGTGTGTCTGTGTGGTGTTGGTGGGATGGATACTCCTGAACTGACACCTAGTGCATGATGACTGGAATAGTGGACACTCTGGACGTGGCGATGCCACCTCCTTGTCTTACATTTATATGATGAAGCAGACAAGGCAGAGTCTTCATTGTTAATATGGCTCATGACAGTAAAGAAAGTCTTCCTTCATCAAAACAGACCTCTTGCTGCTATTATATGTTTTAGAGCACACTACTAGAGTAAGCAGTTTCTGTGCTATGAGTAACAAGACTCTCAGTCCATGGAAGTTACAATTAGAGAACTGTAATATGCTTGGTCTTTGTGGGTCACACCACAGAATAAAAATATTCAAATTGATCCAAAATTACTTTTTGTTTGGTCTAGATACTGGAAAGAAAATATTATTGAAGTTGCTTGTGCATAATCGCTTCTATCAAAGCAAAAAAAAAAGTTATTATTTATTATTTTGTAGACTTTCTTAAAAGCAAATTTATGTACATTTAATATTGAAGTATCTTTAAAAAAATGTTTTTTCAGCTAACGTGTTTTGACATGAAAACATTTTTTCTATCTGAAATGCTTAAATTAATTGAGAGGCTGTTTGAATCAACCCAAATGACTATTTTAACTAAAGAAACAATTTCACCTGACAAATTTCACCCATTCAAGAAAGGGGCAGGGGAATATTGTGAAGTGGAAGGAATTAAGAAATTAAGCATTATGAATCCCCATTCCCCTGCGCTGTTCGGAGAGAGGAGATAGAGGAGTCAGGAATGAAGTTGAGCCTGGGAAGAAGGGAGGAGTGAGGGGAAGGCATTTTTAGTTTTGTTCTTATTTCTCACTATCCTACTCTGTTTAACTGGTAATAAATTAATTTTCCCAAGTCAAGCTTGTTTTGTGTATCATAGTAGTTGCTGAGTGTTCTCCCTATCCTTATCTTGACCCATGAGCTTTTGCACTGTATTTTCTCCTCCTGTCTTGTTGAGGAGAGTGATTGATAGGGTGGTTTGATGGGTACCTGGCAGCCAGCCAGGGTCAACCCACCACACCATTTTATGTATCTGCTAATTCAGAACAGCAAGATGAGTCAGTTATTCCTACTGATGACTTTCTCATTCCCTTATGCTGCACAGTCACATACAAGATGAGCAGGTCCCATGCAGTTCAGCGAGGCTACTTGAAAGAAGGGATCTGAGAGAAGAAAAAATCAAACCTCATTTGATGTTATAGCTATAGCTATAGCTTTGTGGGAACATGTGCGAAGGAAACGGTGAAGGCAAGGTCTCTCATCTGTCATTAACTGCCTAAGTTGCCAGGAAATAAACTTTTGGCTTAGGTGCTACAGATCGCCTTTCTGTCCATGAACCGACCTCTTCAAGGAAGGTTCCCAGCCAACCTCTCTGTTGTCTCAAAGGTGAATGGGACACCTCAGCGGAAGGTCAAGTGGAAGCTGAAGTGGGATGTCCATGGCTGTGCACCCCTGTCTACATTTCAGGTATGTTGTCTTCCGTTGTTCTCAAGGTTCAGCTAAAACCAGTGCCAGACAGTAGTTTTCTGTCAGTCAGCTTGGAACAAGGTGAGTTTATACTCAGAGGTCCACATCTCTGCTGGAAATACATCAGGGACTTGTTCTTTGGCCTTGTGATTGAACCACATGAAACCAGTGAAAGGTTCACGGTAAAGTTACTTCTGTCTACAATAATGGAAATCCACCCCCCCTATTTTTTTTATAGTTTTTCTTAGTGAACACCAGAATTTTGCAATTGAATTATCAACTGAGTCAATTAAATTCGTAGTGTTATTTTGCACATATGTTTTAGATAGCTTCTGCATTATATATCTATTGGCCTTCTCAGTGACCATCTAATAAGATCAAAAAAGCCACTAAAAATTTACCATTCAACAACTATGGCAAACACTATTCTCTTGGTTCATGATTTAGTACTGTGAAACATGCTAATTTCCTTCATGGTGCAAACTCTAAGTTAATATACAGGTGTTGACAACAGATAAAACTTATTCTTCTTTTTTCAGCTGAGCAGTTTTGTTTGCAGAAACATTAAAAGATAGAATAATCTAAGCATTCCATGGAAAACAATCTGATTAAACACATCATAGCCTGCTCATCAGTGTGGTCTTTCTGACAGTTTCCCCCTCTGTTCACTGAACAGCCAGAATATTAGAAATATAGGCATACAGGCAACCAGCCAGGCTTGTTAGTTACTTATACAGTTCCTCAACTGGGGGTTTTGGTGCTACTTTTTGGAATTCATTTCTACATTGTGCTGTTTACTCAAAAAATAAGTTTCACATACCTGGGCATTATCTCTTATATTATGTTGACTGTGGTTCTAAGTGCCAAAGAAAAAGAAATTAGACACTGAATAAAATTTTAAAAGTGCAATGAGATAGTCTGAACGTATATAGAAGACTGTTACTAAGGGCAAGAAGTATCCATTAGTCTTCTAATTTTCAGATGGTTATTTTGACTACTTATAATAATTTAATTTGTCCTAATGACAAGGTCAATGCACTTGCCTTCTATCTTATATTTTCTTCTCCCACTATGCATTTATTTTGTGGTCAGGAAGGATATCTGAAGAGCAGTATAAGACCACTGAATTCTCTGGGGATAGATTTTTTTTATTTTGGTTCGTCACTAAGTGCATCTTCTCATTTCCTTTTGTTGCAGATATTTTTGTGTTCCTCCATCAAAATCTTGTTTGAAGGGCTAACAGCCCGGAACAAACACCTAAGCTGTACTGGGGTGGGAGAGAGAAATTACACTTAGAAAGGAAGGAAGAATGAACACAGCTGTTTCTGTTGCTGACTCACTGGCCAGCAAATCCTCTACAATGAGAATAAGGGTGTTAGCAGATTATTTCCTTGTTGATTTCTTTCCTCATACAGCGATAAACAAAAGCTCAGAAGCAGTAATGTAACACAAAACATGAAAGAGGATAAAAAATGAAAAGTGAGAAAAAAACTTTAAGATCCTTCTAAGGTGATGGTTAAAGGAGTTTTTCCATTGAAGCTGAGTAGGAAATATCTGTCTAAATACCAGTAGTTTGTTCCTTCTCTACTGATTATGTTGGTAAAATATGATGACACTTTTTTACCTTAAGAAATTTAAAAGCAACATATTCGTGAAATCATTTATCAATACATTAAGGAATGTGTTTTCTGAAGAGGTCAGGTTATATCTAATTATACCATACCTTAGAGGAAAAAGCAAGAAAGAAGACCTTAAGGAGCCAACGGTCTTTAAAATAGATCTGGGCAAGTGACGACCTTGCCCAGACAAGGATTCACAGAATCACAGAATGTCAGGGATTGGAAGGGACCTCGAAAGATCATCCAGTCCAATTCCCCTGGCGGAGCAGGAACACCCAGATGAGGTTACACAAGAAGGTGTCCAGGTGGGTTTTGAGTGTCTCCAGAGTAGGAGACTCCACAACCCCCTTGGACAGCCTGTTCCAGTGTTCTGATACCCTTACTGAGAATAAGTTTCTTCTCAAAATTTAAGTGGAACCTCTTGTGTTCCAGTTTGAACCCATTACACCTTGTCCTACCGTTGGTTGTCACCGAGAAGAGCCTGGCTCCATCCTCGTGACACTCACCCTTTATATATTTGTAAACATTAATAAGGTCATCCCTCAGTCTCCTCTTCTCCAAGCTAAAGAGATTGTACCATTGTGTTATTCTACCCAATACAGAGCATCTATTTTCAGAGCCAAGGAAATATATTCCTGTTCCTAGCTCTTCTCAGACTCCCTCCAATCACCTTTGCTCTTCTCCCCTGTTCCCTCCTGTAGATTCACTTATTGCAGTAGAGCTTCTCAGAAGTGTTCCTGAGGAAGGAGCAGCGATGGAAACTCCCTCAGTTCTACAAAACTGTGTAAAACCTCCAGAGTAGTACAACCTAAAGCCAAAGGAGACAGTTTTGCACCTCAGTGCTCTGGCTAAATGCTGCCCTGCTTGACCTCCCAGGCTAGAGAAAAGTAAAACATAAGAAACACCAGTTGTACAGAGCCCAGGACAAATAAAATGTCACAGACTGAGAGGGGTGAATAGTGATGACCCAAGACAAATCTTGTACAAATGAATATCTAATTTTAACACTGTTTCCAACTCAGTATTACTTACCTTTTTCTTAAGTACACTGGGAAAATTGAATACAAAGCCCTTCCCATAAAATTAGGAAATCAAAACAGATAAGCAAATTAATGCAATTGTTAGCAAACAGTCAATTTGATGTATTTTTCTGGGATTGTTCCTGCACTACTAAAATGGAATGAATCTTTAATCAAATGGAGGAAACCTGAATTCCCTCTTTCCTCATTGCCCCAATTTGACTTGAAATTGCAAATAGTTCAAAACAGAACCCTGAATCTAGGTTATCAGTCCTGTATTTTGGGTTCCTGAAGATTGTGATCTGAACTTCACAGTGTGAGATCAAGTGTTTTGTAGACAACAAAAGTATTAAATTAGAAGTGGGAATGTGTAAGAGGTAGACAAAACCACCAGTCTTCTGCACTCTTGGAGTCAGTGAGTCTAAGCTTTGTCTCAGTGAGCTGCTTCAATCTACTCTGAAGCTTAGTGACTTTAAAATCTGCCAGTCTCAACTGATGTTAATGACAGTTAGGCAGGTGCTTAAGCTTAAGTATTTTGTTGAACCAAAGCCTGAGGACACAAACAAAATTGCAACCACTGCAAAGACTTCCATTGCCTTTTGTTAGATTTGGAATAGAGTCTGTTGTAATTGTATGATGAATGAGTATAAAATCTCATCCTCTTATCTGATAGCATTTTCCTCTCATCCTGTTGGGTGTAATTGGTTGTCCAAGGTCAACTGTCCGCTTGTTCTTCCTCAACGACCAAATCCCAGAGAGTCAGTGGTATAATTGAAATAGCCCCATTTGAGGTTCAAGCAAATTCTGTTTCTCTGAATATTCCTCCGTGTTTCACTCCCATGTCTCTGGTTGACACTTTCCTTTGGAAAACTGAGGATATTTTTTGCATTAGTGGTTCTTTCTTCTTCATATAAAGTCTACCACTTGGCTGCTACACTGTACCATAAATAGACATCTTTTTTCCTCTCTCTCCTAATCACACACCTCCCATATCTGTCTTAAGGCACGTTCTTTATCACAGCTTGTTATTCTTGCATGGGACAGGCAAAATAATTATCTGTTCTTGCAAGAAGCAAAAGAATTTCTATCAAACCCTCCCAACATTCATGTTCTAGTGTACTGCCTGAATCCAAGACCCTCTTAGAGGTGACTAGTGACAAAGGCAACCCAATGACACAGTTTCCTTAGGGAAGAAAACAGACAAACTATTACCTGGGAAAATCCCTGACTCGAGTCCCACCAAGCTAATATGGTCTAAGTTTTCAGGCATGTGAAAAGCAAGATGAGGGTGAATCCTTGACCTTCAGTTTGACGCTGGAGAAGAGTATTGCTATTCAGGATGTTTAAAAGTATGTAGGTCAAATAAACACCAAAACAGGGCTCTTTCTGGATATTGAAACCTGCCTTCTCCCAGAATTCTGGTCACTTTGTCAAACAGAATCTTACACATGCTCTACAAACTAGACCAAGAGTATTTAGTAAACAAGTACTTATAATTTTTATTCTAGTGATTCTTTCATGTACATACCATAAAAGTATAAATCTGAGGATAATTATTCTTTATTTTGTAAATACTCTTATCACTGCAAAGTCTTGTGAAAAATTTAATTTTGAGACCGCTACCTGTTTAACATTTATACATGTTGGGAGGCCTGAGACCAGGAACCAAGCCTTTGTCTTATCTGACCTGCACACACGCTAGAGCATTGATGAGGTTCTTGGTCTATATCATCCATATCTACCAGACATTTTGGATCCCATCTGGGCATTACTTTCCTTTGCATGTGGCAGAAAGGTCATATTTCCATATCTCCTTCAGGTGGAATTAGAACTCAAGATGGGCTCCTGTATACATCATGTCAGACATAGGGTGGTTAGATCATTTGGATCTAAACATTAGGAATAAAATGCAAGAACTTTTATCCTTAGCCTGAGGAATGCTTCCCTGGAGAAAAAAGAAATTTAAGAGTCAGCTCACCTGATAACCATGAAAACCATTCTGATTTCTATAAGGCATTTTCCCTTTTCTATAGCTGCCATGTAGGAATCAATGTGTTCTGTGAGTCTTCTGCTACTTGAGAAGTCATTTCCATTTTCTGTTATAATGATGGCACAAATCTCTTATTCCTTATCCTCTCTTATTGGCAGTAGCAGCTTTTAAGGTGTTTTTAATTCTCTGCGAGCCACAGTTCTGCAAGCAGGTTTAAGCAGGTTTCTATTGTTTTTGTTGTTCTTTTCCATTATATTTTGGTTATGATTCCTTCTTCTGTTTACACAGTTATGTTTGTGTTATTTCACCTTTACAAGCATTCAAAATCCTTTCAGATTCCTGCATGAATTTCAGGCGCGCTGATTGACAGATTGTCTTCTTTCATAATTTTTTAAAATTATGGCCTATAACTAAATTAATTAAAACTTTGAGGTACTTTCTGCCTGATTTAAAGTTTTTTTTAAAGAATTTTGTAAAGATTTGTGCTGGGCCTTGTCATGTTCAAATATTGATCATGCTGTACCAGTGCATATTGTCGAAGAAATCCTTGCTTCAGTGTGGCCATTCCCAGGCTTGTATTCCTGGTATTAGGATTTTATAATAGAAGTTCCATCATAGCCACTAGCTGCAATGAGATCTGGGTTCCGGGTACAGCATTCAAATTTGAGGTATTCAAATAAATTAAGATAAACAAATGCAAGATCTTAACACACTGCGAATTTTCTCATGTGTTCTTGACATTTCCACAGAACTCTCTCTGACATTTCACTTTCAGAGCTGGAAATGTGATGAACACTTACTGTCCTTCCATGAAATTTTATTTTCACTGATACCTGTGGATGTAAAGCCTGAAGAATGTAATGGGAAATTAGTACGCAGAAAGCAATTAACTTCTAGGAATGTCACTTGAGATTCTGCCATTTACTGCTTTTCAACATATTAGCTGACCGAATGGAGCTAAAGAATTTTTTTTTTTAAATGGTATCAATGTTGCCAAAACCTACTCATCACTAAAGTGTTATGAATAAACACATTTGTCACTTGGTTTAAATCAGAGGATTGAGAATGCAGAACATAAAAATGAATCTTTCAGAGTCTCTGATTTTGCACAGCATGCATGAATTTTATCATCCTACTTGCCTCATATGCTAAGGGTTTATCATATTAATATGTCATCCTCAAAGAGTCATATGAAGGCTCATTAAGTGACCTTTATTAACAGTCCCATGATGATTAGCTTTTTGATGAAAGTTATTTATAGTCATGTGAATTTCCCTTTTACAAGCACTGAATTAGTCCTCAATTTCTCATTTTAAAGTAGCTGAGAAAATCAAAAGTACATTGAAAAACCACAAATGGAATCCCATCTGGCCATATGCAGTTGAATTGTCATCAAAATAAAACCTAAAATTACGTGTAGAAACAACAGGGAAAAACATGATTTGTTTTTTTCAGTCTACTAAACGAACCAACGTGTTCCTGCTGTTACTGTATATCCTTTCACATGAATTTCATTGTTATCAGAGCAGTAAAACTGAGAAAAAACAGAGTCCATATTAACAACTGAAAATTTATTCCAAGCTCATCTTTGTATATGGGCAATGCTTTTCATCCCTATGCTTTATAGACACCCAGCAAGAATAAATCCAGCATCTGAGCCAGTACATGTCCTCCATTTGTCAGTGAGGTACAGCACAGGCAGAAGCAGCAAGTCACTAATGTCAGAAAGTCAGATTATGAGCAGGCTGCCCTAGAAATCAGCCACAAAGCAGTTCTTTAATTCGCTGTCAATAAAGAGATCGGGAGTGACTATGCTGCCTGGTAAAAAACCTGAAAGACCCACTGGGACATCGGTTTTCACCAGCTGCTGCTGGAGAAGTTCGTAATGTGGAAAGGATTCCTAGGGGTGTACAGCAAATGACAGATTAAGATCCTCTGACATATACCCTACTAGAGAGAAAACAAACAAACAAACAAACAAAAATAAATTTCTTACTATATAATGGATTATTTCTCCATTGGTGCAAGTGTGCCTTGAAGTATAATTGTATATCATTCTACTGAAGTTTGATGATTCTGCTTACTTCTACCACCAAAAATACTTCTCACGTGATGGAACTAATGGATATATATTTAGTTTTCTTTTTATGGAGCTCTATCTTATGTGATTGCACCTATTTACCTTTGTTTTCCAGACCTATTGTTCAGCAGTTATTCAATAACTTTATGAAACTGTTCAGCATTTGCCAAGTTTTTCACATCTTGCCCTTCAACAATATGATGGGAAATATTTTTCTCTTCTTCATATTTTATTCATATAAAGAAAAAATATGAGGTAGCCATCAATGCTGGCAGTTTAATATACTTTGTTTTAAGTGAACAATAGAAAAGAGTGTATGCAAAGTTCCATAGAGAGGAAGTTTTTCCATTATTTTCTTAATAACCTAGCTTCTAGAATAGCACAGAACTCTTACTGAAACAAAACACAGAGTTCTGATTTTAGGAGAAATGATGAAAATTCAGAATATTCAACATGACCTCAATTCTGGGGTTACTTTTGAACCCATGAGAGCTGAATAAGAGAATCAGAAACTGGAACTAGGAAGATCCTCAAAAGGGGTACTTGGTCTTTCCCTCATCAGCAAGGCAGGGTCAGTCTGGCTTTCCTTGTAGAAATGATTGTGAAAAAGAAGAAAGATTTTTACAAGCTTCTTTTTATACACTGATTTATCCTAGACATATGTTGTTGAGTAAGAACCAAATCTTGTTGTTGAATTCAGCTTTAAACCCAAGTTATTTCAATTAGAAACATGGTAATATTTGTTTTGTTATAGAATATTTTTTTAAATGCTGTGACTGAAAACAGCTCTGCACAAGCATGAGAAATGTGACAGATCTTGCTTTAATTCTACTGGTGAGACAGCAGCTCCCAAGAGAGCAGCAAGGCAAGCACAAGGCAAAGTTCAGACAGATGCTGAACAGTCCCAAAGCTGACAGCAACTTTGCAAGCACCTTAGCATTCATGTCCAAGCATGGACACAGACCTGGCCCTCACTTTTTGGCATCTTCACCCTAGCCAGTCCAGCTGCCATAAACGACTCTTTCAAAATGACACCTTGTGAATACATGGATGGTAGGTTTTCTTGAGAATAAATGAAGCAGTAACTGTCCAGATCAGTGTCTATTGTGCACCAGGTGGCTCAATATTACTGAATATTTCCCACTCTGCTACCTAGTGCTTTTGTCAGGGGACTTTTCCTCCCTTGAGAAAGTTATGGGCTTACTAAGCACAGGACTCCAGCACCTTTTCAAATACATGTGAGTCCATACTTCTTGACATGCCTCTCAGACAGGGTCTACACAAGGCTGGAAGAAGAGTGGGAGAAAACTCAGGGGGAACCTTCCAGGATTTCTTATTTCCCTCACTGCTCCAAAGAGAGTAGTCTCTGAGTGGAGGTGGGAAAGGACACCACTTCATCCAGCCATCAGCCACTCATCATTAACAGGATTCTAATGTTTCATCTGACATCTCAGAGGCAATCCAGCTCCAATGCTATGCCGGCTACTCTACATTTCTCAAGTAGGTTGTTTAGCAGAAGCTGCAAGAACTCCTGAAGGCATCTTTCCTCCCTGGTGATTGAACCTTATTCATATGTGCTTCCATTAAAGATATTGCATTTTATTCCACAGCCAATTGCGTCTGCTAGATTCTTCTTCAGGAAGCTCTCCTATCTCATCATTTGCATGTAGTGAATCCATCTTCCCCACCAGGGACTCGAGTGCCATCATATTATAATATTGCCAGCCTCAGGTTTCGTAGGAGTCTGTACAACCCAGCATAGGTATTAATATTTAAGCTAGATGCAAACTCTAACATTGCTGAAGGTATCAGATTTGAAAGAGCACTGAAAGACTCTTTTGTTTGCCTTGCTAGAAGAGGCTCCTGTTGAGAGAGCTTTAAATGGTGTCTGCAACATCTTGGGCTTTATCTTTAAAAACACAGCAATACCATTTTCCTTTGAAAAGCTTCATTAAATATATGTTTGCCTTGTGTTGTGAGACAGGCTTACATGCACAAGATTTATTACCAGGGTCCTTGGCTGATGGCATCCATCAACTCTACAGTAAAGTTAGTTTCAGGGAAAAATAATGTCTAAGGGGAAGAGAGACAGAAAACAAGAGAAAATAAAACTCTCCCCGATGGCCATCTGGGAAGAGGAGTAATTGACATCCCTAATGAACATCTCCCCTGGACTCCTCTCCAGCGCAGCAGGATAACCTCGGCAACCTTTTTCTATAGGGACTATACAATTTTCATCAGGACCCACTCAGCCCTCCTATTGTTTTTTGCTTCTGGTGTCATTAATGTTGGCTGGAGCATGATTTCACCTGAGGCTGGTGCTGCAGACTAGGTCTTTGACAAGCTACATACTCACCTGTTATTGGGTCCCCATAACATAACCCAAAACCTACAACCAGAGGGTAGGGAAAGGAAAGGGGAAAAGGGTAATTCTGATACTGGAAACAATTTGTTTCCAAGAAAATCTGCCAGAGCAATATTGTTGGGGTTTACAGGAATAAGGCCTTCAGAATAACATGAAAAAAAGCATGAGAAGAACAAGAGAAAATCACTGCTACAGCAGCCTAGGTGAGACATTGCAGAGCTTCAAGGAAAAGGCAGGCTGCAGAACTGCAGCTAAAAGTGTCTTTACATTACAAAGGTGAGGGCTCCTAAGGCACTGAGCAACACTTCT